>NW_026694542.1:3375000-4575000 GCF_021218885.2 Marmota monax | reverse complement strand
ATATAAAAAAGCGGATCCCACAGAAACTCAGAATAGAAGAGTGCTTAGCAGAGACTGGGAAAACATGGGGAAGGGAGGATAGGGAAGGTTCCTCAATAGATACTAGGTGGTACTTGGATGGGGGTAAGAAGTTCTGTTGTGCTATTGTGCAGGAGGGTGACTACAGGTAGAGATTTTGTATTATCAGTCTCTAAAAGATAGAGAAAAGGATCTTGAATGTTTTCACCATAAAATGTGATAAAAGTTTGAGGAGATCTATCCTCTAACTTGACATAACACCTATTTACATGCCTTGAATCATCATAGAACCCATTGGCATGCATGATTTCTGTTGTTATGCATTTCTTAAAAATAAATTTAGTTGGGCTGGGGATGTGGCTCAAGTGGTAGCATGCTCGCCTAGCATGTGCCGCAGTCTGGCTGGGCACAATTCATGAGCCACTTATCAAACAGAAACGAACTTTATTTTTAGAACACACGCCACACCACACGAGCTCTTCAGGAATTCCCTCAGAGCCCAACTGCCACCACCACTACCCACAAGCCTCTCAACCTCCCCCACTCCTCCTGTTCTTGAGGCCAATTGGCTGGGTTGTCTGGGCGGAGCCAAAAAAGTCCCCCAATGAGCAGCTTCGTGGTCTGAAAGGGTGGGGAAACAGCCCAATGAGCATCACCGCAGAGGAGCCAATCAGCTGGCAGCTAGAAGTTTGCTGGGGCTGCTGTGAGCCAATCATCAGCTGGCAGCTGGAAGTTTGCTGGCAGCTGGAAGTTTGCTGACAGCTGGAAGTTTGCTGGGGCCCCTTCCGCTATGGCTCTCAACATCTCCCCCTCTCTGTTTAAACAACTAGCATGTGGCTTAGGGACCGTGCCTGCCTTAGGTTGTCCAAAACTGCATATGGTCCTTACCCATCATCAGATGAGCTGACCTCAAGGCTTCAGCCTCCTGTCTTAGATTGGTACCATTGCAATTGGATCTTACCCGTCATTGACTACCGGTCCAGCATACTGCCACACCTGTGGATAGGTCTTTGTACCAGTGGGGGGGTGAGGTTCTTTGCCTCACCTCTGTTGGCCCCCAAATTTTAGCTGAATGGCCATCACAAGCAGAAGGGAGGAGGATACACCAAGCCAATTGACGGCTCCTTTTGGAAAAATTGTACCACCGGTGACACCATCAGCAAAAATACCCCAACACTACCACAAGCCGCTGCACCAACAGATAGTTCACAATGCATACAAGTGAGTTCACAATGCATACAAGTGATACATAGTCCAGGCAAGTTCTGCAAGCAGTTCAGTGATAGCTATTGCAGAAGTTGTAGATTGGTTTTATTTTTGTCTTCACCAGCACTGGGATGAAGATAACAATTCTGGCAATAATGGCTAAAGAAAAAATTATGTTAGATTCCAGAAGGCACTAAAAGAAAATAATTTTCTGAACAATTTACATTATCTTGAACAGAATTATTAAATATAATGAAAAGGAAAGGTTTAAGTAAACAAACAGATCTGTTAACCTCCTTTTTTGTTCACATATTAAAACAATCCTCAACAGCTGTTTACCCAATTTAGATTAAACCATTTAAATCACGTGAATAAAAAAAATTTGGATCAATTTTTTCATGAGCGCTCATCATATATGATATATGGACATATGTACATACAAACATACAACACAAAACACAAGTGTGCACACATAATATAATACATACAACACATAACATAATAGTAAAGGCCTTATAACTTTTTACAGGTGAAATCTCCATTGCAATGTTTAAAAACTCTATAGTCAAAAAAAGAACTGATCAGCAAAACATTAACCTAGGTCTGTATGAGCTCAAAAAACAAAATAGAACTTCATGATGTGGGAAAGGGCAATAATAAAATAGATATTGAAAAAAGCATCCTGGTTCTGTCGAAGATGTAAGGATAGCCAAACTGGAGTTCTGGATATCAGCTGTTATGGATTTGAGCCAAATCATCTTCTTTTTGGTCTGTAGAAATTGCTTTAGTTAATCTCTCTGGAATCCAAATCGGCTGCTGTTCTCCCTGTGGAAACACACAAACAGACCTCCGACTCCAGACAATCACTGGGTCAGGACCTTTCCATTGTCCTGTGAGAATATCCTTCCAAAGTACCTTGGGCTTATGTACATTTTTTGGACACATATGCCTTTCCGCAGCACTAAGACCTGATGAATCTAAATTTAAAAAGTTTAGAGTAAAAAGGGTTATTTTAAGTTTTTCTTTGGGGGATATATACCCCTTCCCAATTCCCTCTTTTTGCTTTAATAAGTACATTTTAATAGTTTGATGAGCTCTTTCAACTATGCCATGTCCCTGTGGATTGTATGGGATTCCTGTTATATGAGTAATGCCAAATGATGAACAAAATTGTTTAAAAGAGGTAGAAGTATAACCAGGGGCATTATCTGTTTTTAACTGTTTTGGAACACCCACAGTGGCAAAATTTTGTAAGCAATGAGCTATAATATCTTTAGTTTTTTCTCCGGCATGGAGGGAGCCCATCAAAAATCCGGAAGAAGTATCAACTGTAACATGCAAATATTTTAATTTTCCAAATTGTGGCAAGTGTGTGACGTCCATCTGCCAAATATGGTTAGGTATCAGTCCTCTAGGATTGACTCCAAGATTAACTTGTGGTAAAAAGGTCACACAATTTTGACATTGTTTTATTATTTTTCTAGCTTGTTCCTTAGTTATTTTAAAATACTTTTGTAAAATATTAGCATTGACATGGAACTTTTAATGAAAATTTGTAGCTTCTTCTAGTGTAGAGAAAATATATATGTCATGTGTAGTTTTATCTGCTAAATCATTGCCCAAACTAAGGGCTCCAGGCAATCCTGTATGTGCCCTGATATGTCCTATAAAGAATGGATCTTTTCTGTCCCGGATTAGACTATGTATAGTGGAAAGCAAAGAGAAAATAGTAGAGGAAGTTTCCCCTAGCATCTTCAAGGGATACTATAGCATTAACTATATACTGACTATCGGAAAATAAATTAAATACAGAATCTTTAAACATCACAAAAGCTTGTAATACTGCATTAAGCTCTACCTTTTGAGCTGATTGTTTGGGTACTAAAAATGTAAAAGTTTGATCAGGTATAACTATTGCTGCTGTACCATTATTTGACCCATCAGTGAATATATTTTGAGCATTCATGATAGGTGTTTTTCTTGTCATTTTTGGAAAAATTACAGGATGCAATGACCAAAAAGACAATAAAGGATTAGATGGTAAGTGGTTATCAAATGAAACATTAGATTTGCACATGATTATTGCCCAAGTATTTAACTCATTAGCTAACTCATCAATTTGATCCATAGTATATGGAGTAATAATTTTATTGGGAGAAATTCCAAACACTCCCTTTGCTGCTTTTATTCCTTTGAGTATTAATTGTCCTACAGCCTCAGGATACCTAGTAAGAATAGTGTTAGGAAAATAAGATAAATGTATCCATAATAATGGACCTTCTTGCCAAAATACTCCTGTAGGAATATTTTTTGTTGGTAATACAATAAATAATAAAGGCAAACTTATATCAATTCTATCCAAATGCATATTTTCCATATATGTTTCAATGATTTTTAATGCCTTTCTTGCTTCAGGCGTTAACATGCGGGGTGAATTTGGATCTGATGGACCTTTTAGGATATCAAATAAAGGTCCCAACTCTCCTGTTGGTATACCTAGATAAGGCCTTATCCAATTCATGTCTCCTAATAACTTTTGAAAGTCGTTAAGTGATTTGAGTTGATCTACTCGTATTTGAATTTTTGGTGGACAGACCATGGTTGAGGATAATAGAACTCCTAAATAATTAATTGGAAAATTTAATTGTACTTTATCTATTGCTATCTCTAGATTATACTTTTTTAATAAGTTTGTAAGTGTGGCATAACATTCTAGCAATTTTTTTTCTTTGTGTGCTAATAATACATCATCCATATAGTGAAATATTTGTAGTTCAGGATTTTGATTTCTAAGTGGCTGGATTACTTTGTTAACAAAAATTTGACACATAGTTGGGCTGTTAGCCATCCCTTGAGGGAGTACTTTCCATTCATATCTCTGATCAGGACCTTCATGATTCAGTGCAGGGATAGTAAATGCAAAACGTGGACTATCCTCAGGATGAATTGGAATTGAAAAAAAAACAATCTTTAATATCTATAGCTAAAACGTACCAGGTTTTTGGCAAAGCAGACAATTGAGGAATCCCCGATTGAGCAGGTCCCATAATGACCATCTCATTATTAATGGCTCTTAAATCTTGCAATAATCTCCATTTACCAGATTTCTTTTTGATGACAAAAATGTGAGTATTATGGGGAGATACAGAAGGTTGTATATGTCCTTCCAGTAATTGTTGTTTGACCAAGTCATTAGCTGCTTGTATCTTTTCTTTAGTCATGGGCCACTGAGGAACCAATATTGGTCTTTCTGATTTCCAAGTAATTTTTATTGTCTCAGTGACCCCTCCTGAAAATCCAATCCATGTCTGTCTGTTCCTTGATCTATTTATATTGATGCTGCTATACATTGTTCTTGTTCTCCTAATCTTTTTCCTTTCCTAAAACCTTGTCTAGCCATAATAGTGGGCACATTTGGATTGATGTTATTTGTTAATGTTAGTCCTAATTGATCTAGGACATCTTGTCCCCATAAATTTACGGGAAGATGATCCAATACTTATGGCTGTATAGTTCCTTCACATCCTTCAGGATTCTTCCAATCTAATACCATTCCACTTCTATGGGGATTAGTCACCACTTCTAGGCCTCGAAGCGTTTGAGTGGCTTGTTGTAATGGCCAATGTTATGGCCATTCTTGACGAGAGATGATGCTAAGGTCTGCACCTGTATTCAGTAGCCCATTAAATTCATGTACTTGAATATTTAGTTTTAGGATGGGGCAAGAATCTAAATTTAAAGAAAGCATAGCCCAATCTACACCTGTGGAGCCTAATCCCCTGGAACCTCTTTCTACAGTATGACTGGAAAATTTATCATGTAGGCTGGGTATTATTAATAACTGTGCTATTCTTCTCCTGATGAAATTACTGATATACCCTTTGGAGAACTGGCTATAATTTTTATTTCACCTTCATAATCAGGATCAATTATCCCAGGACTTATCATAAGTCCTTTTAGAGTAGAAGAACTGTGTCCCAATAATAAGCCTACTGTTCCTTTAGGAAGAGGTCCTTTTACCCCTGTGGGAATGATTTGAACTCCCATCTCTGGAGTTAGTACTGTTCTGGCGGAGGCACAGATGTCCAATACTACGCTTCCTCTGGTTTGTCTAGTGAGGGATCTAATGGACAATGTATCCTGGGCACTACCCTGATGGGGTTGCTGGGTTCCTCCAGTGCTCCGTATATTTGTGGTCTTGGGCCCTGGAGCATTGGGGCCCCCTGTCCATTTTTTGGCAATGGAGCCCAATGCCTTTCTCCACGATATCATGGATAAATACCTGGTCCTTCTTCATTTTTTGATAATGGAGTACTCTCTATGGTGGCTTGAGAATGGCATTCATTAGCCCAATGTCTCCCTCTACAGCATCGTGGGCAAATACCTGGTATTCTACTCCTTTGATACCTAGTTTTGTTAAACCCTCCTCCTGTGGGACAATTCCTTTTAAAATGTCCTGTTTGTTCACAATTGAAGCATGTTTTTGGCCTGGCATCTAAAATCTATTGTACTGCAGCTGCTAAGACTTGCCCTTATTCATTAATGTCTCTACATAATTTAGTATATGTGTTTAAATCTTCATGTTTCCATGGTCTAATGACTTCTCTGCACCAACGATTCGCTTGCTCATAATCCAGGTGTTTTATTAATGGCATTGCTTGTTCTGTACTCCCAAAAACTCTGGTAGCTGTTTGAATAAGCCTATCTACAAATTCAGCATAAGGTTCATTAGCTCCTTGTATTACCTTAGATAATTGACCTTGTAAACCTCCATGTCCTTGTAAAGTCTTCCATGGCAGGATCATATGCAATTTGTTGCTGCTGATCCTCATAAGGTCCCTTTCCTAACAACATATCTAGATTTCTCTGAGGATAACCAGCTGCTGCATTTCGCCTAGCTGTCTCCTTGCAAAATTCCTCATTGGCAACCTTCCATAACAGGTATTGTCCTCCATCTGGCACAGCTTTACACATATTAGCCCAATCTGCTGGCGTCATGTTCAAGTTGTTAATGGATTCGACCATGCTTACAGTGAAGGGTGCTTGAGGACCATAGGTTGTTACAGCCTCTTTTAGCTGCTTCACTGTTTTTAAATCTAAAGTATGGTGAATTCGCTGCCCTCCTCCTTGCTCAAATACAGGGCATGTTAATATTTGAGGTCCTGTCTCAGGATCCCATCTATCAACTACCAGGATTGGAGGCCTCCCAGCATATGGAGGTGGCGCTATTGGTTGGACACTTACGCCCTCTGGTGATAGAAAGGTGTTAGTAGCAGTCTCCTGTTGTAACTTTTCCCCTGATGGCTTTTTCTGCTCTAAACTTTCTTCCTCTGTCTGACTAGCTGGAGAGACCTTCTCTTTTACTTGAATTTTTTCCTCTGTCTGACTAGCTCGAGAGACCTTCTTTTTTTCTCTGTCTGACTGATTTGAGAGACCTTCTTTTTTACTTGAATCTTTCCCTCTGTCTAACTTGAGAGACCTTCTCTTTTACTTGAATCAATGTCTTCTTTTTCCTCTACCATTGTCTGAACTGAAGGCTTTGGACTAAGTAACCAAGATACCAACACCCACAATGACAATGTGCCAACTGGCAGAGTTCCTGGGTTTTTCTTTTCCTTTTCCCTTAAATCTTCACCATGATGGTCCCATTGTGATATATTTAACAACTCCTCCTTAAAAAGCCATGGGCTACATTTTTGCATTGTATCAACGTATGCCCTGACTGCTCTTGATTTTACTGGGATACCTCCTTCCTCTAACAATTTACTTAAAACTCTTTTGGTTTGTTTTTTACTAATTTCTGATCCCATATTTCTACTATAATACAACCCAATAAGATGATGCCAAACAAAACCGAAACAGAATGAAACAAAAATGGAACAACAAAGAATCATTATATCAGCCTTTCTATCCTCCTGAAATGTCCATCCGTTCTTTCTCCCTATCTGTTCCTCAGACACAAATCATTTTTCCTCAGATGTGAGCAGTTTTTCTTCGGTCTCACTCATCTCCAGGGACAGGCAACTTAAAACAAAAGTGAAACAAAACGAAAGAAGAATCTTAAAATGGCTACCCATCCTCTCGCCCTGCCCTCAGGGGCGAGCAGTTTACCTTATCACTTACCCTCAGTCGTTCCCTGTGCGGGCCACCAAATGCCACAATCTGGCTGGACACAATTCACGAGCCACTTATCAAGCAGAAACGAACTTTATTTTTAAAACACACACACCACACCACAGGAGCTCTTCAGGAATTCCCTCAGAGCCCAACTGCCACCACCGGCTTCCCACAAGCCTCTCAACCCCCCCACTCCTCCTGCTCTTGAGGCCGATTGGCTGGGTCGCATGGGCGGAGCCAAAAAAAGTCCCCCAATGAGCAGCTTCGTGGTCTGAAAGGGCGGGGAAACAGCCCAATGAGCTTCACCGCAGAGGAGCCAATCAGCTGGCAGCTAGAAGTTTGCTGGGGCCGCTGTGAGCCAATCATCAGCTGGCAGCTGGAAGTTTGCTGGGGCCCCTTCGGCTGTGGCTCTCAACAAGCATGTGTGAGGCACTGGGTTCGATCCTCAGCACCACGTAAAAATAAAGATATTGTGCCCATCTAAAACTAAAAATAAATATTAAAAAATAAATAAATAAAATAAATCAGTAAATTTAGTTAACAATTAAAAAAATCAATAGCAACAATTAAAATAGGCTAAGCATGCATCCTGGTTTAATCCCAGGAACAAAAACAAAATAAATAAATAAACAAATAAAAACTTGTCTTTATTCTTCAAATCCATTCCCAGCTCTGTTTTCTTCTTCTAGGTATCCTTTCTCAAATCTACATACAATTAGGGTTTAGGTCATGTAGTTACACAATCTACCTATTCATCTACCATATAATGGATAGAATATACAGAAGGACACATTGATGGATGGTATATGACAGCAGAACTCTCACCATCAGCCTTTGAACTATCCAATCAGGAAAATCAAACTACCAGCAATCATTTCAGAAGCAACAGGGCTTGCTAATTTCCCTAATGCTTACTCTTTTTTCCAACTTGTGACTAACTAGAGAGCCAAATACGCTCTACCAACCCATCACACAGAATGCTCACCTCTAGTTTGCTGCTACCAGCTTCCATGTGCCAAGGACTTCTAATCGGAGCATATTTGAAGCCTTCCTTTAATTGTGTTTTCACTATTGAGCTTACTCACTTTGTTCTCTGCCTTTGAATATCTGCCAAACACAAACCATGTTAATAAGCTTTAAATAAATGCCCTTTGTTTGTTTACATTTGGGTGGTCTTCATTTATTTTTATACCCTCTTCATCTGAAATCCATAATTTCTTTCTTTCTTTTTTTTGTGCATAATATACAGGTGATCTACCATGTCCTCAGTCTTCTTTATTTTTAGTTGAGATGGGTTCTTGATAACTTGCCTGAGTTTTCTTGGAACTTGGGATCTTCCTGCTTCAACCTCCCTAGTCACTGGGATCATAGACATGTACCACCACACCTGACTTTGCCATGTTTTCACTCTGATATTTTGGTAACCTCCAATTATTTTAATCTCTCATTTTTACTCTCATAACATTTATGCATTCGTGCACTCAAAGAAAACTTCCCCCATGGTTACTCTGTTGGAATTTCAAACTCTTATTCTGACTGTGTTTGTCTCTCCTCAAATATTTTCAAAAACTCCTCAGTTCCTGAAAGGCAAATCTAAAATGTATCATATAACCACAGGACTCTGTGATTTGATGACTTGAAGTTCAGCAACACTGAACTTCTAATGTTCCATGTTTATGCCAAGACATGGCAATGCCTTCATTTACTTTACCTTGCTATCTTTTGCTTCAAATGGTCTTTCTTGATTTTTTCATTAAACATACTAAACTAATTCTTTAACTCTCACCTTAATTGTTATTGCCTTTGATGAGTTTTTTGACTTTCTCCAAGGAAATGTGGATCCCATATACAGTTTTGGTATCTTCATTTAAACAAATAGCATGTAATACTAGAAGGCTTGATTACCTGCCTACTTCTTCTGGATTTCATGGGGTTATCGGAGAGTTCCTTTTTCTCTTTTCTTTTATATTCCCAAGATATAGCACTTAATAGGTGTTTTTAAAATATTACTAGAAATAACATGGACATAAATAGATGTTCAAGAATCTGTCCAGAGTGCCAGCTTTTCTTTTCTTTAGATTAGTTAAAAATGAGTTTCTTTTTCTTTTTATATAGAGAATCCTATAAATATGTTTTAATCATGAAAAAATTAAGGGTGGGGACACACATTACTTAAGTTTGCTATACATTTTGACTATGACCAAATTTTCCAATTTCCTGATAGGTAATTTCTAAATATAGTGAAAGAAGCCAGAGAAGATAGATCATGATATATTTTAATCTACAATTCCCCACCACTCCCAAAACAACATAAAGAACATTGTATATTTGTTTGTTTGTTTTACAATGAACCTGAACATAATCTTTTGGGAAGATTCTTCATCATATTTTAGATTAATTCCAAATGTATTTTCACTGGGAAATGTCTTATACTCATTATGCTGAATTTAAAAGCAGTTAGCATGTTATGACAAAGTACTCCAAAACTGTTTGAGCACAAGTGTCATTAAAATTTGCAAACTGAGTGCTGAGCCTTTAGAGATATGGATGAACCATCTCTTCAAATTTCCAGAAGGCTCTGTTCTCCTAATAAAAAGGCAAAATGTGCAAATAATAAAAGAGTTATGTGCATATGTTTGCTATTTCAAAACACATATTGGCTTTTCACTCAAACAAAATGTAGTAAAGCAAGCTGAACCAGATAGAATGGTAAATACTTAAAATGTGTCCAGGGTGATCCATTTGGAAAGCAGAACAACATTTCAGTTTGAAGCTTGACAAAAGGGTGTTAAATGGAAACACGGATATGCGTTTATTCATGTGTAGAGGGATAGTTGAAAATCTGAATGTAGTATGGAAAAGTCATCTGGAGAGAAGGATACTGGTGAAATAAACAGACATAGAGATCAATGGAACAAAATGGCCAGCCCAGATATAGACAAACAAATGTATTCGAGTTTGAAAAAAAAACAAACAGGAAATTCAAAAGAGGTTAGCCATTTTAACAAAATTGTGCCGAAATAATTGCACATACACATGCAAAGTAGATATGCTGAGTGGATGAATATATGACACACATAAACAAATGTAGACACACTTTATACCTTTAAAAAAGTAACTTAAATGGAAGATAAATGTAAATGTAGAACAAAAAACTCTAAAGTTTCTGGAAGAAGTAAGGAGAGAAAATTATGTGATGTTTATATCTAAATCAACAAAATTATGATCTATGAAAGAAAACTGGTAAGGTACAATTTATTAAAATTTAGAACTTTTCTGGAAAATACACCATTGAGAGAATAAACTAACAAGCTTCATAATGGTTGATTATATTTGAAAGACACGTATTTGTTAAATGTTTCATGTATAAAACACATAAAAAAAACCTATTCGAGTATAGCAATAAGGAAAACAAATTTAAAATGGGGAAAAAATGGACAGACATCTCACCAGTGAAGGTATACTAGTGTCAAACAAGCATATGAGAAAATGCTCAATATAATTCATTATAAGGGATTTCAAACTGAACAACGATGAGATAACACACTTATTATTAAGCAGGGCTGTTTATAATGACAATACCAATTACATTATGATGTAGGACAACTAGGACTTTCATACATTACTAGTAGGAATATAAAATGTTGTATTAGGGCTGAGGCTGTAGCTCAGTAGTAGAGCACTTGCCTTGCACATGTGAGGCACTGGATTCGATCCTCAGCACCTCATAAAAATAAATAAATAAAGATATTGTTTCCATGTACAACTAAAAAAATACTTTAAAAAAAAATGCTTTGTTAACTTTGGAAAACAGTTAATCAGTCTTTAACAAAATGAAGCACCTTCTTTTTATATGATCCAGTAATTGCACTACTAAGTGCTAGAATTAAACGTGATGGTGTATTCATTTCCGGCTCTTGCTGTAACAGGTTCCTCCAAATGTGGGTGGCTTAAAACGACAAAAATGTTTTGTTTTTTGTTTTATTTTTTTTCTCATGGTTCTGGAAGCCAGAAGTCTGAAATCGAGGTGTTACCTGAGCTCCACTACCTACAAGGCGAGAGTGGACACTCAACCCTGCCTCTTTCAACTTCTTAAAGATCTGGACATTTTTTTTGCCCTGTGACCCTATCACTTCATTCCTTGCTTCAGAGGTATTCATTGCTCCCTCCTCGTCTCTGTTGTTCTCCCTTGGTTTATTTCTGTAAGAATACTTGTCATTGGAATCTGTCTTGATCTGGGTTGTCATGACACCCTAGTCAGAATTAATGCTCATATATTGATTTCTAAATCTGCTTTTCAATAAAATAAATCAGGACTCATGGGAGAAATTTTTGCTTCCAGTACTAGAGTGAGAAATATTGAGATCCTTTCATTATTATCCATAAAGACCCTTTTATCACATATGTAGTATTCAAAATTTGGTGCATTAGATCAAGGATGTAAATTTGAGGAAGGTCACAATTGAACTAATAGGGATGGATAAACAGTGATTACCAGTGGTTCAAGGAGGATAGAGAGGGTACCTTGCTGAAACACAGGTGATTTTTATAAGATCATAAAGCTGTTTTAAGATAACGGAATGGTAAAAAGAAAACACTATGTATTAATCAAAAATCAATAAAAATGTAACAGTTCAAATAGTAAACCTTATATGCAAATTTATAAAAAAATGAGGTTGGAGAATCTCAGAATGAAATGAAAAAACTGTGGTAAGCTGATCAATTACATACAAATTCAGGGAAAAAAAAAGTTCACGAAAGACCTAAGAAATTTTAGAGATGAGTAAATTTTGTAAAACTAAAGGCATAAGGATCTTTACATGTGCTTTGTACTCTGATTGTTTCACATTTACTATGAGTTAACAATGCAGAAATCACTGTACATGGACACTGGAGTTGAACAATTATACATATGAGAGTGGATTATTGGAACACACTTCTCACTGTTGATATAGAAGAGCTGGGGTAGAGAGCTAAATTGACCCAGCCTATAATAGATTAGAGTTGGACAAATCAGTTTGAACTAATGTCTGCTTAATATAGGTTCAGTGATGTATGTAAATATTTCTAGATGTATCTATATACATTAATGGGTAAACACATATATGTTTCCTTACTGTTTTTGCTAAGAGACCATAAGAGTCACAATACTCTAGTAAGAATTACTAGTGGTCATATCTTGATTTCTAAATCTGTTTTCCAATAAAATGACTGAAGGCTCATTGGAAAAATGTCTGCTTCCAGAACTGGGCCAAAAAATATACAAAATGAGCCTGGAGCATCTCGTAGTACCCAAAAGTGATGAATTTCCAAACAAATAAATAAAAACAAAACGGCAACAACAAAACCAATTTCCCCAAAAAATAATTATGTTAAAATGTCCAAGTGGCACAGGAGCCAACTAAAAAAGCTCCTAGTGGTCAAATCTGAGACAAGGCAAACAACAAAATAATGTTTCTTTGGTTTATAATAATATATATCATGTCCTAGAGTCAACATTCATATAAATAAACGATTAAATAAATAAATACATGTGAGAGAATGGACAAGTCTGCCAGGAATAATTTCAAATTAATGTATATGCTATACCAATGAAGAGGAAAGGTATAACTCTCCACCACTAATATGGGTGGTATATAGTGACTTTTGTCACCATATTTTGTCACTTGTTTCCAAAAAGTACAGTATGGGGGAAAAAAAGTGACAGTATGATAGAGAAATCTAACAAATGTTACCTTGGCCATGTGATCAAGACTAACTTCAACAGTGATAGGTCATGTTGATAGGAGGGTTGATAGTAGGTATCTTTGAAAGGATATGATTCAAATGGTATTATACTTCTGTAATCTTGCTTCCAAAAAATACAGAAGCTCAATCTCATTGTGAAACTCAGATGAATTTCATTTGACAGACAATCTGCAAAATATTGAGCCTATACTCTTCCCAACTGTCAAAGTCATCAAAATCAAGGAAATTCTGAGCCTCTCTTACAACTGAGAGGTGCCTAACAAGACATGATGGCTGAATGCAGTGTGGAATCCTAGACGAGATTCTGGGACTGAAAAGTATGTTAGGTCTGAACAAAGGATGCACTTTCTGTAATGACCAACATATCCACACCAGTTGAAATTGGAACAAATATACATACTAACATACGGTACTGGTAGTAGTAGAAACTGGATGCAAGGTATATAGGAGAGGGTTCCTTACTTTCTTGACAATTTTTCTGTAACTCAAACTCTTCTAAACTTTCATATGGTTTTATGAGTGCATTGTAATTATACATAATAGTAAGGTTTGTTCTGGTGTATGCACAAAACATAATTTGCTCCAATACATTCCATTTCAAATCGGTCAATAATTGAAGGAGGTCTACTTAAAAACAATACATGGTGGAAGAATTAAAAAGAACATAAAACACTGTCCAAATTGACGGACATGCTGATCATTATATATTGTGTATGTCCACTGTGATGTCACATTGTACCCATCAATACATGCAATTATTAATGCTATATTAAAATAAAAATATAAAATAAAACAGTACAAAATGTTGACAAGAAAAATAAAAATCCTCACTGAAAGAATGCCAGATCTGTCCATGGATGTATACATTATTCTGTATATCATCGGCACATGCTCAAGAATATGATGCTATCTAACTTTTCACAAACAGCTGAGTCTCTTACTATTGCCAACATTACACTTTTTAAGTTTTTTATATTTTAATTAATCTCTGATATATATATATATATATATATATATATATATATATATATATATATATATATATATATATATATTTGTGATACATTATATTTTAATTCAGGTTTACTTTGAGGAATAATCAATTCAGATAAATTGGCATATATATCACCTTAAACTTTTTTCATTTCTTTATGGTAGTACCTTCGAATTCTTCTCTTATTTAGATAAATATAATTCATCTTTGCTAATTGTATTCACCACACTGCGCCACAGAACACCATAACTACACCTGCTACCAAACAATAACGTGTCTGTTGCCCAACATTTCTCCATTGTCGCTTCACCCCACTTCCCTCCACCTCTGGTAATCACCACTTCACTCTCAACTTCTATGAGATCAATCTTTTATGTATTTTTTAAGTATTTTTAAAATTCTAATTAGTTATGTATGACAGTAGAATGCATTGTGACATATCATATATAAAGGGAGTCTAATTTCTTATTGTTCTGGTTGTACATGATGTAGAATCCCACTGGTCTTGTAGTCTTATGTGTACATACGGTAATAATGTCAGATTCATTCTACCCCATAACCCAACCTGCCTTCACTCCCCTCTACCAAATCCAAAGTAGATTTATTCTTCCCTAGCTGCCTCCCTTATTATGAATTAGCATCTGCAAAACAGAGAAAACATTCAGCCTTTGATTCTTTAAGATTGGCTTATTTTGCTTAGCATGATATTCTCTGGCTCCATCCATTTACTGGCAAATACCACAATTCCATTCATCCTTAAGGCTGAGCAATATTCCCTTGTGTATATATACTACATTTTCTTTATCCATTCATCTGTTGAAGGGCATCTAGTTTGGTTCAATAGTTTAGCTATTTTGAGTTGAGGGGTTATAAACATTGATGTGGTGGTGTCACTATAGTATGCTGATTTTAAGTCCTTTGGGTACAAAGTGAGGAGTAGAATAGCTAGGTCAAATGGTGGTTCCATTTCAAATTTTCTGAGAAATTTTTATACTGCTTTCCATGAAATTTGCACTAATTTGCAATCCCACCAGCAATGTATGAGTGTCCCTTTTCCCCTCATCCTCGCCAACATTTATTGTTGCTTATATTCTTGATCAGTTCCATTCTGACTGGAGTGAGATGAAATCTTAGAATAGTTTTAATTTGCATTTCTCTAATTGCTAAATGTGTTGAACATTTTTTCATATATTTGTTGATCAATTGTATTTCTTCTGTGAAGTGCCTGTTCAGTTCCTTGGCCCATTTATTAATTGTATTATTTGCTTTTTTGGCATTAAGATTTTTGAGTCCTTTATACATCACCTCTATCTGATGTGCAAGGGTACAGATTTTCTCCAATTCAGTAGGCTCTCTCTTTATGTTATTGTTTCCTTTGCTGAGAAGAAGCTTTTTAGATTGAATCCATCCCAGTCATTGATTCTTGATTTAGGTCAACCTTTTAGATTTCACTTATGATAAAGGTCATGTGATGAAGGCTGTTCTGTGCTTAACTTAATTCATTCAACACAATATCTTCCAGTTTCATCTGTGTTGTTACAAAAGACAGGATTGCGTATTTTTTATATTGTATAATATTTAATCATGTCTATTTACCAAATTTTATTCATCTATTTTTCCTTTGATGGCTATTTAGAAAGAAACCATCCATATCTTGTTTATTGTGAATAATGCTGAAATAAACATGGGGGTGCAAGTGGATGAAATCATCATATTGAAAGGCAATATTATCCCTTTTATTGCAACTATCATTTTTTGATGTTCAACTTATTTTTCAGGATTTAACAAAGACCTTCTATAAGGGCTTTCATATTTACTACCTATAAAAATTTTCTATTCCATGGGTTTAAGAAATTCTCTCTCTCTCTCTCTCTCTCTCTCTCTCTCTCTCTCTCTCTCACACACACACACACACACACATCTGTAAAATATCAGGAATTAGAAATGTATAGAAGTGTTTTATGTTTCTTTTAGTACAGCAAGGGAGTAATCAGAACTAAGTCATACTATAATATTTACATTCTCTTAAAGTCCTAGAAATATTATCTGAATTTATTTGTCTTGTCATTCACTTATTTACCTTGGAAGATCCAGTATGTGCATGAGCAGCTAATAAGTAAACATTTACAAGGAGAATTTGTCCTCCAACAAAATAAACTCCAATAACATAGAAAGTCAAGCACCGTTGAAAATATTTTTATATATGACATATACATATATATATATATATATATATATATACATATATATGTTTTAAATATAATTCAGAGAAAAATAGAGGCAGAGCAGCCTATTGACAGAGCATACAAAGAATAGGAAAGTGATATAGTGACATTAAGAGACAGAGCTTTGTGTTCCTGGTATATTCTCTCCTCTCCCGTGTTTATCCAGCTGAGACTGCTCTTAACAGGCCTACACATGCACACACAGACACACACAGGTTCATATACGGGCACAAACACACAATTTTCATGACTCCTCTTTTCTCTAGAACAAAGGAACACCTTATTCATTCAATACTCTCTTGCCATTTATTGACCTGCCATCAAGGGGGTTCTTCACTTCCTTAAGTATCCATTTCAACCTATGAGTGAACTAAAAGGAGTATCTCCTCAGGAAAGTGGGGAGAATTACGAGAGGTTTTTGTGTTAAAATTCTTTGAAAAGAATAGAAGTTACTATTATTGATAAATTTCCTAAGATAAAGAGCAATGGATCATTTTAAACCAGGATTTATTTCTTAAATTTCTTTTGATGATAGCCACTTTGAAAATAGGAAGAAAATCATAAGCCATCTCTCCAGAATTGCTAACATACACAACACAATTTAACAGAAATCCAAGGTATTTATGGATCACCTGAAGTTGTTTAGGGACTCAAAGATTCCAAATAAGAACTCTTGTTGAAAACGCTTCACACACATAAAATCACTCAATGGAGAAGGGGCAGTATGTGATTTATTCATCCTGATTTCAGATATTCCTCACATTTGCCTTGGCTTCCAATACTCTTATTCAAAATGCAATATTAAAATGCAAGGTGTTATTGGTTAGATTACAACTTGGTTCAGAATTTCTAAGCCCACTAATTTACTGGCGTCTTTGACAGATTTTTTTTGTATCTATTTTGTACAATATCTTACTCCTCTTACATATCACTTTTGACTCATGGTAGAATGAAAGAATGCTTTCAGAGCAGCAAGAAATAATATATTCCCCCAAATAATTTGTTCTTCTTGACCATTATCATTTCCCAAGAGCTGAGAAAAAGCATCATATACAGGAGTTAACTGCAAGATCTTCAGGAAAAAACAAGCTACATGTCTTTTTGAAAAAGAGAGGAAATGTAACCAACAGCTGTTCTGTGGGGCTGACTTTAACTGCTGCCCCTTTTTTATAATCAGAACATTTTGCTTATTGAATTTGCAAGTTGTAGTCTGGCAGCACTTATGTAGGTTCTTGTAATGTGTAATCCAGAACTGGTGAGAAACCATGTAAAGATTTACAAAGCATTTTATAACATCTTACCCTGTGATTAGATTTGCATGTGTTCATATTGTGATTATCCCAAATGTAATTAGCTTTTTCTGTTTACCAATTATCTGGGAAGATTTGCCAAATGCATCTTGACAGTGTTCTGATGGGAACTAACAGAAGTTACAAATTATCCACCAAAAATTCATTTACACCATAGTGTAATTCCATGCTATGTGAAGAATGAACACTATTTATTTGTGTGATAGCAGAAACACTCTAAGGGATTTCTGTCAATGAGAATTGGGTCATTATTTGTTGGAATGAACAAGTCATTAGGACATGGAATATATGAATCTCTACCAAGAAAAAATGTTTTCTTTTCAATTATATCTCTACGACTTAAAGGTTGTGGAAATTAACAATTAATTTAACAATTAATCTAACAATTTAAGATTATTTTTACCAAAGCAAAGAATGAGCTATTCAGCTCTTGGGAATCCATATTAGTAGTGAACAATGCCCATATTTAAAACAGGTATATGCTGAACGTTAAAGGTCATGTGAGGATGTATATTTATTTATTTATTTATTTTTTAAAGAGATAGAGAATTTTTTAATATTTATTTTTAAGATTTCGGTGGACACAACATCTTTATTTTATTTTTACGTGATGCTGAGGATCGAACCCAGGGCCCTGCGCATGCCAGGCAAGCATGTTACCGCTTGAGCCACATACCCAGCCCAAGGGTGTATATTTAAATAAAGTATTTAAATAAAGCTCCCATGGGAGCTCATGCCCATTCTCTTTACTTCCTCTAAAAACTGAAGATGCCAATAGAAAATAAGCTTAAGGATAAGCAAATCTTGTAGCTAAGTCCTCTTGTTATCTTTTATTTTTTTGAGTGAAAAATAATTGTTTATGTTTAAAATGTATTTTTTCTTATTGTACTCTTAAAATAATTGGATAGAGGACAGATATTTTCATGTCAACATACCATGTAGTTAGATGGAATGAATGACAGCAAAATTTGTTGTCAACAGAAGGAAAAAATAAAAGAATGAAATGTGAATGGGCAATAAACCAGTAAAGGATTCAAATTCACCAGTAACCAACAAAATACAATTTCATAAGACAATAAAATTCCTGGAAAAGACAGGTGTAGATAACTATATGAAACTATTCTAACCTGACTGTGTATCTAAGTCTTTATCTAACTTAATGCAGAATTTGAGATAGCCTAATAGAAATGTAAACTATAGAAGGAAAACTTACATATGAATTTTTAACATACATAAACATGTAAAATATAAAGAAGAAAAGTATTATTTACCAGAGAAACTAGTTACAAATATTATTATTCTATAGATATACAGATGATATAAACTTCTCTTGCCTTTAGGGTCACCTTTTACTCTAAGGATATTTGGATGCTGGGCGATATGTAAGATCCATTAGTTGGGTTTGGATAATGGGCAGTTTTAGTTTCCAAGAACACAATTAGATAAGGAGACAATTAGAATATGCCAGGTGAAGGGATAGGTCCTTTGGTAAATGCTCCATGCCTCATTTAGATCCCTAAAAAACAATAACCCAGGAAGATAATTCAACTTAAAAGGGAATGGCCATCACAGACACTGAAGAATAGTTTCAAATCAATTGTCTGATTAGTATAATCAGGATTGCTGATGCTCTAGCCACCTGCACATAAAGAGTTAACATAAAATTTATTGGGAGAATCCCAAACCTACCATAGTTTTTTAGATTTTTTTCACTTATGTAACAAAATAACAAAACCATCAGGCATAAGAGGAGACATTATTTACAATGAAAATCCAAAAGAAGCTGTATGAATTCATTTAAAAAATATGATCAGATAGAGACTCCAACTGCTCAGATTAATATCTTCAAAGAATTCTTAAAATAATTTTATTAGGGAATTGGAAACAATATAGACAAATGGAAATTTACAGAATAATACAATAACTAAAATTAAGAAATTAAAACAATAGACCTGGGATTATAGCACAATGGTAGAGCTCTTGCCTAGCATGTGCAAGGCACTGGGTCACATGCTTAGCACCACATATAAAATAAATAAATAAAAGTATTAAAGATAGAACAATAGCATGAAGAGCTAAAAGAAATAAATTTAAAAATAGGTTTGTTCACAAATTAGTGACAGTTGAAGAGAATTAGAAAAGTAAAAATATGAAATTAAAATATACAAATAGAGCAGTACACATTAGTTTCTTTGGCTTCTATAATAAAAATACCAGACTAGGTCACTTAAACTGCAGAAATTTATTTTCTCACAGTTCTGGAGGCTAGAAGTTCAGGATCAAAGAGGAAAATAAATGTGAAGACAGCAGAAAAAGAAGACCATCTATAAGCAACATAGAAAGGGAAAATATATTTTTTGGGAAAATTCAAGAAAAAGAGATCATGTACTACTATCATACAGAAAAAATATATACCTACAAGAAAGATGTGAAGAGAAAAATAGCCATGTTTTTACTTTTAAAAAAGTACCAGAAAGGTATAAACTTTTAAATATTCATGCATTTAAAATCCCCACCTCAAAGTAAATGAAACAAATATTGTCAGAAATAAAGAAGAAAGGAATCCACAATTTTTCTGGAAAAATATATATACACCTATCCCAGTATTTGATATATAAAATGGGCATTATTACATTACTAAAATAAAATGTTTTAAAAAACAAATTAACAATGATAAATGTGATTGCTACTTATGAACAACTGAAGCATATATAGAATATATAATTTGTCAGTACTCAGAGAACATTTCTATATTAATGTATCATTTTCTGTACTTTTGACAGAAGGCTCTTAACCATTTTAGAATTAGGCTAGGAAATCCCAATGTGTTTAAAAAGTAATCAACACACATCTATACACCTTGAAGACAATGTGCTAAAATGATAAATTATTTAAGTAAATATTAACCCACATGTAAATTAGTAAGAAATATGAGATAAAGCCATAGCAAGAATTCTAAAAAATATACACTTATAAGAATTATATAAAATATATTTATAGATATATATGAGATAAGCATCTATTTTCAAAATAATGACAAAATTGAGAAAGGGAATTGCATGGAAGGTGGAAGGAGACTCTCATCATTATACAAAATACATGTATGAAGATGTGAGAGAAAAAAAAAAGATTATGTAACCTTAGATTGGGTAGAGAAGTGATGGGAGGAGAGAGGATGGGGGAAAAGGAAGGACAGTAGAATGAAATAGACGTTATTATTACTGTGGGTATATATGTGACTGCATGACCAATGTGATTCTGCAACCTATACACTCAGAAAAATGAGAAATTATATCCCATCAGATTCAAATGTATGATATGTCAAGGTCATTGTACTGTCATGTGTAACTAATTAAAACAAATAATTTTTTTTAAAAAGAAAGTAAATGATATACCTATGACTAGAAATTTCAAAATTAGAAATGACAACAAAAATAAGTAGACATCATAAAATAAGGCAAAAGTAATTTCTTTCAAGTTAGGATATTGAATAACTCCAAGTAAGAAATCAGTAGCAAATGTCAGAGGTGACAGCCTTATTCTGAGGTGCTAGTAATATTGTATGGCTTGGCATGTTTCCTTTGTAAAAATCAACTTGGCTCTAAAATCAGTGTCCATATACCTTGGTGTAGAAGTATAGTACTTTAGTAAAGATGTTTAGATTACTAAAAAAGAGGATTTTAAGTGTTCTTACTACCAAGAAATTATAAGTATTTGAGGTGCTGAATATGCTAAGATTTCATCATTCTAAAGTGTGAACACATAACATCATATTGTACCCTAAAAATATACAACTGTCAATTAAAAATAAACCATGTAAAAATTTTGCCCAGAAATCATTTTAATAAATATGAAGTTGTATTTTAATATTATTGCCATGGCAAATTAATCAAAATGAACTATCCTATTCTTCTTTTACCTAAACCATTCTTGATTATCAATGTAAAACTTTAAGTGCAGTGTCCAAGAGTCATGTTAGATAAAGTCATAGTTAAGACATTTTTTTTTTCCTGAAATATCTAGAGAGACAAGGACATTACCACAGGCATGATGAAATCATGATTTTCAGGTGGAAAGATCAAAATACTGTAATAACAAAAAACTATTAGTTTTAAATTAAGAGTTTTGTGAATATGCTGCAATTTAGGCCATGCACCGATGGATATATGATCAACATCTAGACTGCCTGAGAATAAAGGGAAGAACAGTACTCTGGGTTAGAACACAAGAATGATGCAAATGGATAGATCAGAGTTTCAAAAGAAAGTGGCGAAGCTAAAAAAATAACATTATGAGAAGGAAGATCTTGGAAGATGATAGTAAAATGTCATTTAGTTCACACACCATTGGACTTGATCAAGACAGAAAAGGCACACGGTCACTCTTGGCAATACATAGCTAATAATATTTAATAGAAGAAGATTATATATGCCTATGATATATATATATATATATATATATATATATATATATGTATATATATATATATATATATATATATATATATAAATTATTTTAATATGTAAGATATGTCTGACACATAAGAACATATTTAATTTATAAATTGTAGATAATTTTATTGGATATTCCCAGAATGGATCAGATGGCTACAGAGTAAGGCCAGTACTCCTCTCTCTAGGTTGTATATACTGGCTGTTTTCCAGTCAAGATTTATTGTTTAAACAGTAGACATATTTTTATTAGATATAGAAGTAACAAAGTGCAATGGAAATATGCCAATGAAATATGTTTTCCAGGGATAAGAAAACCAAGGACAAGATCCACAGTAGTGGTCATTTACTGAGGAGACTGCCATTTGGGCCTCTACCACCACATGCCTCCTGAATTGCTGGACTCCATAACTCTAGACAAATGCTACCATGTCAAGGAGCTTTTCAATCCGTAGCATCTTTGTATTATTAAATTCCCAAGCGGAAGCATTTAGTTGGCCATACTCTGGTTATATTTAAAGCTCTGGCTCCCAGCAATTGTATAAAAAAAATAAAAATGGGAAACTGAGTCTCTACTTTCACCAAGCTTGTGTTGCAACACCATTAAAATATATATATATACATTTAGATTCTGGTGTAAGAATGAACAAACACCCCTATGGTTGTCTTACACCTATACAACTTTTTATACTTTGGATTCCTACACACACACACACACACACAAATGTGTTTACTTAATAAAAGGCTAGATTTATCTGTCTCTCTATCTTTCTAGTTATTTATTTATTCTAATCAGATATGCATGACAGCAGAATGCTCTTCAATTCATTGTACACAAATGGAGCACAATTTTTCACTTCTGTGATTTTACACAAAGTAGTGTCACACCATTTGTGCAGTTATACATGTACCTAGGGTAATGAAGTCCATCTTATGTCACCATCTTTCCCATCCCCACATCCCCTCATTTCCCTCCCCTTTGGCCCATCCAAAGTTCTTCCACTCATCCCATGCCCCCACCCCATTATGGATTAGCATCCACTTATCAGAGAAAACATTTGACCTTTGTTTTTTTTTTTTTTTGGGGGGGGGGAGGGTGGATTGGCTTACTTTGCTTAGCATCATATATAACAAGAAAATGCACTCTTCTCAAGTGGAAAATATAGTGATATCATTGCATACTATCCACGCCCAATATTTTTAGATAATTAGAAGTTTTAGAAGTTAGATAATATAACTGTCTCTTTAAATTCTGTTATCCTATTCTAAAAATTTTAGAACAATGCTTTAGCTAACTACAAATTTAATTATTATTTATAAATTTAATCATCAAAATATACAAAGTAATGAAGGAGAGGGAGCAAATCTGAAGAATTTGCTGAAATATATAAATATACTTACAACACATTCTATCAACTCAGTTATTAAGAGCATGTTCTGATTTGGGTATCCTCAAAAACATTCTCATAGGCAAAGCATTGGTGGGACCCAAAGTGACATGGTCTCAGTCATTCTTTTTATCTGTTCTGTCAAGAAATTCCACTAAAATATGCAGCAGAGGGGTCTCCAGTGTTCCTCGGGACCACCTGTAGAGAAGCCACAATACAACCTCAGCCTCAAAATTCAGCTGTTGTCACAGCATATGGTGTTACATAAAACAACTGAATAGGAACTTTATTCCACCAACAAAGAGCTCTAAAGAAATCCACATGAGCCATGAGTGTGGGCTGAAGGAGAACTAGTAGGACAGGAGAAACTGGCACCCTGAGAATGTCAGGAACCTACTCATGTGCGTTACCCAATTAAGAGATACTTGGTTCAGCCTTTTACATAACTTACATCCTTCTGATGGGAAAGTGCTACTGGGATGCTTGGTTCAAAAGACTGAGTAGATTTTTATGCATTTAGTTCGGGATGAGCTACTGAGAAAAATAGTCAGTTGATACCTCCTGGACATATGCTTACTCTTTAAAATGGTCCCTAGCAAGCCAAGAGCTATTTTCAAAGGATTATTACATAGTTACTTCGCTAAGTAAGCACTACAGAGTTTCAAAGCCTGAGGGACTCTGCTTGAGTTCTCTCGTCTTGGCTCATCATCAGTTGGCATAGAAAGCTGGAGCCTTACTGAATCCTTAGGATCCTAAGGGAAAAGTAAGTACAGCCTGAACAAGCTCAAAAGTCCTTCTGGAATGGGCTCCCTGAAGAACAAGCTGCATTTGGGGTAACTCAGAAAATATGTTGGTATATTCCCCTAAAATATATATTCTGGCAAAAGCAATCAGGGGCCACTTTCTCAGTGTTTGGGGGCACAGGGTTAGATAACTTTGCCCCATTTCCTCAGCATAAAAACCCTGGCATATACCAAATCCTTAGGTCTTCTGAAAATTCCCCAAGGTGGCAGATTCCTTAATTTCTCTTTCCATCTCAGAATCCGAGCATGTTACCAAGCCATCAGAAAACTTACTGTTTTCTGTAAGCATGTTCTTGAAATGTGATAACATTTACTGGATGATGTTTTTGTTAACCAGTACAATGCTCAAAATCTCAACAGTTTAAATTATATTAAATAATTTTGTCTATCACATATGGTCGCACAGTTTGTGTACTGCATAAAGGCACCGAGCTAAAAGAGCAAGAGAAAACAAAATTCAATCAGCACTGAGTTCTCCCATCTTTGGGCTGGAATTGGGATGCATCTGTCTAGAAAAAGGCATGCAAAACTATATCTCTTATCAAATTGTCCCCTTCCCCTTAGGGTCAAACTTTTCTAGTTGTTTATCCCAAGGATCAAATTTTTCTAATTTGTCAACATTTTTTCCCCTAAATTAAACCAATGGTAAATTAAAGACGAGTGGTAATCCTGTATAGAGGGTGAATCACCCTGAAGCAAATGACAATATTTTATTGCTTGGCTTGTAGGGTAAAAGCAATCCTCTTGTGCTGTTTTATCTTATTGAAATGGAGAAAAAGTATTTGTCAGGTCAATAGCTGCTTGCCAACTAAATTGATCTGTTCCTGTTATAAGACCATATCTGGAAGAACAGCTGCATTGGAATGATGATTAGATTAGACTGAAGATATTCCACTGTGTTTCTCCGAGATACATTTATCTTTCGTATTTTCCAAGATGGGGTGTTAAATGAGAAATGTGATAAGGATCAACATTCCTGATTCTTTAAAGCATTCATGATGACTCTAACATCTGTGATAACTTAGTATGTGGTTTTGCTTTTTTGGGGGGTGGGGAGGTGGTTTGAGTGGTCAGGGGCACTTGACCACTGACCCACATCTGCATCCCTATTTTGTATTTTATTTAGAGAAAGGGTATCACTGAGTTTTTTAGTGCTTTGCTTTTGCTGAGGCTGGTTCTAAACTCCTGATCCTCTTGCCTCAGCCTCCTGAGCTGCTGGGATTAAGGCCAGCACCACCACACTGGCTTGATTTTGTGTTTTTAATTGTGATTTTCACCCATGGTAGCTTTTACTTTGTTGTCAGTGAGCTATTATGGTAATTCTTTCAGATTCCAAGGGTACAGGTTCAGATTATAATTTGGTTTTATGGATCTTATCAGGAGGAAGATTAAGGCAGACATCCTTTAATCATCTGACCCATTGACCTTGACTGCCAGACTGGTAATGTTTGGGTGTCCCCATAATTCATATTCACCAAGAGGTGATATCCAATACCACTGTCCCCCCATAGGCACAGTTACTGGATTGAATTACCTTGGGTCTCTTTGGGAAGATCCAGGAACATTCCCAGTACATAATGGGAATCATGCTATTGCAGTATTCCTCTTCAAGAAGTTCTGGATTTTTCTTTATTTGAAGACTATTGATTATGATCTGACCCATACCCTGGAATAAGGAAAGTTACCAGGACTCCATTTTTATGATTTTTGGTTTTCTTTATGCCAAACGTAGAGAGGTCTTGTTACAAACTGCAATATCAACTTTAGTGGGCTATCCATTTATTTTCGTGCTGAGAGCTCATTAATTATTAACCATCACTAAATGAATCTGTGGATCAGACTGTCCTGAGTACCACATTGGCCTTGCCACATGCAACAAAAGCATCTGCTTTCATCTTGCCTCCTCTGCCCTCTTGATACTGTTACTGGTGAGCACCAGCATCACCCAGGGGGAAAGAGGCTGGGCTGCACGGCTAGCTGTTCCAGAAATATTCAGTCACATTAGTAGGAAGATAGGTTTTATTCAAAGCCATTCTTGAAGGAAGATAGGAAAAACTCAATGCTCCCCGAAGTTTCATCTTTGAAATTCCTGAGCAGAACTTTTAAAGAAGTGACAGCAGAGAAGTGAGACAAAACATAGGAAATGGACATAACTCGGATTTGATTGGCCCTTGTTTGACAGGCCTGAGAAGTGGGTATTATCTGTTCCCTGCTGCTTTGGTGCTGCCAGTCAAGATGGGGGTTACAACTTCAGTCTAATTTTGCAATTAGAGTGCTAGGGGTGAGAGTCCAAATTCACTCTGTTTAAATACTCTACCCCTATGCCCAGCCATAGGCCAATGTTAATTGTGAAGGTAGGCTAGGCTACACTGTGATGTTCAGTAAATGAGATATATTAAATGCATTTTAAATTTCTAGTGGACCTGATCCCACTGTAAATCAAGGAGCAGCTATATATAAATTGGTTGAAAACCATAAAGTTTCTGGCACAAAGAGATAGTTTCTTGATAAAGGAAAGAGAAATAGAGGATGAGGCACTTGCATGTATGAACTCCAGTGGCCAAACTCCTGACTTACCCCTGAAACGTGCTTCCATGGTATCAAATTTAACATGCAGATTAAAAGAGAGAGAGAGAGAGAGAGAGAGAGAGAGAGAGAGAGAGAGATCTGAACTGCTTCCCCAAAAGCACGGATTATAATTTTTGTCAAACAAGTTTAAATACCTGCTAAAATAAAAGGAATTAGAAATCTTTGTAGAAATATGCATTACTCAAAATATAGTAATCACAATGATAAGGATACAAGAAAATTTTCCAACAAAGAATATAAAATGTCAGAGAAGTCACCAAGTACATCACCTGATATGCCACAGATGTTGCAATAGACAAAGATTATAATCTTTCCTGCTAAAAGAAAATATATATTCATATTGAACAAACATATAGGAAATGCTAATAGAGAAAAGACAATGATCAATAATCAAAATTACAGAACTGGAAAAAATGATTAATTAGAAGAGTAGCTACATAAAAACATGCAGGCATAATGTCAGAGTGAAGATGAAAGAAGTAAGGAATTAAAATTTTATCCTGAGAATTATTATTTTGAAGAACAGAAAAAATAAATTTTCAGGGATCTATGGAAAAATGTAAAATATATTATTAATCGGAGTCAGAGACAAAAGAAGGGAGAGAGGATAGAAAAGATTTATTTCCCGAAACAGTAGATAACATACTCTATAGTTGGAGAAGATGTGAAGTGAGAGTGGAAGAAAGTTCTGGAAACCTCCAGCAGAATAAGCATGAGATATCTGTAGGTTCCTCCTAGGAAGGAACTTATAAACCCCTGTGTTTTATTTTCATGTATATAGCAGTCGGTTGTCAGTGGAATTCTTCATACCCTAGTTTTTAACTGGATTGGTCAACAAAGAATGCGCACCACTTCACTCAGACTGGTTATTCATAATGAGTCAAATGCTCCAATCCAAGTGCACAGATGACTGGGAGATGCCTGGGAACCCATGGAATATTTGGTAAGCACAAATAGTCTACCCCAGATTTGAGAGTTTCAAATGGGAAGAAGACAGTATCAAATTCTTTGGAAGAGATGATGAATAAGAATTGCAAATGAAGTATTTACCATTAACTAATAGTTTGCAAATAATAACTCAGAGGCCAAATCCACCTGCTATATATATTTGTAAAGTTTTACTGCAGTACAGCCATGCTCACTTTTAAAATATTTTGTCCATGGCTGCCATAGTTTTAGAAGAGACTATGACCAGCAATGACTAATATTCATACTGTCTGGACATCTTTTGTTAGTAAAACCTTGCCAACTCTTGAGTTACAAAATGAAAATAAAAATTATTAATGATTTTAAGTTCATAATAGGCATTATAGAAAAAAATGAGCTAATAAATGATAGGTGAGGAAGCAGATTAATAAAGCAGAGGTAACTTGTTCTAAAAGTTTGCTAGAGAAAACAAACAATGTATTTTTGAGCTTTTTTGTTAATTCGCTCATTTATTGTTTTAATTTTATTTTGCCAAGTGTTTATTTTGTCAACTTAAGGACAATTGGTAAACCATGATGAAACCTTGAACATGCAGGCATATGATGAAATAGTTGAGTAATTAAACTCTGGACTACTCAGTATAGAAGGAGATCAAAATTGTCCCTGGAAGGACCAGCCTAGGGAAGGACAACAGAACTAAGACTACCTGAAGTCATGTTTACAAAAGAGAAGAAAAATTACTAAATAGTAATTTTATAAATATTTTTTATATCTACAAATTTAATTCAGTGTATATTACACAATTGAATACTACCAAACTTTAGTAAAAGAGAAAATTAATTTCTGCCATAACATCCCTCCGGGAAAACTGTGAATAAAAAGTTGGCATCCTTTTCTCTGTATTTTCTGGGCATGCATTAGCATACCTAATTTGTTACTATTTAATATAAACAGGATCACACAGGTACTATTCTTTGCTTTCTTAACCATGATTTATACTTATGTATAGATCTTTCTTTTAGGAGGTTCACAAAGGAAAGACTTCACACAGTTATTCCAAGTTTTATCTTACCAATTCAAATTCTGTGCACTTATCAAAATTTTGTTATTATTAGGATACTACAATTAGTATGTGTGTGTATAAGTGTAGCTTTTATTAATATTTCTATAGAAAAGATACTAGAAGTAGAATTCAATATAATTTAAACAAAGGAGGAAAAGTTGTTCGGCTGCACCTGAAATAGCACTGAGACTAACCAGGATGAAGCAGCTTCATCAGCTACATGTCACAGAAAAGGGCTGTGTTATGGTTTGGATATGAGGTGTCCCCGAAAAGTTTACCTTTGAGTCAATGCAAAAAGGCTCAGAGGAGAAATGATTGGGTTGTAAGAGCCTTAACCTTATCAGTGATTTAGTCACCTGATAGGGATTAACTGAGTGGTAACTGAAGTGGTAGGGTGTGGCTGGAGGAGGTGGGAATTGGGGCATGGCTTTGGTTATATATTTGGTTCTGGTAAGTGGACTTTCTGCTTCCTGATCAACATGTGTGCTGCTTTCCTCTGCCACATTCTTCCACCATGATGTCCAGCATCATCTCTAGCCCTGGGGAATGAAGCCTGCCCTCTGTGGATGGTGAGCCCTCAAATAAACCTGTTCTCCTTTACAATTGTGCAGGTTGGGTCCTTTAATCACAGCAGTGAAAAGGCTGCCTAAAACAGGTTATGTTCAGGACTTGAAGAGAATAGAGAAGTGCTGGAACAACTAATGCCATATGACACTAATCTTGCAGCATTTCACATTTCAAATTCTAATACTGTTTTATTCTTTTACCTTGAAATCCTTATGCAGCTTCTGGATGTTCCATAGTTAACCCCAAATGTGTTTTTCATTGCTGTAAAAATGTGATGATGAACAGCACACCTTATCTTGTCCTAGTCCCACTGGCTGCCTCTCTCTGGAAACCATGTTGAGTTACTAAAACAGCTCTTTTAAAAGGATTGCATACCATTAATCTGAAAGTGTCTGATTGACCTGAATGGAAGAAATATGCATTGTTCAAAAGTCTGATATTGTGATACTAGTAAAACAAACTCAAATAGACTTAAATTGCAATGAACACCTTAATATTTTTTTTCCTAATATTCTCAAGTCACCCTGCATCAACAATTAGGAAAAAAAATTGCTAATTGATTTTAGCAGTCTTTGCAAAATAACCTTGCAACATTCAAAGTTTCATAGTAAATGTTTTTAGTTCATTACTTTCGTTTAATCTAATAGCTACATAGCTTTAATACCCTTTGCTTTATGCATTTGTTCAATGAATGGATTCTGAGAGCCTACTGTGTGCTACAACTAAGATGATGTGTTTAGGATACAGGATGGTTTTATGAAATTTCCAGCCTAGTAAGAAAAAGAGGCATTTCAAATACATTTTTATCATACAGGAAGTCACGTAGTCACTGGGTCTTATAGAAAGTTAAAATAGGTAATATAAAATTAGAAGATTGAGTAGTTTATTTCATTGTTTTTAGTTTTGAAAATAAGTGTGAATCGTTTATAGAAGAGAATAGTTCAGAACAGGAAATACTGTAAAAGGAGATGAGCAAAGCAGAGCTAGAAAAGATGTGGAATAGGACTTAATTCCACCTTATTTCTTCATGAAAATAATACACATCTCATTTATTTGAAGAAATTAAAGGATTTATGCAAATGTTAAACAAAAATTTGGATTAGCAGGGAATTTATTGATATTTTTCATAGATATTGAAAACCAGCGTGAGCATTTTTATTTACATTTGGTTTTGATAGGAAAAGAGCAAATTAATTTAGTATTTTTTCAAAGCCCTATGCTGCCAGAATAGACAATTATAAAACAGGTTGTAAATCAGATGTGTTTTCTAATATCCAGGTTTAGAGAAAAATCTTCTTACTATTTTTCAAGAACACACAACACAAAATCCAAAAATTAATTAGGTGCAATTCATAGCCATTTACAATCCAAAAGTAAAGCTACCAATAAAGTTAATTAGTCTAAAGACTTGTTTGATTCCTACTGCTAACCTTAAGGAGCACATATTTGGGGTTTGTAGCTTTTGTATATTTTCAGCAAAGGGGTTAGTGAAGCAAATGAAACAAAGAACACCATAGCTGTATATTTAAAACGTTTGGAGACTGCTAAGACTTGATTATTGTATAAACAGGAACAATGTACACAAAGACTGCTAGGACATTATGTAATAATTGTAATCTGCTTTACTACCACATTTCCCACCACAGTGCAATTACATTTAGAAGACTATTTAATCACATTTATCTATCTACTGTTAAACTGGGCATGACACTGTCAGCTCTGCAGAATCTTCCAGTGGGATTGTGGCTTGTTCTGGGAATTTGGGAATTGCCAAACAGGTTGAAAACATTTTTTTTCTATAAATTAGTGAGGTTTCAGATCATCTGCAGTCCTCATCTCCATTGAACAACTACCCAAAATAGCAAAAACAGCAAAGTGATAATGGTTCTCAATGTTGTGTATTCAAATCATAATGTACAAATAAAAATACAAAAGGCTGAGACAGCTGTTAAGAGCTCTAATATACAACAAAACATAAAGTTTAACTCTGAATAAGTGCATGCAAACTATCAACATTGTTTCCACTAGATTCTTATGCAAAACAATTTGTTTTTGACACTTAGGAAAAGAAACACATGTATGTAATTCAGCCAAATTTATTGTTTTAATTTTATTAAATGCCACTGTGTGAAAAACAGCTTGCTAGGCACTGGGGATGCAAAAATAAACAACCCCTTGAGGATATTAACATTTCATTTAGGCAAATTGCACTCTTAATAGTTTTCCTCTAACTTTTAAGAGCTTACATATTTATTTGCTTACTAATTCATATTCTGCTCCCATATAGGATCTGTTTTTTTTTTTTTAAAAAAAAACAAGGGAATACCTAATACTTAGAAGTTTCTCCAGAACTTTTATGAGAAGAGGAGGAAGGAAGGTGGGGGCAGGAGGAGATGTATTTAATAGAATTTTGTTAGGATTTGTATGCAAAGATTTCCCAAAATCCAAGAGAGAGCATACAATGACAGCTAGTCCCGTCTGGGAAAGATTTAAAAGAAACAAAAACTCTATGGAAATAAACTGATAAGACTTTACATTTATGAAAATATACTTATTTAGTCTTCATTTAGACTGTTAGGCTATGTATAATATAACATTCTAGGCTGGGAATGAAAAAGACTTTATTGTATTTTTCTACATTCCAATCTTGTTAGAGAGTTCAGTGTCACTCTGCAATCTTGAAATGTATATATTTAAATGTTTATCTAATTTCTGTGACAGGAAACTTATAGATAAAAACACTTTGGGTATGGTCATCTTTTTCCATTCTTTAGGGACCTTAATAGGTATTTTTAATCTGGGAATATATTTTAATTCTAGAAAAATGTTCTTAAATACTTCAGTTGATAACCTTCTCCATTCCAGTCTGGTGGAGCAGTTAATAGCACACAATTTGCAGTCACAATACCTGATTGGCTATACAAACTGTGTCCTTATTAACCACGGGCCTAAGGACCAATCAGCTTAACATCTCTGTACTTAGAATTACTCACCTGCCAAATGCAGATCATAACAATAGATTATCCACAGAAATTTTTTTATTTGAATTATTTCTTTGTGTGAAATTTTACACTAGTGAGTTTTATTTGGCATCTGTTCTACAAAGGTATGTTAGTATAATTCAAATCTTTCAGAATGATTTCTGCACTTCAACTTGTATTCTCCTTGTTTTCCATATAGGTTTCTTTCTTGTAGCTGCACTTTCTGAGAGATTTCCTCAAATATATATTCTAGACATTTTATTGTCTGTGTCTTCTAGACATTTTATTTGCCTTTCATTTGAATGATCATATTCAATCTTGAACAAATCTTTCCTACCTGATACTAGCATTCTCTATTCATGGTGCACTTGTAATATCATTGATCTATCAGGAGATTTTAATGGGATATAATTTTGCATGTAGTTTTATGTAGTGCAGGTTCATTAGGAAAAAAAATAGCCATCTTCTTACATATCTCTCCCCATCTCTCATGTCACGAAAATTGCTTACAATGCTTTTAGCCATTTCTTTTTACATTTATCTATGAATTTCTACTTAATATAATTATACTGCCCTCCTCCTCCTCCTCTTTCTCCTCCTCCTCCTCCTCCTCCTCCTCCTCCTCCTCCTTTGTCTTCTTCTTTTAGAAATTACCCACTCATTTACTACACAGGGATATAGAAAGTTATCTTTCCTTATTTTCAGTCCTCCACCTCATATTGAACATACACACATACACACACACATATGCACACACCTTTCCACTAATCCTGGTGTAGTTAAATAAAAATTGTGTATGGTTATGCAAGTTCTACTCTTAGGTGATCCATATAGTATTCTATGGTTATTTTTACTTTTAAGAATAAATGCTTATTCTCTCTTCCTACACTTATTTATCTTTAAATTTTGGTCTGCTTGATTGTTTAAATTTTTTTTTTGATTATGACTAATTGTTTTCCCAAATTTCAAAAAGCACCTTTCCAAATTTCCCAGTGTATCATGCACACCTTCAGTTACTTTCATAGCTCTCCTGCAGCCCTATGGAGTCTTTCATTGTGGAGATATGACTGTCCAGGCCTTCCACAGAGCTGTGATCCAGGAACATTCTTTTATAGCCATCCTGGGGCTTCTGTTCAATCTATGACAGAGATGAGCTACAGGTTTAAATTTCAGAATAAACCTAAAATCAAAACATAGCTGGTTCAAACTCAGAAATGATGCCTGTTCTTATGAAACTTTGAGCTTTCCGTATTCCCTTTCGGGAAAATTAAATCAAAATTGTGAGTTAAAAATTAAGTACCACAAATAATATTTTGTTAGGATAAGAAATGGGAGACCATGCAGGCTGGAGTTGTGACTTAGTGGTGGAGTTCTTGCCTAACATATGTGATGCACTGGATTCAAGTCTCAGCATTGCACATAAACAAATAAATAATATAAAGGTCCATCAACAACTGAAAAATTATGTATTTAAAAAAAAGCTTAAAAAAAAGAAGAAGAAGAAGAAGATATAGGAGACCATGTAAAGTACCCACCCAAAAGAGAGGTCATGAAACTATATTACCTTTAAGATTAGACAGCATCTGCAAAGCATGTTATTTAGAAATATGGAAAAAAAATATAAAGATAAACATGTAAAGAGTCAAAACCATTTGCTTTTAATAGGGAGGAGGAACACCTGCTTTCTGTAGAAAGTGTTGAGTAAGAATCCACATCATTAAATGATGCACACATTTAACTTTGATGTAAAAGCAAGGATAAAATGCATCTCTTAAGGAAACTACTAGAACATGTAGTTAAGCACACAGTAATATCGATCTGTGGCAATTAATCAAAAACAATTAAGTCCAGGGAATTCATAAAATGTAAACACAGTGAGGAAAGTGGTCAGTCGAAATGTTTCACAGGAAAACCCTAGTGCTATAGTCTTTTCATTTTGGCCTTAACCTTAATCTTTATTGACTGGTGATGCTTTTAAATCCTTATCCAGGAGTGGCATAGCAGAAGTTAGAGTCCTACCCTTTTATCTGAAAGCAGACTGTCCACATAAAAATCATTATAATGCATTTGTCTTGCTCTTGCCTGAAAAGGGAGCCCATGATCCTTTTCCAGAAAAGGGATAAAAATGCAAACACTTAACAGGACGTTAATTTGAAAGGCAGCATACCACTTGTCAAAAAGTAAAACCAACTCTAAGCTATGACTTGATGGTTTGTTTTTAAATCTATACATATAAACCTCAAAACAGTTCTTTATTTATTGCCAACCTGATTAAAAGCTAAGGAATTGCTCAATATACTTTCCCTGTCATACATGTGTAAGCTTGAGAGATTCAAATTTAAAACTTTATAATAATTTTTTAAAAATATGAGTTCAGGCTTTAATTCTAGTGATAACTTTCAAGGAATTTAGCAATATTTTTAATTTAGTAATAATTTTACAGGCATCAATGCTTACTATAATCTGCAACCTAAACAGAGAAACAAGAAATTTTCAATGAAATATCAATGTTAAATATTTCTAGCTGCACTTTGAAATGCCAAAGTATGCCATTTATATATAAGTTTTTAAATTATTTTTTAGTTGTAATTGCACACAATACTTTTATCTTATTTATTTTTATGTGGTGCCGAGGATCAAACCCAGAACTTTGCACATGCTAGGCAAATGCTCTGCCGCTGAGCCACAACCCCAGCCCTATATATCAGTTTTTATGATATTAATATCCTATCATTTTATATGAAGCATTTTCATTGATTGTTTTTCATACTTAAAAAATAGAGTTCATTTGCTCTATGTTAATGTATATACTAATGCTACCAATGGTGGTAGTCTAAGTCTTCTGATTTTTCCTTTTGAGAAGGGTGAGAGGATAGTTGGTTCCCATTTACACTGACTCTTGCGTTTCCCTCTTTGAAAGTTTACGGAGCCCATGAGCAGTTAACTATGGTACAAAAGTATTAAATGGAAAATTCCTGAAATAAATAATTCATGTTTTAAATTGTACATTATTATAAGTAGTGTAATGAGACCTCATGCCTTCCTGCTCCAAAACTAAGCTGACAGTCCTCCTTCTCATGTATCATCAGTACATCTATAGTAGCCTAATGCCACCTTACCATACTGCACCATTCACCTCACTACTCCTTCTGGCATGGGCTCTGTATCATCACAGGTCTCACAAGACAGGAGTACAGTACAAGGAATTTTGAGTGCGAAAGAAAAAGGTCATGTTCCCATAAACTCTATTAAGGTGTTGTTATCATTCTATTTTTTCAGTAATTATTGTTAGTTTCTTACTGTAACTAATTTAGAAATAAAACTCCGTTAAAGATATGTTTGTAGAGAAAAAAAGTGGTGTTTACAGGGTTTGGTGTTATCCTCAGTTTGATGCATCCACTGTGGATCTTGGAACATATGCCTCATTGATTAGTGGGCTATTCTATACCTTTTATTTGAATTTCCACTTATGTTCACAACTAGACCTTAATCCAAGCAAGAAATCCATGATCAGATTCACTGTTATGGAATTTAACAAAGCCAAAGTCCTCAATCTGTATATAACTATTGTCTTTTTGTTGATCTCTAGGTCTCCTTTGTTACAGATTTTTTTTCTGGAAACCAAGATTAATTGCCTGATGCCTAATTTTTCCCCCAATAGTCTCCTAAATCATTCAAATATAAAGGGCATCCTATGAATTGTAAATAGACTCTAATTTTAAAGAGTTTTGAAATCATAGCAAAATTGAGCAGAAGGTACAGAGGTTTTCTTTACGTTCTTGGCTCCTATATATACACAGCCTCCCTCACTGTCAAGATCCCACACGAGGATCATATATTTTCACAATCAATGAGCCCATGTGGACACATCATTATGACCTGAAGTATGTCATTTACACAGGGTTCCAGCTTGGTGTTGAATATTCTACAGGTTTTGACAAATGCAAATTACATGCTTATCAATCTTTGTCCATATAGTTGCTTCTCCCAGGACACTATATGAGTGGCTGATTTCTACTAAGATCCCTGGAAAGAAGACCCCCTTTCCAATCTTGGACTTCTAAATTCTGCTTGCTCAGTATTACCTTGCATGTACTCTGCTAACCTGCCAGGACCCTGATGCTTCTTTGTATGATGACTTTTGTAGAATTAGAGTTCATATTCGTATGTCCTTTGAAAATTGTGACTTAAATTGCTATCTCTATCCCACCTTCATACAGTGCAAATGGGTCAATTTCTGTGTTTACTTATCTGACTCCATTGGTCTCAGTGTTTGGGAGTGACCTCCTTTGTCAAGAGCCATTCATAGGCTGTGTGGACTATATGGTACATTGTAGACTAATGAATCTGAGAATCTGGTGTCTGGGAATTCTCAGTGGATATTTCCTCTTGCTGACTACCCAGACACATTGTGAGCTCTATTCAGCTCTGCCTTGTCCTACACAGCACCTAAGATAGGGTGACCTGCTATAGCGGCATAGCCCCTCTGAGATGGGTGTGATCTGCCAATACGCCAATCAACCTGCTGACTCTAAGACATCAAGAAGCAAGACTCCACCCTGAAACCTTATCCCTGCCTTTGATGTATCCCCTTAAATAAACCATGGGAGCCATTTTCTAATGTCTAACTCCAACTCCTGTGTGAACTGGACCTATCAGGGGCTCTACCTTTTTGAAACTTTCTTTCCAACTCTGTGTTTTGTTCTTCACTAATTATTCTAGACTTTAATTTCTTACACCCTCCTGAGCAGGAAGAAGAACCCCTTAACGAGGCACAGGCTGCCTCCCCATACTCCTTTTTAATAATTCATTGTCAATGCTGCTGTGAGAAGTACCTCTTTTCTGAATGATAATCTGATTTATTGCTTGAGCATACACTTGCATTTGGTACAGAAGAACAGAATAAAAAATTCTCATTTATTCTGAAATTAAACTTGCATGTCATCTTTAGATTTTATTGTAATCACTGAACAAAAGAGCATACATTTGTTTTAGTTATGAACATTAAAGACTCAGATTTTGTTCTAGGTACTGAGGGTGTGTTTATATGCTGTGCCATTCCTATGAGCTTTCTCATTTGACATAGAGTAGCATCATAGAATTGTGGAACTCAGGTCTTAAAGATTATGTAGCTCTGTATATATGAACTCCATAGGAAGAGACTGAAACCCCAAGGCTTAATGGAAGTCGCACAGTACCATTCAGAGAGTGGATGGCAAAGGTCAGACTAACATCTAGCTCCTCTTAATCATAGTTTATTGTATTTGTCTTATATTATCTATGAGGCAAATGTTGAAATTTGAAGGTGAATGGAAGTTTGAAGGTGAATGGAAACAGATTGCCAGGGGTTACCTTCTAGAAAGTTTCATATTAGAACTCTGTTGTTAAACTCATCACATGCAAAGTGTGAGTCAGAATTTTAGCTTTAAAACTTAACTTTATCAACACCTCCCCCCAAAGTCACATTTTATGATAGTACACACTTAATAAAAATTATCAGACAGTATAGCATGTGGATTTCTAATTTATAGCAAAATAATTGTATATTTATTTTAAGTATCAGGTACTATGTATCTAGGATTTCAAAGCATTTCTGAATAAAATTTTTAACAAGTTCTTTTTAAAAAAGTAGACATAGTGAGTTCTAATCAAAATGGTAGTTACTGTTAGCCTTCTTTATAAAGTAAGTGATTTATCATTAAAAAATACCTAAACTGAGCAAAATGGCTTAGTTATACTAAAGTATATAAAGATGCTATTTTATTATATTTATTATAATGAAGAATTAAAGTCTTGGATATAAGGATACAGGCAAAAATTATTATAACCAATTTCAGATTTATAAATACAAGCACAATTGTATTGTGTCATTGCTTCTATTTTTATCTTAACCACTGTGATTATGAGTAAATATTAAACTAGACTCTTTTTCTATCTTGCTGTTGAGCTCTGCAGTGGTTCAAAAGGGGAGGGGTGTTGTTTGGTTAATTGATGATCATTTAACGTAAAGCCCTAATAGAAGATGGTACCAATTGCCAAACAGATTTCCTCTAGGCACCTCCAAGCAGCAGATGTGCCAAAACATCATTAACAATGGAAATATACCAATCAGTGTGGCATGCTTGCCAATTTACCCCACAGCCAGGGATAAGCTGAGGAGCAGCACTGTCTCATAATCAAACCCCGCCTAAGACTCCATACAGAGATCAACTCACATGTGCAGAACAGAATCCAAGTGAGAAAATATTTTTTTTCTTGAATCTAAACCAATTCATTTATTTAATAAATGCCCTAAATGTAATTAAAAACAACTTCTCTTACATAAGCAATGCAATCTCCTAGCAGGCTCTCTAGCACTTTAACATACCCCACATCATTTAAGGGTCAACATGATCCTTCTTAAACATTTTGTCTAACATTACATACACTGCCAAGAAATGAACAGTAATTCCACAGTGATGGGTGCTGGCTCACCCTCGACACTTACTCCCTCCCTCCGTGAATAAATCCAATTTGTCATCCACGATGTGCCTAGCATTTTTTAATGCATATTTGATCAAATCTATTTACCTATTTAAAATTCTTTGGTGTGTCCTCCCCCTTTCACCCTTACATTACCTATGGAAGAGTTCAGATTCCTCAGGCTTGTTAATGAATATCAGAAGCTGATCCTTACTTATTAATAAAAAGATGTAAAACCCATCTGAAAAGCAGTTAATACCATTTATGTACAAGCATTGAGTTACCATCCAAATTTTTGTGCTTACAAATCTTTCCTTTAATTAGGCTCGGATGCATTTCCATAGACTTGGTAAATTAAATGCCAAATGACACGCCATTTCACCCATTCTTCCTTTCTTTCTCACTTCTATTCATCCAGCTACTTATCTACTGCATCAAAATAAAGGATCCTAAATGTAACTATAAGATGTTATATGTTCTTGATCCTAAGAATTGTAGTACAAGATAGTATAAGAAAAACAATTCTCTTAAATGATATGCCTTTGACCAAATTGATATGCACAGTATATGTAGAAATAATCAGAATGTGCACTCAACATCTAGAAGTTTTGGGTAGACAAATAAAAGCCAAAAAAATAAAAACCAACATTCTATAATAGTCCCATGACAAGTTTAATCAATAATCACTTAAAGAGATTGATTAAATACCTACTCAAAATGTTTTACTTCACGTTATACTTTATAAAGCCATTGTATCATTCAGAGATTGTTATGTATGTTTATAAGCATCTATACACACATGTATGTGTATGTATGTATATAAGAGGGGATTTATTAGATTGCCTTATACTCTCAGAGGCTAGGTAGTCACACAATGGTGTCTGAGGCTGGAGGGCTGAGAAACTATTAGCTCCTCAGTCCAAAAACTTGAAAGCCTCAGAAAAAGAAGGACCAATGAGTTGATCCAGTCTGAAGCTGAAGGTCTGAAAGTTTCCTGGAGATTTGCTGGTGTGTCTATACTCAAAAGCAGAAGAATCTGAAGCCCTGTAGTGGTGCATGCCTGTAATCCCAGCGGCTCAGGAGGCTGAGATAGGAGGATTGCAAGTTCAAAGCCAGCCTCAGTGATGGTGAGACACTAAGCAACTCAGTGAGACCCTGTCTCTAAATAAAATACAAAACAGGGCTGGGGATGTGGCTCAGTGGTTGAGTGTCCCTGAGTTCAATCCCTGGTATGCCCCGCCTCAAAGAGGCAGAATTATCTGGAGTCTAAAGTCTGCTAGTGAGGACAATAGCAGCAAATGTGCCCACTAAGGAAGAACTGAACTTTCACACCCAAGCACACTTCCCACTTCTTCCACTTTTGTTCCCTCTGGGCCTCTCGCCTATTGTACAATGCGGTCTTACATTCAGGATGGCCTTTCCCTTCAGTCTGCTTACCTACATACCCATGGTCTCTGGAGACACCTTTACAGACACACCTAGAAATATGCTTTACCAGTTTCTAGGTGTGTGGAAATCCAGTCAGGTTGACAGGCAAGATTAACCATCATAGTTATAACCGTAAATTCATAAAAGATTTTATGCACAATAATATTTAGTTCATCAAAATTAGAAATGTCTTAAAGTTCAAGAGAGAATTAGTTATATTATTGTGCAATCATAGAATATTACTAATTCATTTATAAATGAAAGCTATTAAAATAGGAATATGATGCTATTCAGTTAAAATAGCTTAAATTTATATATAAAGTATAATCTCAAATTTGCTAACAAGTGTAATGTGAATTAACTGATAGAAATTATATTAAACTATGAGCAATGGTTATATTGGGTAGTATGTGAACATTTTTCTTGTTTTTATCATCACTAATGCTTCAAATTCTCTTTAGCATGTGTTTAAATGCCATAGTTAAAAAAATAAGCTTTACTTTAAAAGGAGAATGAAGCAGAACTTAGAGAATGTGGCAATTCTGCAGCCCAGTTTAGTGGGTCTTAACATTATCTGTTCTAGTCTTCTTAAGATTTTACTTTCTTAAATTATACTTGAACATTTTCATAAACATACAAAGTAAGCTTTATGACCTAGTCACAAGGCATTACTAGGTCTGAAACAAAGCAGCTGACAATTGAGTTTGGCATCACGCACTGGCTTCTTTACTGGTAGACAGCTTCTTAAGTTGTATTAGCAAAAGATCTCCCAGCAAGTTAAAAACATGCCTCCCTTGCCTCATCTATTAGAATTTCAAACATAATCAGAGACACTATGTTTTCCAAACAGACAAATCAAAGGAATACTGAAATTAAATTTTATTTTTCACTTGAGGCTACTTTTCGTTTGAACTTTCCAAATTTTGGAAGTAATTGAGATTTTGTTGAGCATTTTCTTGTTAAAAATTGAAGAGTTCACATAACATTATTTCTCTGCAGAAAATCTCACCAACATTAACCGTCAAATGTTATGACACTTTGCATTTGAAAAATCTAAAGGAGCTTTGCAGAGGTGTTGATTCAACACAATTTCTGAGTGTTCCTAATCAGCTACTCTTCTCCATGAGGCTCAGTGAAAGTCCCAGTTAATAAGAAAAACAGACAATAAACTTATGCCACTAAATCATTCCCCAAAAAGCAAACTTTCATAAGAGACAAATTGCATGATAAAGCCCAAAGCTTTGGCTCAACCAATAAAAATAAAATAGAAACAACTCCACTTAAATTTTATAGTTATGTAAAACACTTTTCTTTAGAAGAACAGCCTGCATGTTTATATTAAATCAAGACATAAAATAATAATAGTAACAATGACCATGTGCAGAGTGATTTCTATGTTTTCCTATTATTAGTCAATTTTTAAAATAGTAAATGTATCTTTCCATTTAATTTTAAATAAGCACCTTTGAGCTCAACATAACTATGTGTGTATATGTGTGTATATGTGTACATACATATGCAAAAATCAGAAGAGCATAAATCAGAAGTACAAAATGCATAAATCAGAAGTGAAAATGTTGACATTTTCACAAAATAAAGATTTCTTACAACAGTCAGTGATATTAATAAATAGAACAGTTTTAAAAGCAGCCTTGAAGGACCTTGATTGTCTCTTTCAGTCATTATCTTCTCTACAGAAGAAACCTACATTTTGCCTTCTATCACCATAAAGAGGCCTATGTGGTATATGTGATTGTGTGGCTGACTTTTTTCATTTATCACTATGTTTATGAGGTTCATCCATGTTTTGAGGTTGAGGCATAATTTGTGAGTTTTTATTACTTCTAGTATTTTGCTACCTAAATATACCTATTTTTTCATTTTCCTGGTGATGAATATTTACATATTTCTAGATATTTTTACTGCAACAAATAGCATTACAATGAATATTTATATATGCCCAAGAGATTTCTAAAGTGGTTGTGCAATTTAAGATTGCAGTGATTGTATATACCAACCATTGGTATTATTTCTTTGTTGAAGAATTTGCATTTCCCTGATGGTTAATAAGACTGAGAACTTTTTCCTTTTTTGGAGTGTGCCTCTAAAGTTACTAGCAATGCTTCTTTTGGTTTGTATATGTAGTACAGATCATATTCCCAAATGTTAAATCCTATAAGATTAAAGCCTATGGTTTAAAATCCCTAACAAACAGGACCCCCAAAATAAACAATACCTAAAGATTAAAATCTCACCTTTGAAATCCTTAAAGCTAAAATCTTCAAAACTGCCATTCTATTGAAAAAGACTCTGTAGGATAGAAAGCCAGACCCTGGCCGGGGGATTATTGCAATTTGGATTGTATGCAGAGGAGCTGTATAATAGAATGATGTGTACCACACAAAACACAAGCATAAGAAAATTGGTGGGGTTTTATTAATATTAATTAAGTTGGCTTTAAGATAGGCTATTTCTAGAAGTACAAGACATATTTCATGAAGATAAAAATGCAACCATGACAAGCATAAATCAAATGCAGAAAATAAAGTTTTAAAATACATGAAAAAAAACTTGACAGGTATCTCACTATGAGTTTAATTTGCATTTTCTGCTGACTTCCAATGCTTCTATATTTCCATACTCACACACAATTCTTGCTGCTGAGAAACATGTATTCAATTTTTTGCCTAGGAACTCTTAAAAATAACCAGTGTTTTGCCATTGCTGGATGTAGTTTTGTATATGTCAATCAGACCACAGTGTTTGATGGTATTATTTAGATATATATTTGTTCTAAATATATTTTATATTCCACTGTCCTATCCGTTGCTCAGAGAAGGGATTATAATAATCACATACAATTGCAGGTTGATATTTTTCTCACTGAATTTTGTCTGGTCTGTAAATAATTGTGTGTGTGTGTGTGCGCGTGCCTGTGTCCCTGTGCTTTCAGGTTTATGACTGCTTATGGCAGGAGAACTTATCTGCTTCCAGTGACTTTATCATGCATTATGTACTGAACTGTAGTGGCTTCCCCTCCTCCACAGAAAATCTTAACTAAGCTTCTCCAGAAATCTTTACCATAATTGATTTTAGGACCATCAGCAAAAGAGTCTCTACAAAAGAATTCAATGTAGTTAAAGTTTCTCTTTTTCTGTTTCTCTATTTTATTTGGCCACTAGCCTGGAAGAGATCAGCACTCTAGGTGCTGAACACTCCTTTACTAGTTTTTTTTTTCCAAACATTTATCCAGCATAATAGTTTGTAGAAGTGTGCTTGCAAATGCAAAGTACAATAGGAAGGAAGGAAGGAAGGAAGACAAATCCGTTAACAAGGCCTCTGGTCTTGAGCTGGAGCTTCACAGAGATGTCTACATTTCTTTCTTTCTTTCTTATTTTTTTTAAACCATGCAGTACTATTTTATTGCAAAATAGTACTACAAACATAACAAAAAAATTTAGGATGTTATTATTCACATTATAGAATTCTTCTTGCTTACTAGGCAAAGAAAAAAATAATTCTGTTTTTTAATTTTTTTCCCACACCTCATGAGAGATTTGTAAGTTATTTATTTTTATTTTTCCCTGTCTTTATACATGTACTTTTTTGTTGTTGTCTGCATTACAATTCTTATTACACATATACACCACAATTTTTCATATCTCTGTTTGTATATAAAGTAGGTTGACACCCATTTTGTGTCTTCACACATGTACTTTGGAGATGTCTACCTTTCTAAGATAGGAGAAGTTATGGGCTGGGGCTGGGGCTCAGAGGTACAGTGCTTGCCTGGCACGTGTGAGGCACTGGCTTGGATCCTCAGCACCACATAAAAATAAAATAAAGGTATTGTGTCCACCTGCAATTAAAATAATATATATTAAGAAATAAAAAGAGAAGTTACCAATTTGGCTCCATGGTAACAGCTGGCAGGGGGAGAGAAGAAAGGGGAGAAGAAGCTGATTTGCCCAGAGCAGTGAAAGAACAAGCTGCATTTGTGTGAACTTGAACTTCTGCAGACTGTAAACTTCTGAGCCCCTGCCCTTACATGCTCAGTATAAAGTTCGGAAACTCTCTGAACTTGGGGTTCAGGGGGATTGATTGATAACAGCGAGCCTGGCTATAGCTAAATAAGCCTGTTTCTATTTGGTGTCTTGCCTCACCTTTCCCCTGCAACAGAACCTCCATAGGAAATGGAATATATGTCCTTTGTTTCTACTGTTTAACATTAACATTATGTTTTACTCTTTTCCGTATTCATGGCTTCTTTATACTTACTGATTTGGGGCTCTTACTGAAAGAGGGATGTTAATATTTCCCCAAAAGACTACAGATTATGTTATTATTCATTTAATTTTTTCCTGATGTATTTGAGGCTTGGTGTTAGGTACATAAAACTTGAAGTTATATGTCATCGATGGACATCTTTATCATCATGAAATAAATATGCCTTTGTATTTCCAATTTTTCCCTTTTATGTCTTCAAATACTGCTCTTTCCAATTAATTTGCTTTCTTTTGTTTTCAAAGATGATAGAATTAAAGCAACAGTAACAACAACAACAAAATCCCCTATTTACTTCACCATGTTCCATTTGATTATTTTCTGCCATTTTTGGTGTCTGTGCTTCAGTCAGGATATTTTCTACTGAGCTACCTTTTACATAACTAATTCTTCTATTAAGTCTACTGTACTAAACCTAATTACTGCATTTATTTTGTTTATGAAATCCATTTCATAACTCATTTGAGTGCAATTTGACTTGCTGTTGTGTATTGTTTTTACTCTTTCTTTTGATTTCAGTACAATTTCAAAGTTTTAGAAAAGTTACAGGAACAGTACAAAGAGCAGTGAATCCCTAAAGGATTGGGGAACAGATCTCTTGCCGTCCTGGTACTCTGTTAGCACCACATACTTGTGCATGTTTCTCTACAAATACTTTCCCTTGGATCTCCACTGACATTAGAAACCCACAATTAATTCACTGCTCCCATCTCATTGACCAGTTTCTCAAATAATACTCTCTGTAGGAAGTTTCCAAACTTGAATGAGGTTTGGTGTTTAGTTTTTATTTTTCCCTAGCCTCCTTCAATTTGAAAGTGTACTTCTATCATGCTAGGAATTATATAACCTGGCCATAATTGAAAATTATCCAGCCATTTATTTTAAAGTATGTCCTTCAATCAGAATTTGTCTGCATTGGATTTATGATATCTGCTCTGGACAACTACATGATAGAAATAATGCTGTGTCTTCCTTTGTATTTTTTTGCTAGTACACAATTTTGACTTGTCTCACTGATGATGTTGCCTTTAATCATTTGATGAAGGCAGTGTCTTACCTGGTTTATCCAGCATAAAGCTGTGCCTTTCACTTTGAAATTAATGTGTGTTTTGTGGGAGGTACTTTGAGACTCAGTAAATATACTATTCCTCATTAAACTTTGAATTAATTTAACCACTAGTGTTTCCAGGCTGACCAAATTGCTCTTTTGATTTTATTCCAACATGTTTTTCTTTATTCTACCACTCTTATTATGTTTATTAATTGCATTCTGCTTTAAAGAAAAATTCACACTTTCCCAATTCACTTATCTATTTTCACCCATCTAAAAATCTTGATTCCTCTTTTATCCAATAGGTTATAATTCAATGACATTATTACTAATGTTAAGGTTCAAATTTTTGAGATTGGGTAACTGGAGTCTCTTTCACACTGTTTTTGTGTTCTTTTAGTACTTTCTACTTTCTAGCACAAAATATTCCTACTTCATCTTCTTCTTGCCCCTGTGCTAATATAAACTATTTCTCCAAGAAGTGGACAGAGATAAGACAAACACACATACAAACACACAAACACACAATGCATGCATATTTCTGAGACACACACACAAGCACATTTAAGAACAATGAAGCCGAGTGCAGAGGTGCATACTGGTGCACAGCTCTGGATGGAAGGCAGGATAATTGCAAATTCAAAGCCAACCTCAGCAAAAGCAAAATGCTGAGCAACTCAGTGACACCCTGTCTATAAACAAAATACAAAATAGGACTGGGGATGTGGCTCAGTGGTCCAGTGCTCCTGAGTTTAACCTCTGGTACCCACCCACCCCTCCAAAAAAAAGAAAAATGAGCTCACGCCAACACCTCCAATTTATAAAACACCTCCAATTATAACTATTGGCATCAGATCAATATTGGCATTAGATCCTCCATTTTATCTCAGGAGCCATTTTGTCTAGAGACTCCTAAATTTCAATTTAGGAGCCATTTTATCTAAAGATCCCGAGGCAATGCTGCTTAGCCTCCCATTAGAACATATGCTTGGTAAAGGAGGGACCCCACCCCAGCCCCTGACATAACCCTAAGTATGCTTGTGAAATTCCTCTTGCGGGCTATGAAGCTGCTCTGTAAGTGCCCACATAATGCTGCTCTCCTCCGAGGGACAGCCTTGTCAGTTGGCTCCATTCTCTGACAATAAATCTCTCCAGTAGGATTCCGTGTTTGGTGTGGTCCTTGGACTTTGCATGGACTCCGCAAGTGTCATTTCAATAACAATTATATATATAAAAAAAAAAAAAAAAGGATTCTTTCAGATTCTCCTCTTTCCACCTTTGTAATTCCTTTATCTGGCTGTGAGCACCCTGCCTGCAGCTCCCCTCCATCTGCTTTCCTCATCGATTCCTCCGCATGGTATTTAATGAAACTGCTGCCCTTGCTGCTGCCCTTCAGTGCAGAGGCCTCCTCACCCTCCTCAGGCACTGACAGCTCTGGTCTGCCCAGGTGCCCTTCTCAGCCTCCTTAGGTTCTAATGTGTCAGGGAGGCTGCTAGGAACATGGCCACTCCCAGAGGCAGCCAGGCTCCTGCCCTAGGTCTTTATTCCTGGACAGACCTCCTCCAGAGGGCTCACACCCACCACTCTGTGGCTGCTTCTGCCCTCTATGAACGCCCCACCCTCTGATTCAGCCTCCCACATTTGCTCTGAGCCTCGGCGGCCAGAATCTCAGGAGGAACAATGCCCCTCTTACTTGCCCTCACTTGTGGGTTGCAGCCCTGGAGGAACATTTAGCCCAATATGGCCCTCCTCCTCCTGAACTCCATTTCTTTTCTCTGTAGGGGATGGGGCTATTAAAACTTCAGTTCCGGTTTTCAGCCATTTTTTCAGGATTTCTTACTCTCCACCTTGCATGTTAACCTGTGGCAAACACCTTGAGATTCAGGCTCCGATCCTGGCTCACTTCTCTGCATCTCTCTTTTTCCAAGCATCTTTGCTTTTCAAGTTCAGTTTGTCTTAAAAGACCCAAATTCCAGTTGTTGGCTTTTTGGCTCTATGAAGTTATCAAAAGTTATGCTGATTTTTCTTCCTAGCATCTCCGTTTCATGCTATCTACTGATTAATCCCATGAAAGACTCCAAGGCACAGCATCATGTAGAATTCAGGAGTCCCCTTAATGAGCTTCTTTCTGATTGGGTCTTGATTCTCAGTCCCTGATTCCTTTAGCAGCTTTCCAATATCTTCAAAAGGATATCTTTTATTCCATTTTTCCCCAGGTGTTATTGCTGGTGTGTTAGTCTGTTACAATTTACTCCATCATAGCCTTATTTCTATTAATGTTTCTAAGACCCAAATGAATTCCTGTCACAGACACTTAACAGGTAAGGGGACTCAGACACAGGAAGACAATCTAACCAAGATCACACAGCCAGTGGGCAGCATCTGGTTCCCAAGTTTCAGGTCTATGACATTAGATCATTTTAAAAACACTGTGTCTTTTATTGTCATAATTTAGTGTTTCCAGTTACCTATATACACTGCCCTTTTTACTCTTGCATTACAAGTAGTCCGTAATTAAGAGGGAGAATTAATAAGAATTAAAAGATTTTTGGAAACCTTCCATCTTTGAAAGGATTCCGAAGAATTGCCTCACAACACGGTGTTGTTGAGGCTAAGGTTGAAGCAAGACCAAAGGTCAGGCAGTGTACTTAGTGTAGATGGATGAATCAGGTCAAGTCTGTAAGATGGAAGCTGAACAAGGTTGGGAAGGTAGAAACTGGTTCAAAGAGGAATGGAATGTTAATATCTTCAGGACACATCCCCCTCACTCAAGGCCAAAGTCACCAGCTTCTGGGGGATTGGAATATTAATACCTTCAGTACACTTCCCCCTCCCCCAAAAGTCACCTGGGAGATCCTCCCTCCCAGCAGGAAATTATTAATGAGTATTCTCTGAGCTGCTCCCCCTGAAGGGGGAGACAAGAGAACTAAGAAACCTGGTAGTTATGAAAAAGGACAAGATTCACCTATCCCACGGACACCCAGCTATGGGGTCCTTTTCTCTGCAGAGAAGCCTGTGTTACTATTCTTTAAATAAAACTTTTTTTTTCTATGTTTGCCTCTGTGTTTCCCAGGGGTTCAATCTTCATATCTGGGGAAAAGGAACTCCTCATCATGGGTAACCAGCCATATCAAGGTTAGCCATTCTTTGTGGAAAGAGGGCTGTCTCATGCACTAGGGTGAGCTGGGGTGGGGGTGGGGGGCTGTTATTTATCTCATACCTTCTAGATGCCACAGCATCCCCCAATTTTGACAACCAAAAATGTCCCTGGGCAATGGCAGACATCTGGGAGATAAAACCACCCTCAGTTGATAACTATTGAGCTACAGCAAAAAAAGTCATCCTGTTGAGGTTATGGCACTAATATATGTCTCACAATTTCCCCTCTTTGTTGGATGGATTTGAAAAGTGCAATTTAATTTGTTTTTCAAATTCCCACCAACTCTGGAAAAGGATAAACCTTCAGTTGACTAGAGCACATGCAGCAGGGTCTGCCCATTCAGTAAGACAAAATGGATGGGAAAGGGTGGCTAGTGTGTTCCTGGTTTTGTGTTTCTCTGAATAAAAATCTATAAAACAATAAATAAGCTGCCAAGTTCAGCATAGCTTACCCTTGTCTTTCATAATTCTCCACAGTGTGCTTAGAGAAAGAGTTTTAATTCCTATTGAACTTTTATCCAAATTTAGTAAAAAAAAAAAAAAAGCAACATCAATCTTTTCCTAGCCCTCTGCTACTCCCCTGCCTGTCACATTGTCACTCTCTCTTCCCAGCATTGAGTTTCACTTTCTATTTTCAAGAGGGTTGGAAACTGTCACTTAGGTAGCAATTATGAAAAATGTGCTATGAATTTATTTCAACAAAGTAGCAATCCTCGAGACCCTGACATGGGTAAGAACATCTCAGCTTAGAATTAATTCAGTTGCCACTTAGTTACTTCAGGGTAGAAACTTCTGTTCACCTTTCATATCTAACTCTCATCACAGTAACAAATCTAGTACTAGCTGAAATCTATCAAGCCCTTTCATAACTAAAATGAATGAATACATATGCAAAGAATATATTTTCCATATTTCTTTCCAGGAAAAAATGTATTTGAATATATATACATAAACATACCTAATACACTGTGCCACACCTCCAAGATTCCTCTTTTGATGATAAACTTGATATCTCAGGTATAGATCATTGTATTACAGAGGCATCCAGTACACTGTATTTAGAGTTTCTATCATATGATAATACCATTATGTTAGTTAATCTTTTATTCTCCAGTAGATATCCAGTTGTAATTTGTAATTGTTTTGGTACCAGGGATTGAACATGGAGGTGCTTAGCCACAGAGCCACATCCCAAACCATTTTTTTTTTCAAGCAGGGACTTGCTAAGTTGCTTGCTAGCTCAGCTAAGTTGTTGAGGCTGGCTTTGAAATTGGTGATCTTCAACCTCCGTAGCCACTGGGATTATCAATATGCACCACTGTGTCTGATCCCAGTTGTAATAATTTAAATAAATTCAAAACATAAGGACAGAAGACTATCCAGACAAATTGAAACAGGCTGTGGTATATAGCTATGGCAAAAAAGAAATGTTTAAAATAGATAGAATTCACTTTATTTGAAAGACAAAAGAAAAAAACTCATAACATATAAAGTCACTGTCACTGTACAATGAGCATGAAAGGCAAACTTAATCAACCCTAAGAAAATAATTAACAGACTCATGACTTACATTATCCACCTGTGTTATGTGTCTCTAGTGAGGGTTTGCTTTTGAATCAATGGAGAAAGTAGAAATTCATGGTTAAAGATGTATAATTTGGCTCTATCATCCATTTTTTTCTTTCTGTTTTTAAACTTCAATCTGCCTTTTAATTCCAATAAAATAATTAAAAGTAAAATTGAAAAGTGAAGTCAAATAATATGCAAAATTTCACTATATACAACATGATTCATACATAGACACCATTTGGATTTGTGCATAGGCATATGCTAACCCTTGCATCTAATTTATATTTGCCTTTTCCTGCCTTTGCCTATATTGTTGTCCTATTTGGACACATGTTGCGGCTTATGATTTCATTATGTTATTTTCATTCAATTCATGCTTCAATGGACTGTCTTGATAAATTTTCTGACACGATCATGTTGAGTTGGATTTCTTTCCTATGAATCCTCACTGCTTCCTCTTCAGAAATTTAATGTGGTGCCCACTGTACTGAATTACAATTGGCAGTTTACTTGCCTGCCTCTCCAAAGTGTCTGCAGATTCCATCTGGGCAGGTATCCCTATTATATAATAAGGGCTTAATATATAAGGTGAAAAAGATAAATGAAATGCTAAGTGCTCAGTGTGAGTGCAGAGACAGGCCAATGTGTGTTACCACAAAAAAACAGTGTAACAAATCTCCAGAGGTCCTTTGGGTTTAATGAACAAAGATAGGATGCTCTAAATAAAAGATTCTTCTCTACCTCTTTAAACATTTTTTTCTTTATATTTCATATGCATCTTAAAAGGAAGAAAATAATTGAAATGTATTAGTATATGCAATGCCCCAGGAGCGAAGATGATGCTAGTCATGTAATGCCATCTAAATTCTCAATCTAGCAGCATCTCTGATTTCCAAAGAGAAATTTAGCCCTCCAGCTTTAGAACTTGATATTTTGCCTAAAATGCATCATTTCTGGATCATTACCTGACCAATATCAGAACTGATTCATTAAATCCTCCAGTGAAGGAGTGTTTACACTTAGACATCTACAAAGGTAATTTGGCTGGTTGTGCAGTAAATATTTAGCAGCAGGGGTCTAAAACTGCCAATGTTTATAGACTTGTGCATTTGATGTCACTTCTTGCTTGCTTTCCGGTACTAATATTGTGCAGTGTAAGCTGAATTCTTAACTACTTGATTCTTTCCTGAGTTTAAGATAGCTTTGGGGCTATACCAAATCTAAGAAGGAATGTTGGTGTTTGGAACTTCTCATATTAACCAGAAAATGTTTCCTAGTGTTTAGTAAGATTAATGCCCCTGTAACCTAATTCACAGCTGATGACAGCTTTAAAAGGTTCTTTTCTCCTGCTAGTGGAAGGTTTCCAGATTGCTATGGAGGAAACTCTTAACAAAATAAATGGTACTAGTCATGAATTTTCAACCAAACTATTACCTTTTGGGTGAAATATTTATACACTCACTTTTTTTTCCTGCCCAAATTGCAGACTTTCTCTCCTTATATTTAATTAATTTTGGGAGAAGTTCAGCAGCTATTCTAACAACATTTCTTTCTTTCAGTTGCAATTCAAAAGCAAGGAACACTTTTCTCTATCCCCGAAGAAACAGAAGAAGAGGAGAGAGTACAGTAATTTTGCAATTGCCATTTCTGAGACTCAAACATCTCTATAACTGGCTGCAGTGATTCATTCTTGCGTGGATGCTCACATAAATGACAATCGTTTTTATTATGGGCCTTGAGAAAGCAGAATTCATATTTATCCGACATATTTAATTCAGCATCTCACACAGTGCTGGTTCACAAGCCTCCATGACACATTGCCACATAGATTGAAAACTACAAGGTACCTGGTGCCAGACGGTGCATACAACTACATTTGATAGGAACTGCTATGGATTACCTGCTGAAGTCCTTCAGGAGGTACTGAAATGTGGTTTTAACTAGCTTAGTTCCCTCAACTCACCAAGAGGTGTGTAATCCCTTATTTTTTCTTAAGATCTCCTTTATAATTAAGTAACTATGAGGCAGTATTTATTTAAGCTAAGCTAAAACGACTCTCTTGGAAACAGTGCAAGTCTTAATAATGCAATATGTTTCAACACCTTTAGAACTAGGATGCACCTAATACAAACAAAAAAAATTGACATTATCTGTACAGGTGAACTCTGAATCTAGTATTTTTTATTGCTTTAAATAAATCCCATGTGCACACTCAGAAACTAACATTCCACATCAATTCCAAGAACAGTGTAGCTCAACAGGAGATTGGTGAGCTTCTATATGTAGGATACCTTATTGCCAGTTGTAAACTTCTCTTAAGTTTCATGTCTAGAGAAGTGTAAAACCACTACCACTAACTATTCATTTTTTTAAGAGAGAGAGAGAGAGAGAGAGAATTTTTTTAATATTTATTTTTTAGTTTTCGGTGGACACAACATCTTTATTTTATTTTTATGTGGTGCTGAGGATCAAACCCAGCGCCCCACGCATGCCAGGCAAGCACGTTACCACTTGAGCCACATCCCCAGCCCACTAACCATTCATTTTAAGGAATGTGTGTTGCTTCATGTATCTTGAAATGAGAAACTCTAACAAATAGGGAGAGAAAGAGGGGGAAAGGGGTAGAAAGGAAGAGGGGGAAAGGGGACTTTGTCACCTCTAGTTATGCTTACTAAGCAAGTGGAGATATTCCTTTGTTCTAATAGCCAAAGTATATGATTTAGATAATGTTCTTCAAATTAAAGTATATAATAGGAAAACCTGATATAATATTGAATTGTTGGTAATGAAATTACACCAAAAACAATTCCATAAAAAGCCTAGGCTAGAATTTAGAGAAAAGGGAAATATGTGAAACCTAAAATCATTTTAGTTTCAAATGGCTTTTCATTATATACAATAAAGAGTCATAATCCTATTACATATGGTTAATTTATAAAGTGATCCTTTTATAGCCTAGTGTAAATATTTATGTGTACCCATCTATGTATGCACACATACACATAGTACTCATTATAGATTATGACTATGATGGTATTCACTGCATGCTTTGGACATCATCCCTAAAATCCTAAAGTAAAAACAAATTACCATAAGTTATGAGTAACCAATCACACGTGCTCATATGTACACGCACACACACACACACACACACACACACACACACTCCTTGCTTTGGTTGTGCAGTATTTGTGTATGTGTTGAAGGATGAAGCTTCTGCTTGCCTAAGTTGGATAACCTAGATAGCTACTACCTTTCACAAAAAAACATATTCAGGGATGTCATCACATTCATTATTGCTTTTTAAATTCTTTATTTGTTGTAATTAGTTATACATGACAGTAGAATGCATCTATGCACTTTGATATATCATACATAGATGCGATATAATTTCTCATTTTTCTGAGTGTACATGTTGCAGGATCATATTGGTCATGTAGTCACATGTATACATACAGTAATAATGTCTATTTCATTCTACCATCTTTCTGTCCCCACATCCCCTCCCCTCCCCTCACTTCCCTCTACTTAATCTAAGGTATGCTATTCTTACCTAGGGCCTCCTGCCTTATTGTGAATTAGCATCAGCATATTAGAGAAAACATTTGGACTTTGGTTTTGTGGGATTGGCTTATTTTACTTAGCATGATATTCTCCAACTACAACCATTTACTGGCAAATGCCATAATTTCACTCTTCTTTAAAGCTGAGTAATATTCATTTGAGTATATATACCACATTTTCTTAATCTATTCATCTTTTGAGGGATACCTACATTGATTCCATAGTCTAGCTATTTTGGATTGAGCTGCCATAAATATTGATGTGGCTATGTCACTACAGTATGCTGATTTTAAGTCCTTTGGATATAAACCAAGGAGTGGGATAGTTGGGTCAAATGGTGGTTCCGTTCATAATTTTCTGAGGAATCTTGATACTGCTTTCCATAGTGGTTGCAACAATTTGCAGTCCTACTAGCAATGTATGCATGTACCTTTTTCACCACATCCTCACCAACATTTATCGTTGCCTGTATTCTTGATGATTGCCATTCTGACAGGAGTGAGATGAAATCTTAGAGTAGTTTTGATTTGCATTTCTCTAATTGCTAGATGTTGAACACTTTTTCATATATCTGTTGATCAATTGTATTTCTTCTTCTGTGAAGTGTCTAAGGAATAGAAAGAAAGAGGGAGGGAGAAGGGGAGTCAGGGAGAGAGAAAGCGAGCATAACTGTGCATACTTTTACACAGTTACTAAATACATGAGCTCTGCATGTATTTAGATAAACACAAGTGTTCTGATACATTTGGAATATACCAGCTTTATAATTTTTGAAATGATTTTTTTTTCTAATTCTTGATGTCTAGTCTGTAAAATGGGGCTAAAGATATACCAAACATCCTAGAATTGTCATTTGGATAAAAAGAAATAATGTTTGCAAAATGCTTAGAGCAAAACAAAGTAATGAATACCTGAAGTAGAAAAAATATTCAATAAAAGTTTAATATAATAATTATAATGAGAGGACTAAATATAATAAGAAAATAATTTGCCCTAAGGAAAAAAAAATCACCATGAACTTGAAATTTTATCTTCAAATATGTATTTTTATTTCATTCCTTTAGTCTTAGGAAAATTTATTGAGTCCTTCTAGTTTTCCTGGACTGTGCTTGCATTGAGAATTCATGGTAGTCAATAGTGACACAGTGCTTTCCCTTTGGATCCTACAAAGTAGAAAGAAGAATGACAGTATTTAAGTATGATTGTAATGTATGATGTTTTCCAAAAAAGAAATAAAGAAGATGCTAAAGGAGCATTTAAGAAGGTCTTACCCAATCTGAGATATGGTGACCAGATAAGATATAGGATACCTCACAAAATATTTGGGATATGGTTATACTAAAAATACCTGCTGTTTATTTGAAATTCAAATCTAACTGGTCATTCTGTACTTTGCATATTAAATCTGGTGATCTAATCTGAGATTCAGTCAAAATTTCCCCAAGATCAACTAGGCACTACACTGAGTATTAAAGATGAGCAGGCATTGACAAGATAAAGGGGTACAGAATAATGGAGCTTTCCTAAGGCAGAAGAGACAGTGTTGAAATATATCCTGAGTTGGGAAGGAACATTAGTGCATTTTAGGAACTGAAAATGCAGTATAGTTGGAGCTCAAAGAGCAAGAGAGTGAAAGGTGGTGTTCCACAGAGCTGGAGAAGTAGGCAGGTATAGATAAGCAAGAGTCTTGATCCATTTTGAAAGACTGGCAGTCAGGGAGAGGTTTTAACACAGAAAAGTAACATTGGATTTGCATTTTAGCTGTAGGCACTTTTCCAACCTCACTTTTCCTGTACAACACTACTTGGCAGGGCTGCTCCAGTGTGCACTTTTTGGGGAATTCAGCCCCTGCGAGAAGGAAAAGCACAAAATATGTGGACATAAACAGCCTCTTGGAAAGGGTCAGCATGTTGAGGTGCTGTAACGAGAAGGTAAACTGCAGAGTTCCAGAGGTAAAATGATGGCTGGTGGCAAATACTCTGGACAACTGTGAGATGACTGTGGCTAAGCATTCATGATTTTATTTATTATTTTGCCAGTAAAATTGCCCTAATACATACATTAGAACTGAAATCTCCAGTTATAAGTTTCTTGAATTGAAGGTGAGATGTTTGGGCAGAAGAGTTTTAGAATCAATATCTTACTGTCAAAGGGAAAATATGTTTGAAAAACTACCCTACTTTCAAGAGGAATGCATGTTTGAAAGAATTTTGATTTATATCATCATATTCTAAGGAGGTGAATTTTGGTGTTAAAATGGCATGAAAATTAAGTTGGTATGTTTTGTCTTATTTTTAGCTTATAAAAGGATTTCATTTTACTATTGCGTGTCCAGAAACAACTAAAAGAGTATTAGAAAGAGGATAAATTTTTCAAAATACTATATTGAGTTTAAATTTCAGGTCTGCCTGTTTTTACCCCTATAATATAAGAATTAATTAGCCCAGCTAAACTCACTCTTAGTTCCAACAAAAAGATTATTCCTGTCCCCTCTGCTCCTTTGCCCAGCTCAGTTATGGGAACTGGTCAGTGAATTGTTTTTGAGATTATATGATGTAATAAGTATGCTGTGTCAGCTATATGGATACAGTGGATACTCATTTGTGTTTTAAAAATATAAATTCAGAACATGAGGGCAGAAATTTGCCCAGATAAAATTGCCAGATAATCTAAACAGGGAAAACATGATATGTAGAAAAAGAAATAATCTTGAACAAATCTATAAATAGTTCATTTCATTTGAAAGAAAAACAAACAAACAACAACAACAACAAATCCTAAAATGTAAAGGTATATTCATTCTATTATGACCACCCAATCTTGACTATTTTGGAAAGAAATTAATGGATACATCACTATGCTATAACTAGTGACTTTATCACTAGTGAAGGTTTGCTTCTGAATCAATGGAGAAAGCAAAAGTTAATAAAGAAGTTTGTATGTCTTGTATATACAAATATATACATCTATTTGTATATGTTGTGGCAGTATTAATAAATGTTATTCATCAACCAATATGATATTTAAAATCAATTTTCACATTAAAATATGATGTTATTAAACATTTGTCTTCATTTTCTCTCCTTAATACAAAGCCAATTATAGGAACTCAGTAAATGTTGGTTAACAATGAATGAGGCAATGGATGACTGAGACATTACTGAGTTAAAGTCTAATAAATACAGAACTTTTACATAGGTAGAGCTGACATAACATGCAGTGGTTTTAATGATCCCTAAATGAATGCAGTGCTCTCAAACTGGTATCTACCATAATATCTGACATCTGTGTATTTGCTCATGTGAGTATTTGCTCATATGCCCTAGATAGACTCTTCTCCAATTTTAAGACGTGTTGAAGTTTCAAGTTCATTAGGCTACTTCCTTGTTATTTAATAATACTTTCTATTAAATACAGCCTAATGAGTGCTTATCCCTAGAATACATACAACACTCTTCTATTCATCTGGTGATAAGATTATGAACAAACATTTTTGTTATGTTGGTCCTGACATCTCTGTGACGTGAAGGTTGCAGGTTACCTTAACTGAGTGCCTAGTTAGGTAATTTGGACATCCTAGGGCCGGGCCTCAGTGGTTGTCTTTGCAGAAAAGACTAATATCCTATAATGAAATAATGAAATATGAAGTGAAATTAAATAAAATAAAGCAAATATATTAAAAACTGAGATTCCTGGTTATAGCGGTCTTGAAATGAAGGTGGAATGTTTTAAATAGAAGGATTTTAGGAATAAATATTCTACTTCTATTTTGGAGACAAGTTTCCCATTTGGGTGGGGATAGGAGATCTTTGAACTCAATCCAAATACATTAGTTTTCAGTTGTCATTCAACATAGTTGACTCTAGAAAGAATAAAGGTCTGAAAAAGTTAAAAAGTCCCATAAAAGTAATCAATAATGAAAAATAAAAGATGTGAAATGAAAAATAAAAGATTTTTTTTCCCCTTTGGAGACCTGCTGATGGAGATGCATATGCTATTGACCACCTTTTAAATTAACAAGAAAAACACAAGGGATACCAAAACAGAGTATCATTATGATAACTAGGTCAAAAATGACGATTTCAAAGGCTATTATTATAGTATCGGCAAGATGATACAAATGGCTCATGGTTAATTCATAGCTTTGTGGTAACAACAGAAAATTCACATACTTCCAAAGATGGTGGACAAAGAACTAATGATGATGTAAGTGGCCATGAAAATCTATCCTAGGGAAGAGGTGAAATGTGAAGGACAAGAGCTTCTTTGGTATGATGCTCTTGTTAGAGGTAGATTTTGATATGACTTCTCTCCTCCTTGATCTAAACTTCCTAAGTGCCAAGTGGAAATTAGAAAGACATAGTCTTAGATTTCATTTTCTGTAACTTGATTACAAATGTTTTGTGAGAAAAAGAAAAGCAAACTTCAAGGATTTTATCTTAAATTTTTGTGGGGCAGATTGCTCAGAGAACACACCAAGTCCCAGTTATGTCCCAACTGAAGAGTCCATATACTGAACAGCTGGGACTGCTCCCTACATGACAAATTTGTCTCTGCAGGAAACAGCCTGATCCTCAACATTTTAGGATATTTAAATGCAAAAAACACATCTGGGTTGACTAGTTGCAAGCAAGCAGGTGCAGAAGCTGAATTGGGCAGTTATGGAGACAATGCAATGAGTGCATTGGTATTTCCCATAGAACTTTCCAGGTTGGCATATCAGCAAGCAAATAGAAGGGAAGTGGGTCAAAATGACCCTAGTTGAGTACAAGTTAGAATGGTTCTAACATCTAGACAATCAATCTCTGACAAGGTACATTGCCCAAGAAAAATGGAAACCAAAGAGAACAATTTTACATTGTATAAGAATTGCTATTTTGTGTTGCCAAGTATGTTATGCTAGGTAACTATTAATGGGTACAGAAGTGGGGCTTTCCCATGGGAGAACCTTTTCTTACATGATATGGAGTCTCAGAGAGTAAAATAGAGTCTGTTTGGTCATTGCCCATATAGCCTGGCCCATAACAAAATGTCTTTATATAAGCATTATGTGGGTATGTATATATAATACCTATATATAATTTCAAAGAATGTATCTGTTATTTCTGCTTGTCACTTTAGATAATATAATAAACTTAATTTGCTTTACACATAGGAAGTACCTAATAAAGGTTAGTTCATTTTCCCCTGGAAGTATTTCATATTTTATATGTTCTTAATATTAACATGCCTTTATATATTATAGTCTACATATGTGAGTGTTAAATAAATGCCTCCAGGTGTGAATGATAATAGCTAAGTAAGTTTATTTCTCATTAACCAAACCTATGGAAGCAAGAACAAATGTGTTAAAAACATGCAGAGCAGAGATGGCTTATTCGGATTATATGAGGCCACGAGGGTTTTCCTGTGAAGTGATGCAGACTATCACGTCTAACTGCGTTAATTATATTCAGTTTTGTACAGCAGATAAATAGAAAGCCATCAGTGATCGCAATTTAATGTGGTGAGTCAAACATCACATTCTGATAAGTATCTATTTGTGAATGTGTCCGGACGAGGTGGAGAATCTCATTTCTGGACACATGTTGCATGTAAAGGACATAATGAAATCACTGTGTTTCAAAATACATGCAAATTGAAAACTTGGATTTTTTTTACATGCTACTAACTGAAATAAACTTCCATGAACACAAATTTCATTGGTCCATTTTATTTAAAAACACACCCATTGCTCCCCAGTACCCATCCAAGTCTAGACTTTGTCTTTGGCTATAGAGCCATACCTGTCTAGCCTTGATCTACTCTATTAACCTTGGCACTACCATACTTTATTTAAAAAAAAAAAAAAATCACTGTGTCTTAAAAAACCTTTTGGTTTATGGACCCTTATGAGAACCTGATGAAACATATGGGCCTGTTCCCCGGAGGGTGTCTACTTATCCAGACTTAGCTCTGCAGCCGTATTTACGACCAGACTTTACAACTCCCACAGGCAGAATACATTCTCATGACTTAATATGTACATATATTATATTGCACAAGAAAATAACCGAAACTGCACTGGTGCATGTGACTTTGAGTTCTCAGAGGCAGGGACCTGGTCTTGTCTTTAAATCCTAGGTTCCTAACACAGAATTGTTTGCTAAAGGGAAGAATGACCTCTGTATCTTTACTTGAGCTATTTTAAAACAGTAAATTAAAAAAAAAAAAAAACAGATCAATGACAATGGTAGAGGAGCCCTCATGGTATGCAAAACTGTGCCATTAGGAAACAAAGTTACTTTTCAGCAGTGAATATAAGAGAGATACATTCCAAGCATGTTATTTGCCTGTCTTTAGCAGTTATCTACCTGTCTTTAATGATTATCCAAATATAAAAAGGTAGAGAAGATTGATCTTTTAATATTACTCTCTTTTGTAGAGACATTTAGCTTCATGAGAAAAACATGACCACTTATGACAGCAAGCATATATTTGGGGGTTCAGTTTCTTCTGTGTGATTTCATGTAAGGCGTGGGGTTGGTTACATGTTTAATCAATTCATACATAAGATGGAGATAATGGTGATAATGATGGCTATAATGATGCTGCTAGTACCAATAGCACTAATTCCATCTTTTTTTTAATATCTGAGTGAATTCTTTTGATGAAAAAAAGAGGCTATAGAAAATAAATATAAATTTAAATGATAGCTATCATTAAATCCTAGTGGTTATGAAACAGTATATCAATCCTTCTAAATAAAGGTTAGTAAGCAGAAGAAAAATCCTTGTTTGACCTGATTACGTTAGAGAGAAACTATTTTAAATCTAATATAATAGAAAAAGAGACAGGTTTTGTCAAATTTTAAGATGATTAACTTTTAAAAGAAGAATAAAAGGAAAACCCAAATACTCAATGTCCTATACATAGATAGATGCAGCTAGTATTTAAGGATTATTGCATAGTTAAAATTTGGTAGGAGTGTGTTGATTTTAATATAAATCAGTGAAGGATATTCTCATATCCTTAAAAATGGAGATAGAGGCAAATATGAGAGATGAAGTAATTCTTTTTTAAAGTAAACTTAACAGTTTATTACATAGTGAAGTTTTAGTTATTCACAACTAAGGGGCTAATTTTTAAAATAATGGAAACATCCCCTTAGCTGTTTTCACTATTTTATAATTTCCTAAATGAATTTATAGTAAATATGATAAGTAATAGGTTAGATAATTTTGGAAATAACCAGGGATGAGTTTCTATATATCTAGTTCATGTTAAAATAGTTTGGACAAATTACTATTGCATATGAATTGGTGTTTATGAGGCAGACAGGGTATTTACACCCTAGGACATGTATTATTATTCCCATTTTGTAGCTGAGAAGGTGGAGACTCAGGTTACTTGAGCATATTGCCTCCTGCAGCACAATTGCGAAGCAGAAGCCTGGGATTTAAGTTCGGATCTCCCTGGTGCTGGCAAGAGTACTCCTCCTCTGTCACTTCCATCTCAAAGAGAACATCCAACAGGAGTGTAAGTAGTTGTTCCTTAGTTCACATACTCTTTTCTGCAGGGAAATCAGCTGACCCTCTCTAACAAGAGTCTGGTGAGAGAGAGCAGAGCAGCAGTTTCCAGAACGCTCAGCCAGCCAGAAACTCAAAAGAGTTCAGGGTGTCAAATCACAGCTACTACCTGCAGCCGTGATTAGCAAGGGTTTGCTGCTGGTTAATAAAAAGGTCCAGGGTCCATCTTGATACCCTGGAGGTATGAACACTGAGGGAAATGTTTCAGCAACCTGCAGGGAATGTGTTATATTTGTCTTCTTGCCTGAGGAACTCACCAATTATGTGAAAATGTCAACTGGTCTCTTTACTTGATTTGAGTAATATCACTCAAGAAGAGAAAAATGTCCACAGACAGTATACAAAAACCACAGGAGATGAAAATATGGAAAGATTTTTGGGGGGTCTTAAAGAGGTAGAGGCAAATTAAAATATTTTGAGAATTGGCAATTAAAAAAAATCATGAGAACAAAAGAGAAGAAATAATCTATTCCTATAGAAGCAATATAGAAATTTTGAGATCAAACATGTTGTCTCAGTATGTAAACAGTTAATTTAGAAACAGAGGATAAGAAGCAGTATATAGTATGATAAGATAAGCCATAAATATACCAGGAGGGACATGCATATTCTTTCTACTATGACACCATATACACACAGGTATATCCATCTACAAGATAAGCCATTCACTTGTACTCATTGCCATTTGGGTGTGGTGGGATTATTTTTTAATTTGTTCCCCTTCTTTGCAAAATTGCCTGTTTACTATTTCTACAATGATAATAGAACACGAACTTGTAAGAGAAGAGTGTGCCTCTTTCCAGAGATGCTTCCACAGCCTTCTACAATGTGTGGAAAGTCCACAACAATAATAGGTTTAAGGAAATGTGTTATATATAAGAAATGTATCACCTGCACAAAGATGTGTAGGAATCCTATTTGGAGAGAGCTATGTACAACATAGTCTGTATATCTAGCCTAATGGAGGAACATGGCTTGATTGTAAAATTTTTGATCCATGTTTTTTTTTCTGAAACTACTTACCCAGAATCATAATATCCCTCTTCTTTGTCTACATACTTTATTTAAATGTGAATAGTAAACATTTTTCTTTTGTCACCTTCACCCCCTTTCATATTTGAAGAATTCTTCCATTATAAACCTGTTTGGGTAGAATTGTCTGCATTTAACCCAGCCTTTTGCCATTGGATGTAGGTATAGGACCCAGATTTGGTCACTCCGAAGAGTCCATTCTAGTAGGTGGCAGTAAAAACAAATGGAGTTTGCAGAGCACCAGTGTCAGAGCACAGCAGAAACCAGTACCACCGGAAGTGACACAAACACGGTGGTTCATTGTTCTGTGTGGATGGTGATAGTGCTCACCCTCTATCACTTTTGTGGAATAATTTTGACTAACTGGCCTTCCTTATCCACTTGCAAAGCTTGATTATGAAGCTTTCCTCTCATTTTGTAATGTGTCTGTTATGACTTTAATAAATTAATTTAATTCTTAATCACAGTTAGTTTCTGTTGCTTGCAGTTAAGAACATTTGACTGATAATAAATGCACGGAAAAAGTTTAAAAAAACTTTCTGGAATGTTCTCTTTATCATTTTGAAGCTTAGGGTTGAAATTTAAAGATTTTTAGTACACAGGTGGTATGTTATGTCTTTTTTCCAAGTGAATGTTGTGATTTTGGAAAAGAAAGGAGAGAAATTAATGTAAATACCCCAGACACACAGATGGTGTTGGAAAATTGAATTTGGTTTTCTGGACCATAGTTTGTGGTATTATTACTGCAGTTTTTGGGCAAAAGGAATAGTACATACTTCACCAGAGTTGGTAGGAATGTTTGTATAGTTGCTCAAAAGTGTGAAACTTTAAAGTTGTTTTAGTCAGCATCCGTGTTGCTGTGACCAAAGGACCCGATGAGAATAATTAGAGGAGAAAAGTTTATTTAGGGTTCTCATGGTTTCAGAAACCTCAGTCAATAGATGGCTGGCTGTGTTCCTCAGGGCTGGAAGTGGGGGCACAATATCATGGTGGAAGTGTGTGGTGGAGAAAAGTAGCTGGGAACATAGGCGAGAGAGAGAGAGAGAGAGAGAGAGAGGGAGAGGGAGAGGGAGAGGGAGAGGGAGGGAGGGAGGGAGGGAGGGGGAGCCAGCCCCCAAATGCACACCCCGAGGACCTACCTCCTCCAATCACACCCTACCTGCCTACCACCAACTTAATCCCTATGATAGGATTAATGCATTGACTTAGTTAAACCTTTTATAACCAAATCTTTCATCTATAAACTTTCTTGTACTTTCTCTTACAATGAGCTTTTGGGGGACACCTCACCTCCAACCCATAACAAAAGTTGACAGGAAAGAAAAACATACCTAATTAAATGATACATGATTATGAGAAAAAAATAGATATTCAGTCATATACTATGCATTTAGTGCTTTCCCTGTGTCAAGCACTATGCTGAAGAGAGAAAAACAGTTATCCCTAACAGTTGTTACTTATACCTCCATAATTGTATTTTATTCATTTGCTTGCATCCTGTTCATTTAAGAATTCCTCTGGGATGTGAACCTGATCTATTACTTTATATTCCTAGCTTAGAACATAGTTTCTGATGTACAGTTGGCTTTCAAGAACTGTACATGCACTGAAAAAGTGAATGAGTGAATACATGAATTGAGGAAAGTGACATTCCCAGAACATGGGCTGAACAATCACCTTCTGTGAATGAGTGTTCTTTGCTTTGCTCAGGCATAAGAAAACACAGAAGGCAAGCTTCTTAAATTCACAGATGCTGCATAGGTGTGAGGAATATCCAAAACATTCAGTGACAATCAGAGAACTCAGTATTTATCATCTAGTGTAACTCAAGCAAGCATTTCAAAGATTTCAAAGTACTCCACTGTGGTTTTTTTTAAAGAAATCTTCAACAACGAAGAAGGGCTGAGATAGAACTGGCTTAAAAGCAGGAAACAGGATGAAATAAATAAGTCAACCAAAAGTGGGGCGGGGGCAGGGCCAAATGGACAGCGCACTTAGAGTAAGACGCCATTGTCACAGGAGTCCTCAGATCAGTCCTGTAGGTGAGGAGGGGAAGAGCAGTCCACACCACCACACCGGCCAGGTCGTGATGAGACAACTGTTCTCAGCTAGTCTGAACTTGAAGGTCACTGGAAAAGTAAAGCATGTGGAGGGTCTGAAAACCATAATGCGTAGTTTAACGACCTGAAGATCTGCCATGTAGGAATTAATTATCCTTTATTGTTCTAAAGGGTCTGGTTCCTTTTCCAGATGAGGCTTGAGGCAGATATCAGGAAGCAAGGCACCAAATTCAGAGTTCAAGGAGGAAAGGAGAGAGGAGAAAGGATAGAGGGTAAACAAACAAATGATTGGGCAGCCTGCGATATGGACCATTGCCAGTGTGACATTGGCTTTGACCTGTTTTCTGTGCTTTCATGATTCGCCAGTACCACATTTATTTTTTTATTCACTTAAGTTTTTGGTGCATCTCAGACACATTTATTCATTCCACAAAGCAAACGGCACTCATGCAAGTGTACAGCAACCTTCCAGTCTAGCAAACCTTCCCAACTTACATAGCTTCCTCAGATTGACAGGTACGATGATATTTTATCTCATTTGCACTCTGAGTAAAGCAGGTGCAATACTTGAACATCTCAAAGCTTTACTTTTATGAGTACCCCTGATATTACATATGAATAAACTCATTAACCAACTTACTCCACATTTCCTGGTAAGTTGGGATACAGCAGAATATCATGGGGTTCCTAACTTATTTAGTTTTTACTGGTACTGGGAGATCAAACCCAGGATCTCACACTTATAAGCAAGCATGTGCTACCTGTGCTATAACCCAAGCTGGATTCAAACTTTTTTTTTTTTTCCTTTTACTGGAATGGAACCCAAGGTTGCTTTACCACTCAGATGACATTCCCAAGTCTTCTATTTATTTTGAGGCAGGTTCTTGTTATACTGATGAAACTGGTCGACAAACTTTCATTCCTCCTGCCTCAGCCTCCCAAGTTCCTGGGATTACAGGCATACTGCACCTTGCATGGATCAAACATTTTTTGGGGAGTACGGGGGATTGAACTCAGGGATACTAAACCACTTAGCCATATCCCCAGCCCTATTTCATATATATATATATATATATATATATATATATATATATATATATATATATATATATATTTTGTTTTTTTTTTTTTAATTTAGAGAAAGGGTCTCACTGAATTGCTTAGTGCCTCGCTATTGCTGGGGCTGGTTTGAACTCACGATCCTCCTGCCTCAGCTCCCAAGCTGCTAGGATTACAGGCCCAGTTCACACATTTTTAATAATACTTTGAAGCATCTCCATGCAAGACAAATGGCTCAGGTCACTGAGAAGCCCTCTGAGAAAATCTACCCAATGTGCAGGTGCCAGGTGGGGCCTGCCAGGAAGGTGTGGGGCATCACATTTGAAAGCACACATTGGACAAAGGCATATGTAGAACTAGGGCAGATAAGTTAAAATCTTCATGGTAAACATTTTTAAAGCATGTCTTTTTTTCTGTAGACTTAAAAAATATAAAGTGTTTATTAATTTCCAGAAATTATTGCAGTAGAAATATGGCACTGAACCCAGGGGCAGGAGAGTCTAGTGTAATTCTTTGCACTGAAACGTCTTTGCAGTAGAAGGTGGATAATATCAGGAAGATCATAGAAGGAAACCCTAGACTGGAAAGTTTATAATAGGAATTCATAATGTCACTTCCAACTCAAAACATCTCTGTTTAATTCCTCAGTTTTTAGATTTTTTTTGGAGTATGAATCACAAATATACTCTGAAATATTTTAAAAGTTGCCTTAAAGAATGTTGAAATAAAACAGGTTTTGTGCATTTCTGTGTATCCATGGAGAAAAACTAAATAGCATCTTCTAATATTTAAAAAAAAATATTTTACCTGTTAAGAAATAATACAGATTTTTTTATCTTCTTGAAATAAACTCTGAGCTTCCATGTATTTGAGGCCTGTGATCATTAACAAATGAGCTAACCTACCTTTGCTTCAGTTTCCTTATCAGTTAAAACAGTGTAATAACAATACTCTGAACTGAATAATTTAAAAATGTTGAAAAATAGATGGCATGGGGTAAGCATGGATGTTAGAAGAAATTGTCATTTTAATATGAGCAATAGTATTTTAGTAATTGTATTTATATATCTGAGAAGTATATTTGATATTTCCTGTGTATATTGTCATACCTATCCTTATATTCTCTGCATAGATAGCTTACTGTGATGTTCAGCAGAGGTGGTTTTCATTTTCTTTTCTAATGCAAATATATTTTAGCTTTTATGTTCAGTTCAGTTGCCTTACTTTATACCTTCTAAGTGTATTTGGTTGGTTTACTGGTTAGATTTAAGGATGTTATTTGTGGGTAAAATAGAATTAATTACACTGGTGCAGAAAATAGCAAATACACTAGCATGTTTTAATGTTTTTAGTCAGTGTTTTGTTACACCAGTTCCAAACACACAAAACATATTTTCAAAATCATTTTCTTCTCTATTTAAAATCATTTTATATTAAAAAGTTTAACAAAGTAAAGTATATGTACAAAGTGCACACATTGACAGTGTATAGCTGGATGAATTTTCACAAACTGAACACCCTCATGTGACCATCAAGAAACTGAATAATCTCAATGCACCAGCAATTCTTCCCCAGCACCTCCTAGTCACAATCTCCCCACGAGTAGTAACTATTTTTGAATCTTACAAATATAAAGAATTCTTTTTTTGTGACTATGCATTTGTACTTAACAATTTCCTTGTTATATTCACTCATATCATTGTATTTATAAATATTTCATTCCAACATCTCTAAGGTATTTCTCTGCATGAATTTGCTTTATTTTCCTTTCTACTGCTGAGGAAAATTTAGGTAGTTGTCATTTTGAGCTATTATTATGCTGCTATGCTTATTCTTATACATAACTGTTAATGAACAGTCATTTCTAAATATTTCGAAAATTTCTAGAATATTCCTAGCTACAACATACTAAACTATAGAACATGCGTATGTACATCTTTAATGGATATTACCAGTTTTTCAAATGGTTTTGCCAATTAATACTCCTTTAGCAACTTATGAATCCAGGCTTGATGTCCGTGTGATAGAGATTATATTTTTTTCCACAATGTGGGCAGTGAATACTTTAAAGGATGATATAACTTAGTGTACTTTGGCCTCAGGTTTAGAAAACCTCACAGATTTATTATTTTCTGAAATGGCTTTCTTTCCATCAATACAACTTCCTAGTCTCTGAACTTGACCCTAAGTTCCTGTTTAATTGTTCACAGTAGCACATGTAGGTCTATATTTTTTTAGATTTAATATGCTTCTATTTTTATGTATTTTGTGGAATTTATAAAGTCTATATTGTTTACTTTGGTATTTCAATGAAATAAAATAATGGAAGTAATAGAGATCCCACAGGGAGTATTGTGTTCCTATGGGAACTTCTTGACTATGCTAGATAACAGTTATAACAAGAATAAAAAACATTGGAATTTCAACCTTCCTGAATGAAACAGTTCAGAAAAAAAAGGTGATTATAATTGCAATAATTACAATAATTCTCATGATGAAATACAGTGAATGATAATGGCAAATCTATACTAATCGAAGATGGAAAGAGGGAAAGAATAAAAAAGGCTTTTGGAAAGAAGGGAGTGAGCTGAATCTGAAGAGCAAAAAAATGTAACTAAGTGTGTATCTGTCTCACCTTCCCAATTATATAAGTTTCCTTTTCTGTTGCTCTCCTGTGACATTTTTTTTTCATACTGCCAATGTATGAGTAATGCTTGTTATACCAAGGAGATAACACAATAAAAATGTGTACAAAGCACAAGAACGACAAAATCTCCCCTGCCCATTACTCTCACTCCAGCTTATTCCCAAACTCCATTTAGTGTTTAAGACCTCACTAGACTCCTTCCCTAACTCTGCTATGTTCATGCATTGCATAGTAAGTAGAAACCTGCAATACTTGTAGCTTGGGTCTATACGTGTGTGTTGACAAGTTTTAAGTTTCTGTTTGCTTGTTCCTATTTAAAAATGAATCAAGAATACACATCCCTTAGTTGCTTGCTTATATATAACATGTAAAAATTTGTTCTAATATTACGGTGTATTTCTCATATACAATGCAGCATATAGCACTCATATATAATATGTAAAATCATTAATGTTATAACACAGTTAATAGATTTGGAGACTTCAAGTGCTCTTCTTCAATTGCATCCCCTGCCTCTTATCTCAACCTATAGCCACATTGTTCCCAAGAGAGAGCCACTGTCTTGAATTTTAAGCAACTTGCTTTTATTATCTTGAGTGTAAAAATATATATACCCCATGTGGGTAGTTATTGATTAATTCCTTTTTCCTAACTTTTATGAATGTATATGCACCGGCATATGTATTATTAGTTACACAGCATCATATTGTACACTCTATTTTATTCCTATGTTTTTTTTCCTACTTACCTCTTACTCCCCTCTTTTCTTCTCTTCCACCAACTTTCAACTCCCCTTATCTCACCAATAATCTGTTCTAAAATCCTGGTGTCCATTCTTCCATTTTTCCACTTTGCCCCTAGCTCATTTAATCATATGAAAATATGGTGAAATTACACATTGTGCTAAAATCCATATTTATTAATAAAAATGATATTATATGTATACATATGCATATTATGTTGGAATTTAAGTGACTATGTACACACACACACACACACACACATATATATATATATATATATATATATATATACATACACACACAAATTATCTCTATACACACAATTATTTTTGTTTTATGTTGTTTATTCAGTGGTTACTGAACAACTGATGGAATTTGCTCCTTGTCAACTGATACAAATATTTTATAATAGCTACATAACAATATTCCCTGTTATGGGTGTACACTATTCATTTTTCCATTTTGGGTTGGTAATTAACCACTATGGGTATGTAGTTTACAGTGAGTATTGCTTGATGTACATATCACTGTATAAAGCCCCTGACTACAGCCATTATCTCCTTGAGATAGATTCTCAGGAGTGATATTACTAAATTTAAAGGTAACTTTATTATAGTAAGTATTGCTTGAAATGGGTTAATGTTTATATAACCAAAGGGCATTCATGAGAGTACACCTTTTTTTTAATATCTGTGGCAGCGATACTTCTTATTTTTCTTCTTTTAAATATTGCCACTCTAGTGGGTAAAAGTGATCTCTCATTGTTACTTTAATTTGTAAGCCCCTTATCAATACCAAATTTGACCATATTATTTCTATTTCTATGATTTTCTTCTTCTCTTAGTTGTTTATTCTTTGTTCATTTCCTTTTGGCTCATTTACCTATTCCTTGATAATTTAAATCTTTTGTAGTATAGATATTATCTCCTTATCTGTCATTTATTTTACACTTTTCCCCTCAATAATATTATTTTCTGTCAATGTATTGTTAGAAAAAAACAGACAACACCACAAAAATGAATGAAAAGAACATGAAACTATTGTGTCATGTCTTCATCTTCACCCCTCACTAGCTGTCTCCAACAAGGAAATAAAACAATTTCTGAAAGCATTCAAAATCTTTTTGTGGTTTTCTAATCTCTCCATAAGGGGAATTGTCTTTTGTGTCTGAAATAAAAGATTTAAAGATTAAACTTTCTGGACAGTTAACAAAGGAGATTTAGTTGTTTGCAACTGCTGAGTTTTCAAAAGAGAGCCCTTTGCTCCTGTTAGCAAGGAGATGTGCCCTTGAACCTAATCATCACAGCTGGAATTAGCACAACTCATTTGTTGTGCTGGTGAAACCAGGATTATAACATTACTTGACCACTTGGAGACTCTCACTCTTAAGAGAGTCAAAATTTAGAATTGACTAACCCCTATGAATAGTATCAAAATGAATTCCCTAAAGCAGATAAATGTGGATATCTGCTACTTGGAATTACTTTATTTGTTTTATATCCAGGTCACATCCTTGGCTATTTTGGAGACTAAGTGGCCTCTAAGAAAAGGAAATTTAAATGACATCAAACACTAGGTGAGCAATATTTAAACACAGTCCATTAGAAACCACAAAACAGGATATTAATTGTACCTTACATGTGCCCTAATTCTTGTAGGGTTGGCAATTCTGTTTCCTAGGAACCAACATTGAGCACTCTGCATTCTATAGACTTCCTAGTCATTTAATGTTGAATCATCCACCCACATTAGTCTTTAACAACTACAGAAGTGAAGATGAAGAGGTTTGAATAGTTTTAGAAATTACTAGAATGTATAAAGATGGGGGAATGTCACTAAAGCCAAAAGGTAAGGCAGGAGAGTAACCTGAACTGACCTGGCAAACATTATTGAGTGGTGTTTTTAGAAATTGAGCTCTGGCTCACTCTAGACCAAGTGTTTGGCTTCCGCTAAACTTAAAACATTTGATTTTCCTAAATGCTTTCAGTGCATCCAATATCCCTGTTTAAGCAAAACTTTATTTTATATAAACCTAATAGCCAGGAGAGGTATATTTAGAAATAAACTGCACACTTATCAGAGTAGGACAATTTACATGATGGATATCTTATTTAAGCCATACAGCAGGCCTGGAAATGAATTATTTCCACTATTGTACAGAAGAAACAATGCAGCAGTGTGAGATTATGCAGCATGCCCAAAGGCCCACAGCTGGTAAATACTGGAGTCGTGATTCCAGGCCAGGGCTTTCTGACTCGGGAGGCTATGATCTATGAAATAAGGACCCCTGCACATGCACACGTGAACCAGTATATGCTGGTCTCTTAGCTGTAATTAGAAAACCATTGGGAATTAAAGGAGATCAAGATTTATGTGAATTTAGATGAGAAGTAAGGAAAAAAGTACAGAAAATTCAAGGTGACAAATTTGGACAGGGCATTGAGAAAAGGTTTGGAATGGATTAAGCAGAAAAAGGGGCACTAGTACATGGTAACAGTACCACATAGAACACAAATGGCAGGTGATGAAGTTGCTCCATCTTCATCATCAAAGACATGAGCTTTTCATTTTCTAAATTCTAAAAGCCAAGAAAATGTTTAATTTAAAGTTAATAGAGAGTCCAGTTAGAGATTTTCCAAGGTCCTCATACCAAGACTAAAGTCAGCTCATCCTGTGCTCTCAAAAAGTAATCGCTTGCTCCATATCCTCATAAAGTAGTCACAAATGAAGCATAATTACTTTTAAACTAGAGAATAGGAAGTCAATCAAGTAGAGGAGCCATAACACATGAAATTAATAGCATGTTGTACTTATTCAGAGAAGATGGGTAAAATGATCCCCACCTTTCAAATTATGTAGAAGCAGCAGTATCTGCACCTTTATAACTTTAAAGGGGGAAATAGGCTCTCTCTCTCTCTCTCTCTATATATATATATATATATATATATATATATATATACACATATACACACACATATATATATATATATTTACAAAAATCATATGTGCTGATATTTCCATTTGATAGGAGATGCTAATCAAATGTTTGCATGTAGAAGTGGAAATAAATCAATGGCCTTCATAAATGTAGAAATATAAAAATTGTCTTCAAATCTAACATACAATGCTGCTCCAAATTTCTGTGTCTCTAAGCTTGGAATATTTCCAAAATTCTCTTTTCACATTACACATACAAATTTCTCTACTATTTTTTTTTTCAGATTTAAGTGTCTCACTCGTTTTTGTTCTTGAATCCTCATGGCATCCAGATATCATTTACTATTCATAAAATGAGTGAAAAACTCTCTGGAAAGAAAGTTGATAATATATGTAGAAATGTTTCTTTTTAAGTTCACGTTCTTTTTTTTACTTATCTGTCCTTATCCATCTCACTCATAAAGAAGGTATTAAGGTATTAAATCACATTGAGATGTCAAACACTTTTTTTTTTGGTACCAGGGATTGAACTCAGGGTTACATAATCACAGAGCCATATCCCCTGGTCCCTTTTATTTTATTTTTATATTTATTTTTATTTTTGAGACATGATCTCATTAAGTTGCTGAGGCTGGCCTCAAATTTACAATCCTCCTACCTTTTGTGACTATTTCTTGCTTTGGGTTTGTCTGCAGTTCAGTTCTCCTGCAGTCAGTGTGGATTTATAGAGTTTTGAAATCCCACCAGAAGTGAACTGCCTTCCCTCAGCATCATATCAGAGGGTGCCTGACGACAACATGAAGTGGTGTTCGCTAGCTTTCTCCACTCTCAAGTTGCCACCTTTGTCTTTTCTCATTCTGATTATTGAAAGCCACTCAGCACAGCGCACATTCCAGGTGAGGGAAATGAAGCTACTTCTCCTGGAGAGGATGTGTGTGTCTGCACCCATCATTTGGAATAGTTCTGTATGGAAGATTTCCACCCACACTTACTCAATTTAGTTTTATATTAGAGTTGACTTGTGATTATTAATTTTGTTCTTTGGTTTATAATGAAGCTTTTACCTAGTTTGCTTGTAAAAGCACATAGAGCACATCAACACTCAACTGGGACATTATCACAGACACCTTTTAACTCGTATTTATCAAACCAACCTTCCTTCCTTCCTTCCATCTCTTTCTTGTGTTTTGGACTAAACCCAGAATTTGTTCATGGTAGTCAAGTGCTCTACCACTGAACTACATGCCCAGCTCTCATCATCTTCTTTTATTTTTTAGTTGTTGATAGATCTTTATTTTATTTATTTATACATGGTGCTAAGAATCAAACCCAGTTCCTCACACATGCCAGGCAAGTGCATTACCACTAAACCACAGCCCCAGCCCTAGCCTCTCATCAACTTCTTTATAATAAAATAATATAGATTTTTTGGAGGGTTGGGTACTGAGAATTGAACTCAGGGTCATTTGACTGCTGAGCCACATCCCCAGCCCTATTTTGTATTTTATTTGGAGACAGGGTTTCACTGATTTGCTTAGTGCCTCACTTTTACTGAGACTGGCAGTCATCCTGCCTCAGATCGCCGGAGCTGCTGGGGTAACAGGAATGTGCCACTGCACCAGCAATAATATTGATTGTTACCCCCCACACACAATAATATCTATGCAAACCTCTCAAAAACAGTACACTAATCAGATTGTTCTTTTTGTTTGTTTATTTTCAGAGTCTCAATACTAAGTTTATTAGAAGGGATAGGAAAGGTGACATTCCTCAAGGAAGAGAGTGAGTCTTCTCAGAAAAGGAATCTGAATAATCTTATTCCCACTAGAACACCACACAAACATTTAGTCACTGCATTTCCCGAGTCTTCTCTAGTATGCGATGTTTACAAATGGTAAATTTAACATGACCAGAAATTTGATTACGATTCATATTCCCCTGCATACTATGGGTCAGTGTATGATGCCCCCCGCCCCCCCGGCCACACCAAGATTGAGCTTCCAGAATGGTGCTGATGTGCTTAATCGGTGTTCACTCACAATGCACACAGGCTGACTTAACAGCAACCAAGCAGATACTCCAAGCTGACTTTTGGGCTTAAGCTATGTCTAGGTATATGGGTTGGTTCTCAGTTGTTTATTTTTTTAATTCTGATGTTACCTGGGTCAATTGCACCCAAAGGTGGTAGGTGTGGGAGAGATGTCTTTGCATTCTCTGTGCCCTGTGCTGAGACCAGGCTGACACTATACATCCATTGTTGGCTCTGCACCCAGGGTCTAGCATTCCTCTAGGAGTAGCTTCATCTATCACCTTCCAAGGACTTCCAAACCAAAAGGGCCCTTCTGACTTAACTTTGTTGATATATGATAAACATGGTGACATCTTTCTCTCTTGAGTTGGTCTTATTCCATGATGAGTTGAGGGATAGACATCCCCTACATGAATGGAGTACTTTTCTTGCTCTTCCTTGACTATCCTCCCCACAGGGTAGAAGGTAGAGGTGGTATCACCATTGAAATGCACTGATTATGACACACCAGTGTCTTTTTAACTATTTTTATCAGTTAAAAATATGGAATATATATGTATGTGTATATGAACTCATAAAGAGAGTTAAAAAGACACAATTTTACATTTATGCAAAAATTTCCAAATGGTAAATTTAACATGAGCAGAAATTTGATTACGGTTCACATTCCCCTACATACTATGGGTTATCTAGCATCTGTGGTCACCATCCTCAAAGCACAGTTATAGCCTTACGCGCATCGTTGGAAGCCAATGGTCACTGGTAAGAGGCTGAATAATGTGGCATCAAGAGTATGAAACCAACATGAAGTAAATGATGTTAGAGACTGGACAGGCAAGGAGATGCATGTGTTTCAATAGAAACAGTCTCCAAGAAACAATGTCATACTGATCAATATCACTGTGTGAGAAATAATAATATCGCTACCTTTCTTTTAGGGAATATCTGAAATTAGCTAGAAACTGTGTAGTTGACCATAAAGAAAATAGAGTCCATTTCTGGATTAGAAAAGGAAGAGATCTTACTTGGACACATATATTACTGATGGGACATATACAAATGCCTCTTTATTCATTTTGCTAACTCTTCACCAATAAGTCATTATGCCTCAGATGGCCCCTAAATTTTATTATTCCTTGATTAATCAAAATATTTATGTAGTCAAGGGTCCCCACTGAAACGTTTACTGGGATACAGAGAATTTAGGGGGTCATCCTTTCTTGACTCTTCTCTCTTCTTCTATACATAATTCTAAAATGCTATATATTTTAATGTATGTGCAGTATATTATGGTTTTGTGTCCAGCTCAGTGACTTCTAATAATCTCCAAAACAATGATCAGAAACAAGAGAAAGAAAGGGAAGATGGCCTGCTATGTTTCCGTCTCTCCCTTTTTTTCCCCAATAGAACTGACAGGTGAGGGTCACTTGTTTTTCCATTAAAAAAAAATGCCTGAGGGTTTCTTGAGGTTTGACACCTTGTATTTCACTGAAGGAGAAGGAAACCACTATTCTTATTAGAGAAACCTCTACTGAGTTGTGATCCTGGGGGTAATGGGAATGTGAGCTCCTGTGGAGTGTTAGCCAGCTGTTGTCCTTTGACCAAATCCAGGTGCAAATGGTCTTAGAACACTGCTTTTTCTGGTGAAATCCTGAAATTCTATATGTGACCAACGCATGCAATTCACTTGTAATTTTATGCACACTGTGTTAGATAAGGAAGGCAAAGTATATGTAGAAACTATATTATAGAGGGTAACTCATACTTTAAAAATTAACTCTATTAGTAACCCAAACAATATAATATACAAGGTGTTTTGCCTGTTGCTTTGGCAAAGTATAGTTGTTTTTTTGTTTGTTTTTTTAAAATATAGCAGTTGGGCTTCTAGGAAATAAGGTCAATGTTGCCCAGAAAAAGTTAAGTGCAACGTAAATATATTTAAATTAAACCAAAGGAGAAATAATGAAGACATTAAAATAATGTAAACATACCTAAAATAGAGGTGATATAATACATATATCATTAAATAAAAATAGTAAGTTTTCCTAGCATGACATCACATTATTAGAATACATATGGAATATATATGTATGTGTATATGAACAAAAAGATTATTTAGAAAACATTATGACTCATTATTTTGGTGGTGGGCTTTTAAATTTTTATTTTCCAAATTTTCTACCATGAAAATAACAATATCAGTTTTATTGGAGCCCCAGAACCACCTGACTGTATATAAGTGCATACCCTGGGATCAAATTCTGCTACACACTAATCAAGGCGAGCTATATGTTTTAAATCTGTAACTTTCTCACATAATTGGGCACATTATCTTCTACCTGCCCTGGATCATTTTTTAATACCCTGTACTAGAATATCAGTTTTATTGAGATGATCAACTTGATGTTTAGGGAAATCGTGAAGTCAGAGCAATGAAGTGATAAGACAATGCTTTCTCACACAGCACACGTTTTAAATGGCAGAATGCCGATATCACAGCTCAATGAACTTTAACATATACTTAAATGACTCAGGTCAAAGTGCAGAGCATTTCTAATTTCTAATAGCATATCTATATTAAGATACAGAACACAACTATCACCTCAGACAGTTGCTTCTAACACCTTTTGAGTCATTAGCTACCCGTTAAACTTTAATTACGGGTCCTACTAATTTTCAGAATCATAAAAATAACAGCACCCTCTGCCATTGATTCAACTCTTGCCATGTGCTTAATTCTGTGCTAAATATTCTTATTCATTGATACTAATTCTAATAGATAAATTAAGACACGAGGGATCATCAGCATTACTTGACTCATCCATCCAAGTCACAAAAGTGGTTAATCAAAAATAGGACATGAGCTGATCAGTCTAACTCCAGATTTGAGAACTTTTTCCCCAAATTTTGTGAGTTCTAGTTTAGGTGAACAAAGGAATTTAGTAATGACTATGTCCTCTAAAAATGGCTTGCAAGTGACACCAGCAAGAAAGCTGACTAGTTGGTTCTTGCCCACCTGTCTTTCCCCGAAACAAAAATTGCTCCAGAATATCACTTCAGCAATTGAATGGAACAACAGTCACCACCCCCACAACAAAAATTACCCAATAGCAAAAACAACAAACCCAAGGATGGCAGCATATGAAAAGGTAGAAATCATTTTACATGTGTCCTCCCATACTGGATACGAACACAGTATCAAGAGGGATCCAACCAGATATGATGTCTCTCAGAGGGGTGAAAGGAGAGTAGGGGTACTCCAGCAGCCTCTTTCCCTGAAAACTTAAGCAGACCTTGCCATCCCATAGACACTGGTACACATGCTGCCACAGAGGACCCCTGGAGCATTTATAAATGCTACGTCAGCTGACAGAGCTTCCTAAGCCCAAGCTGCTGAGTGCTCACCAGCTAGAGCTTCCCCTGTGTCCACTCTGGGAGCTGGAGTTGACTCCAGTTGGAGCCCCAGAACCACCTGACTGTATATAAGTGCATACCCTGGGATCAAATTCTGCTACACACTCCATCTGGTGTGCATTCCTCTAGGAGTAGCCTCACCTATCACAAGTAAAGAAGGTCTGGCGTCATCAGAGCCAGTCAATAAATTGAGGAAGATGGGACTCCTTCTTCATTTCCATGGACTCCTATATAAGACTAGAGGAAAGGAAGGCAGGAAGAAGGGAGAGAAAGAAAAGAAAGGAAGGAAGGAAAGAAAGTGTTAAGTCCCTAATTCCATTAATAATTCCATTTTGGTTCCTGGGACTCTATTTTGACCTGAAACTACAACTTACAAACTGCCAGGAAAAAGAAAAGAAACCTGTTCCTATAACTCCCTTCCCCCCTACACACCAACAAGGTTCCTAAACACACACATACAAAACTGTAGTTACCCAACCACCTGCACCAATGTTAAATCTAGCTTGCTCTTGTTCCTTGTGCAAAAGACATACAAGCTTCCATTCAAGAGATACTGGCTGCTGTGCCTTGCAGAAGGGCAGCCTGGCAGATATTCTCTGTCAATAAAGCTTTGCTTGAACACAGATCTGTGTCTCTCATGGATAATGGAAAGAAAGAAAAAAAGAAAGAGAGAACAGAGAGGGGGGAAAAAAAAGACTGAACCAAAGAAATGTAATAATTCTCGGGTAACCTGCTCCAAAAAAATGAAGATCTGTGAAACGTGTAAGAAAAAATATAATGTGTGTATTTGTGTGCAAGTGTGCACACACATTTGTTAAAAAAAAAGCAAACTCCCCAGCCAAGGTAGGAGGATCATCGAACTTATAAGTTTGGGACCAGCCTAGGCAACATCATAAAACCCCATCTCAAAACAACAAACAAGAACGAAACTCATCAAGCCATAAGAACTCACATAAAAGCAAAACTCAACAAAAATCAGGAAAATGATACGTGAACAAACAAGTAGTGTTATAGTGACAGAAATCTTAAAAGTGAGCCAAACAAATTTGGAGCTGAAGAACACAGGGAATTACATGAATTATGAAATAGCTTCCACAGCTGACTTGATCAAGCGAAAGAAAAACTCAGCACACTGAGATACAAATGATTCAAAATGATCCTCTCAAAGGGAAAAGAAGAATTAAAAAAGAGTGAAGAAAGACCACATGATCTTGCAGTCCCCCCCCCTCTCTCTCTCTCTCTCTCTCTCTCTATATATATATATATATATATATATATATATATATATACATACACACACACACACACAAATAATATGAAGTCAGTATGTTAAAGAAATAGTTGCTTCTCATGTTCTTTGCCATATTATGCATGGTGATAGGACACACAAACAAACTAAATGTCAATCAACAGAAAAATGGGCAAAGAAAAATGTGGAGTGTGTGCATATACATAATGAAGTATCATTTTACCTTAAATAGGAAGGAAATCCTGCTGTTTGTGACAACATAGATGAACCTGGAGAAATGAAATAAACCAGATACAGAAGGTTAAATGCATGTTCTCACTTTGTTTGTGAAATCTAAAATAGTCAAACTCACAGAGGGTAGAATGGAATTTGCCAGGGGCTGGGAGAAAGGAAAAATGGGAGACATGAGTCAAAGGATTTAGAGATTCAAAAACTATGAATTTCTTAGAATCTAACATACAGCAGTTTGACTGTGATTAGCAATATTGTATTGGATACCTAAAATCTGCTAATAGATCTAGAGTGTTCTCACCACAAAAAGATAAAATGGTAATTATATGAGGTGATAGATACATTTAATTTGAAAATATTCTGATTTTTTATGAGGACACTCATCAAAACATCAAGTTATACACAATGGAATATTACTCAGTAATAAAAGAGAATAAAATTATGGCATTTGCAGGTAAATGGATGGAGTTGTAGAAGATAATGCCAAGTGAAGGTAGCCAATCCCCAAATGCCAAATGTTTTCTCTGATATAAGGAGGCTGATTTATAGTGAGGTGGGGAGGGGGAGCATCCGAGGAATAGATGAACTCTAGATAGTGTAGAGGGGTGGAAGGGAAAGGGTAGGGGCATGAGGTTAGAAATGATGATGGAATATGATAGATATTGTTATCCAAAGTACATGTATGAAGACACAAATTGGTGTGAATACACTTTGGATACAACCAGAGACGTGAAAAATTGTGCTCTATGTGTGTAATATGAATTATAATGCAGCTTGCTGTCATATATAACAAATTAGAATTAAAAAACCATCAGGTTACACAGCTACAATGTATACAATTTTTATTTGTCAATAATATCTTATAGTTGGAAAAAAAATCCAGAAATAAATTTGGACATGAAATACTATGGGGGAAAAAGAAGTCTGTAAAACTAATTGAAATGTCAAATAATATAAAGCTGACAGAGCTAAGCTCTGGAAACCTCCGAGTACCTGGGGATAGATAATCCTAAGGTACCCTGCCACTCGGGGACTAGTTTGAAGAGGTTTTAGGATTAAAGTCACTATGGTACATTATATTGTTCAAGAAGAACCCAATCCTCAAAAATAAGATTATACGTTCTTCAGGATTTCCTGACAATGCTCTAGCTTTTAGAACGTTTTATTTAAAAGATAAGAAAGTTTAAAAAATAACAGACACAACCAAAAGGGGAGAATTTTTCAAGGGAAACATCCATGCTGTGGATTTACCCTGTTGTCAAACTCAAGAATTTATTCAAAAATCCTATAGAAAACGGAACAGAACAAAGATTAAATTAACAGGGATATTATGAATCTGAAACTAAATTAAAATTCATTTTAACAACTGTGTATATACAAGTCCTCAGTTCATTACTCTTCCGACAGTTTCATTACTCTACAGAGCTGCATGGAAATTTGCATTTCCCCAGGCTGTGCTTCTGTAAGTAACTGACCAGGAGTGAGACCTACTCCAGGACTTCCAACTAATGGACCACACACCAATTAGCAGCCAGAGCAAGTAGCCTTTACACTGCATGTTAATTAGGTCTACTATCAGCAAGTTTTTCACCTTATCTAAAGTCTTTCTATAGGAATTTGTACTCTGGAAACCTTCTCTCTATCCTTTGCTATAGAAAACAAAATTAAATTGAAAAGAAAAGGTGATTCACCCTCAATTTCACCTCAGAGATAAATTAAAATGGCTATTGCTATCAGGTGGAAAAAGAAAGGGTGATTTCCTACATCAGGGAACCACCATTAAGGATTCAGAACTCTCTCCTCTGGGTGTGTTACTCATATTTATTTCCTGTGGGTTTAGAAGAGCAAGAATTAGAAAATGAACTGCATTCTCTCCTGCTCAGGAGGGAATCTCCTCAAGCCAAACTCCCCGCTTTGACTTTACATAGAAGCTTTTCTTCCAGATGATGCGTTTGAGACTCCTGTGTCAGAAATCTTCAGAGCTGTGGCAGACCCCCAAACAATGAGGCAGGGAAGTCATACAGGTTGGGAGGGAGAAGCAAGATGAAACAGATACTAAAGGCCCAAGGGACGGGATAATTCCAGAAGAGGAATGTTAGGAAAAGAGGATGACCTATAAAGATCATCTTGCTTTCCTTGGACCACGGACAGCTCTCTATTACAGTCAAAAGGACTCAGTCCATAATCAGAGCAAGCCAGCTAACCAACCTCTGAATGAAATATTGCCACTTTGGATGATATATTCTATACTCCAAAAGCAAAAAGACTCATCTGTATTTCAGTTTAGTCATACCATGAGAGTAAACATTCCAAAGCTTTGACCTCTGTTAGCATCAAGGGATCAGGCATGCAAATTAGCACTGGCCCACAGGCCCTTCGCTAAATCACACTCATGCCAAGTGCAATGTTAGGGTGGACTATAAAATACCAGAAATGACTTTAAATAGGCCTAGTTTTTCTTCCACTCTGTTTATGGAGAGTTTCATACAGAAATCTTGCGTGTAATTTCTACTTTGGGAAAATTTTAGATTCTAAAGGGTTTCACCAAATTCTCCATTCTCCTACTCTACTTTTTTTTAAATTTTTATTGTTGGTTGTTCAAAACATTACATAGTTCTTGATATATCATATTTCACACTTTGATTCAAGTGGGTTATGAACTCCCATTTTTACCCCGTATACAGATTGCAGAATCACATCAGTTACACATCCATTGATTTACATATTGCCATACTAGTGTCTGTTGTATTCTGCTGCCTTTCCTATCCTCTACTATCCCCCATCCCCTCCCCTCCCCTCTCCTCTTCTCTCTCTACCCCCCCTCCTGTCATTCATTTCTCCCCCTTGTATTATTTTTCCCTTTCCCCTCACTTCCTCTTGTATGTACTTTTGTATAACCCTGAGGGTCTCCTTCCATTTCCATGCAATTTCCCTTCTCTCTCCCTTTCCCTCCCACCTCTCATCCCTGTTTAATGTTAATCTTCTTCTCATGCTCTTCGTCCCTACTCTGTTCTTAGTTACTCTCCTTATATCAAAGAAGACATTTGGCATTTGTTTTTTATGGATTGGCTAGCTTTACTTAGCATAATCTGCTCTAATGCCATCCATTTCCCTGAAAATTCTATGATTTTGTCTCCTACTCTACTTTTAATCCCAAACATTTTTAACCTACCCACTATTGAATACCTCCTTCTCTGTTTTTCATGCCATTGGATTGTCTTCATTTAGCAAATCTTGGAGGAACTTTTAAAATAAATTATGTATTTATTCTAATTTGTTATACATGATGGCAGAATGCGACTCATTTCATATTACACATATAGAGCACAATTTTTCAAGTCACTGATTGTATAGAAAGTATTTTCACAGCATTTATATCTTCATACATGTACTTAGGGTAGTGATGTCTAACTCATTCCATCATCATTCTTACCCGCCCCCACCCATTGCCATTATGACTCAGCATCCTCATATCAAAGAAAACATTGAGGCTTTAGTTTTTTTGGATTGGCTTACTTCAACTCCATCCATTTACCTGCAAATGCCATTATTTTATTCTCTTTTAATGCTGAGTAATGTTCCATTGTGTATGTATACTAAAGTTTCCCTATCCATTCATTTTCTGAAGGGCATCTGGTTTGGTTCCACAATTTAGCTACTGTGAATTGTCCTGCTATAAACACTGATTTGGCTGTGTCCCTGTAGTATGCTGTTTTTAATTCCTTAGGGTATAAGATAAGGAGTGGGATAGCTGGGTCAAAGGGTGTTTCCATTTCCAAGGAATCTTCAATCTGCTTTGGGGGAGCTTTTTGAAGCAGTTTGGGTCTGAAGAGGTCCTTGTCAAATGTTTGAAGGTGTTCCAAAACCTATTTAGCCTAGCCCTCCTCTATTGTTAGAACAGTGAATCCCAGTCCTGGCTGCACATGAAGTCCTGCTTTGAATATTACCTAAGACCAAAAGGATATCTAAGAATGAAACCTTGACATTGGAAAAACTCCCCAGATGATATTCATCTTCACCTGTATTCAGAACCCTGCGCTAAAAGTTTAATGCTTACATCAGAGGAAAAGCCACAAAACACATCTGACCCATGGATCATTTTGAACTGGCGATTCTTCCTCTGTTACCATCACAGATGAACACTTTGGGCATTTTGAACAAAAGTTTCATATGACAAACTAAGCAGGATACAAGGGAGCATCTCAATGCCAGGGCTCTAATCCCTGAATCACTCTGAGAGATTACAAACTATACTTTTATCTCTTTGTACATCCCCACCCCAAAAAGCAATTTGGAGGATGAAGCTTCAAAACAGAAATAATCAAAATGCTGCAGCAGGAAATCTGATGGGAAACATCCGGCACAAAAAGAAAAATATCAGGTGGCATTCATTAAATTCCCAAAGCCTTGAGAAACAGTGATTTGAGAACTAGAAAAATACTATCAATTATAATAGCAGTATGTCTTCTAACCTGAAAGGAACTAGCATACTCAATATGATGCAAGCAGGCAGAGTTTCTAGGGTTTGTTGTAAGAATATGTATTTTTCTATAAAAACATCAAAGTTTTCACACACAAAAATTTGCCTTTTGAAACTTCTTACTCCCAAGTCTCAAGTCTCAGAGCCAGTGACCTACTAATGATGAATAGCATTGTTATCTGTTGGTCAGAACACCAAAGATAGAGTCCAGCTCCTTCACATTATAGATAAAGAAATGGATGTTTAAGTTTATTTTTAGGACAACTATTTGTATATTAGTTAAGTGATTTGCTTAAGGTCTCATGTTGACAGAGAAAGTTAGAGTAAGCGCAGGTTATTGATCAACAACCCAACTCACCTGGCAATATTTCGGTGCAATATTGCTTTCTGGTTTTAATGAGATGCTGGTCCATTCTTCACAGTAACTATACCAAAACATATGCCTTCCGTTAGAATATATAACACCCAGACCTGCAGCTCATGTCTTGGCTTGTTTATTCATAGTTGTCTTAACTCTTGACAATTCTATCTTGCAGATGCTGTACAGTGCCCATTAAGACCTGTCTTTTCATCAGGGCTTTTCAGTCTCACTAGCAACTGCAAATTTCTTTCTCTCCCCATTTCCCCTCTCCTCCATCTCTGCTTCTCTTTCTCTTTGTCTTCAATCTTTTACTGACTCACAGAAACTGAGTTTCCTATGGTTTGGATATGTCTCCCCAGAGATCTGAGTCTTGAAATTTAATTCCTATTTTGAGATATTAAGTGTGTAGATGGGCTGGGGTTGTGGCTCAGAGGTAGAGCGCTCGCCTACCGTGCGTGAGGCACTGGGTTCGATCCTCAGCACCACATAAAAATAAAGATATTGTGTCCACCTAAAACTAAAAAATAAATATATTTTTAAAAAAGTGTGTAGAAACATCAGGTCAGGCAAAGTGATACCCAACTGCAATCCCATGATTTAGGAGACTGAAGAAGGAAGATCCCAAGTTCAAGAGTAGCCTCAGCAAATTAGTAAGGCCCTAAGCATCTTAATCAGACCCTATCTCAAAATAAGAAAATACAAAAGGGCTGGGGAAGTGACCCAGCAGCAGCAGCAGGAGGAGGAGGAGGAGGAAGAAGAGGAGGAGGAGGAGTGGTGGGAGGAGGAGTGATGGGAGGAGGAGGGAGGAGGGGGGAGGAAACAATCTCTAGGCAGTGGCATCTATAAGTGGGCCTTTAGGGAGATGATTAGCATTAGATAAGGTTATCAATGCAGAGTCCCCAATATTGAATCTTCTTCCCTTTATAAGAAAGGGAGTGAGACTAGAGGAGGTTCCCGGTCTATCCTCAGATGGTGTGTTATGCTGCCTTGGGACTCTCTGCCTGTAAGGTTGTCACTAGATGCAGTCCCTCAAACTTGGGCCTCCTAACCATGAGCTAAAATACCCCTCTTTTTTCTTTCTAATAAACTTATGCAGATTGTGTTATTCCATGAATAGCAACAGAAAACTAACTAGTATGTAGTCACTGCAAAAAATTTTTTGGTACCAGACCTAATAAAATGTCTCTGAGCAAGACCTTGATTCACCAAGTAGGTTCTCTAGAAACAACAATCTCCCTGAAAGATGTTTTAGGAGAGAATAAAATAGCATTGAATCCCTTTGTGTGTTCAGATTAGACTGATTCCAGTAATCACCCACTCTCTTTGGGCCCAAGTAATTCAGATATTCTGCAGAGATATGATCATTATATCCATGTTTATTGCTTAGCTGACATGGTAAAATTTTAATTATACTGCCTTCTTATTTTTCCAATAATGCCTCACAGGTAACATTCTGGAAATGTTGAACAAAGATTCAGACTCATAACAAACTAATCAGGTTAATTTACTGAATAATAATTTTTTATGGAAACATTTGTATCAGTGAACAGCTTTATAAATGCAATTGTGTTAAAGCCTGTTTACCTGAAATGTAAAAAAAAATGATTTTTCCATATGTTGAAAACATCTTAAGCATATGATGCAAGCGAAAATAGGTGTTTGCTGTAAATGTGTTAGTTATAGAAAATGAAAATATGGGTCTAATAATGACATTGAATTTAGCAGGTACAGAAGGTACATTTGATAACTTCTTTAAAAGATAAAGATGAGCTAGTGATAAATGAATAATTCATTTATTCTCCTGGGAAGTCACCACTATTGCTAATGTTTTCAAATTTGCCTTTATTTGTTAGAGTTTTACAAGTACAATTATCACTTAAACCCCAATGATATTTTCAGGATTATACCAAAAAGAGACACTTCCTTTCCTATGACATACCATGGCCAAGCCCTAATTCTCAGAAATAACCATTTCATTATTTCAAAATGGTTTCATTATACTGCTTTTTGCCTTAAGTTTAGATTTTGTTCAGGGTAGATAGATGCTTCTCTCTCTTATTAGCCCGTGTGATCTCTATTCCCTTCCTTACGTCTTCCAAAGTTGTTTCAATTTTTAACATCTTACAGTCAAAATAAAATTCTTTTTTGGGGGGATGCTGGGGATTGAATCAGGGCTTTGTTCATGTAAGGTAAGTGTGGTGAGCCGCTTCTGCCGTTTCTGCAGATTATGGTCGCCATTACAAGATGGCGCTGGCTCCGCTGTGGTCTGTGACAAACAACTTCTTATCTGGGAAAGTTGGCACATGATTTTTCACCACCCTGTGAGAAAGCTCCACGCGGCAGCTTTGCATTGGGGCTTGGGATGCTTTATTAAGGCTGGGAGGGGCATCCGAGAGGGAGAAGAAGAAATATCAAGGGCCTGAATAAACTGCTGAAAGAAGATTCCTGAGTTGCGTCTTCCTTGCGGGCAAGGGGTCGCGACAAGTGGTGCCGAGACCCGGGAACCAGAACTTTCAGCAGTCAGGGGTGGTGCACCGGTTAGTCCCAGGTAAGTGGGATCCGCGATCAAAGCGGGGTTAGTCCCTGGTAAGTGGGATCCGCGATCAAAGCGGGGTTAGTCCCTAGTAAGTGGGATCCGCGACCAAAGCGGGACAGCTCCTCTGTAATGAAAGAGAGAGCCTTACATTTTATTGCAGCTGCACTGTGTACTTTCGCTCCTACTTTCGCTTTCTTTTTTTTGTGCTTCCTTTGTTGTTGTGTCATGGGTGCCGCATCTTCAAGTCCGCTTCTCCTGGCCCTAGATGGCCTGTTACGTTCCAAGGGACTGGAAGTGAAACATAGTACTTTACAGAGATTTTTACAGAAGATAGATATCGCTGCACCGTGGTTTGCATTTTCGGGCAGCCTTACTGTGCCTAGTTGGGATAAATTAGGCAAAGATCTTGACTTTGCTTCTGAGCAGGGCATATTAGAGGGTGGGGTGATACCCCTTTGGAAAATGGTCCGTGGTTGCCTTACAGATGGTAAATGCCAGGAAGCTGTGAGTGAGGGTCAAGCTATTCTCGAGCAACTGCATGAGGAAAAATCTGAAGGATCATGTAGTGAAGTGGCAGAGAGTATTAAAAGTAACAGTAGTGAGAAGGCAAAAGAGCCTGAAGATAAAAATAGGAGAAGGCTCTACCCAGACTTGACCGAATTAAAAACGCCTGAGAACACAAGCGACTCAGAGAGTTCTGAGGACCTTGATATATTGTTACAACAACTACATAAGATAAAAATGAAAAAGAAGAAAAAGGAGACACAGGGCACGCAGGCCTACTGTAAGAAGGGGAAGGGAGTTAACATCGGTCAACAAAACTCTGAGGAGGAGGAGGTAGAATATCTAGAAGAAGATATGGTGCCGATTGCCCCACCTCCGTATGTGGGGGGGAGCCAAGGTTCCGGGAGATCTTTTCATGCACAAGTTTGGAGGACAGTTAAGACAGATATGGGACTTGCATACCCTGTATTTCAGGACAATAACAGGGGAAGATATCATGAGCCTTTAGACTTTAAGATAATTAAAACCTTGGCAGAATCTGTCCGCACTTATGGCATAGATGCCGCTTTCACTCTCACTCAGGTGGAGGGACTTACTAGATTTTGCATGACTCCCTCAGATTGGGCTAGTCTAGTCCGCGCTTGTGTTTCCCCAGGGAAATATTAGGAGTCCAAAGTTGGCTGTTTAATGTTTCTGGCAGTACCCAAGACTCGGAGCGAGGTAGGAGGCTTAAAATTTCTGCAAATAATTCACAATTATCTAATGCTACATTACCCTCCGCAGCAGTCCGTCTCCAATCTCCGTTCCTGTTTCTTTTGGCTAATGTTACATTACAGGGGATGCTTAATTGCTCTAATATTACCTGTTATTTGTCTGAGTGTTGGAATGGCTCCTGGACTATGGCAATGGTTATGAAATTTCCAACCTTTGTCCCGATCCCAGTTACTGCAGATCCAGAATCCTTTCCTATTGTTGAACTGATTAGAGCCCGTAGAGATTTTGGAATTATGGCAGCTATAGTGACAGCTGTGGCAGTGTCTGCTGCTGCAGCAGTTATAGCTGGAGTAGCCATGGCCAGCCAGGTACAAACTGCTGCCACTATTAATCAGGTTATTCAACAAACATCCACCATACTTGAATCTCAAAGTAGAATTAATCAACACACTTTATCTGGGATTCTAGCTGCTAATCAAAGGATAGATCTGCTTCAAGCTCAAGTTGAGGAATTGTCTGACCTAGTACATTTGGGTTGTGTTGATCAACGTGCACATTTATGTATAACCTCTGTCAGATTTTATGATTCCAGAAATGCCTCCCACATCATCGGGGAGTATCCATCCGGAACCTGGTCCATGGAAGCAGAAAACATGATCCAGTCTCAACTAACCCAGATAGCTGTCTTGAACAGTACCCGTGTCGATCCCGTGACTTTGGGTCAATTCACCGATTGGATATCTTCTGCTTTTTCCTTCTTCAAAGAGTGGGTGGGAGTAGGCATTTTTGGTGCAATGTGTTGCTTCGGTGTTGTACTTTGTTTGTGGCTTCTCTGTCGCCTTAAAACTCGCCATGCACAAGAAAAGGCTATGATCATACAAGCTCTTGCAGCTTTAGAAAATGGCAACTCGCCTCAAGTCTGGCTTGCGCATCTTAAGCAGTAAACCTTTGTCATGGTCGTTACACCCCAAGTTATTATAACATTGCACTGGGATCGACATGACTTTCCTTGTTATTCTCTTAGTGTTGGAAAGCCCTTGCACTCTGCCGGTCTTACTGCCATTGCACGCAGATGGGTTTCCACACTAGTACTTTTCTATCGCCTTGAAGTTCGTGCCTTTCTTTCAGGGTGCTGTCAACTTGTTTGTCATTATAAACAGCCACAGTTCAGCCTCAGCTATCCCCCTTCGTCCACCATCGTCACGATACAGGATGCGAGGCAAGGCACTGCACTTGAGTGATCCTTGACGTGGACCTCAAGGAGAGCATGTCCTATTGCATGCGGGTTAGACGCGTCCACGCCCCGCCCCACGGAAAAAGGCGTCGGCTGATATGGCCTCAGATCTGGGGAAGGGCCCTCCTTGGGACTGAGCCATACTATGCAGCCACTTCTGCACAGTGGGATAGGACCTCTACTCTCGCCTGTATTGTTTTAATAAAATAGAAAAGGGGGAACTGTGGTGAGCCGCTTCTGCCGTTTCTGCAGATTATGGTCGCCATTACAAGATGGCGCTGGCTCCGCTGTGGTCTGTGACAAACAACTTCTTATCTGGGAAAGTTGGCACATGATTTTTCACCACCCTGTGAGAAAGCTCCACGCGGCAGCTTTGCATTGGGGCTTGGGATGCTTTATTAAGGCTGGGAGGGGCATCCGAGAGGGAGAAGAAGAAATATCAAGGGCCTGAATAAACTGCTGAAAGAAGATTCCTGAGTTGCGTCTTCCTTGCGGGCAAGGGGTCGCGACAGGTAAGCACTCTACTAACTGAGCTATATCCCCAGCACTAAATTATTCTTATTATACAAATATTCTTAACTATTACAGAAAGTATAGTATACTAATTTTATTTCCCTGTACAACTTTTTGTTTTTGCTAGATTTTATGGGCGGTGTCTGATTTCTATGTGAAATTTGATGTTAATGTTTTTTTTCTTCCTAAATATTTAACAGATATTCCAAACAGATATTATGATTACTTTCCAAATATTTAAATACAATTTAAATTATTTCTTCTCCTAATATTTAAATATGTCTGGAAATTTCTTCTATCCATGCTTACATTTCTATCCCCCACTCTTCTGAAGTATTTTGTATTCTGTGTTCCAATCTAATGGGCTATTCTCAAGGTGATAGCTACAGACCCTACTATGGATAGTTTTTATCAAGTGCAGTTTTCTCTGGACAGGTTGACTGTGTGAAACCATCTGTTTCTTAGACCCCATGTTTGCCTTTCTCTTATTTTGACTTTTTCATAATACATACAAATTAAGGGTGCATCTGAGGCGACAGTTTTGAGAACTTGTCTTTTTTCCCCTTTTTATGCTTTATTAATAATTTCTTCGATCAAGTTTTGAAATTACTTTCCTTAGAAATCTTGAGGTTATTCTTCCATTTTCTCTTAGCTTCCAATGTTTTGTTCCAAAAGGATAATACCATCCTGGGCCTTTGCCTTTTCTGAATATTTTAATTTCTTGCCATGTTTTAGAAAATTTGACATTACCATGAGTCTTTTACTTTTCTTCATTTATTGTTTGGGGCCCTTTATGACACCATAAATATAGAGATTCACATCCTTCAGTTTCAGGCACATGGATTTTTAGAGAATAACCACTTCCTTTGATGGGGGGCGAGGGAGGCACCCTCATCCATTGCCAGTGGGACTACAAATTGGTGCAAACAATCTGGAATGGAGTATGGAGATTCCTTAGAAAACTTTGAATGGAACTGCCGCAGTCTGGCTGGGCACAAATCACGAGCCACTGAAGCAGGAACAAACTTTATTTTTAAACTGCAGGAAAACACTTCACACAGCTCCCGGGGAATCCTCCCAAACGCGCCAGGAGGCTTGTCCAGGAACCCCCAGCCGGAAATATCTCTCCCGGAAATCCCTCCTCCTGCATTTCCCCAACCAATGGGAACTCTCGGGGAATCCCCGGAAATCCCCACGAGAACTCTAAAATAGTGCGAGAACTCAAAAGTTGCGGCAGAGGCGGATAGTAATGCCTCGATTGTCAATCAATACTGTTGGCAAAATGCCAGGGGCCATACAGACTCGGCCGTGGCTCTCAGCATCTCCCCCTTTTTGTTTAATTAAACAACAAGCAATGTGGCTTAGGGACCGTGCCTGTTAGGCAGTCCAATTCAACATATGGTCCTTACCCGTCATCGGATGAACTGACCTCTAGGCGTCAGCCTCCTGTCTTAGGTTGGTACCACTGCAATTGGATCATACCCGTCACTGACTACCGGTCCAGCATACAGCCATACTTGTGGATAGGCCTTTGCCCCAGTGGGGGGGTGAGGTTCTTTGCCTCAACTCTGTTGGCCCTCAAATTTTAGACCATCACTAGTAGAAGGGAGGAGGATGCAAAATGCCATGACACTAAGCCAATTGAGGGCTCCTTTGAAAAATTGTACCACCGGTGACACCATCAGCAAAAATACTCCAGCCCTACCACAATTCGCTGTACCAACAGATAGTTCACAATGCATACAAGTGATACATAGTCCAGGCAAGGTCTGCAAGCAATTCAAAGCAGAGGAATCTGTCAATCTGTCCATTTCCTCCCAAAGTAAATCAACTCCTTAATTGAGCATTACTTGTTGAGTTATTATTCACTGATGCATCAGTTTTTACAGTTTGTTGTGATAACTATCGAAGAAGCTGTAGTTTGGTTTTATCTTTGTCTTCACCGGCACTGGGATGAAGATAGGAATTCTGGCAATGATGCTAAGAAAAAAATTATGTAACATTCCAACAGGCACTAAGAAAACAATTTTTTGAACAATTTACATTATCCTGAACAGAATTATTAAATATAATGAGAAGGAAAGGTGAAAGTAAACAAACAGATCTGTTAACCTCCTTATTTGTTCACATATTAAAACAATTTTCAACAGCTGTTTACCCAATCTAAATTAAACCATTAAAATCACGTGAATTAAAAAATTCGGATCCATTTATTCATGAGCGCTCCTCATATATGATATATGGACATACGCACATACAGACATACGACACAAAACAGAAGTGTGCACACATAACATACAACACATAAGACAATAGTAAAGGCCTTGTAGCTTTACCTAGGTGAAATCTCCATTGCAATGCTTAAAAACTCCACAGTCAAAAAATAAAACTGATCAGAAAAACATCAACCTAGGTCTGTATGAGCTCAAAAATAAAATAGAACATTATGATGTGGGAAAAGGCAAATAATAAAATAAATATTGAAAAAAGCATCCTGGTTAATCACTGTCGCAGATGTAAGAATAGCCAAACTGGAGTTCTGGATATCAGCTGTTATGGATTTGAGTCAAATCATCTGCCTTTTGGTCTGTAGAAATTGTTTTAGTTAATCTCTCTGGAATCCAAATCGGCTGCTGTTCTCCCTGTGGAAAAACACAAACAGAACCCCGACTCCAGACAATCGCTGGGTCAGGACCTTTCCATTGTCCTGTTAGAATATCCTTCCAAAGTACCTTAGGCTTATGTACATTTTTTGGACACATATGCCTTTCCGCAGCACTAAGCCCTGAGGAATCCAAATTTAAAAAGTTTAGAGTAAAAAGGGTTATTTTAAGTTTAGCTTTGGGTGACATATACCCCTTTCCAATTCCCTCTTTTTGCTTTAGTAATTACATTTTAATAGTTTGATGAGCTCTTTCAACTATGCCTTGTCCCTGTGGATTGTATGGAATTCCTGTTATATGAGTAATGCCAAATGATGAGCAAAATTGTTTAAAAGAGGTAGAAGTATAGCCAGGACCATTATCTGTTTTTAACTGTTTTGGAACGCCCACAGTGGCAAAATTTTGTAAGCAATGAGCTATAACATCTTTATTTTTTTCTCCAGAATGAAGGGAGCCCATCAAAAATCCGGAAGAAGTATCAACTGTAACATGCAAATATTTTAATTTTCCAAATTGTGGCAAGTGTGTGACGTCCATCTGCCAAATATGGTTACGTATCAGTCCTCTAGGATTGACTCCAAGATTAACTTGTGGTAAAAAGGTCACACAATTTTGACATTGTATTATTATTTGTCTAGCTTGTTCCTTAGTTATTTTAAAACGCTTTTGTAAAGTATTAGCATTGACATGGAACGTGGTTTTATGAAAATGGGTAGCTTCTTCTAGTGTAGAGAAAATATGTATGTCATGTGTACTTTTATCTGCTAAAACGTTGCCCAAAGTAAGGGCTCCAGGCAATCCTGTGTGTGCTCTGATAAGTCCTATAAAGAATGGATCTTTTTCTGTCCCAGATTAGACTTTGTATAGCAGAAAACAAAGAGAAAACAGTAGAGGAAGGGGAAATCCTGCCAGCATCTTCAAGGGATACTATAGCATTAACTACATACTGACTATCAGAGAATAAATTAAATACAGAATCTTTAAACATCACAAAAGCTTGTAAAACTGCATTAAGCTCTACCTTTTGAGCTGATTGTTTGGGTACTAAAAATGTAAAAGTTTGATCAGGGGTAACTACTGCTGCTGTACCATTATTTGACCCATCAGTGAATACATTTGGAGCATTCATGATAGGGGTTCTTCTTGTCATTTTTGGAAAAACTACAGGATGCGAAGACCAAAAAGACAACAAAGGATTAGATGGTAAGTTATTATCAAATGAAACATTAGATTTACACATGATTATTGCCCAAGTATTTAACTCATTAGCTAACTCATCAATTTGATCCATAGTATATGGAGTAATAATTTTATTGGGAGAAATTCCAAACACTCCCTTTGCTGCTTTTATTCCTTTGAGTATTAATTGTCCTACAGCCTCAGGATACCTAGTAAGAATAGTGTTAGGAGAATAAGATAAATGTATCCACAATAATGGACCTTCTTGCCAAAATACTCCTGTAGGAATATTTTTTTGTTGGTATTACAATAAATAATAAAGGCAAAGTTATATCAATTCTATCCAAATGCATATTTTCCATATATGTTTCAATAATTTTTAATGCCTTTCTTGCTTCAGGCGTTAACATGCGGGGTGAATTTGGATCTGATGGACCTTTTAGGATATCAAATAAAGGTCCCAACTCTCCTGTTGGTATGCCTAGATAAGGCCTTATCCAATTTATGTCTCCTAATAACTTTTGAAAGTCGTTAAGTGATTTGAGTTGATCTACTCGTATTTGAATTTTTGGTGGACGGACCATGGTTGAGGATAATAGAAGTCCTAAATAATTAATTGGAAAATTTAATTGTACTTTATCTATTGCTATCTCTAGATTATAATTTTTTAATAAATTTGTAAGTGTGGCATAACATTCTAGCAATGTGTTTTTATCTTTGTGTGCTAACAATACATCATCCATATAGTGAAATATTTGTAGTTTAGGATTTTGATTTCTAAGTGGCTGGATTGCTTTGTTAACATAAATTTGACACATAGTTGGGCTGTTAGCCATCCCTTGAGGGAGTACTTTCCATTCATATCTCTGATCAGGACCTTCATGATTCAGTGCAGGGATAGTAAATGCAAAATGTGGACTATCCTCAGGATGAATTGGAATTGAAAAAAAACAATCTTTAATATCTATAGCTAAAACGTACCAGGTTTTTGGCAAAGAAGACAATTGAGGAATCCCCGATTGAGCAGGTCCCATAATAACCATCTCATTATTAATGGCTCTTAAATCTTGCAATAATCTCCATTTACCAGATTTCTTTTTAATGACAAAAATGGGAGTATTGTAAGGAGATACGGAAGGTTGTATATGTCCCTCCGCTAATTGTTGTTTGACCAGGTCATGGGCTGCTTGTATCTTTTCTTTAGTCAGGGGCCACTGAGGAACCCATACTGGTCTATCTGATTTCCAAGTAATTTTTATTGCCTCAGTGACCCCTTCTGAAAACCCAGTCCATGTCTCTTTATTCCCTGATCTATTTGAATTGGTGCTGCTATGCCTTGTTCTCCTAATCTTTTTTCTTTCCTGAAACCCTGTCTAGCCCTAACAGTGGGCGCATTTGGATTGATGTTATTTGTTAATGTCAAACCTGATTGATCTAGGACATCTCATCCCCATAAATTTATAGGAAGATGATCCAATACATATGGCTGTATAGTTCCTTCACATCCTTCAGGATCCTTCCAATCTAATACCATTGCACTTCTATGGGGATTAGTCGCCACTCCTAGGCCTCGAAGCGTTTGAGTGGCTTGTTGTAACGGCCAATGTTTTGGCCATTCTTGACAAGATATGATGCTAAGGTCTGCACCTGTATCCAGTAGTCCATTAAATTCATGTCCTTGAATATTTAGTTTTAGCATGGGACGAGAATCTAAATTTAAAGACAGCATAGCCCAATCTACACCTGTGGAGCCTAATCCCCTGGAACCTCTTTCTATAGTACTACTGGAAAATTTATCATGTAGGCTGGGTATTATTAATATCTGTGCTATTCTATCTCCTGGTGAAATTACTGATATACCCTTTGGAGAACTAGCTATAATTTTTATTTCACCTTCATAATCGGGATCAATTTCCCCGGGACTTATCATAAGTCCTTTTAGCGTAGAAGAACTGCGTCCTAACAATAAGCCTACTGTTCCTTGGGGAAGAGGTCCTTTTACTCCTGTGGGAATGATTTGAAGTCCCATCTCTGGAGTTAGTACTGCTCTGGCGGAGGTGCAGATGTCCAACCCTGCGCTTCCTCTGGTTCGTCTGATGAGAGATCTGATGGATAATGTGTCCTGGGCACTACCCTGATGGTGTTGCTGGGTTCCTCCATGGTGTTTCTGGGTTCCTCCAGTGCCCCGTACATTTGTGGTCGTGGGCCCCTGAGCATTGGGCCCCCCAGTCCGTTTTTTGGCAACGGAGCTCGATGCCTTTCTCCACGATATCGTGGGTAAACACTTGGTCCTTGTCTGTTTTTTGATAACAGAATACCCTCTATGGTGGTTTGAGAACGGCATTCATTAGCCCAATGTTTCCATCTACGGCATCGTGGGCAAATACCCGGTATTGTATTCGTTTGATATCTAGCTTTGTTAAACCCTCCTCCTATGGGGCAACTCCTTTTAAAATGTCCTGTTTGATCACAATTATAGCATGTTTTTGGCCTGGCATCTAAAGCCTGTTGTACTGCAGCTGCCAAGACTTGCCCTTGTTCATTAATGTCTCTACATAATTTAATATATGTGTTTAAATCTTCATGTCTCCATGGTCTAATGACCTCTCTGCAACAACAATTTGCTTGGTCATAAGCCAGTTGTTTTATAAATGGCATTGCCTGTTCTGTATCCCCAAAAATTCTGGAAGCTGCTTGAATAAGCCTATCTACAAATTCAGCGTAAGGTTCATTAGTTCCTTGTATTACCTTAGATAATTGACCTTGTAAACCTCCATGCCCCTGTAAAGTTTTCCATGCCCTAACCGCATCTACAGCAATTTGTGCGTATACGCCAGGATCATATTCAATTTGTTGCCGTTGACCCTCATAAGGTCCTTTTCCTAACAACATATCTAGATTTCTTTGAGGGTAACCGGCTGCTGCATTTCGTCCAGCTGTCTCCCTGCAAAATTCCTCATTGGCAACCTTCCATAACAAATCTTGTCCTCCATTTAGCACAGATTTACACATACTAGCCCAATCTGCTGGCGTCATGTCCAAGTTGGTAATAGATTCGACCATGCTTACAGTGAACGGTGCTTGAGGACCATAGGTTGTTACAGCCTCCTTTAACTGCTTCACTGTTTTGAAATCTAAAGCACGGTGAATTCGCTGCCCTCCTGCCTGCTCAAGTACAGGGCATGCTAATCTTTGAGGTCCTGTCTCAGGATCCCATCTATCAACTACGGGGTTTGAGGGCCACTCAGCTATCTCCATAGGGGGAGCTGTTGGTTGAATTACGCCCTCTGGTGATAGAACGGTGTTAGTAGCAGCCTCCTGTTGTAGCTTTTTCCCTAATAGCTGTTTCTCCTCTAAGCTTTCTTCCTTTAAATCTTCTTCCTCTGTCTGACTAGCTTGAGAGACCTTCTCTTTTGCTTGATCTAAAATGTCTTTCTCCATGGTCTGAACCTCTAACAATTTACCTAACACTCTTTCAGTTTGTTTTTTACTAATTTCTAATCTGTTATAAAGATAACGCAACCCAGTAAGATAACACAAAACAAAACCGAAACAGAATGAAACAAAAACGGAACAAAAAATCGTTGTATCAATTTTCCTATTTTCTTGACATGTGCATTTGTGGTCTATTTCGATCTCTTCCTCAGGGGCAAACAACTTCAAACCTTGAGCCAACCATTTTTCCCAATCTGCCTGAGAAAATTCTAGGGATAGGCAGCTTGAAACAAACACAAAACAAATCAAAACAAGAACACATTGTTTTTTAAAATGGTCACCCATTCTCTCGCCTTCCCTTAGGGGCAAGCAATTTCACTTACCCCGAAGCTTCAGACGTTCCCCGAACGGGCCGCCAAATGCCGCAGTCTGGCTGGGCACAAATCACGAGCCACTGAAGCAGGAACAAACTTTATTTTTAAACTGCAGGAAAACACTTCACACAGCTCCCGGGGAATCCTCCCAAATGCGCCAGGAGGCTTGTCCAGGAACCCCCAGCCGGAAATATCTCTCCCGGAAATCCCTCCTCCTGCACTTCCCCAACCAATGGGAACTCTCGGGGAATCCCCGGAAATCCCCACGAGAACTCCAAAATAGTGCGAGAACTCAAAAGTTGCGGCAGAGGCGGATAGTAATGCCTCGCCTGTCAATCAATACTGTTGGCAAAATGCCAGGGGCCATACAGACTCGGCCGTGGCTCTCAGCATCTCCCCCTTTTTGTTTAATTAAACAACAAGCAATGTGGCTTAGGGACCGTGCCTGTTAGGCAGTCCAATTCAACATATGGTCCTTACCCGTCATCGGATGAACTGACCTCTAGGCGTCAGCCTCCTGTCTTAGGTTGGTACCACTGCAACTGGATCATACCCGTCACTGACTACCGGTCCAGCATACAGCCATACTTGTGGATAGGCCTTTGCACCAGTGGGGGGGTGAGGTTCTTTGCCTCACCTCTGTTGGCCCCCAAAGTTTAGACCATCACTAGTAGAAGGGAGGAGGATGCAAAATGCCATGACACTAAGCCAATTGAGGGCTCCTTTGAAAAATTGTACCACCGGTGACACCATCAGCAAAAATACTCCAGCACTACCACAATTCGCTGTACCAACAGATAGTTCACAATGCATACAAGTGATACATAGTCCAGGCAAGGTCTGCAAGCAATTCAAAGCAGAGGAATCTGTCAATCTGTCCATTTCCTCCCAAAGTAAATCAACTCCTTAATTGAGCATTACTTGTTGAGTTATTATTCACTGATGCATCAGTTTTTACAGTTTGTTGTGATAACTATCGAAGAAGCTGTAGTTTGGTTTTATCTTTGTCTTCACCGGCACTGGGATGAAGATAGGAATTCTGGCAATGATGCTAAGAAAAAAATTATGTAACATTCCAACAGGCATTAAGAAAACAATTTTTTGAACAATTTACATTATCCTGAACAGAATTATTAAATATAATGAGAAGGAAAGGTGAAAGTAAACAAACAGATCTGTTAACCTCCTTATTTGTTCACATATTAAAACAATTTTCAACAGCTGTTTACCCAATCTAAATTAAACCATTAAAATCACGTGAATTAAAAAATTCGGATCCATTTATTCATGAGCGCTCCTCATATATGATATATGGACATACGCACATACAGACATACGACACAAAACAGAAGTGTGCACACATAACATACAACACATAAGACAATAGTAAAGGCCTTGTAGCTTTACCTAGGTGAAATCTCCATTGCAATGCTTAAAAACTCCACAGTCAAAAAATAAAACTGATCAGAAAAACATCAACCTAGGTCTGTATGAGCTCAAAAATAAAATAGAACATTATGATGTGGGAAAAGGCAAATAATAAAATAAATATTGAAAAAAGCATCCTGGTTAATCACTGTCGCAGATGTAAGAATAGCCAAACTGGAGTTCTGGATATCAGCTGTTATGGATTTGAGTCAAATCATCTGCCTTTTGGTCTGTAGAAATTGTTTTAGTTAATCTCTCTGGAATCCAAATCGGCTGCTGTTCTCCCTGTGGAAAAACACAAACAGAACCCCGACTCCAGACAATCGCTGGGTCAGGACCTTTCCATTGTCCTGTTAGAATATCCTTCCAAAGTACCTTAGGCTTATGTACATTTTTTGGACACATATGCCTTTCCGCAGCACTAAGCCCTGAGGAATCCAAATTTAAAAAGTTTAGAGTAAAAAGGGTTATTTTAAGTTTAGCTTTGGGTGACATATACCCCTTTCCAATTCCCTCTTTTTGCTTTAGTAATTACATTTTAATAGTTTGATGAGCTCTTTCAACTATGCCTTGTCCCTGTGGATTGTATGGAATTCCTGTTATATGAGTAATGCCAAATGATGAGCAAAATTGTTTAAAAGAGGTAGAAGTATAACCAGGACCATTATCTGTTTTTAACTGTTTTGGAACGCCCACAGTGGCAAAATTTTGTAAGCAATGAGCTGTAACATCTTTATTTTTTTCTCCAGAATGAAGGGAGCCCATCAAAAATCCGGAAGAAGTATCAACTGTAACATGCAAATATTTTAATTTTCCAAATTGTGGCAAGTGTGTGACGTCCATCTGCCAAATATGGTTAGGTATCAGTCCTTTAGGATTGACTCCAAGATTAACTTGTGGTAAAAAGGTCACACAATTTTACATTGTATTATTATTTGTCTAGCTTGTTCCTTAGTTATTTTAAAACGCTTTTGTAAAGTATTAGCATTGACATGGAACGTGGTTTTATGAAAATGGGTATCTTCTTCTAGTGTAGAGAAAATATGTATGTCATGTGTAGTTTTATCTGCTAAATCGTTGCCCAAACTAAGGGCTCCAGGCAATCCTGTATGTGCTCTGATAAGTCATATAAAGAATGGATCTTTTTCTGTCCCAGATTAGACTTTGTATAGCAGAAAACAAAGAGAAAACAGTAGAGGAAGGGGAAATCCTGCCAGCATCTTCAAGGGATACTATAGCATTAACTACATACTGACTATCAGAGAATAAATTAAATACAGAATATTTAAACATCACAAAAGCTTGTAAAACTGCATTAAGCTCTACCTTTTGAGCTGATTGTTTGGGTACTAAAAATGTAAAAGTTTGATCAGGGGTAACTACTGCTGCTGTACCATTATTTGACCCATCAGTGAATACATTTGGAGCATTCATGATAGGGGTTCTTCTTGTCATTTTTGGAAAAACTACAGGATGCGAAGACCAAAAAGACAACAAAGGATTAGATGGTAAGTTATTATCAAATGAAACATTAGATTTACACATGATTATTGCCCAAGTATTTAACTCATTAGCTAACTCATCAATTTGATCCATAGTATATGGAGTAATAATTTTATTGGGAGAAATTCCAAACACTCCCTTTGCTGCTTTTATTCCTTTGAGTATTAATTGTCCTACAGCCTCAGGATACCTAGTAAGAATAGTGTTAGGAGAATAAGATAAATGTATCCACAATAATGGACCTTCTTGCCAAAATACTCCTGTAGGAATATTTTTTGTTGGTATTACAATAAATAATAAAGGCAAAGTTATATCAATTCTATCCAAATGCATATTTTCCATATATGTTTCAATAATTTTTAATGCCTTTCTTGCTTCAGGCGTTAACATGCGGGGTGAATTTGGATCTGATGGACCTTTTAGGATATCAAATAAAGGTCCCAACTCTCCTGTTGGTATGCCTAGATAAGGCCTTATCCAATTTATGTCTCCTAATAACTTTTGAAAGTCGTTAAGTGATTTGAGTTGATCTACTCGTATTTGAATTTTTGGTGGATGGACCATGGTTGAGGATAATAGAAGTCCTAAATAATTAATTGGAAAATTTAATTGTACTTTATCTATTGCTATCTCTAGATTATATTTTTTTAATAAATTTGTAAGTGTGGCATAACATTCTAGCAATGTGTTTTTATCTTTGTGTGCTAACAATACATCATCCATATAGTGAAATATTTGTAGTTTAGGATTTTGATTTCTAAGTGGCTGGATTGCTTTGTTAACATAAATTTGACACATAGTTGGGCTGTTAGCCATCCCTTGAGGGAGTACTTTCCATTCATATCTCTGATCAGGACCTTCATGATTCAGTGCAGGGATAGTAAATGCAAAATGTGGACTATCCTCAGGATGAATTGGAATTGAAAAAAAACAATCTTTAATATCTATAGCTAAAACGTACCAGGTTTTTGGCAAAGCAGACAATTGAGGAATCCCCGATTGAGCAGGTCCCATAATAACCATTTCATTATTAATGGCTCTTAAATCTTGCAATAATCTCCATTTACCAGATTTCTATTTAATGACAAAAATGGGAGTATTGTAAGGAGATACGGAAGGTTGTATATGTCCCTCCGCTAATTGTTGTTTGACCAGGTCATGGGCTGCTTGTATCTTTTCTTTAGTCAGGGGCCACTGAGGAACCCATACTGGTCTATCTGATTTCCAAGTAATTTTTATTGCCTCAGTGACCCCTTCTGAAAACCCAGTCCATGTCTCTTTATTCCCTGATCTATTTGAATTGGTGATGCTGTGCCTTGTTCTCCTAATCTTTTTTCTTTCCTGAAACCCTGTCTAGCCCTAATAGTGGGCGCATTTGGATTAATGTTATTTGTTAATGTCAAACCTGATTGATCTAGGACATCTCATCCCCATAAATTTATAGGAAGATGATCCAATACATATGGCTGTATAGTTCCTTCACATCCTTCAGGATCCTTCCAATCTAATACCATTGCACTTCTATGGGGATTAGTCGCCACTCCTAGGCCTCGAAGCGTTTGAGTGGCTTGTTGTAACGGCCAATGTTTTGGCCATTCTTGACAAGATATGATGCTAAGGTCTGCACCTGTATCCAGTAGTCCATTAAATTCATGTCATTGAATATTTAGTTTTAGCATGGGACGAGAATCTAAATTTAAAGACAGCATAGCCCAATCTACACCTGTGGAGCCTAATCCCCTGGAACCTCTTTCTATAGTACTACTGGAAAATTTATCATGTAGGCTGGGTATTATTAATATCTGTGCTATTCTATCTCCTGGTGAAATTACTGATATACCCTTTGGAGAACTAGCTATAATTTTTATTTCACCTTCATAATCGGGATCAATTACCCCGGGACTTATCATAAGTCCTTTTAGCGTAGAAGAACTGTGTCCTAACAATAAGCCTACTGTTCCTTGGGGAAGAGGTCCTTTTACTCCTGTGGAAATGATTTGAACTCCCATTTCTGAAGTTAGTACTGCTCTGGCGGAGGTGCAGATGTCCAACCCTGTGCTTCCTCTGGTTCGTCTGATGAGAGATCTGATGGATAATGTGTCCTGGGCACTACCCTGATGGTGTTGCTGGGTTCCTCCATGGTGTTTCTGAGTTCCTCCAGTGCCCCGTACATTTGTGGTCGTGGGCCCCGGAGCATTGGGCCCCCCAGTCCGTTTTTTGGCAACGGAGCTCGATGCCTTTCTCCACGATATCGTGGGTAAACACTTGGTCCTTGTCTGTTTTTTGATAACAGAATACCCTCTATGGTGGTTTGAGAACGGCATTCATTAGCCCAATGTTTCCATCTACGGCATCGTGGGCAAATACCCGGTATTGTATTCGTTTGATATCTAGCTTTGTTAAACCCTCCTCCTATGGGGCAACTCCTTTTAAAATGTCCTGTTTGATCACAATTATAGCATGTTTTTGGCCTGGCATCTAAAGCCTGTTGTACTGCAGCTGCCAAGACTTGCCCTTGTTCATTAATGTCTCTACATAATTTAATATATGTGTTTAAATCTTCATGTCTCCATGGTCTAATGACCTCTCTGCAACAACAATTTGCTTGGTCATAAGCCAGTTGTTTTATAAATGGCATTGCCTGTTCTGTATCCCCAAAAATTCTGGAAGCTGCTTGAATAAGCCTATCTACAAATTCAGCGTAAGGTTCATTAGTTCCTTGTATTACCTTAGATAATTGACCTTGTAAACCTCCATGCCCCTGTAAAGTTTTCCATGCCCTAACCGCATCTACAGCAATTTGTGCGTATACGCCAGGATCATATTCAATTTGTTGCCGTTGACCCTCATAAGGTCCTTTTCCTAACAACATATCTAGATTTCTTTGAGGGTAACCGGCTGCTGCATTTCGTCCAGCTGTCTCCCTGCAAAATTCCTCATTGGCAACCTTCCATAACAAATCTTGTCCTCCATTTAGCACAGATTTACACATACTAGCCCAATCTGCTGGCGTCATGTCCAAGTTGGTAATAGATTCGACCATGCTTACAGTGAACGGTGCTTGAGGACCATAGGTTGTTACAGCCTCCTTTAACTGCTTCACTGTTTTGAAATCTAAAGCACGGTGAATTCGCTGCCCTCCTGCCTGCTCAAGTACAGGGCATGCTAATCTTTGAGGTCCTGTCTCAGGATCCCATCTATCAACTACGGGGTTTGAGGGCCACTCAGCTATCTCCATAGGGGGAGCTGTTGGTTGAATTACGCCCTCTGGTGATAGAACGGTGTTAGTAGCAGCCTCCTGTTGTAGCTTTTTCCCTAATAGCTGTTTCTCCTCTAAGCTTTCTTCCTTTAAATCTTCTTCCTCTGTCTGACTAGCTTGAGAGACCTTCTCTTTTGCTTGATCTAAAATGTCTTTCTCCATGGTCTGAACCTCTAACAATTTACCTAACACTCTTTCAGTTTGTTTTTTACTAATTTCTAATCTGTTATAAAGATAACGCAACCCAGTAAGATAACACAAAACAAAACCGAAACAGAATGAAACAAAAACGGAACAAAAAATCGTTGTATCAATTTTCCTATTTTCTTGACATGTGCATTTGTGGTCTATTTCGATCTCTTCCTCAGGGGCAAACAACTTCAAACCTTGAGCCAACCATTTTTCCCAATCTGCCTGAGAAAATTCTAGGGATAGGCAGCTTGAAACAAACACAAAACAAATCAAAACAAGAACACATTGTTTTTTAAAATGGTCACCCATTCTCTCGCCTTCCCTTAGGGGCAAGCAATTTCACTTACCCCGAAGCTTCAGACGTTCCCCGAACGGGCCGCCAAATGCCGCAGTCTGGCTGGGCACAAATCACGAGCCACTGAAGCAGGAACAAACTTTATTTTTAAACTGCAGGAAAACACTTCACACAGCTCCCGGGGAATCCTCCCAAACGCGCCAGGAGGCTTGTCCAGGAACCCCCAGCCGGAAATATCTCTCCCGGAAATCCCTCCTCCTGCACTTCCCCAACCAATGGGAACTCTCGGGGAATCCCCGGAAATCCCCACGAGAACTCCAAAATAGTGCGAGAACTCAAAAGTTGCGGCAGAGGCGGATAGTAATGCCTCGCCTGTCAATCAATACTGTTGGCAAAATGCCAGGGGCCATACAGACTCGGCCGTGGCTCTCAGCATGGAACCATCATTTGACCCAGCTATTCCACTCCTCAGTCTATATCTAAAGGACTTGAAAACAGCATACTATAGTAATGCAGCCACATTAATGTTTATAGCTGCACAGTTTACAATAGCTCAACTATGGAACCAACCAAGATACCATTCAATAGATGAAAATGTGATATATATACACAATGGAATATTACTCAGAATTGAATGAGAATAAAATTATGGCATTTGCAGGTAAATGGATGGAATCCGAGAATATCATGCTAAGCAAAGTAATCCAATCCCCAAAAAACCCAAAGACACAGTTCTGTGAAACTAATATAGTAATTTTTTTTTTGGTCTGAGCCCATAAAAGACTCCTCAGTCCATAATTCTTTAAAAGTTGACACTACTTGTTCTTTAGAATAAGTAGCAAATAATAAGTTCTTTGAAATTAAAAACAAGAGGGATATTACTGCTAACCCCATAACTGAACTCCAAAATTATAGATTAATTTTGATTAGTCTATACATGTTCTTTGGTACTTTTTTCTTCTTTTAACTTAATTTATTTTAATTACGTGTATATTACAGCAGAGTGCATTTTGATTCATTGCACACAATCGCAGCACAACTTTACATTTCTCTGGTTATACATATATAGCTTTTCACCATATGTACAGTCATATATGTATCTAGTATAATGATGTCCATCTCATTCCACCATCTTTCCTACCCCTGTACCCCCTCCCTTTTCTCTCCCTCCCCTTTGCAGCACCAAAGTTCCTCCATTTTTCCCAAGCTCCCCCCACCCATTATGGATCAGCATCCACTTATCAGAGAAAACATTTGGCCTTTGATTTTGGGGGGTTGGATTGTGTCACTTAGCATGATATTCTTCAACTCCATCCATTTACCTGCAAATGCCATCATTTTATTCTCTTTTAAGGCTGAGTAACATTCCATTGTGTATGTACACCACAATTTCTTTATGATAATTTAATAAATAGCAACACTCAGTTTGATCATCAGCTCCACTAAGACCACAATAAAACTAAAAATATATAATGGATCAAATCCAAAATTGACTTTATGACAGTGTGATGCAGAAGATGTACCCCGCTGGTGAGTATCAACTAATTCATTAGAGAAACACAGACCTGCTCTCTTCTCTGGTCAGGAAGTGTTTTTGTTGTTGTTGTTTGTTTTTTAGTAAAACTAAAAAGCAATAAAAATCAGATGCTATAAAGCATGAACAATGTTGTGGTGTTAAGAAAGCTCAAGTGAAAAATGAGTTTAAAAATATGTGTTCGACTAGTGTTCTTTCTTTCAAATTTATTGAAGACATTTGAGGCACAAATGGTTCATCAGCATATACTACCGACATTTAAAAACTGAATTGTACCAATTCTCTACAATCTTTCCAGAATGAAGTTACACATGGAGTATGTCTTTAGTTATTTTATGAGGCCAACATTATCCTGATATCAAAAGCAAATTAAGACATTACAAGAAAAGAAAAATACAAATAAATCTAATGAATGTGGGTGTGAAAATCCTCAACAGAATATGAGTCAATATTAGTAAATCAAATCTAACAATGTACAAAAATCATTATATACTATGACCAAGTGGAATTTTTCCAGGGATTCAAAAATGAAAAATCAATTAATGTAATCTATCATATCAACAGGCTAAGAAATAAAAATTTTATGATCATACAAATAAAATAAACATTTGAAAATAGTCGTTTCTCAATCATGATAAATAGGTACTGTAAACTACTACAACTTGACAAAGGACATATTGCAAAAATGCCTAAAGCTAATATTGTAAGTAATAGTAAGAAACTTGGAGCTTCCCTGATAACATCAGGAATAAGGTAAGTATGTCCATCTCACCACACCTTTTCTTTATTGTCCTAGCTAGTGCAATAAGAAGAGAATGAAGTAAAAGATATACAGATTGGTAAAGAAGAAGCAAACCTATTTGTTTGAAGGCAACATGGTTGTTGATGTAGAAATACAAAAGAACCAAAAGAATTGACAAATTAATCTTTGAATTAAGAAGCAACTGTAGATGAATAGGGGGTCTGAAACACTCTGACCCTACAAATCTATATTTTCTCCATCACCTTTCTTGGAAGCTCAGGGAAGATAAAACCTGGGCTGGGTTGGAATTGGGGACACCATGAAAGTATATGATCTCATGAGATTTAGCTGCCCCCTTCTACAAGCAACAGCTATTCATCTCAAAAAGAAAAAAAATGTGATTATTACAAGCTGGTAGGATACAAGGTTAATAGACAAAAGTCCAATCAGTTTCTTATGCACAAGTAATAAACAAAAGGAATTTGAAATTTAAAATAGAATACCCTTTACATTAGCACCCAAAATGAAATACTTGAGTATGATATAGCAACATATTTATAAGATCTATGAGGAAAACTAATGTAAGAAATCAAAAAGAACAAATATTTGGAGAGCTAATCCATGTTCATGGATAGACTCAAAAATCTGAAGATATCAGTTCTTTTCAATTTGATCTATAGAAATGCAATCCCAATCAAAACTCCAACAAGTAATAGAAAGAAGAAACTTATCCATAATAGCCACCACAATACTGAAAAGATGAATTGGAACTACTGCCCAAATTCTCACCTTACCTTAAAGCTGCAGTAATCAAGACAGCGCTATATTGGTCAAAGAATAGACATACAGTTAAGGGAAACAGAAGAAAGTGTTCCAAAATACATCCAAATAAATATGGACAACTGACTTTTTAAAATATTTTTTATTTGTGTTTTTTTAGATATTTATATGACAGTTGAGTGTATTTTGACATATTATACAGACATGGGGTGCAACCCATTACAGTTTTTATCCCATTCTTGAGGTTGAACATGATGTAGAGTTACCCTGGTCATGTATTCATATATGAGCATAGGTAAGTTATGTCCAGCTCATTCTACTGTCTTTCCTATTCCCATCTCCCCTTCCCTTCACTCCTCTTTGTCTAGTCCAATGAACTTCTATACTTCCCCTCCCCACTCTCCCTTCTTATGGGTTATCATCCACATTTCAGAACATTTGACCTTTGGTTTGGGGGGACTGGCTCATGTTACTTAACATGGTATTCTCCATTTCCATTCATTTACCTGCAAATACCATTATTTCATTCTTCTTTATAGCTGAGTAATATTCCATGGTGTGTATAAACCACATTTTCTTATTCCACTCATCAGTTGAAGGGCACATCTGTTGGTTCCAAAGCTTGCCTATTGTGAATTGAGCTGCTATAAACATTGATGTGGCTACATCACTATAGTATACTGATTTTAAGACCTTTGGTTATAGACTGAGTCAAATGGTGGCTCCATTATAAGTTTTTTAAGAAATCCCCATACTGCTTTCCAGAGTGGTTGTACCAGTTTACAGTCCCACCAGCAATGTATGAGTGAACCATTTTCCCCCACATCTTCACCAACATTTATTATTACTTGTATTCTTAATAATTTAGGCAACTGATCTTTGACACAAATGTAAACAATACAGTGGGGGAAAGGCAGTCTTCTTAACAAGTGATTCTGAGACAACTGGACATCTGCATACACACACACACACACAGAAAAAAAAACAGACACAGACTACATTCAGCATAAAATAAACTAAAAATTGATCATAGACTCTTATGTAAAATGCAAACCTACAGAACTTCTAGAAGAAAACATAGAATAAAAAGGTATAACATTGGACATGGTGGTGGGTTTTTAGATACAATACCAAAACATGGTCATGAAATAAATTATCAATGATAAAAACTTCATCAAAATAAGAAACTTCCACACTATGAAAGACATGGTCAATAGAATGAGAAAGACAAGCAAAAGACTGGGAGAAAATGTTTATGAAGATATATCTGATAAAGGATGGTTTCTCAACCATATACCAAATTCTTTTTTTAATACTTATTTTTAAGTTTTAGGTGGACACAATATCTTTATTTTACATTTCTGTGGTGCTGAGGATCGAACCCAGTACTTCATGCATGCTAGGCAAGCACTCTACCACTGAGCCACAACTCTAGCCCCCATATACCAAATTCTTAAAGCTCAACAATGAGAAATCTAATGACCAGATTAAACAATGGGTGAAAGAGCAGACACCTCACCAAAGAAGGTATACAGGTGGCAATAACCACATGAAAAGACACTCAACATCATCTGTCATTAGAGAATCAAAGACTAAGGTTATGAGATACCACTACATACCTGATAGAATGGCCAAATCAAAAGCACCAGTAACATGAAATTCTGTCAGGGATGCAGAGAAATAGGAAGTCTGGTTTGTTACTTGCAGGAATACAAAATAGTGCAGCCAGGTTTGAAGACATTTTGTCAGTTTTTTTACAAAGTAAACAAACTTGTCTGGTGAAGTGGTTCATACTTATAATCACAACAACTCTGGAGGCTGAGCCAGGAGGATGGAGGGTTCAAAGCCAGCCTCAGCAACTTAGTGAATCATTGAGCACCTCAGGGAGAACCTGTATCTAGATAAAATTAAGTAAAAGTGGGGGTGGGGGGCTGACAGCTGGAAATGTGGCTCAATTGTTAAGTGCCCTTGGGTTCAATCTGTGGTACCAAAACAAACAAACAAACAACAACAACAATAAAAACTTAAACTCTTCTTATATGACCAGAATTTTTGCTGCTTGTTATTTGCTCAAAGGAGCTGAAAATATACGTGGATACAAAAACCTGCATGTGATGCTACATTGTGTACAACCATAGAAATGTAAAGTTGTGCTGCAATTGTGTCAATGAATCAAAATGCATTCTGCTATCGTACATACCTACTTAAAATAAATTTTAAAAAGTCAAAATTAAAAAAAAAAACAGCATGTGGCATGTTTATGGCAGCTTTATTCACAATTACCCAAACTTAGAAGCAACTAAGTTTTCCTTTTCTATGGATGGATAATTCAGAACAACTGATTATTATTCAGGGTCAAAAGGAAATGAGCAATGAAGCCATAACAAGACATTGAATTAGGCTTATTTCAGCAACACATATCCTCAAATAGGAAATCCATTGAGGAACCTGAAATATGTGTCACTAAGTCCATCTGAAAGGTCTACAGACTGCATGATTGCAATTGTGTAACATTCTGGGAAAGGAAAAACAATAAAAAGATCAGTAGTTGCTAGGCATTGGTGGTACAGAGATGGATAGATACTCAGAGTGTGGATGATTTTAGGGTAGTAGAATGATCTGTAAGATATTCTAGTGGTCAATACCTATTATTAAAACTTGTCAAAAACCAACAGACTATACACCACCAAGAGGGAACCCAATTGCAAACTATAGACTTCAAGCAGTAATGATATATTAATATGGATTCATTGATTATATCAAGTATTCCACTGTGGGATCTTGCTCATGGGGGATAATACCTGTGTGTGAAGACTGGGGGTATATGGGAGCTCTTTCTACATTTTTCTCAATTTCTTTGTAAATCTCAAACTACTTTCAGATTCTTAATACATTAAAAATTGAAAGATACAGGTAAAAAAGGATACAAGTTTAAAAGAAAAGAAAACTACTAAGACATGAACATAACATGCACATTAAAAATGGGCTTTTCCTCTTCCTCAGGAATAAGAGCAATTCAAAGAGACCTGGAGGAAGGAATTCTTTGCGGTAAGAAGAATGGGTTTATGTAGGAGTTTGTTAACTTTGAAATATGCCCCCATACCTCTTGGCCCAGGATATAAAATCTGTGGTCTTTGCTAAGACCTTGACTTGAGAGATTTATTTATAGTTTTTTCATATGCACTTCAGTCACTCTACTAAGGTTCCATAAACTTTCCACTTGGAAATTCTCTCAATTTCTAAACATGAAACTACTACAAGCTACGGGTATTTTGGGATTTCAGTTTCAATTTCCTCAATTCCAAGGAATATGCCATACCACTTAGACTCTAGCCATGTATTAGCAGTTGGCAGTTTCTGCCTTTGACAGCTGACAGCTCGGCGAGAGAAAGCGTATTTTGAAGCTATGGGAATTCAATCATCAGCTATGCTTGCATAGACTCTTTTAAGGTATTGGGCCTGATTAAAGGAATGTGACTTTTGGAAGTGGGTATTACTATTTTGCAAAAGCAAAAAGCAAAAAAAAAAATCCCTCAAGATCGAAACAGCCTACGGTGAGGAATCCTCTGTGTTCTGGCTCAGAAAACTTCCATTTACCTATTTGTTTACACTTAATTTTCTTCATATTGTCCTATATGAGATTGTGTGGGCGTGTGTGTGTGTGTGTGTGTGTGTGCGCACATGCATATGTGATCCATAGTTTTTATGTTGGGAGAAACCAGGTCAAGTATAAAATTCAGATATAACTCAATTACAAAGTCCCCCCTTTTATGATCAGAAGGTACCAAATACAGGTGAAGAGATACGTACCTGCATAAAAAGGCGGAGGCCAAATCTAGCAATGCTTATTGATATAGGAAGGCACAGGGTAACTATAGATAGAAGAATATAAGTCATGGTCCCGTATTCATAATTTGGATGTTTGGAAGCATTTTTAAAAACACCAACAATCCAAGGTTAGTGATAATTGACTTCCTCTCATATTTATCTTAAAGAAACAGGAAAAAGAGCAGAACATAAGGAAGGTGAAATAGATATGTTAAAACTGGGAGATTCCTCAGCCTCAAATCTGCAGGCACATGAAGGCGGATTTGTTTTTAATGGTAAGAGGATAAGTAGGTCTCTCACATAGAAGGAAACAGGAGAAAAACTTATATTTTAAAATCAGGAGCGTGCTAGAGCTCCCCACCTGGTAAAGGAAGTTTAAAATAACAACAAGGGAAACTGACACACACTAGCAGAAAGGAATGGATTATGTGAAAACAGTTTTCCAGGGAGCTGAACAGGAAACGGGTGAAGCCCCAGGACCTCTGAAGTCTAGACTAAGCTACAAGCTGGGTTAGGATATTGTACCTCCAGGTAAAGCCTGCTGGCACTCCTCTGAGACTATGCACTGTTAGAGCAGCCTTGTGGGCCTGCCAAAAGGCTATTTCATAACCAACAGAACGGAAAATTGGAGTGAAAACTAAGGGTGAGATAGATAGGAAGAAGGAGGAGGGAAACCCCCATTAAGGTGATCCTGGGATGAACAATTTCAAAACAATGAGAAACTACCATGCTAAAAAGGGAGTCAACAAAAAATAACTTTCTGAAATAAATTTAAGGGATTTAAAATTTTCTGAAAATATAAATGAGGGAATATTACTCATAAAAATAAAGAATACTGATGAATAAGCAAACTGCAACAAAGGATAGAGGTGTATAAACAGAAGCAATTAGAAGTTGTTTCTATGGGAAAGCAGTAGTGAGAAACTCACCCAGAATACAGAGAGGGTGCTTTTAAAGATGGAACATTGTTTAAAAGAATAAAGAATAGAGAGCAGCGCGAGCTGGGAAACGAGGAGATAGCGACGCAGGAATACAGCGCTGCAGTTTCTGCCAGCCGTGCAAGCACCGTACTCAGGGCTGAATTCTGGGTTCGAGATGGGGGAAGGAAGCGGTCCATCTCGGTTCTCCACACCGGTCAGACCACAGAGGAGGCCAGCAGCCACCATGTTGGAAAGCTGATGTCACCATACCTGTTTTCGACTGACCGCAGCTCATTCAGCCATAGAACAGGTAATTTCAGGCTGCAATTCGCCTGCGGCTTGCAGACAGATTGCTAGGGTTCAGTGCCTGGGTGCTTCTTAGAACCTGATCTTATCGGAGCGAACACCGAGCGCGGGGCGGCCGAGTTCCGGCTCCCAGAACTGTCCCGGAACCGCCCTGGCCCAGGGCTGCGGAGCCTGCGGAGGCTGCTTCTTGGACCCTGCTCCTATCAGAGCATACACCAAGCACTAAGCGGCTGAATTCTGGCTCCCGGAACTGAGCCAGCGGGGACTGCTTCTTGGAGCCTACACTTATAGGAGCTTACACCGAGCACGGAGCGGCCGAGTTCAGGCTCCCGGAACTTCCCTGGCCCGGGGCTAGGAGCCCGCGGAAACTGCTTCTTGGTCCGGGTCCTGCTGAGGGCTGGTCAGGACTCACCCGTTGCTTTGGTTGCCTGGCAAGGGGAACGAAATGCTGCCATTTGCATAGGATACCAACATGGAAGAGATCTGATGTCATCAGAAAGCGGCGGAGGAGAGAACTTCATCAATACCAGCGGCAACATAAACAGTTGGTCTCCTGGTAGGGGGGGTGAGGCACAGACACCCGAGTCTCCTCAATTTGTCGTCAAGCCAGAGGGGAGGAGACGGGCTGCCGCCAGCGCCCAGAGCAGGCCCAGTGGCTCTCCAGCGTGGTGACAGCGTGACCCCAATTGGAGAGGGGGCGGAGTGGAGCCGCCACCCGCACCCGCAAGGTGGGCAGACCCGCGACCCAGTGGTACATGGGCGTGGTAGGAGGGGCAGGGCAGAGCCGCCGTTCGCGCTTGCAAGGTAAACAGACCTGTGACAGCCTGGCGGGCCAGGCCCAGTGGCCTGCCAGTGTGGTACACACGTCACCCCAACTTGAGTAGGGGCAGAGCAGATCCTTCTCCCACGCCCAGATCAGGCTCTGCCGGTGTGGTGGTCACGTGACCCCAATTGGAGTGGGGGTGGAGCGGAACCACCACCCGTGCCCGCAGGGTGAGCAGACCTGTGACCAACCTGCAGATCAGGCCCAGGGTTCTGCAGGCGTGGTAGGAGGGGCAGGGCAGATCCGCCACCCGAGCCTCCAAGGTAGGCAGACCTGCAACAGACCGGCGGATCAGGCCCAGGAGCCTGCCGGCGTGGTACACACACCACCCTAATTGGAGTAGGGGCAGGGCAGAGTCGCTGCCCATGCCAGGAACAGGCCCAGCATCCTGCAGGCGGGGTAGTCACGACACCCCAATTGGAGTAGGGGCAGAGCAGAGCCTCCACCTGTGCCCGAAAGGTGGGCAGATCTGCGACCAACCAGCGGGACAGGCCCAGTGGCCTGCCGGTACGACAGACACGTCACCCCATTTGGAGTAGGGGCAGAGTAGAGCCGCCGCCCGCGCCTGCAGGGTAGGCAAACCTGCAACCAACCGGCGGATCAGGCCCGGTGGCCTGCCGGCGTGGTACACTTGTCACCCCAATTGGAGTAGCGGCAGAACAGAGCCACCACCAGCGCCCAGAACAGGCCCAGTGACCTGCCGGCGTGGTAGCCACGACACCCCAATTGGAATAAGGAGAGAGCAGAGCCGCTGCCCGCACCTGCAGGAAAGATACACAAGCAGTATGAAAAGACAAGGAAAGAAAGGACCACAAGCAATGCAGGTCAACGCAACTTTAGAAGAGGTAACAGCTGCAGCAGATGGAATGTCAGATAAAGAATTCAGGATATACATGCTTCAGATGATCTGGAGTATCAAGGAAGACATTAAACAGCAAAATCAGACAATGAAAGATCACTTCGACAATGAATTACACAAACAAATCCAGGAAGCAAAGGATCAACTATACAGGGAGATAGAGGTTATAAAAAACAAACAAACAGAAATCCTAGAAATGCAGGAAGCAATAAACCAACTTAAAAACTCAATGGAGAATACTACCAGCAGAGTAGAACACTTAGAAGATAGAACGTCAGACAATGAAGACAAAGTATTTCAACTGGAAAAGAACATAGACAGCTCAGCAAGACTGTTAAGAAACCATGAGCAGAACATCCAAGAAATATGGGATAACATTAAGAGACCAAACTTAAGAGTCATTGGGATACAGGAAGGTACAGAGCTCCAAACCAAAGGAATGAGCAGTCTATTCAATGAAATAATATGAGAAAACTTCCCAGACTTGAAGAATGAGACAGAATCCCAAATCCTAGAAGCCTACAGGACATCGAATGTGCAAAATCATAAGAGATCCACACCTAGACACATTATAATGAAGATGCCCAACATACAGAATAAGGAGAGAATTTTAAAAGCTACAAGAGAAAGGAAGCAGATTACATTTAGGGGTAAGCCAATCAGGATAACAGCTGATCTTTCAACACAGACTCTGAAAGCTAGAAGATCCTGGAATAACATATTTCAAACACTGAAAGAAAATGGGTTCCAACCAAGAATTGTGTATCCAGCGAAATTAAGCTTCAGGATGGAAGATGAAATTAAAACCTTCCACGATAAACAAAAGTTTAAAGAATTCGCAGCTAGAAAACCATCTCATCAAAACATCCTCGCCAAAGCACTACAGGAAGAGGAAATGGAAAATAACAATGAAAACCAACAGTGGGAGGTAGGACAGTAAAGGGGGGGGGAATAATCAAAGAGGAAAACAAACCATGTTTAGTAACAGAAATAAACAAATATGGCTGGAAGAACAACCCATATCTCAATAATAACCCTAAATGTTAATGGCTTAAACTCACCAATTAAGAGACACAGGCTAGTAGAATGGATCACAAAACAAGACCCAACAATATGCTGCCTACAGGAGACGCATTTGATAGGAAAAGACATACATAGGTTGAAGGTGAAAGGTTGGGAAAAATCATATCACTCATATGGACTTCGGAAACTAGCAGTAGTGTCCATACTCATATCAAATAAAATAGATTTCAAGCCAAAGTTAATCAAAAGGGATAAAGAGGGACACTACATACTGCTTAAGGGAACCATACACCAACAAGACATAACAATCATAAATATTTATGCCCCAAACAATGGTGCAGCTATGTTCGTCAAACAAACTCTTCTCAAGTTCAAGAGTCTAATAGACCACCATACCATTATCATGGGAGACTTCAACACACCTCTCTCGCCACTGGACAGATCTTCCAAACAAAAGTTGAATAAGGAAACTATAGAACTCAATAAAACTATTAATAACCTAGACCTAATTGACATATATAGAGTATACCACCCAACATCAAGCAGTTATACTTTTTTCTCAGCAGCACATGGATCCTTCTCAAAAATAGATCATATATTATGTCACAGGGCAACTCTTAGACAATATAAAGGAGTAGAGATAATACCATGCATCTTATCTGATCATAATGGAATGAAACTGAAAATCAACGATAAAAGAAGGAAGGAAAAAGCATACATCACTTGGAGAATGAACAATAGGTTACTGAATGATCAATGGGTTATAGAAGACATCAAGGAGGAAATTAAAAAATTCTTAGAGATAAATGAAAACACAGACACAACATATCGGAATCTATGGGACACATTGAAAGCAGTTCTAAGAGGAAAATTCATTGCTTGGAGTTCATTCCTTAAAAAAAGAAAAAACCAACAAATAAATGATCTCATACTTCATCTCAAAATCCTTGAAAAAGAAGAGCAAAACAACAGCAAAAGAAGTAGAAGGCAAGAAATAATTAAAATCAGAGCTGAAATTAATGAAATCAAAACAAAAGAAACAATTGAAAAAATTGACAAAACTAAAAGTTGGTTCTTTGAAAAAATAAACAAAATCAACAGACCCTTAGCGATGCTAGTGAAGAGAAGAAGAGAGAGAACTCAAATTACTAGCATACGGGATGAAAAAGGCAATATCACAACAGACACTTCAGAAATACAGAAGATAATCAAAAACTATTTTGAATCCTTATACTCCAATAAATTAGAAGATAGTGAAGGCATAGATAAATTTCTTAAGTCATATGATCTGCCCAGATTGAGTCAGGAGGATATAGAAAACCTAAATAGACCAATATCAATTGAGGAAATAGAAGAAACCATAAAAAGACTACCAACTAAGAAAAGCCCAGGACCGGATGGGTATACAGCAGAATTTTACAAAACCTTTAAAGAAGAACTAATACCAATACTTTTCAAGGTACTTCAGGAAATAGAAAAGGAGGGACAACTTCCAAATTCATTCTATGAGGCCAACATCACCCTGATACCTAAACCAGACAAAGACACTTCAAAGAAAGAATACTACAGACCAATATCTCTAATGAACCAGATGCAAAAATCCTCAATAAAATTCTGGCGAATCGGATACAAAAACATATCAAAAAAATTGTGCACCATGATCAAGTAGGATTCATCCCTGGGATGCAAGGCTGGTTCAATATATGGAAATCAATAAATGTTATTCACCACATCAATAGACTTAAAAATAAGAACCATATGATCATCTCGATAGATGCGGAAAAAACATTCAACAAAGTACAGCATCCCTTTATGTTCAAAACTCTAGAAAAACTAGGGATAACAGGAACATACATCAATATTGTAAAAGCAATCTATGCTAAGCCTCAGGCTAGCATCATTCTGAATGGAGAAAAACTGAAGGCATTCCCTCTAAAATCTGGAACAAGACAGGGATGCCCTCTCTCTCCACTTCTCTTCAACATAGTTTTCGAAACACTGGCCAGAGCAATTAGACAGACGAAAGAAATTAAAGGCATCAAAGTAGGAAAAGAAGAACTTAAATTATCACTATTTGCAGATGATATGATTCTATACCTAGCAGACCCAAAAGGCTCTACAAAGAAACTATTAGAGCTAATAAATGAATTCAGCAAAGTGGCAGGATATAAAATCAACACGCATAAATCAAAGGCATTCCTGTATATCAGCGACAAATCCTCTGAAATGGAAGTGAGGACAACCACTCCATTCAAAATATCTTCAAAAAAAATAAAATACTTGGGAATCAACCTAACAAAAGAGGTGAAAGACTTATACAATGAAAACTACAGAACCCTAAAGAGAGAAATAGAAGAAAATCTTAGAAGATGGAAAAATATACCCTGTTCATGGATAGGCAGAACTAACATCATCAAAATGGCGATATTACCAAAAGTTCTCTATAGGTTTAATGCAATGCCAATCAAAATCCCAATGGCATTTCTTGTAGAAATAGAGAAAGCAATCATGAAATTCATATGGAAAAACAAAAGACCCAGAATAGCAAAAACAATGCTAAGCAGGAAGTGTGAATCAGGCGGTATAGCGATACCAGACTTCAAACTATACTACAGAGCAATAGTAACAAAAACAGCATGGTACTGGTACCAAAACAGGCGGGTGGACCAATGGTACAGAATAGAGGACACAGCAACCAATCCACAAAACTACAACTATCTTATATTTGATAAAGGGGCTAAAAGCATGCAATGGAGGAAGGATAGCATCTTCAACAAATTTTGCTGGGAAAACTGGAAATCCATATGCAACAAAATGAAACTGAATCCCTTTCTCTCGCCATGCACAAAAGTGAATTCAAAATGGATCAAGGAGCTTGATATCAAATCAGAGACGCGCCGTCTGATAGAAGAAAAAGTTGGCTACGATCTACAGTCGGTGGGGTCGGGCTCCAAATTCCTCAATAGGACACCCATAACACAAAAGTTAATAACTAGAATCAACAAATGGGACTTACTCAAGCTAAAAAGTTTTTTCTCAGCAAAAGAAACAATAAGAGAGGTAAATAGGGAGCCTACATCCTGGGAACAAATCTTTACTCCTCACACTTCAGATAGAGCCCTAATATCCAGAGTATACAAAGAACTCAAAAAATTAGACAATAAGAGAACAAACAACCCAATCAACAAATGGGCCAAGGACCTGAACAGACACTTCTTAGAGGAGGACATACAGTCAATCAACAAGTACATGAAAAAATGCTCACCATCTCTAGCTGTCAGAGACATGCAAATCAAAACCACCCTAAGATACCATCTCCCTCCAGTAAGATTGGCAGCCATTAGGAAGTCAAACAACAACAAGTGCTGGCATGGATGTGGGGAAAAGGGTACACTTGTTCATTGCTGGTGGGACTGCAAATTGGTGCAGCCAATTTGGAAAGCAGTATGGAGAGTTCTTGGAAAGCTGGGAATGGAGCCACCATTTGACCCAGCTATTCCCCTTCTTGGTCTATTCCCTAAAGACCTAAAAAGAGCATGCTACAGGGACACTGCTACATCGATGTTCATAGCAGCACAGTTCACAATAGCAAGACTGTGGAACCAACCTAGATGCCCTTCAATAGACGAATGGATAAAAAAAATGTGGCATTTATACACAATGGAGTATTACTCTGCATTAAAAAATGACAAAATCATAGAATTTACAGGGAAATGGATGGCATTAGAGCAGATTATGCTAAGTGAAGCTAGCCAATCCCTAAAAAACAAATGCCAAATGTCTTCTTTGATATAAGGAGAGTAACTAAGATCAGAGTAGGGACGAAGAGCAGGAGAAGAAGATTAACATTTAACAGGGATGAGAGGTGGGAGGGAAAGGGAGAGAGAAGGGAAATTGCATGGTAATGGAAGGAGACCCTCAGGGTTATACAGTGGAGGGGGTAGAGAGAGAGGAGGGGAGGGGAGGGGAGACATGGGGAGGGGGGAGGGTGGAGGATGGGAAAGGCAGCGGAGCACAACAGACACTAGTATGGCAATATGTAAATCAATGGATGTGTAACTGATGTGATTCTGCAATCTGTGTATGGGGTGAAGGTGGGAGTTCATAACCCACTTGAATCAAAGTGTGGAATATGATATGTCAAGAAATTTGTAATGTTTTGAACAACCCACAATAAAAAATTTAAAATATATATAAAAAAAAAGAATAAAGAATAGAAAAGCAGGCTCCAGTATTTATTCAACAGGCATTCAGGAAGAAGAGAATAGACTGTTAGAGAAGCACTATTGGAAGAGAATTTTCCAGAAATAAGTTAATTCAGTTTTACTGAATGCCACATAGTAAAAAGTAAATTAATATATAACTATATATATATTGTAGTAAAACTATGGAACAAAAGGTTAAAGACAAAAGTCTTAAAAATCAAGCAGATAACATGAAACATACAGGGATGATGGCAAATGGCAGACTTCTCTTCAACAATATGAACCAGAGGAGAGTGGAGTATAAGTAACTGACAATTTAGAATTCTACAATTAACTGAGTTAGAAAGAAGTAAGAAAAAAAAAATCAGACCTTTATTAAAAAGCTAGAAGAAACGATTTTGTATGTTTTCACCACAAATAAGTGATACTTATTTGAGCTAGGCATACTTAACCTGATTTGAACACTGCATGACACACTAGTGACTTGGCAGGGTAATGCAAGAGGATTGCAATTTCAAGGCCAGACTCAGGAACTTAGTGAGACCCTCAATGACATAGCAAGATCCTGTTTCAAAATAACAAATAACAAGTGCTGGGGATATAGCCCAATGGTAAAGTGTCCCTGGATTCATTCCTAGTACAATCAATCAACCAATAATCATCAACCCAACAAATAAATAAATATAGGATTAAGGGTGTAGCCAGTCATAGATCACTTTGCTAACACGTAAAGTGCCCTGAGTTCCATCCTCAGTAATATAAAAATAAAATGAAATAACAATTTTACATATATATGTACATACACACACATACACATTTATATAAATATATATAAGTGGGTTTCTAATAAGTTTTCCAGTTTAGAAGTCCTGAAGAATGATTTAGTTTAGAGATGTGGCTAAATGTGATCACTAAAATATAGCATTTAGACTGTGTGTTTTTCACATACTCAAAACTTTTGACAGCTCAACCAAGTTAGTGCATCATCAGGTCATGACTTACTAGGTAAATAATGCTAACTTGTTACTCAGAAGGCCATATTAATATCTATAAAAAAGGCAAGAAAAAAAAACACTAATGGGATGTTATCATCCATAGATTTTCTTGAGAGTTACTACAGGACATACTTCAGCATGAAGAAAAATCCAATGTGTAGGAATCTGATACAAGAAAAGTAGTGTAACAAATTTCTGAAATATATTTGTAAATTTAATATTGTCCATAAAATAATAACCTATTTCATACTTAATTTTTTTAGAAAACAAAAAAAAAATGACCATGGGGTAAAGTGTTAAGAGATAAAATAGGGATCCACATCTACTTGGGAGAAATAGAGTGATACTAAATAATTGTAGACTTCTTAGAAATATGTATAATAAGGTATATCTCTTAAAATTTTAGGCATAATCAATGAAAGCATTATGTGTACTATCTAAAATCATAAAAATAGAAAAATAAATATTAAAAGAATAGGGGAGAAAGAAAACTTTACCCAAGCAAAGCAGAAAATTAGAAAAAAAAGTATGTCTAGATATAATAATAAATGCTAACACAATAAATGCTAACAGAGTAATTTGGTTACCCACCAGTCTCTTAGATTGGATTTTTAAATCCCAGCCACATTTGCAAGAGTTACTTCTAAAAATATTATGGGATCCTTAAAAATAAAATAAGCAAGAAAGTAAATGTAAACAAAAGCTGGTGTAACAATATTCATAACAGACAAAACCTTAAGGAAAGAAATAGCAGTGATAAAAAGAGTTATTACAAAAAAAAGATAATTTAACAAGTGTGAATTAAAACAGTTATTGCACTAACAGCCTTACCTAGTTACCTAAGTACCATGAGATACAGTTCATTTTGCAACTTGAGTTGAATGCTATCAAAACTTCAACCTCAGGGGACCACTGTAGGTCATCTTCTTATTCTGCTTCTTCTCAGGTCCATGTGCTTCAAACCCTGGAATCTGCATTTGTTCAGAAAGCAAAGATTCTCCCATGTCTAACAATCCAATTAAAAATGTTTAAGCTCATTAGAGATATTGGTCTGTAGTTTTCTTTCTTTGAAGTGTCTTTGTCTGGTTTAGGTATCAGGGTGATGTTGGCCTCATAGAATGAATTTGGAAGTTCTCCCTCCTTTTCTATTTCCTGAAGTAGCTTGAAAAGTATCGGTATTAGTTCTTCTTTAAAGGTTTTGTAAAATTCTGCTGTATACCCATCGGGACCTGGGCTTTTCTTAGTTGGTAGTCTTTTGATGGTTTCTTCTATCTCCTCAATTGATATTGGTCTGTTTAGGTTTTCTATATCCTCCTGACTCAATCTGGGCAGATCATATGACTTAAGAAATTTATCTATGCCTTCACTATCTTCTAATTTATTGGAGTATAAGGATTCAAAATAGTTTTTGATTATCTTCTGTATTTCTGAAGTGTCTGTTGTGATATTGCCTTTTTCATCCCGTATGCTAGTAATTTGAGTTCTCTCTCTTCTTCTCTTCACTAGCATCGCTAAGGGTCTGTCGATTTTGTTTATTTTTTCAAAGAACCAACTTTTAGTTTTGTCAATTTTTTCAATTGTTTCTTTTGTTTCGATTTCATTAATTTCAGCTCTGATTTTAATTATTTCTTGCCTTCTACTTCTTTCAAACTATACTACAGAGCAATAGTAACAAAAACAGCATGGTACTGGTACCAAAACAGGCGTGTGGACCAATGGTACAGAATAGAGGACACAGAAACCAATCCACAAAACTACAACTATCTTATATTTGATAAAGGGGCTAAAAGCATGCAATGGAGGAAGGATAGCATCTTCAACAAATGGTGCTGGGAAAACTGGAAATCCATATGCAACAAAATGAAACTGAATCCCTTTCTCTCGCCATGCACAAAAGTGAATTCAAAATGGATCAAGGAACTTGATATCAAATCAGAGACGCGCCGTCTGATAGAAGAAAAAGTTGGCTACGATCTACAGTCAGTGGGGTCGGGCTCCAAATTCCTCAATAGGACACCCATAGCACAAAAGTTAATAACTAGAATCAACAAATGGGACTTACTCAAACTAAGAAGTTTTTTCTCAGCAAAAGAAACAATAAGAGAGGTAAATAGGGAGCCTACATCCTGGGAACAAATCTTTACTCCTCACACTTCAGATAGAGCCCTAATATCCAGAGTATACAAAGAACTCAAAAAATTAGACAATAAGAGAACAAACAACCCAATCAACAAATGGGCCAAGGACCTGAACAGACACTTCACAGAGGAGGACATACAGTCAATCAACAAGTACATGAAAAAATGCTCAACATCTCTAGCTGTCAGAGAAATGCAAATCAAAACCACCCTAAGATACCATCTCACTCCAGTAAGATTGGCAGCCATTAGGAAGTCAAACAACAACAAGTGCTGGCGAGGATGTGGGGAAAAGGGTACACTTGTACATTGCTGGTGGGACTGCAGATTGGTGCAGCCAATTTGGAAAGCAGTATGGAGAGTTCTTGGAAAGCTGGGAATGGAGCCACCATTTGACCCAGCTATTCCCCTTCTTGGTCTATTCCCTAAAGACCTAAAAAGAGCATGCTACAGGGACACTGCTACATCGATGTTCATAGCAGCACAGTTCACAATAGCAAGACTGTGGAACCAACCAGATGCCCTTCAATAGACGAATGGATAAAAAAAATGTGGCATTTATACACAATGGAGTATTACTCTGCATTAAAAAATGACAAAATCATAGAATTTACAGGGAAATGGATGGCATTAGAGCAGATTATGCTAAGTGAAGCTAGCCAATCCCTAAAAAACAAATGCCAAATGTCTTCTTTGATATAAGGAAAGTAACTAAGAACAGAGTAGGGACGAAGAACAGGAGAAGAAGATTAACATTTAACAGGGATGAGAGGTGGGAGGGAAAGGGAGAGAGAAGGGAAATTGCACGGTAATGGAAGGAGACCCTCAGGGTTATACAGTGGAGGGGGTAGAGAGAGAGGAGGGGAGGGGAGGGGAGAGGTGGGGAGGGGGGAGGGTGGATGATGGGAAAGGCAGCGGAGCACAACAGACACTAGTATGGCAATTTGTAAATCAATGGATGTGTAACTGATGTGAATCTGCAATCTGTGTATGGGGTGAAGGTGGGAGTTCATAACCCACTAGAATCAAAGTGTGGAATATGATATGTCAAGAAATTTGTAATGTTTTGAACAACCCACAATAAAAAATTAAAAAAAAAAAAAAAAAAAAGAAAAAAAAAAAATGTTTAAGCCACTCAGAGCAACAGATCAACTGGACTGAGGTACTAAGACATTAAAGGGCCAAACAGTAGTTTTCCTTTGTAAGGTTTGCTTCAGGCAGAGAAGCACCTCATGAATGAACAGCAGAAATAATTTCCCAGAAAAGGAAAAGAGAAAGGGATTCTTTTGATATTTCTTTTTATGATGATAATTCTTGACAGAATAGCCACTTTATCAGTAAATGAATTCCTAAAGGGGAGAAGGATATTGAATCGCTCTACATTTCTTTTTGTTGTTCATAGAATTCTCACATACAGGATGAAATTTAGAATTAAAAAAATAATAAACTGCAAAGAAGATATCATACCAGAGCCATTTAATCTCTTTCTAACACACTATTTTTCTCTCTAAAACACCAGAGTGAAAGCAAAATATAGTATTATTGCAGGAACTGTGAAAACATTTTCTTCTTCATTCTATTGCATTAAAATGTGATTCAGATGCAAATATAATTTTTGTTTTCAAATATTAACTTTAGGATGCACTCATAGACCAGTTGTTCTCAGGGGATACCTACTGCAGAATACAGTTCAAGAGCACACTAACCTCATCCTTGGTGTCCCAGTTCCTCTAAGACTCATGACTTCACATTCTACAATAAACATCAGTGTTATAATGTGTCCCAAACAAATCTGCCTTTGGTTGTTGGCATTGATGGGTCTCCTCCAAAACTTACACATTGCCCAACAAATTGCTCTTGGTTTGGGGAATGTATTTCTGCTTTTTCATTTGCACTTGATTCTACCTCTTTATTCAATATTTGTTTTGCTGTCATTTTGCTAATGTCATTCAGGTTTCATTTTTCAGCCTAAGTTCTTACATTATTGTCTCAGTCAATATTTCCTTTCAAAAAAAAATAGGTGAGGGTCTCCCTAAGTTACTAAGGCTGGCCTTGAACTCACAATGCTCCTATCTCAGCCTCCTGAGTAGCTGGGATTATAGGCCTGCACCACAACACCTGGCTTTCCATTACCTTTTGGACATAGAATTATCTTTCATATGTAATAGTGACCATAGTGCTTCTTTAAAATGTATTTAGATGCAAACAAATAAAAAGAAGAAAGTTGCAACCCCTTGTAATAATGTGAAAAGACTTTAGTGATCTCACATTTTAATATGCCCAGTTTTTTCTTTTACCCTTGCCCTAAATGTATCTTCTTCTTTAGTCATATTGATTTACTAACTTTTCCTTTGTATGTTTCTGAGTACTGTTTCCAAAGCTGAGGATTTTTTTTTTATTGGTTGTTCAAAACATTACACAGCTCATGACATATCATCTTCCATACATTTGATTCAAGTGGGTTATGAACTCCCATTTTTTACCCCAAATACAAGTTGCAGAATCACATCGGTTACACATCCACATTTTTACATAATACCATATTAGTGACTGTTGTATTCTGCTACCTTTCCTATCCCCTACTATCCCCCCTCCCCTTCCCTCTCATCTTCCCTCTCTACCCCATCTGCTGTTGTTTAATTCTCTCCCTTGTTTTTTTTTCCCCTTTCTCCTCACAAACTCTTATATGTAATTTTGTGTAACAATGAGGGTCTCCTTCCATTTCCATAGTTTTCCTTCTCTCTCCCTTTCTCTCCCCCCACTCGTCTCTGTTTATTGTTAATCTTTTCCTCATGCTCTTCTTCCCTGTTCTGATCTTAGTTGCTCTCTTTATATCAAAGAAGACATTTGGCATTTGTTTTTTAAGGATTGGCTAGCTTCACTTAGCATAATCTGCTCTAATGCCATCCATTTCCCTGCAAAATCCATGATTTTGTCATTTTTTAGTGCTGCGTAATACTCCATTGTGTATAAATGCCACAGTTTTTTAATCCATTCATCTATTGAAGGGCATCTGGGTTGATTCCAAAGTCTAGCTATTGTGAATTGTGCTGCCATGATCATTGATGTGGCAGTATCCCTATAGTATGCTCTTTTAAGGTCCTCAGGGAATAGACCGAGAAGGGCGATAGCTGGGTCAAATGGTGGTTCCATTCCCAGCTTTCCTAGGAATCTCCATACTGCTTTCCATATTGGCCACACCAGTTTGCAGTTCCACCAGCAATGTACAAGTGTACCCTTTTCCCCACATCCTCGCCAGCACTTATTGTTGCTTGACTTCATAATGGCTGCCAATCTTACTGGAGTGAGATGGTATCTTAGGGTGGTTTTGATTTGCATTTCTCTGACTGCTAGAGATGGTGAGCATTTTTTCATGTACTTATTGATAGATTGTATGTCCTCCTCTGAGAAGTGTCTGTTCAGGTCCTTCGCCCATTTGTTGATAGGGTTGTTTGTTATCTTGTTGTTTAATTTTTTGAGTTCTTTGTATATTCTGGATATTAGGGCTCTATCTGAAGTGTGAGGAGTAAAGATTTGTTACCAGGATGTAGGTTCCCTATTTACCTCTCTTATTGTTTCTCTTGCTGAGAAAAAACTTTTTAGCTTGAGTAAGTCCCATTTGTTGATTCTAGTTATTAACTTTTGTGCTATGGGCGTCCTATTAAGGAATTTGGAGCCCGACCCCACAATGTGTAGATTGAAGCCAACTTTTTCTTCTATCAGGTGCAGAGTCTCTGATTTGATATCTAGGTCCTTGATCCATTTTGAATTTACTTTTGTGCATGGCGAGAGAAAGGGGTTCAGCTTCATTTTGTTGCATATGGATTTCCAGTTTTCCCAGCACCATTTGTTGAAGATGCTATCCTTTCTCCATTGCATGCTTTTAGCGCCTTTATCAAATATAAGAAAGTTGTAATTTTGTGGATTGGTCTCTGTGTCCTCTATTCTGTACCATTGATCCACCTGCCTGTTTTGGTACCAGTACCATGCTGTTTTTGTTACTATTGCTCTGTAGTACAGTTTGAAATCTGGTATCGCTATACCTCCCGATTCACACTTCCTGCTTAGAATTGCTTTTGCTATTCTGGGTCTTTTGTTTTTCCATATGAATTTCATGATAGCTTTATCTATTTCTACCAGAAATGCAGTTGGGATTTTGATTGGCATTGCGTTGAACCTGTAGAGAACTTTGGGTAATATCGCCATTTTGATGATGTTGGTTCTGCCTATCCATGAACAGGGTACATTTTTCCATCTTCTAAGATCTTCTTCTATCTCTCTCTTTAGGGTTCTGTAGTTTTCATTGTATAAATCTTTCACCTCTTTTGTTAGGTTGATTCCCAAGTATTTTATTTTTTTTTGAGGATATTGTGAATGGGGTGGTTTTCCTCATTTCCATTTCAGAAGTTTTGTTACTGATATACAGGAATGCCTTTGATTTATGCGTGTTGATTTTATATCCTGCCACTTTGCTGAATTCATTTATCAGTTCTAGTAGTTTCTTTGTAGACCCTTTTGGGTCTTCTAAGTATAGGATGATATCGTCTGCAAATAGTGATATTTTAAGTTCTTCTTTTCCTATTTTTATGCCTTTAATTTCTTTTGTCTGTCTAATTTCTCTGGCTAGTATTTCAAGGACTAAATTAAATAGAAGTGGTGAGAGAGGGCATCCCTGTCTTGTTCCAGATTTTAGAGGGAATGCCTTCAGTTTTTCTCCATTTAGAATGATGCTAGCCTGAGGCTTATCATATATAGCTTTTACAATGTTGAGGTAAGTTCCTGTTATCCCCAGTTTTTCTAGTGTTTTGAACATAAAAGGATGCTGTACTTTGTCGAATGCTTTTTCTGCATCTATCGAGACGATCATATGGTTCTTATCTTTAAGTCTATTGATGTGGTGAATAATATTTATTGATTTCCATATATTGAACCAACCTTGCATCCCAGGGATGAATCCTACTTGATCGTGGTGCACAATTTTTTTGATATGCTTTTGTATTCGATTCGCCAGGATTTTATTGAAAATTTTTGCATCTATGTTCATTAGGGATATTGGTCTGTAGTTTTCTTTCTTTGAAGTGTCTTTGTCTGGTTTCGGGATCAGGGTGATGGTGGCCTCATAGAATGAATTTGGAAGAGCTCCTTCTTTTTCTATTTCTTGAAATAGCTTGAAAACGTATTGGTATTAATTCTTCTTTGAAGGTTTTGTAAAACTCCGCTGTATACCCATCTGGTCCAGGGCTTTTTTTGGTTGGTAGTCTTTTGATGGCTTCTTCTATTTCTTCCTTTGTTATTGGTCTGTTTAAATTGTGTGTGTCTTCCTGACTCAATCTGGGCAGCTCATATGACTTAAGAAATTTATCGATGTCTTCACTGTCTTCTGTTTTATTAGAATATAGGGTTTCAAAATACTTTCTAATTATCTTCTGTATTTCTGTAGTGTCTGTTGTGATATTGACTTTTTCATCCCGTATGTTAGTGATTTGAGTTTTCTCTCTTCTTCTCTTCGTTAGCATGGCTAAGGGTCTGTGGATCTTATTTATTTTTTCAAAGAACCAACTTTTAGTTTTATCAATTTTTTCAATGGTTTTTTTTTGTTTCAATTTCATTGATTTCCGCTCTGATTTTAATTATTTCTTGTCTTCTGCTATATTTGCTGTTGTTTTGCTCTTCCTTTTCTAGGGTTTTGAGATGTAGTGTGAGTTCGTTTATTTGTTGGTTTTTTCTTTTTTGAGGAATGAACTCCAGGAAATGAATTTCCCTCTTAAAACTGCTTTCATTGTGTCCCATAGATTCCAGTATGTTGTGTCTGAATTGTCGTTTATCTCTAAGAATTTTTTGATTTCCTCCTTTATGTCTTCTGTAACCCATTGATCATTCAGTAACATATTGTTTATTTTCCATGTGATGCAGGATTTTTCCTTCCTTCTTTTTTCATTGATTTCCAGTTTCATTCCATTATGATCAGATATGGTGCATGGTATTATCTCCACTCCTTTATATTTACTAAGAGTTGCCCTATGGCATAATATATGATCTATCTTTGAGTATGATCCATGTGCTGCTGAGAAGAACGTGTATCCACTTGATGATGGTTGATATATTCTATATATGTCGGTTAAGTCTAGGTTATTGATTGTGTCATTGAGTTCTATAGTTTCTTTATTCAGCTTTTGTCTGGAGGATCTGTCTAATGGTGAGAGCGGTGTGTTGAAGTCACCCATAATTATTGTGTTGTGGTCAATTTGACTTTTGAACTTGAGGAGAGTTTGTTTTATGAACGTTGCTGCACCATTATTTGGTGCATATAAATTGATAATTGTTATGTCTTGTTGGTGAATAGTTCCTTTTAACAGGATATAGTGTCCTTCTTTATCCCTTTTGATTAACTTAGGTTTGAAGTTGATTCTATTCGATATGAGTATGGCCACTCCTGCTTGCTTCCGAGGGCCATGTGGGTGGTATGATTTTTCCCAACCTTTCACCTTCAGCCTGTGTATGTCTTTTCCTATCATATGAGTCTCCTGAAGGCAGCATATTGTTGGATTTGTTTTTTTTTATCCAGGTTACCAGCCTGTGTCTCTTGATTGGTGAGTTTAGTCCATTAACATTTAAGGTTACAATTGAAATATGATTTGTAGTTCCAGTCATGTTTATTTATTTATTTATTTATTTTAGTTTGGCTAGTTTTTACTTTTTGGTTGTTTTCCTCCCCCTTTACTGAGATACCTCCCACTGTTGGTTTTGGGCACTGTTTTTCCATTCCTCTTCTTGTAGAATTTTGCCCAAAATGTTTGCAGTGCTGGTTTTCTGGCTGCGAAATCTTTTAGCTTTTGTTTATCGTGAAAGATTTTAATTTCATTGTCAAATCTGAAGCTTAATTTTGCTGGATACAGTATTCTTGGTTGGAATCCATTATTTTTCAGCGTTTGAAATACATTGTTCAAGGATCTTCTCGCTTTCAAAGTCCGTGATGAAAAATCAGCCGTTAACCTAATTGGTTTACCCCTGAATGTAATCTGCCTCCTTTCCCTCGTAGCTTTTAATATTCTCTCCTTGTTCTGTATGTTGGCTATCTTCATAATTATATGTCTTGGAGTTGGCCTATTACAGTTTTGGATGTTTGGGGTCCTGTAGGCTTCCAGGATTTGGCAATCCATTCCATCTTTCATCTCTGGGAAGTTTTCTAGGATTATTTCATTCAATAGGTTGTCCATTCCTTTGGCTTGAATCTCTGTGCCTTCTTCTATCCCAATGACTCTCAAATTTGGTTTTTTGATGAAATCCCATATCTCTTGGATAGATTGCTCATGAGATTTAAGCATCTTTTCAGTATTGACTATATTCTTTTCAAGTTGATAAACTTTGTCTTCATTATCTGATGTTCTGACTTCTACTTGATCTAGTCTATTTGTAATATTCTCGTTAGCATTTTTAATCTGGTTTATGGTTTCTTGCATTTCTAAAATCACTGTTTGGTTTTTTTTTTAAGATCTCTATCTCCTGGTAAAGCTCGTTCTTTGCAGTTTGAATTTGTTTGTTTAGTTGGTTTTCAAAATATACTTTCAATTCTTGGATTTGCAGTCTCATGTCTTCTCTAAAATTCCGTTCCATCTGAGTTAGGTATGCCTTGATTTCTTTCCCTGTCCGTGTTTCTGATGCTTCTAGGTCCTCCTGTAGATTTAAGTTGTCCTGCATTATCTGTACTCCTTTTTTCCCTGTTTTTTTCATGTTGTTCACATTACTTTCCAGCTCTATTTGACTGCTTTGTAACTGCTTTCTCCTATACATTTGTTTTGGCTTTGTTTATATCTGTTGTTTCTCCTTTGTGGTGGGAGATTATGCCTATAGATGTTGGGTTTTATTGTACTTTAAAGCTGATTCATTCAATTTATAAAGGGCTTACGGATTTTGTATGCATATAGTGATTTGTTTTTTGTTCTTAGGACTTTATGTTGGGTGCTATGAAGGTATACGGGTTAGTATGTCTTGGCTACTTTAGAAGATTGCTCTACTGAAGGGGGATGCTAACCGTCAATTGGATCAGGGTGTTGGTAGTAGCTAGGTATTTAGGAGCACTATAGACGGCCTCGAAACATTCACCTGTTTGCATTTAGACAGTTACATGAAATGGAGGACGTAATGCTTGGGATGAAAGTTGGGGGGAAGGGAAAGGAAGGTGCTCTTGAAAAGTAAGAAGGAGGGGGAGTTAGATAGCATAGAGGAGAATGGAAAGAACAATAAAACTTGGAAGGGGAGAGAAAGAGGGAAAAAGGGAGAGAAAAGATAAAATAAAATAAGAAATAAAATTAGGTCTTAGAGATCCATTTTCTTCTCTTCCCGTAGGCAAAGCTGTGCCCTCCGGGCTGAGATTTGCCCTCAATGTGTCAACAGCAATCCCTGTAAGGCGGCTCCTGGGAGTCCCTCAATCCTGTTGGTCCAGAGCCGTTTCACTTCTACAGCCCCTCCTCCCCTTCTTCCTGCCAGCCAGCCAGGTCCTGTGCACCAGAGGAGGTTCTCCAAGGATTTGGTTACACTTTCAGCCCCTCTGGGTGCTCTATTTCCCTAATGACTGAGCACTCTCTCTGTCATTCATCTAAGCCCCAGTGTTGTGTGGAGCTGTGTTCTGGGAGTCAATAGTTTAATTTTTCCTGACCCCTTTGGTGGGCACACCTTCGAAGTCTGGCGGCTAAGACCATTGGTGTCGCCACTGGTGGTAATGGGAGTTGGGGGTCGAGGATCCCATCTGCTTCCCTCAGCCCCTACAATCACGACCACTCCGCTGGCAGTAGGAGGAGTTGGGGGTCTGGAGTGTCCTCTGTTTCCCTCCACCCCTACTGTCACGCCCTCTCAGTTGGCGGTTGGGGGAGTTGGGGGTGGGGAGTCTTCTCTGCTTCCCTCCGCCCCTACAGTCACGCCCACATCACTGGCAGTATTGGGAGTTGGGGGTCGAGAGTCCTTTGGCCCTTACAGTCACGCCCACGGAGAGATTTTGAAGTTTCCCGGTTGTTTGTATCTGATGCGGGTGGGAGTCACACACCTGCTAAAGTAGATTCCGCTGGGAAGGAATCTCTTTGGCCGAACTTTGGTGACTTCCCCTCTCTGCAATGGCGGGCCCCTGCCTCCTTGCTGGAGTGTCCGAAGGGAGGGGTGGAACTGGCTTGTCTCTGGTCTGACCCAATCTCTGGTTTTAGTTCCCAGTTCACTATTTCATAAAGGCTTGGTTAGATTTCCTTCACGTCGTCTCAGGGGGGGGAGCCGTTTGCCGGGTGGGCGGGGCTGTTCGCAGTGGGGGCGGGGCCGTTAGCAGAGCTGGGAGGGCGCAGGCCGTCTGCAGGGCAGGGACCCTTTTTGAAGCGCAGGGCTGCTGGGGGCCGCCTGCAGAGCATGGGGTGGTGGCCGCGGGCGGGGCGCCAGCAGAGCTCCGAGGGCGGGGGCCCCGTTTGCCTGGTGGGCGGGGCCGTTTGCAGAGCCAGGCGGGCAGGGGGCTGTTAGCCGTGCGGGCGGGGCGTTAGCAGTGCCGGGAGGGCACAGGCCGTCTGCCGGGCCAGGCGGGGACCCTTCTCGCTGCGCGGGCCGCCGGGGGCCGCCTGCAGAGCCGAGCCTGCGCTGGCCGGGGGCGGGTCTGCCAACAGAGCCGGGAGGGCGGGGGGGGGGGGGCCGTTTGCCGGGTGGGCGGGGCCGTTAGCAGAGCCAGGAGGGTGCAGGCCGTTTGCCAGGCCAGGCGGGGACCCTTCTCGCCGCGCCGGCCGCCGGGGGCCGCTTGTAGAACCCGGTAGGCAGTGGCCTCGTGGCTAAGAGCCGGGCGGGCGGGGTGGCCAATCACCGAGCGAGCGGGGCCACCAGGAGAGCCAGAATGGCGGGAGCCATCTGCCGGGCCAGGCGGGGACCCTTCTTGCTGCACGGGCCGCCAGGGGCCGCCTGCAGAGCCGAGCCTGTGCTGGCCGGGGGCGGGACCGCCAACAGAGCCGGGAGGGAGGGGGGGGGCATTTGCAGGGTGGGCGGGGCCATTAGCAGAGCCAGGAGGGCGCAGGCCGTTTGCCAGGCCAGGCGGTGACCCTTCTCGTCGCGCTGGCTGCCGGGGGCCGCTTGTAGAACCCGGTAGGCAGTGGCCTCGTGGCTAAGAGCCGGGCGGGCGGGGTGGCCAATCACCGAGCGAGCGGGGCCACCAGGAGAGCCAGGATGGCGGGAGCCGTCTGCAGGGCCAGGCGGGGACCCTTCTCGCTGCCCCGGGCCGCCGGGGGCCGCTTGCAGAGCCGGTTGGGTGGTGGCTGCGGGATTGGACCTCTGTGCCCGCGTGGCCGGCCAAGATTCACTTGTCTGGGGCCAACTGTCACCTCTAATATAACTTACTACTTCCTGGCAGGTCTCCTTTCAGCGGAATTTTGCTAGAAGTTCCTCAGTAGGTAGAATGTAGCTGTTTTAATGGGTGTTTCTGATCCGGTTAATGTGGAGATACTGAAAGTGCTGCTTCCTTGCTGGCCGCCATGTTGGATCCCAATCCTGAGGATTTTTTAATAATTGAAAATTTACTATAATTGCATTAAGATCCTGCTATGATTAAATAGCCTCCAAAGTTCTCCAGGTTAAAGCCTTGGTCACTAGAGTGGCACTATTGAGAAGGGGTGGAAACTTTAGGAGTTGGGACCTTGTGGCAGATTCTTAGGTCATTGTTGACATGTCCCAAGAGGGAGGAACCTGGGGATCCCAGCATGTCCTTTCTCATTTGCCTCCTGATCCTGAGATAAGCAGATTAATCTGCCACAGACTCCCTGCCAGAGACCCAGTGGGGCCACGTAATCATGGTATACTTGAATCTTCAAAACTGTAACCCAGAATGAACCTTTTCTCATATCAGTTGATTATGCCAGGTATTTTGTTATACTGACAAAGACTGACTAATGCAGGCAACTCTGGCAAAAGATCTTTCCCTTCACAAAAGAGATTCTGTAGCTCCATGTATATTCCTGCTTTTTGACACTCATCTCATTATTAAATACATCAGCTGGGTGGAAAATCTGTAACTAGGTGTGAGGAGGAAACAAACTACTCACAACTATCAACTCCACACAGTAAAACTGACATTAAGTTTAGATTTTTGAGTGGATCTCTTATCCTAGAACTAGTATATTCAATTGCTTCAGCTTCTCCTCCTCCTGAGGAATGGGCTGGTCATGAAGATTTGCCAAGCAGTAGAATAAATTTCAGAGTGGGGAAGAGGATTTAAAAGCTCAGAACAAAGGAGAGCTCCCATCTAGATTAGATCTGCATGGAAGAACACATATTGAACATGACACTAGAAAAATGAGCTTTGAATTTATAGTCTCTCAGTTACAATTCTTGTGACCTGTGAGCAATTTACCTCTTCCCTTTGAATAATTTTTATAATTGATTTTTTATAATTATACTATGTCCATAGTAGTTCCTATTTCATAGTTTGTTGTGGATATTAAAAAATACTTGTGTGCGTAAATAATTATTGCTTATTTAAAGCTACCTTGACTCCTATTGAGGCTGAGTAGAAACTAGTCAATTCCCTTTCTTAAATAATGGATTAAATTCATACACCAATCATTTTTTTATTGTTGTTAGGTTCTCACACCCTGGGGCCACTATGCACCCATTCTAAGTATCTTGGGCCTGTGTTCTAGGGTGGAGGGATGTTTCCTATTCTATGAAACCTATGAACTCATTCAAGTTATCTATTTAACAGGGAATGTGGGAGCAGGGAACCTAGCTAACTATACCTCATGTGCCAAATATGAGTCACCTCTGACAGTGGCAGCTTGCTGTGGCCCTATGTGGAAATAGGCTTCTCTCTTATGGAGCTCTCAGTAACAAAGAAATCTGCCCATAAACAATTTTTTAAAAAATTTTGATAAAACAATAATATATGTTAAGAAGCATGCAGGAAGTTGATCCCTTTCTTTGAAAGTGCAAAAAAAAAAATGGTGCCTACCCATACGCATTTTTCTCCCATGAATTCCACAGTAAGGCCAATTAAAATGTAATCCAGATAAGCTGGGAGTATTATTTAAGTCCTCTGATATACTATTGAAATCCTTACCACTAGGTCAATAGACCATAGAAACGTCTACTTTGTCATCTACATCTTCTGAAGGGGTACTTCTCCAGTACTGCTCGAGTAGTTTAAGAAATAATAGAAGTGCCAGTCACAGAAATTGACAGGGTACATTTTATTTATGGCAGTTGAGATGATGGATGGCATTCAAGTTCTTGTCCTTATTCAATCCTACATTCCGCACTAAAATATGCATAATTTACATTAGAAAATCGTTGTGAAATCAAAGCAAGAGCACTGCCATTCAGTATAAATAAACTATCAACCATTATTCACTCACTGAGAAAATAATAAGCAAAATATCATTACCATGGGAAATATTTTTGATAGAATGTTTAGTGTAAAATGTCACACAGTGTGCTATTTACATTATACATGGAAATTTATCTTAATTACTATTTTCTCTGTGATGTTAATTTTCTTTAGAATACAAAATATAAAAACAAACCTCCAAACATTGTTTTGTGTTGTCTGTAGCTATTTAAATTTATTTACGTCTGACTTCTTTTTCTTACATGATGATATTCATTTTAGCAATAGATAAACTACTGATTGAGCACTAAAAATATTGGATAGTTTGTGTGAATTTAGATCTACTGACTCCAGAGACTAGTCTCATAATTGTTATTATACAGTCTCTCCATATGATCTACTAAATACCTCTCTGATGACAGATTTTTCTCCCATACCTGATGTTTCTCTGCAGAATTTGTTGTATTTGAAATTAGCAGCAAATATCGCTCTAATAATTACCGCCTTGTCCCAGCAAATATCTCTCTAATAATTACCCCCTTGTCCCCTTGAAACTCACTCTACCTTGTTCCCAGGTCATTGAATTTTTTTTATATTCCATATATTTTTATTTTGTTCATCTGTTTCTTTCCTTCTTCTTTCTTTCCCACCCTACAAGGACTTCACTCAAGATTAAGTCCTTGATTTGTACTGGCATGTGTGTTCTTTTCTATTTGACTGATCCTCATTTAAGGCTTCAGTTCTGTGCTTATGGCCATTTTCTAAATGGACATTTTTTTTGCATTTCTATCTCCACCAATACTCAATCTGTCTTCTTAGTCTCAACTCAAAATCTACTTCTTGGACTCTTATTTTTTTTTAATTTCATCTTCCTATTAGAAGTTTTGCTAGCAGCCCCTAAACCATTGCAGTGTTGTGCTCTTTTGCAGAGACATGCAGCTTGAAAATAAAACGTACTTTGTGATTTCTTCTTCACCATTCTCCATCTCATGTACAGCCTTCATGAAAACAAAGAAACCCTTCTCAGTGGATACCTACAAACTCTGATGATACTCATTCTGCAATAAACTTTTAAGAACTTTCCTGATATACCTATGTCAGTATGCTACTTTCCTTTATATACATACAACTCTCAATTTTTATTGATTACATAGAATTATAATTTCAAAGTCTCCTGCATCCATTGTCCAAATGTAGTTTACTTTTCTTCTCAAAACATAGCCAAAGATATTCACTTTGGTCAAGTGTGTCTTCCTAATGCTCCTCAAGAAAGTATAAGGAACTCTGTAGCAGAACCCTAAGCCCCAATCTGAGATCTCTCTTCAAGTAAAGACTTGTGCCCTTGTCATTTGGAGTGCAGTTCTAAGAAAACCTGTAATTCCCATTGCATTCAGCATTGACATCAGCAGCAAAGCCTGCTTGTTCAACCTTATAACCTTGCCTCAGTTGCCTATATCTACCACAGATGGGGCATGTATACAGTAGTACCAGTCACTTTTTAACATTTGGATTGATATTCCTTATGGATCAAAAATATGTTCTTTGAAAATGTAAAATTCAGTTATTCCTAGAAAATGTATACAGTTGTGCAACCATCACAGCAGTTCAGCTTTAGAATATTTATGTCACCCACAAAGATCCCTCCTGCAAAACTTCAGTCAATCTGCACTTTCTGCTGTAAGTCCCAGGCAATCACTGATGATTTTTCTTTCCTTATAGATCTGCTTTTTATGGACATTTTTATAAATAACTATAACCCTACAACCTGAGGTCTTCTCTGCCTGGCTACTCTCATTCAGTGATGTTTTTGAACTTCATCCATGTCTCCACCTGTATAGATAGTTGATTCAATATTATTGATTGATAGCCTCCCACATTGCAGAGATGAACTACAATTTGTTTATTCATTCATAAGTCAATGGAAATTTAAATTATTTCTAGATTTTAGATAACAGGAATAATGGCCCTTACTCACTTGTAAGTGTGTGTGGAAATATTTTTATTGATTTTATATGGATACCTAAGATTGAAATTTTAGAGTCATAAGGTTAAATTTATACTTAATTTGAAAAATCCTGCTAAATTCAGTTCTAAAGTGTTTATTCCAATATGGATTTCTACAGTAATATTTAAGGCTCATAGTCTTTTTTTCATATCAACACCAATACTTGTATTGTCTTTTAAAAATTATAATTTTAACCATCCTACTAGATGTAAAGTGTTGTCTCATTAAGGTTTTAATTTGCATTTTTCCAAATTACTAAAAATCTCCCCACATTATTAGTCATTTATATATCTTCTTTGGATCAATATGTATTAAAAATCCTTTGCTTCTTTTTAAATATTGTTTTAAAGGTTACTCTTGTATGCATTATTTACATATATATGCTGTATCATTTCCTTCACAATATATGATTTAAAAATATAATCTCTTAATCTGTGTTTTATCTTTTCATGTTCTTAAATGTGACTTTTGAAGCATAAAATATTATAATTTAGATGGAATATTCTTTACTTTTTAGTGTATCATTCATCTGTGTCATATATAAATAGCTTTCTATAGTTTTTTAAAAATAATTTTTATAGTTTTAACTATGATCCACCTAGGTAAATATCCACATTGAAATTATGGGTATAGTGTGACATGTTTATTTTTGCACATATATACTTAATTATCTTACCTTTAATTGTTGAAAGAATTAATTTTTTTTCCAATGAATTGTCTTGGCATTTTTGGTGAAAGCCAATTTTTCTTTTGGGCCATCTACTGTGTTAATTGATCTGTATATCTGTCCTAATGCCAACACTATAGTAAGTTTTAGTAATTAGTATAAGAACCCCTGCCCTACTCTTTTTGTTTCAACTTGATTCTTTGCAGTAAGAACTTTCTAACTGGTTTCTCTCCTTTCAACTGCCCTATCTTAAATCTATTCACCTGAATGCAATCAGTTACATTTCTAAAACAGAGACCTTTCTTTATATCTCTCATATTTATAACTTTTGGTGATTTTCCCATTGACCATATCATACAAAATCCATTATATGTAGAACATGAAAGTCTATTCCTGGACTGTTTGGTACCTAACACACTTCATCCTATCTGCAAGCACTCCTTCACAATCTGGGGTTGGATTGTAAACCTGGGTCCACCTCTTACTATTTATAATAATTTTCAGATGTTTCTTCTTCTGTGAATACTCCCTTGCCTCAAGAGATGACATTAAGTACTTTTACTTTTGTGTCTGTCTAGTATCCACCTGTATTTTAGCACCCAAGACACTATATTTTAATGAATATTTGCATAGTAATATTTGGATAAGGGTCTCTATTAATCTTCCATTGCTACCTTAAGGAATTCACAAACTCAGTGGCTGAAAACAGCATCCCTTTATGTTTTCTCTCTCTACAGTGGTATTTTGGAGAGTAGATGTCATAACCTTTGCAAATATTTACCTTCCCCAACCCATCATCTAGTAGAGTTTTTAGCCCATGATAGGCACTGGAGAAGTGTTCAGTGACTGAAAAAAATAAATGAATGAAAATTGAAAGTCATATACTGATGATATTAAGGATGATGGAAATAGAATACATTGTTTCTGAAAATTGATTACTTGCATTCAAATCAATGTCCTAGATTCTGAAATTCTTAATGTTTCATAGGGAGCGACTTGTGTGATAGTTTAAGATAGTTGTCTATTTTCCTGTCCTAGAGGTAACTGGGTTTTCATGATATAAGAATTATGATTGAATTTTTCTTGGACTAGGCTCTTGAAATTTTTCTGAGAACAAACTATACAGCTAAAATGTAGCCATAGAAGTCTTTAAACCATTACTGAAATTACCATTAAAATTCAACTATAGAAAATGATATTTTAAAGAGTGACAAAGAATATATTTCTCAGTTACATAACTAGGGCTTATCACATTGAGAAACAAATGAAACCATTCAAATTCTTTCCTCATCGCTTCTGGGTAGAAGAATTACTTTCACATCAGCTGTTTTATATTGGCTACATGTACAGAATCAACACATTGAAGACAAAGTTTAATTTGTTCATCCTCAGGAGGAGCATAAAGGCTGTATATTAAGAGATTGAATTCAAAAGTATATTCCAATCAAAGATAGTTTGGCTTTATCTTTAATGCATAAGTATAACATCATGATATATATTCAACAAAGACATATTACTGTGTCTGCCACAGCCTAGGATATAAAAACACAGAAAATAGTTGCTCCAGCAATGATGTCTTTTTGTTCTCTCTGTAATGTAACATATGTATGAGTTCATGGGAAGATTGCACTTGAAAATCTCACATTCTGTCATTTTCAGTGTAAAACAGATTTGATGCCAAACACAGCAAAGCTTGTCACAACATTATAAAACTTTGGGTAAAGGTCTCTATTAGACTCTTCCATTGCTACCTTAAGTAATTCACGAACTCAGTAGCTTAAAACATCATCCCTTTATTATCTCATATTTCCCTGGGTTAGAAGTGTAAGCACAATTGAATCCTCAGTGCAGGGTCTTGCAGGGTCTAAGGTGCCTTTTCATCGGAGGCTCTAGGAAAGACAGCTTTTATGCTTCCTCAAGTTTTTGGAAGAATTCACTTCTTTCAAATTGCAAGACTGAGGATCCTTTCATTTCTAAGCAAACAATGGCATGTTGAATCCACATTCTACAAATCTCTGACTTCTGCTTCAGCTAAAGGAAAATCTTTTAAGCGCTCATGTGATTATCTTAGGCCCACTTAGATAACCCAGGACAATCTTTCAATTTGAAGGTCAGGTAATTAGTAATCTTAATTACATCTGCCATGTCCCCTTTGTTATGTATTCATGTGAGTAGCACCAGGAGGTCAAGATTATGAGGGCCAACATTCTTCCTATTATGGTCTCCTGCTCTTAATTTGAAATGAATGTAAGAAATTATATTGAGAATAAAAGTTCTCCTTTTGTTATTTTTTTGAATTATTGCCCCTGTAGCCAGTTGATCTCAAGAATTGAGATAAATGAAGCTCAAATTTGCTGTGATTGTTTTTTGGCCCATTTTCTTCACCATGCAACCTCCATCAAAACATCTCTAATCCTGTAAAGAATTCAAATGGAGATATTAGGTTTGATGTTTTATTTTTTTTTAAATTAACTTTGTACGTACTTGTTTAAGAAAATCATCCATAGCCTTTTTTAATCACTGGGTTTTGGAAGTTATTACTCCCTTTGCTGATGACTTCAGGCCATATTTTTAGTGCAAATTAATCTTTAAAAGGCTTGCCAGTTAAAAAAGCATAGTAAGAACTCTCTGAATTCCTCTTTCCAAGTGCATTTAAACTTATGCATATACAGGTAAGTGTGCCTTGCTAAAGTTAAAATGAGATAATAAGAACTTGATTATAACAATGATTGTAAGAAGGATCAGAGAATAATAATTACTTTAGCATAAATTTATTTAATATTATGTCTTAGCATCTTAAAAGTCCTTTCATAAATATCATATATATTTTGCACAAAGCATTATTGCTTTGTCCATTTACTCTTGTCTATCCTTCCATCTAAAACTGACTTTAGGCCATCAGAAAACCAGGCACTAACCCAGAGAGGCTCAGGTAGCCATGTACTTCATCTCTGCTGCCATTTGGATGAGGACAGTCCTTTCTCTGCTCCACATTTCTGAGCTTTGGCATTTGTACCCTAAGCTGACTTTAACCAAGAAATCGTGGTACTGGCTTGACATTTTCCCAACCAATCCCAAGGGGAATGATATGGAAAGAAGAATAAGATCTTAATCTTCACTATTATTAAGATAAAAAATATTTTAAAAATTAAACAGGTCATCTTAAAGACCTAAAAGTAGATTTAGATTACTGACTTGTCTGTTTGCCTCATATTTGCATAATCTGAACATTTCTCACAAGGTGTTCTCATAGGAGGAGCCAGAGACCTCACAGAGCTATCACCTCTGCCTGGACCTTATTTTATTTTGACTCTTGGCATCTCCTGGATTACATTAAAACTTCCCTTTAGTCCTTCAGGATCATGACACCAGTTCAGGATTATATTGAAGGTCTGCAAGCTGGTGCAGAACACCTTGTATAATCTTGCTCTTCTTTACTTCTGTTCCCAACACTCTGTACCACACTTCCATTAATACAGGGATGTGCCATGCCCATGAACTCTGGGCCTTGTTCTCATCCTCTCCATGTCCTGGGCATGCTTTGCTGCATCTCTCAGGAATACCCATCCTGGGTTTTAAGCAACATATTGATAGGGATATTCCCAATTTGGAAAGAAAGAAATTCTTGTGGTATATAGTCTTTTAATTCAGATTTGCACTTATTGATATAAGATAGGAATAAGTGACCTGTCGAATACAATGGCAGCTGCGTAGGGTATGAAGTGCAGGTTGTGGCAAGGGATCCTCATTAGCACTTCCACTGTACCCTGTGACTTGTCCTGGTTAGACAGCCTCCCAGTTGTCCTGTTCTCTAGTGACTTGCCTGGTCCCCCTATCACTCATCTGCCTTCTGCCTATTGTTACTTTCTTCCTATATGCAGGCATGGGAGAAGGGGGGCTGCATCCCACTTAAAATCCTTCCATTGGCTTCCATTGGCTCATGGTAAAAATCCCAAACTCGTCAAAGCCTCCCTACTCCTTCTGATCTTCCTGTGACATTCCCCCACCATGTCTTTTACGAAGCCCCCACATGCATGATGAATTTTAGCCATACTGAACCCAACATAGTTTCTCATGACTCTGTCTTCGCACATTCTTCTTTCTAGAATTCACCCACACAATTTTCTAAACAGCAGTAAGTAAAACAAAGAACCCAGTTAACCTGTTTTACTGTTATTTATTTTATTTGGGGAGGGGCTGAATTCTAATTAATTCTGATAATTAGGATTATTTTCTGATACCTGAATCCACTACAGGATCTTACGCTGCATGCTCATATTGTTTGGATCTCTGATAAGACTTATTGCTTTTTGATTCTGTACACGGATCCTCTCCTCCTCCCCCTCTCCTTCCTCCTCCTCCTCCTTCTTCTTCTTCCTCCTCCACCACACATTTATGTTTGTTGACAAAAACTTGCCATTCATTTGTTCCCAAAGCTCTTGGTAAACTTTATTGCTGGTTTCATTTTAACCACAGATGTTTAAAAATGCATTTAACCCCTGAACTAATTACAGAAAAGTCACCAATGCCACTTCTTCTGGGAAAGTATTAAAGGGTGTTTGAAGAGTCCTGATGCACCTGACATAGAAAAGAAATAATCTTTACCTGCTGTCTTTCTTATAATTGCTTTTTGGTTTGTCTTGTCTAAGGTCAAGGTACATGGGAAGCGTTGGTGTCCACCTTTATCTACAGTGATTCGGCAGAGAGAGCTCCAGCACTTTCCAACTCGACCATCTTTATTCTGCAGAAAGATGCTACAGTTGAGGTAGGTGGAGAGATAGGAGCCTGGAAATGACTTAAAACACATACTATCTATTGTAACATTCTATTTTAATTAAATGGACCACAAGGGCTGCAGAAGAGCAGGTCAGTTGGCAATATAAACACGAGAAAATACTTAGGGCAGAGTACAGGGTGGACTATGACAGAGATTTGTTTTCTCACAGAAAAAAAAAATGTGGTATGATCTTTGTAACACAGGACTGTGTCCTTCTTTGGGGTAAGGTTGTTGCTTTGCAGAAAATAAATTGTGTGATTCAGGAATGAGGAATCAGAATGAGAATCCACGTGCTACTTCATAAATCACTGTGCAAACCAAAGTCATCTCCCAAGCCCCCGAATGTAAGAAATGTGACCACTTCCCTTTGGGAAATGAGAGAAACGAGGCACCCCTTTAAGTGTTTCTGAGGTCTTAATAAAGGTCTTCAGCTACATTCTTAATTTGTTCTAAACATACCCTTAGGCTGCATCATTACAATCTACCATAAAGTGAGCAGAAGGTTTCTGGCTTTTGTTCTGATTGATATTGGAAGTCCAATCAAGTTTTAGACTGAAGACCCTTTTTAAAGGATAGCTCTGTTGGTGAGGAATTGTTGGGGTCACGAGATTTCTGGGATCCAGACGAGGAGTGAGAAAGGGATGTAGTTATAACAACCCAAGCAGAAGAAAATGGTGGCTGGCACTAGAATAGTAGATGTTTATGTGGTAAGGAATACATCTTGGATGGATTTTACATTTTAATTCAGTGGAATTTGCTGGTGACTTAAATGTACAGGGGAAAAAATAGGAGTTGAAGATGATATCAAGGATTATTATCTGTGAAAGCAAAACCACCAATAGGAGCTATTTTTATGTTTGCAGTTAATAGGTGGGTACATTGGTGAACTTTGAGAGTTACTTATTAGGTACGTGGAGTTTGAGAGGACTCTCAGATATCCCAGTGGAGATGGGACCAGACAGTTGACTGAGTCTATAGGTCAGGAATGACGTCAGGATTCTCTCTGATCACTCTTACATGATTTTGTCAAAGCAGAAAATTGCACAGGGAAAAATCTGAATGGACAACTAAGATATTACTCCAGCCTCTTGCAATAGGGAGAAGGAACAGAACCTAACTCCACTAGTACCAAGAGATGAGGAATTTTTAAGAGCTGAGGTATTATGTTGGGGGCCCAGCAAATGTGTGTGTGTGGGTGCACACACCCTAAGTGACCTTATGCAAAGGAAAAAATCGACTTTCTCATATTTTAACCACAAATAGTTTTATAACATGGAACAAGGTGCCCACTGAAAGGAAGTTAGGCTCCTGCCCTCCCCAGAGAATGGGGGATAAGGTCACCATCTTCCTGGATATGACATTTCAAGGGGTGTTGCTCAGAGTCTAGAGAAAGACATGCCTGGCTTTGGCTTGTAAAACTGACAAGAAAGAAATTACAAAAAAAGATTCACATCTCAAAGTGGCAGAGAAAGAATTTACAGCTACAAATTTTTGAAAGTAGATGCTCAAAGAAAAGGGAGAGGAGGGACTCTTTTAGTTATACCATCCAGATTCTCTAAGGATAGGGTATGATCAGGAAGTTAGAGGACAGGTCTAGACACAGGGAAAAAGCCCAACTAAAATTTAATCAAGCTGGGAGAAACCCAAAGTTCATCTTGGCCAGTATTTATTAGAACATGGAATTTATGGTGTAAGCCAAAACTATGCTAAGGGTGGATAAGAAGTATAGATCAGGATTTTCCCATCAAACTCACAGGGATAATTTCTCTACTGTTAACATTCTTCATGCCACTCTAATGAAGCTTGGAAGAGCATCACAAAATATAATATTTCTGTGAAGATACATAAAACTTACCTTAATAACTGGGGCCCTGTGCACTGGCACACACCTGTAATCCCAGTGGCTCAGGAGGCTGAGACAGGAGGATTGTGAGTCCAAAGGCAGCCTCAGTCATGGTGAGATGCTAAGCAACTCAGTGAGACCCTGTCTCTAAATAAAATACAAAATAGGGCTGGAGATGTGGCTTAGTGATTGAGTGCCCCCGAGTTCAATCACCAATACCCCCCACAAAAAAAAATAATAATAACTTGGCAAATTTCAAGACAAAGTGTACCAACTCCAAATATTTCTGAAAGGTCAATTACAAAGATGGTTTGACCTGGCTTCCTCCTGCAAAAGATAGCTCCAGTAACATTTTTCGTATCTGTAGATTATCCTTTGTCTTTTTCAAAAGTAGAACTTAAAATTTTTCAAACATTTCTCAAAGCAAAACTTTGGCACATTGAGAGTATGAGTACTGCTACTTCAGCACATGACTGTGCACCTCATATGTATTAATTAGATCCTCAACAAATATAGACTGATTAAAGTAGGGGCTTTAAAAAGGGTCAAAGCTGGCACAAAAATTTTAGTCTTCAAAGACTGCAAGAACAGTTGAAAACAGAAGGTGTGAAGCACTAGTTTTTTTTTTTTTTTTCCATATGGGATTCGGATTGTAGTACACAGGCAGGGGGAGAGGAGAGACCAATATATTTGCCTAATGGTATCTACAATGCTATTTGTTGTATTCTGTTCTGTATTTTCTTCCTGTGGAATGTGCTTGTTTCCCATTAGTGCTTCATGAATTAACCATAACTGCCACCAATGTAATTAAAATATTGATTGCCAAGAAGAAGTGAAGATTCAGCATTAATTCATTCAGCAAAAACTTATTGAGTCCTATTATATGTCATTCTTGCAATAGGTTCCAGGAATATATATAATAGCAAGTAATTATCTCGGCTGCACCAACTTGGGGGTAGAATTGAATTATGAAGTACTGCAAAACCTCATTTTATGGCTCTGAACCCACCAGATATATTATTTTGTATGGCCAATTCTATGTGGTAAGGACTCCCCAGGATATTTCACAGTGGCATCTAGTACCAGGTCAGTGTTTGTGGCTGACTCTCAGTGGGATTCCCAGGAGCCCTGCCATGCCCAAAGAATCCAAGAACTCAGGACTATGTTTAGTGAATATACTGTGCCTATGCCTATTCTATGAATCTCTTTTTTAATAAACATTATTTGTCTTTCCTTAATCCTCCTAATATATTTTTATACACCTGACTCTATCTTAGCAGGGTGAGTCCTTCCCACAACTGTACAATGGTGAACCTGGTTTATAATATTCATATGAGCTAACATATTGAGAACATATGATATGAAAATCACTGCATTAATCTTTGCGATAAATGAATAAGTTTGACATTTTTCTTATCCTTAGTTGGCATAGAGGCATTTAAGTCACTTCCTCTGAATCAAACAGTCTGACTCTAGAGCTTATATTTAAACAGGTTCTACACCAAGGGATTTGCTGTCAGTCACACATGCTCAATTCTTGTTCATTATCATCAAGCACCTTGGTGCTTCTGTTAGAATTATATAGGTATTCTCACCACATTTCTCTCCAGGAATGTCTAGAACCCACCTAATAATTTGGATATGCAGCATAGAGTCACAGGAAGTAAACACTCTTGTGACAAATAGGAACAAGAGGTGGACACAGAATCCAATGCCTACAGAGTATCATATGTTACAGTAAAGTACTAAATGCCATTGGAGAATGATCGTACTGAGGCCTGATATTGAAAAAAAGTCATTAGTCAATTCAGATGAGGTACTCATAGGCTGCTGCAGATGTAGGAAAGAAAGCTGGGGATGAGGGCATCACCTGCTGATAAAGTTAAAAATTAAATTGAGATGAAATTTTTCCATGTCCTGAATACTGTGCTAACATTTGAGCTTCTTTGTGCTTCAGTGAAATGTGTTTAAAGTGCTTTTGTGTTTGGGAGTTGGGTATGAGAAATACATCTCTGGTGTGAATGCAAAGGATGGAAAAAATCATGGTGCTCAATTTGACAACTATGGTTACTGTAAAAGCAAGGGATGCTGAGAACTTGTATACTTCAGCAATGGTGAAAAGTGAAGAGAAGCGAGAGAAATTAGACAGACATGCCTGGAGTAGCTCCGTAGAATTTAATTAACTATTGAATGGCAGGGATGAGGAGAGGAAAAGGTCAACAATGCTTTCAAGTCCTTAGAAGGATTCCCTATGATGACTGTAATCCCCTACCCAGTCACCTCCCTCAACTCACACTGCTCACATCCTCCACCTACCATGACCTTCTGACTCTTCCTGGAATCTATCAGACAGGACAGGTTTTCATTGGAAGGCATGTGACTTTTCCCAGGAAGTATTTTTCTCCCAGTGATCTCCATGTCTTAGGTCCTCAAATCCTTTAGCTTTTTCTTTACAAGAAAAGCCCAAACTGATCACATATGTAGAATTGTGTACATCCACGCACTAACACACATTCACACTCACACATCCTGCTGGGCAAAGTCTGAATACTTGCTTGTATCAATCTTAACCTGTTTTGCCATTTGACCTCCTACTTTTTGTTTTAGTTAGTGTGTTTTTTTTTAAATTTATTTATTTCTCTTTTCTTCCACTCTAAAGACAAGTTTGTTAAGATAGAATTTTTATCCTTTTTTTTTTTTTTTGCTCACTGTTGCAACTCTGGTGTCTCTGAGTGTCTCTAAATATTAATTTAAGACAATAAATTAATTCATAGATCAGCCAAGTCAGTGAGTGGTCCCCACTTTTAAAATGCTGTTTTCACAAAGTTAGATGATTTCTGACTACCTTACAAAAGTACTTGTGTATTTGAAACAGGAAAATATACAAAAGGACTCTTAGCCCTACATACCCTTATATACATAAAATGTTTCCCTTCTCTTGAAGTCTTCTCTTGGGACTGAATACGGATTTGGGGTTATGGCATCAAAATATGCATCATTGTCAGTATGAATCTTTGAAGTTGCATTGAACACCTGCCTTATGCCAAACCTTAGCAGACACTTGGCCCTTCCAGTTTTTGAAACAAGCTATGGAAGCAACAAGATTTTGAAAGGGTCATAGTTATGATCTGTGGATTGTGAGAGTTCTGACAAAAGTTGGTGATTGAATCAAAATGGGAACAGAGCTAAAAATTGGGCAATCCCATTTGGAAGCAAGAAATTTTTAGTTCTCTGGAACTTGAATAGTTTTCAACAACAATAATAATAAAAATGAAGGAGTAATGTGCTAAATTAACATTAGGGATTATCTGAGGTGTCATCTACCCTTGGCATGATGTGGGACCTCTGTGTTGGAGACACCCACGAGAATTCAAATTGTCCCCCATCCATCTATGAAACCAACCCAGTTTGCTAAAAATAAAATCACCAAATCAAATTACTGAAATTCAGTTTGCAATGTAGTAACTCTGCCAAAAACCAATCTTCCTGATGAATACTTTGCTAAATGACTGATTTAACAAATTTATGAAATTTGGTAATTATAATTTTTAACAAATAAACAGAATGATTTGAGAGCTTCAAAAGGAACATTTGTGAAAGTTCAACAAGAGTATACAATTTAAGTTGCTACTATTGAACCATGATTTTACGAACATTGCAATTCGAAGTATTACGTTAAAATTCTAAATATGTGTATATATTCTTTTCCAAATGGAAATTGTATGTCTATAACCCAAATTTTATTACTCTATATGGGAAATGTTCAGTTTCATGTAATTAAAAAAAAAACCTTTATTTTGGTTTGTAATCTCTAACAGCTTTAGGAATCATTTGACATTTTCAGGTGGAGTTACAATTCATTTGCACTGTCTGGAAATTAGTAGCTGTGATTTATGATGTGATGTGGTTGCTCCTGTCACTTCCTAGTTTATTTCTATTCATAGAGTCAATTATAGTTTCCGCTTGAGGGCATCCTCACCCCGCTTCCTCACTTGGACACTTTTAACCTTTGATATTGAATCTTTCTCCTTACAGCTAACAAGTTGATGCTTCTCATTGCTTCTTGTTAGAAACCAAACATTCAGCAATTCATTAATGATGTGATCCTTTCAGCTTCTTTAGATTGCTTTGAGAGGTTTTTGGATGTTATTTCTTTTACTCTCCAAATTTAAGGCACATCAGCTATAATGTATTACTTTTAGCAACTACCTTAAAGATAAATTTAACATCATTATTAAAAGTAAATATTTATGTACCTATATATGCATACTACAGTTGTGTGTAAATAGATGTGTATATATATCATATTCTGTATATTTAGAAGTGTGTATATATGCATGCACATGTATATATATATATATATATATATATATATATATATATATATATATATATTTCTGTATCAATAGAGATCAGGACTGTATATTCTAACAGAACTATTAAGAAATCATCAAATCTGTGAAATATGTGGCAATATTTTTGATAATAAGTATATTTGGTAATATTGACAAAATCAATTGAAAAATTGATCACTTAGAAAATGGCTTTTCATTCATTTTGTCTGAATTAACCACTCATCCAATTGATTAATCTGTAACCTTTACTTCTATGAATGTTTACAATAATAGCATTCCACATCAAAGCATATCCATGACTCTCCACAGAGAAAATTTGTTCAGGTCTAGACACCTGATTCTAGCTGAGAGCATCAGTATCTTTCCCAGAACTTTGGTTACTGCAACCATAAAATGAAGCCAATCTGTCATTTGGGTCCTATGATTGCTTGGCTATTGATGGAAGCCAGGTAGACAAAGAAGACACAGGGACACTGGAGGTGAAGAAATCCAATTTGAAGAAAATAAAAAGACAGTCAGATAGACAGAAAAGAGCAGAAATAAGGCTAAAACAATCTTGAATAGAGAGTGGGTTCTAATTGTTCCTGAGACTTAACTGCATTTACATTTCTGAGTGTCTTGAGTCAGGGAGATTCTTCCATGTGCTAAAATTGGTCTTCCTTTTGGGTAAACTGAATAATTTTGAGTTTCTGCCACTGCTATAATTTGGATATTGAATGTCCCCCAAAGGCCAATATGTTAAAGACTTGAGATTATTAGAAGGTGGTAGACTCTTCATGAAGTAGGACCTGGTAGGAAGTATTTAAATCACTGGGACTGTGCCCTCTAAGAAGACTGTGGGATTCAACTTTAGTAATTAGTTTATAATAATAATTTTTTTATTTTGTTAGATGAATTAAAATTTGTTTGTAAATAGTAGCCTCAAATTTCAGTGTGAATATACCCCTAAAAGTTTCACCCATTGAAATAATCAAGTTACACATTCTGTATACCATAAGTTCTATAGATTTTAAGAGAACTAGAAAATTATTAATGAATGACATTGTAGAGCATCATGGATATATGTTCATAACAGATTTACTGAATGATGTTAAGTACCTTCAAGCTACAATTATGCAGCCATATATATTAACTTCATTCTATGTAGGTAAAATCAAAGAACAAAGCCAATGCAGACTTTGTGTGCAACAGAGGGCTGATTCTTACCAAGTCCTTGCAGTAGGTAGGTGGGATGTTTGCCAAACATGAACAAATCTTTCCTTCTGAAGACATCCATAAAACCATAGTTTCAGTATTTCTTTTTCTATACCAGGGATTGAACCCAGAGGTATTTAACCATTGAGCCACATCTCTAGCCATTTTTATATTTTGAGACAGGGTCTCACTAAATTTCATAAGGCGTTGCTAAGTTACTAAGGCTAGCGTTGAACTTGTGATATTCCTGCCTCAGCCTCCTGAGCCATTAGGATTGCAGGCATGCACCACTGTACCTAGCTAGTTTCTATATTTCTTTCCTGTATGATTGTGTCTTTTATATTTCAGTGAGTACATGCAATCCTGGACTCTTAAGTTTGAGTTTTGATTTTCTTAATATCAATCTCACAGCCATAAGATATTATTATTCTCAATAAATATAAATACATATAAATTTTATGAATGTGGAGGTATTCATTCCCTAGAAACTGAAAAAGAATTTTAAAAAGTCTGCTGTGTTCTAAGGTATAAAGAAATGGCTACTAATGCACTCATGCAGGAATGTTCACCGGTAGAACTAGAACATTTGTGCATATCATAGCAAGTATCACGAAGCAACAACAAAAACAAAACCTTCATTTATCTTAACCTTGAAATTTCTCATGAGGAATTTATCCTTAGAAAATAATCATGAATGTGGACATCAATTTGTATTCATCACATAATTTGTCATAGCAAATAACAAAGCATGTTCATCATATCATTTGCAGTAGCCAATTGTTAGTACCAGCCTAAACATCAAACAAGAGAGAAATAATGCAGAAGAAAAGAAACATAATAGTAGATTATGTTGTAGTTAGTAAACAAAAATTTGTGAAGATTGCTTAATAGTTGCTTACTTAATAGAATTCTCTTAGAATAGAATATTTGGTTATAAATATTCCACATTAAATATAATAAGATTTAATAAATAGCCATACAATTATAGTTATAAATATAAGCTTGTCTATGTATACATATATGCAAATGGTATTCTAATTTTGTCTACTCCAATTCTGTATATTCTGGGAGATAACTCTAAGGCCTCTGGAGAGTCAGAGCGGTAGCATCAGCAGAGGTTGCCAGAGGTCACCACCAGTCACACAGCCAGACTACATATGCCTATATGTAGTCCTTAGTAGTCAAATGATGTTTGACATCTCTTACTCTCCCTCTTACGTGTCTTTGTGAAGTGTTAAGGACAATTTTGTGAGTTTGAACTCCTGCTGATATGTCCACCCCCATATCATTCCCCTGTTTGTTCCTCTTCTGTCAACTTGGATTCTGTGTCCTGTGGTATCATCTCAAGATTGGCTGAACCCTGGACAGGAACTTCAGTGGGTTAGTTTTGAGAGTTCACTGGGTCCCAGCCAATCTTCTGAACATATTTGAACTACTTGAACTCAGTTTCACAAGCCCTGGCCAGCTCTGTCTGTTAGTCTCAGGTCACACTCCTGCAATTTCTAGTGAGGACTCCAGGCTGTGTTGGGTCTGTCTGGATGATGTGTCATCAGGGGTCCCCAGGACTCTCTTCATTTCCGGCTGCACAGCCACGGGTATCATGCAGGTCTTGTTGCCTTTGGTGGTTGGCTTTCAGTCACCCATGTTTGGGAGTTCATGGGACTACCTTGCTATCTAGCATTTTTATACATCTAGGACTTTGACTTTGCTCTCCTAGTTTGTGTTTCAGTTTTATAGGGGAATATGGAAAAAATTAAAGAACAACGAAGATTTAAAAATGATATCAGAGTCACCATAATCACATAATTGGGAACAGTTCTTCTAGTATAAAGCACCAGGATTGAACTTGTCATGATAGAGGAATTAAGAATGTAAATAAAAATAATGATATTAATGATAATATATAGGATTATAAGACATAATTCATAGCATTGAATAGGAAATGGAAAGGATATTAATATAACATGATATCTGAATTTTTATTTTAGAATAACACCTGGCTATTTATATACTCTTTGGTCAAGGATCTGTGATCTTAGATACAGATTTCCCATGTATAAAATAGTTGGATTGTGATACACATTCGCTTAGACATCTTATAGTTTTATATGAGAGGGACACATACCTTTACATTTACATGGCCATCCATCCAGCCCTATTCAAAAACTTAAAGGTTTTTCTTTCCAGAATAAAATCTAATTTCTTTATCATGATACACAGTATCTAGTGTCCACATTCAGCCTCTCCTTTATCCTGCCCATTTCCAAACCTTCCCTATGATCCTGAAGCTGCAATTCATACATACACACACCCACACACTACACACACGCACAGACACACACACACACACATATTCACTCCTCTGTTCTTGCTCATATGATCTTGTAATCTGTTCAGATATAAACAAAAATGTATTTGCCTCCAGCTCTGCATATTGAGAATCTACCTCTTCATTGCACCACCTGCTTCCATTAGGACATCCAGTGTTCTTTCTGAGATAGAACTTTAGCCATATCATGCCTTAAATTATAACCAATATATGTTTATTTCTCATTACCATGTAGGTAGAATAGAGCAGAGTGACACAAACCAATCATATTAGCGTAGGAGTCAGACCAGGATTAGAACTGTGATTTTTGTCAATTAATACTTGTAACAGTGTAACTGTGTTATTTTAATGTAGGGACAATAATATAAAACATTTCATAAATATTTAAGATAATCTGTAACCATCTATTTCACATTCAGGATCAGTTACAAAGATGTCCACTTGACATCTTAGAGTCATGCTTACATGTCTCCAAACCAGGTGTCAATCAACCCTGTCTTGCCCATTGGGGGAATTACACAGGCATTCCGTTTCTTAAGCCAAATGCCTTGGAATTTTTACTTACATTTTTGTTGTTTTCTATTTCTACCTTTCCTCCTCCTAATTTATCAGCCAGCATATTCTCTCTAGTTTCAAAATGTATCTCCCTTTCTACTGCTGTCTGAGCCAGAGTCCATCAATGGGCAAAAGCAGGCTTGGAATGTTTCACTTTTGCTCCTAAGAACTATTCTCTGCTCATTAGAACAAGCAGATGCCCTCTGAAATATTTAAATTAAATAATATAACCTTCTTTATCAAACCATTGTTTCACTACTCTTTGAACCAATCCAGACTCAGTATACTCTACAATGTCCTACAGAAACAGTGCTCTGTATCTGTCTGAGCCCAGCTGGTAAAAATCATCCACCTGCACTTTGCTTTAGCCACCGTTGCCATGTTGTCCTTTCTCAAACACTCCAAGATTGTTCTCATTGCAGAGCATTAATATTTCTGTTTCTTCTCCCCAGAGCACTCTGTCCTCAGGCTTCTTTAAATTCCTTGTGAATTTCTGTACATCAGTTATGCCTCTGTGAATTCAATTCACATCAACAGATTTTTATGATGCCATGTACATTTCATTTAAGCTATATATGCTATTTTTTTCAGATATTTACTTCAAAGGGTCATCAATAATAAAAAAAGACCCTGCTTTCATGCAGAGGATGCAATGGGAGAGTTAGGAATTGAATATCACAATAGCAAACATGAAATTCCAAACCACAGTCTACTATTTTAAAAAGGAACTTCCGATCTTCACACCAAAATCCCTTGTGACTTCCATGATATCAACAACTGGAGCAGGAGCTACCTCTGCCACAGGTAGAAGAGGGAGCGGTGGCAAACAAATTTTATGTCATAAGACATTGTCATGATTTAAATCATATCTATCTAACGGGCATTGTGACATATCACTGCATATCTCATAGCCCTCATCCAATTTAAACTTTATTTATGTCATTTCTGCATTTGAAATGCCATACTTATCCTGCCATATTCCAGGTTCCTTAGGATATTTCTAATTTTTTTTACCTAGGTAGTATCTGTGTGTTGTGAAATTACTCTAGAAGCTTTTATAATGTATTGTCAGACCAATTATATAGCATTTTATTGTCCCTTTTTTATGCAACATATTCCTAGATGGGAGTATCTGGCATATTTATTTTATATGTGGCTAAAATATTTTAAGTGTTTAAGTATTTTAAAGAATAAATAAAAAATAAGCTTGACAGTTTAAAAATCACCCTATACTCTTATTCAAAAATTAAAATTAAAATGAATAGATATTTTTCTAATTTCTATCTTATAAAGAATTTAATTTTTGATTCTCAAATAATTGGTGCTCCATTTACAGGAATCAGGTATTAGTAAAGATCCAGAAGAACATGTTAATGTTTCCAACAGTCTGGACTTGGGAGGCTGGCTACCTCTAATCCATCCATCGAAAAAGTTCTGAGGCTGAATTTCTGCTTTATACATCATGTGTGCCCATCATCTGGGACAATCACTAAAGCCTTTTTGAATATCTTTGCTTTAAACAGTAGCTATAATTAAATGGGAAAAAGACAAAATTGCCTGTTTTTATGTTGAGCAAATTTTTTTTTGCATGCACAGTTATCACAATTGCTCTCTTCTTTGAAAAATGAGGAATTTCTAAGAGGTAGCTGTAACTTCTAAAGAACAGAGCACAACATTTGTTAATATTTTATTTTGAAAAGTGACATTAGGTGTTTATTTTCTAGTTTGTTCATATATTCACTTATTCTTTGTTTTTGTACAATCTAGTGGTTATCTTCTAACTTCTTATGCTGAACTTAATAATTTTAGCTTTGATGTTTCAATGTAGCTCCTTAATGCTTTAAAATTTTCTTTAATGGAACATTAGCTTATCAGGTACTTTATTAATTTTATTGCTCAATTATAAATCACACTGTGATTTTCAAGAATGGAACATTCCCATACAACTGCCATCCAGATTATGAAAACACATATCAGTAATCATACAAAAGTTACCTTCTTCCAGGTTCCAGAGGTAACCACTACCCTGACTTATATTACCAAAGATTTGTTTTACCTATTTTTCAACTTTTTGTAATTGCAGTGATGTGGTATTTAAAAAAAAAATGTTAAAAAAAACTGTAGAAGGAAAATGGATTCTGGGGTTAAGGGAGGGAGTCTGAATTTATTAAAGAATAAAGTGAAGAAGCCAAAGAAACAATACACAGAAATTGAGCCAATCTCAAAAATTAAGAGAAAGTCCAAGAAATGACAACTCTTGTGGATTTGCAGTAAGAGCTTACAAAACACACACAACATTGGATTTTAGATAGTAGATATTGACTACTATCATCTTGTAAGAAAAGTGAAGGAGTTGTTACAGTATGAGCTGTCAAATCTGATGAGCTTTGCTCAAATTTTGGTTTCAGAAGCTACTAAATGTGTGGATTTGGTCAGAGTGGGTAAGTTTGTTGAGCCTCAGTTTCTTTACCTTTAAAAATAAAAATGGTGATACTACTTTGTACTGTTTGAGCATTGAATAAGATAATGGATATATCTTGGCATTTATTTATATCTATTCAAAATAGTAAACACTTTTTAAAAGTACCTATTATCCACTAGGCATTATTCTTAGTGTTTTCTTGTGTTTTAATTCCAACCATATGAACGTAGTCCTATTGATGTCATCATTTTAAAGATGAAGAAAAAGACACACAGAAACAACAGGCCCAAGATCACAGATTTTATGCCCAGCTTTGTTAGCACTGGGCCAAGAACCAAGTGGTTCTTGCTTTTGTGCAATAAAACCCAGTACTGTACTACTTCTCAAATTATGTTGGTTCCCTAAATATTTCTCCTTAAAAAAAATTGTTTACAGAAATAATTGGATGGAGTATGTTTAATTCATTCTGTGTGTTCAATTAAAAATATGTCTAGATTTTTTCCCCCATAGTGCTCCATTTGGGTTATTCCAATAAATATTATCTTCCCCAAATCCCCTAACAAGGAGCTGGTTTTTGCATCTCAAAATCTCAATGTAATGGCAGTGTTACCAATGATGTCCCTGCTAGAGCTCTGGCATGAACATGTAGTTCCTGATTGGCCTTATTTCTGCTCTGTTGATTAAGAGACACGTGCAAGCAGAGATGTATGATATTTGAATTGCAATTAGCACTACAACCTAGAAGCATGTGAAAGATTCAGCACAATTTTTAAGCTTTACACAACTTTATTTCATTGTTTATTCTTATATTAAAAATAATATAATTCTACAAATACAAATTTAAAGAGGACATGTTCTTTTCTCCTGAAGAAGGCGTTTCTAAACTGAACAGAGTTCTAATTTGTGGAGATATGGGTAATTGAGCACTAGTCCCAACTTCACATCTTTATAAAAAAAATAAGAACAGCTTGCTTATTATTTCTGTATTTTATAAGCATGGCCAGAGGCTTATCCCTACCAATTAGTAGACCCATGCATACAGATTGTAAAAAAAATAAACACACTTCAATCTCTTGTGCTGAGAGACAGGAAGCACATCTATCCCAGGTTACTCTGATACTTGCTTTCCCCATCACTGCAGTTCAAATCAGCAAATATATTTTGAGCACAAACATCAGTTACGGGAAAAGCAGATCTAAAGTGTACTATGTCGGTAGATGGCAGACGATGTAAGAAGACCTCATGCAACATTAATGTTTTTAACAAACTCAACTGGACCACCACCGTATCTCCAGCACTATTTTAGGTACAAGTTCTTAGCCACAAGGACCTTACATTGTAGGAGGGGAGAGAAATAACATGACTTCAACAGATACATAATTAAAACCATCACAGATAGTCACATAGGCTCTGAAAATAAAAAGCTAAATGGGAAATGGGCAAGGAAATAGAAATTGATAATCATGTATTTATGATTGGTATTATTTTCAATGGCTCACGTGACCTGTAAGTAGTAAGTTTGGCTGTACCTTCAACTTTTCCTTCCCACCCATATCTTCACTCCTCTTCAACCACAAGGCTCCTGTCTATTCTTCAGACATACTTGGCACTTTCTCCAGGTATGGTCCTGCACTGAAAGTCCCCTTTTTCTGGATCTTTCTTTACCCAAAGTTAAGATTCTGTCTTCTCCATTCCATCATTGTTGATAAGGCAGCTTATCTATGAGCTCCTTTCTGACCACTCTTTAAATTTCAGTTGCTATTATTTCTCTGGCCCCAATGTGGTTTTTCTTCTCATTTTGAGATTACTTTCAAAAATACCATCTAATTATCCTATCTAGTGTTTATTGTTTATTTTAATTACCTTCCTATCCCTATTAGAATATAAGATAATTGTGGGCAGAGGTCATTGTCTATTTTATTCATTGATGTATTCCAAATTTATAGAACTGTACCTGGTTAATAGGCTTTCATTGAGCTATGGGAGTTTCAAATAACCATGTAATAGCCATAAAAAGAAGGGAGCTCCAAAAGGAGAGCTTGAGGGAGCATTGTATTGGCATCAAGAAGTGAGACAGCTATACACACATATGGTTTGCTTAGAATTAAATAGAACACTTGTAGAGGAGAAGTGAAAATGAAGAGCATAGTCAACAGTGCTTGGAATGAAGAATAACGTGACATTTGCAATTAGGTATAGAGATAGAAGAGCATATCCAGAGAAGATCCACTGCTATACTAATGAAAAGAGAGAATGCCACATAGTCATGCTTTGCAGGAAAAAGTCTGTTTATGTCCATTGAATGCAGAAGACACAGAATGGTTTGATAAAGTATATAAGTGACACAAACAGTAATGAAATGGCCATGGCGAAAGTAGGTAATACATTTTGGAAAGTATAGGAGTTTAATCGGCCATATTATGGAGTGTCTTTAGAGTGACATTATAGAACCTGGATACCCACTTGCAAAAAATTTAGAGTTAACTGTTTTAAGGAGTAGATTCCTATGATGAAATCACACTGGTGTCACTTTGAGAAGCTGATGTTGTACTTAATATTTTATTAGACTCTAGATGCAAAAATGAGTATCACAGAGACCCTAAAGTACCGAGGCTCATATTTCACATGTGGAATTATGTATGTGTAAAAAGTAATAGGAGATGTTTTGAGCTGAACTGTATTTCCCTTAAAAAAGGCATGTTGGACTCCTCACTAGCCCTAGTTTCTGCAGAACATGATGTTGATTGGAAATATAGTCTTTCCAGAGATAATCAACTTAAAATGAAATTATTAATTGGCACCTGATTCAATGACTGGTGTGCTTTATTCAAAGGCAATTTTTTTCCACAGAAACTTTCTTATGGAGAGAGTGCCATTTGCAAATGAAAGCAGATGTGTTGCTGATGCTTCTGTAATTCGGGGAATGCCAGAGGTTGCTAGCAAACTACCAGAAGCTAGGACACAGGCATGAAGCTAGTTCTCCTCCTTAGCTCTGGAAAGGAAACAACCCTGAAAACATATTGAGTTCACATTTTTGGTCTCCAGAACCATGGGACAATAAACTTCACTCATTTAATTCATCCGGTTTGTGGCACCTCCTTGTAGCAGCTCCAGTAAACTCACATGGAAGTAGGGCTGGAAGTTACAGAAGACAAAGATGAAAAGGTGTGGAGGGGACATGTGATTATCAAGATTGTTAGGATGTCAAGTTTGGATTTTGGTGGCTCATAAATACCATCAGGAATGAGAGTGGAATGATGAGTTTTGCATTTTACAAAGAAATTCTGGCATCCTTGAGACCAATGCATATAAGCCAGATGAGATGTCAGGAAGCTAGAAAATAGGGTATTGTAATTATGCAAGTGAGAGCCAAAGAAGGACTGAACTTGGAAAGAGTGGTTAGAATGAAGATGCATAGATGGTTTGCAAAGACATTGAGAGGAGAAAATCGATAAGATTCAAATATTGATGAACTATGTTGAGGAAGATAAGAGAGCCATTGAGTATGACTTTGTCATACCCAAATTGGAGAATGGGAGAATAGTAACACTAGGTTTATAAAATGGTAAAACTAGGTTTATAAAAAGGTAATAATCATGATCTAAGGTTGGGTAAAGAGATGGATTATAGACAATGTTATGATCAATCTATGTATAAGATGGTTTCCAGTGTACAAATGGGCTTGTGGGTGGTCTTCTGTGAGTTTTTTTTTTTAATTATTATTTTGAGACAGGGTCTCCTTAAATCGCTTAGGTCCTCAATAAGTTGGTGAGGCTGGTTTTGAACTTTTGATCCTCCTGCCTCAGCCTCCTGAACTGCTGGGATTATAAATAAGTGTGTGCTACACGCCCAGTGAGTTTTGAATTAGATAAAAAATATGATAAAATTAAAATTTTATCAATAATATTTTTGTACAATTTGAAGGCTTAATAATGAGGATACAAACTCTAGGGTGTATGTATTTGGGTGTAATTTTGGCAATTATGACAGTAGTTCAGGAAAGATCAGCTTCCAGTAACCAAAAGAAAGCAATAATGACTTGCAATGAAATAGAAAGTTTCATTTTATCAAAAACAAAACAAAACAAAAATACAATGAGAGAAGTACAGAAGAATGACGGCTTTAATAAGAGAGCTAACCTTGCCATGACCTTCTAAATAATAAATTTGATTTAAATTTCCAATGGATGTTTACTATATAAATAAATACAAACATGCTAAGAAGAATTAACTTCAATATTTTCATCTAATATAAAGGTATGAACTTTCTGGATGATCTTTTATTGATACACATAAAGATAAAATAGCTGTCAAAAATTTCTTAAATTATAAAGAGTAAAATGCAAAATGAGAGAGATTTGACCCATACCATTTACTCCTTTAATGTGATATTTATAACAGGAAAAAATCATGCACCACAATGCTACAGAGAATTACCATTTGCATATTTCTCTGCAGGAAGAAAAACAAAACCAATAAATTTTTTTTTGTGCAATTTATGGCTAGAAATCCTATTGATTTATTATGCTTGTGACTGATATTGAACTTTAATTGTAATCCAAAGAAACTTACTAGCCTAAAACAAAAATGTAAACAAATCAAGCATTTAAAAAAATAGATAGCAAGTGGAAAGGGGTGAAGAATAGTAAATAGAAAAGAAATTAGTAGCTTGAGTCAGAAAGCCTGCCTTCAAAATCTATTTTAAGAAATAACTAGTTGTGTGATTTTGAGGAATTTATATGACTGAATTTTCTCACTGGGAATGTAGTCTAGAGATTTGCCACTACAATATGGTGTTTACAGAGGGAGAAATTTTATTTATGTGAGTTTTTATGAGAAATCATAAAAACTCACATAAATAAAATTGGTGATTGATTGCAATAATGGCACCAATTTTAAGGCTTCCTCATATCCATTATTTTGCTAATATGCTCCTTCATTGATTTGAAGCCTATCCTTATGACTTTCTTTAGCCAACTGACTATTAGAAAATTTGACACAAGCAGAAATTTGAAAATACACAAGCATATTGCCATTTCTACTCTAGTGCTTTTGTTACTAATACTGAAACATGTGCAGGCCAGACTAAAAGAAATATGTGAGAAAGAAACACAAAGACTGGCCTACATATACCTAGCCAACCAGGCACACATGAGAAACCTAAGCCAATATTAGCAGGGCCAGCTTCACACTTTTCACTAGACTGCAGAGGAATGCGTGAGTCCAGAAAAACTAGGAGATCTACCTGCCACCCTTTTAGTTATATAACAAGTAAGACATGGTGATTGCTCTCAGACCCTGAATGTCTTGGCAGTTTGTTACACAGTATTATTATGATAGATAATTTTAACATCAAGGAAGAGAGAACAGTAAGGACAGAAAGTAATAAAAGTTTGGCTTTATTGTGGTAGAACTATGGAGGAAATCCTTGCCATATCTGTATATCAGTGTAAATGATTCCATCTGTACCCATTTCATTCTTAAAATACATGCTTTTAAAAAAACTCATGTACTCCCAGGCCTTAAGTAGTCAATCAATCAATATTCTTTAAATATGATGACAAAGAAGTTATTCCCTATGTTCTCATAACCAGTTACACTAACAGAGCAAGTCAGGTCTAGATATCTAATACAAAAATGGCCTTCATCTGTTCTTCTACAAATAAACTAATACTGTATTTGTATAACATTGTAATAAATAACTATGAGGTTATAATTTATTCTAATTGCCTTTTTAAATTACCACAATTAGATAGATGATCCAATTTTTCATTGGCCAGAACAGTAGAATGATATTTCAATGTATTTGAGAATTTTTCCAATTTATTTAAAAAGTTGTCAGGGGAGAGCTTTAAAACACAGTTTAATTATTACTGATGATGGAAAGGGGAAAATATATTTTTGTTTGGAGAGCGTCAGCACTATTTTAATAGAGATATATCTGAGAGAATCTATAAATTATTCTTAAGACATGTTATGAACCCAAAGGATCATAGATATGCTCAGCCAATTATTTTTCACAAGTATTCTTGTACAAATAAATGGGTAAATATGTTCGTAATTAATAAATAAGCACTGGGACATGAATAATACAAAATACAAATAGTTTATTGATACTAAGGCAAGACATATATTAACATATCAGGTAAAATAATGTTGAAAGAAGTTAAAGGAGATCAAAACTAAAGTTAAGATCTGCTATTCTTTCAGTATTATTGAGATAAATAATTTTATCCTTTATTACATATGTGAATTAGAATTTAAGCATCAGCACTTGAAAATAAAAGAATTAGAATATCTACTTTTGAAACCAATAACAAAAATAAAAGATAAGGGAGAAAACCAAACCAAACTAAACAAAAATAAAGAAACCAAGTTTGGCAGATTGAAGTCAAAATTTCGGGGGATTGTAAAAACAAAACAAGATCAATAATCACCTATTAATATAGATGGAATAAAGTTACACCTTGAAAACAAGGAGTCTGAAATGGGATATGAAGCCATCAGTCAAAAGAATACTTATAGATAAAGTGACTCAAATATATAAGGACCCAAACAATAATGAATGAGGAAAGTGACACCAGGAAAATATTAACCCCAAATATCTGGTGTTCACCTGTCCTTGAAGACATTTTTAAGGATGGTGAATCCTTATTAAGGACACAATGATGAAATGAAATGTTTTCCAGAAAGACGTAACCACTCAGGTCCAGGATTCATCCAAGAGCTTTAATGAAAAACAAAAGGCAAAATTGCAAAGAGTTCTTGATAAATTCATAGAGACAGATTTTAATATCTCTCAGCAATTAACACATTTTTAATAACCAATGATACTTTTATTTTATAAATATATAGAATCTTATATTTAACAATTAGAGCAAATGTTGGAACCATATAGTAAAGATTTGTGTTTCAATCTCTGTATCTGAAACATCATCCCATTCCGTTTAAAAGACATGCAAGTTTTTTAAGAATTAGCCATATAAAAATCCACTTAAGTAAAATGGAGAATACCTTAAAAAGAAAACTAACTTGTAAAAGTGGACTCAAGTAGGAAGGATATCAGACCAAGCTAATAATTATAAGAATATAAAAGATACATTAAAATCCACCCAGTTTTCCCCTCCTCACCTACATATACCAGACACAGATGGTTTGACAGGATATTTCTACTAAAATTTCAATAACCCAGTAAACCTCATGTTACAAAATTATTTCACAGGATAGAGACAGAAAACATGTTCCAGACACAGCTAGTATAACTTGATATAAAAAGGAGATGCAAAGATTAAACAAAATTGCATTATACACTGATTTTACTTACAGAGGTAAAAATACTCTACATAAGATTTTTATCTGATATGGCAATACTCTAAAAGTTATTCCAATATCATAGTAATTTCTTATTTCTACCATAATTTTTAGTCTCTTGACCTCAATCTATCAACAAGTTAGAAATTTTATAAACAGCCATGTTAGTATTACTCTTAACTTTTTATATGATCCTATCAACTTCGTGTGTATTCATAATTTTGAAGAGTTTGGCAATAGGGACTGGTTTTAATGATTATAGATTATCAGTTGATAGTTTTTCTAAGTATTTTTCTATGATTTCCTCAAAAACCACCTCTGCAGTAAATAAACGAAGAAATTAAGGCTCTGTAAAATTAAATGAAAATTAGAAGAATGGTTTTGAGGAGTTACTCCATGACAATTAGAAAACCTCTTAAGGAGCAGAATATTTTACTGTTTCATTTAGGTTTCACATTTACATTTTCCCTTTAACATACTAATCCATTCATATCTTGGGTGGTTTCATATTATGCAATGTCACTGCCTGTTATAGTTCATGAACACACATTAAGATGTATTTACTAAAGTGCAGTTCCAGAGTCAGAATTTCAATAATACCTTTAATGTTATGAATATGCTAATTTTGCTATAAAATCAAGCGAGGAAACCTAATTTTATGTTTAAAAATAAATGTGCAAAACAAACCTGTTGAAACATACAAATACAACTGGATAACTAGTGGAATATTTTGCATAGTAAGGATACCTTCTGAGACCAAGGTTCATATTCCTGTAAAATGCATACTATAAATTGTATTAGGTAACTGCATTAAGTAACTGTATAAGGAAGATCAGGTCATAAGTTTTCAGCTGATGTACATTAATCTCTGCATACCCCAGTGTTACATTTCTGAATTCTAAGTAATTTGACACTCCATCACACACACACACACACACACACACACACACACACACACACACACAAATTCCTAAATCCTTATACTTGAGTTTTACTCTTCAACCTTTCTCTGGATGAGAAGGAAAACCCAAGTAGTATAGTAACTTCAAAGTTATTATGCTTGAAATAGCATAATTAAGTGATGAAATATTTGAGGAAGTATATAAAGCTGTGAATAACTTCACATTGTGACTTGCTATAATATAGTGATATAAAGTATTATTTTGTAACTATGTATGCTTGCTTAACAGCACATAGTCTTGATTTGGATAGAATAGGGACCTTTTTAGTGTATTTGCCACAGTATTTATTAAGTCATCTGTTACATGTTGTGTGACTCATTTTCCTTTCAGAATGTTAGGAATTAACTCTTATTTTCTTCTCTCTAGTCATATTTAATCCCTTAGTCTCCCTCTTCTTACCTTCCATTTTATGTCCTTCTATTGATGTTATCTGTGTGTGTGTATGTGTGTGTGTGTCCAAACTACTTTGCTCTGATTGAATCCTTCAGGTCTCACAGGGAATTGTTGGTCTCACAGGGAATTGTTGGTATCAGTGATATATTTCAGTCTCTGATCATGGGAGTCAGGTTTGATTTCCCTATGTTTTCTTCTTCCAAGTGCCAATTGAGTTTCCTTAAAGCTGGAAGATAATGATACTGCAAGATGAAAGTATTCTTGTCCTTGAGTCCCAAGTTGTAGGAAAGATTCTTATAGGATAGTTAGAAGTAAGAGCTCCATAACCTACACTCAATATAAAGTGACATATAGACATGTGTTGGTTGAAGACAATGAAACACTTTTTTATTAGAGCAAATTACCCATTTAATAATCTCCTTCTCTCTCTTTTTCTCACCTTTTTATTGGATCATGTTAGTTATACTTAACATTAGGATTTATTTTGACATAATTACAAATGCATGGAATATGACTTTCTCCAAGTAAGTCCCAGTACTTTCCCTTCATCTTTCTTTTCTACCTCCCTCTATTTTCTTTCCTCTACTGATTTTTCTATTTTCTCTATTTTTTTTATAAAGTTAGTGTCTTGTGGATATACGTAATGTTGAGATTCACTGTAGCATATGAATACATGTAGATTGGAAGTTAGCTCAGATTCATACCACTGATTTTACCTTATCCTGTCCTTTCTCCCTCCCACTTAATTTCCTTGTTCTACTTCCCGTTTATTCTTTTAGTTTGATAGAATCCTTCCACCCCCCTGCAATTTATTTAGGAAGGAACATTGTCAAATTCATTTTGTGAATCCAGTATAACCCTGATACCAAACCCAAGGCATCAAGGAAAGAAAACTTTAGGCCAATATTCTTGATGAACACAGATGTAAAAATTCATAATAAAATATTGGCAAACCATGTATAAAATCACATTTAAAAAGAGTACATTATGATCAAGTGGGATTCATCCCAGAGATCCAAGTTTGGTTCAACATACACAAATCAACAAATGTAATTCATCACATAAATAGAGTTAAGGACAAGAATCACATGATTAGATCAATAGACATAGAAAAGAGTTTGACAAAACGTAGCACCCATTTATGTTTAAAAGGCTAGGGAAGCTAAGAACAGAAGGAACTTAACCTCAGCATTGTAAAGGCTATATATAAACCCGAGGACAACTTTTAAACTATTGATTATTCTTTTGGTGGATTAGGTACTACATCAGAGCCACAGAGGTAAGACTCTGTCAACAAGAAGCTCACAAGATAATATGGAGTAAAGGATAAAAGTCAACAATTACAATGCGTTTTGATGAATGCTGTTCTGGGGTTATCTTTAAAGACCCCATGACATGAAGGACTCTAGGAGAGCCATCCTAAGATCAGAAATAGCAAGTGTTCCTCAGGGTTTCCACTGATATACCTCAGAGATCACGTGAATGTGTGAGTCAGTTTATCTTCACTGTGCACACAACAATTGACAAGAACGACTTTGAGGGGGAAAGTTTGACTTTGGCTCATTGGTTCAGAGGGTCGGTCCTGGTCTGGAGGCTCTGAGGCAGAGCCTCTCATGTTGAGAGAAGAAAGCTGCTAAGATCATGATAACTGGGAAGCAGAGGGGAAGACACAGGAAGGGGCCAGGGACACATACAGTACCCTCGACCTTACCACAGTTGATCTACTCCCTCTAGCCAAGCCCCATCTGCCCATAGTGTTCACCATCTTCTTGTTGATCCACTCAAATTATTAATTCAACAAATGGATTAATACACCCATGAGGTCAGAACCCTCATGATGGAATCATTTCACCTCTGAGCATTGCTGCATTGCCCAATGTGTGAGCTTTCGTGGGGCATTCCAGATGCAAACCCTAACAGAGATCTTCCAGTCATTCAACTCTCTACATTGAATGAATCATTCCATCCTTTCATTTTTATCTTCTTAATGCCTGTTGGATCCATCCATCATTTTTCATTCCACCTCCTTAGAACTTAAGGAGGATCACCAACATCTCCCATCTCCATGACAATGACAGCTTGTACCTGGACTTGAAGTTCATTACCCCCCCACAACCATCTTCCATACAGTAGATAGAGCTATCTTACTATAATAATCTCCCTTCCATGGATAAAACTCTTTGATGATTGATCATTTCTGTGAAGTTTTAAAAAGAAGTCCAGACTCCTCAGTGTGGTATATAGTGTGGTGTGCTATGACATTGGCTCACCTCACAGATGCCAATGGCCACCTCACAATGTATGGTTGAAACATACTAATTCTCTGCCTAATCCTGAAATACCAGTTATGATAACATATTGTCTGTAATTTGTCTATGTATCTGATGCAAATAAAATACAACCACAAAGAACTTCCAAATAGATGGTGTGCAGAGAAAATGAATGCAGTTGAGATCTATGCCATGGAAGGCCTTGCAAACCATATTACAGAGTCTAGACATCTGAGTCAATTTTCAGAATAATCCCTAGGATTGTTACACGTCAGCATTAATCCCAAGTGAATTATTGATTGTTATAGACAATTCTGTCAAAATGCGTCCTTGGGTTTTTGATTCAGTTATCTTCAGGCCATGTCTTTAGAAACTGATTTTTTTTATTATTATAAATCCTAAAGAAAACGTAATAAAGGAAATTGGAAATTCATACCTATTTCTCTCTAACTCCTGCCTAACTTCTTATTCCCTAAGAGAGAGGGAGCTGCTAACAAATTAGTGGGGATCTAAGATGCTGACTGTGTCTTATTGGCAAGAGGGCAGTTTTGCTGTGTCTTAATGGTGGAGGTCCTCTCTTGGACTTGCCCTTGGTTGTGCTGGGTGAGTGCATTGGCAGCTGCATTCTCTGTAGTCTTTGCTGAGTTGAGCCCCTTCCCTCCTGTATTTATTTTCTCAGTGTTGCTATTTAGACTACCAAGTTTCTCGTGTGCATGATGGTATGGCAGGTGGTATAATATATACTTGATTTTTTTTTCTTTTAAATGCTGTCTTGACCTAGTTTTGAGGTTTTAGTTTCTTGTTTGAACAGCTAATTAAATCCACATCCCAGCTACTTCCTTTCTTGGGTTCCAACACACTAGGGCTACTATGTACCTGCCTGCCCTAGTGGCTGCAGGGCCATGTACTAGAGAGGGACAGACCCTAGGCACCAGAAACCCCCACTCCCAAAATTTTTCAAATTAGCCACTCTGCAGGGAGCTCATGAACTCTAACTGTACCCCAGTTGCTATAAAAAAAAAATCGTCTTCTACAGAGCTGCAGCTTGCTGTTATTTTGTCCCTGAGAGAACCTTCTGTGTCCCTGTCTGGCAGCCTTCTCACATTCAGAACTGTAAGTAGCAAAATAGTCTGACTTTCATCTATCAGTGTCCTTGAGTTGTGTCTTTCAATCAGAAAAAAAAGAAATTGAATTTTATAAAACAGATGGTAAGAGAATAGAAGGTGTGATTATCTTATATTCAAGATTAATGTTCTAACTCAACTTTTACAAAGTCTACACAGGCATTCCTGAGGGTTCGTGAGGTTTATATTTTGTGTTTTTTGTTTCTTGTATGATTTTCCTTCCTTATATATAGTTTCTACAATAATCTCAACAGAGATTTAAAAAGCAAAGTCACCATAAAAAGGCAGAAAAGTATTCTAGTTTTTCTGTTTCCTTAGTGATAACATTATTAAGTATCAAGAGGTTTACCATCCGCCCTGGGACAGGAATATAGGGCGGGTGGCTTAGTAGGTGTATGCCTTAGCATAAACAATTGGGGACAAAGCAGGATGCAGAAAAATTAAGACACTGTAGGATTCTGGTAGCTAGTGTAGACATGGGATTATGAGGCATTTTTTGCTTTTATAGTTTATCACTTTGTTCAGCTGAGTCTAAAAAAAGGATATATGGTTCTATTACAGCAGAAATAGGTAATTAGTTAAGACTATCATTGGAATACAGAAGGTTAGGCAAAACCTATGGAGTTTCAGGTAATACTTGGAAGTAACTATATAAAGGTTCATGTTGCTTCACTTTGGGACTCGGAGACAATTCCAGAAACATGTATGCAGTGTGAAATAAGCACTGAGTTTCTTTAACATCTGAATGGTAACTCAGTCACTAACTGAAAATGGTTCACAATGTATTGGTATTATCTCAATTATATGTGATGAGTGGATAATGTGATTGATTTCTACAGTATCCTAGGTACTAAATGATGGTATACCATATCTACGTCAGTGAGTGAGGAGCCAGAAAATTCTCCAGAGAAGAACAATAAGTATTTTGCTTTGAATTATGGCTTTACAATGTCATTAGCTCAGGTCTGGAAAGAAATTGAACTGTGAAATAGAAATGTAAAGATCAGAAGCTGAATGGAAGAATTCTATAGAGTTCTGAGGAATGTTTTATCCTAAAAGGTCAATTTCTGTAGCACAATGTTAATAGAGTCTTTCATATGTAAAAAACTGGAGAGAGAAAATTAGGGAAAAAGTCTCTTGAGTATAGGTAATAGTGTTTTTCTCCTTTTTAAACATTTATTGAACTTTAATTTCATACTGTATCCCATTTGAAAATTATAATAATCCTACTTTTTTTTTTGCTATTTTTCAAGAAGAAAAATGTTTATTCAGTGAGGTTAAAGAACTTTGTTAGATTTGTTCTGTGTGGACTGTTCATGAGACAGAATCAAAACTGAATTCTCCCAAGCCAGTGCAGTTTCTATGACATCATGCTATCATTAAAGATATGAGGTTATTTCACAACAATTTTACTTAGAGAAGGAACTAAAAGTAACAGGAGGAACAGAGAAGCGTGGAAGTTTATTCTACATGAGTTCCCATTTCTATACTACGATATTCAGGATCCGAACTATGACCCAGTGGGTTGTGTTATATTGGCTGCCATTTGTAACCCTTTAACTTTTACAAAAGTTGTGCCTGTCATGTTCTATAAGAGAAACCCAGGAGAGGAGACTTTGCTGTGAGTCAGGAGTTTACATTTGTGATCCCAGAAGTGGAAGTTTTCCAAAGAACTACCAAGGATGGTAACATTCAGAAGCAAAGCCTGAGGCGGCTGATCCAGTCTTTCCAATTGGCAAATCTCTTCTCAATCCTCCTTCCTCAGGACTCTGGATAATGAACCTATTTTAAAAATAAAGATTTCTCCACATGGGACTCTTATAGGCCTTCTCCATTTTCATCTTTCATTCTTGTCTGCCTTTCTAGAATAGCATTCATAATTTTGTGACTGAACTTTGGGAGCTTTAGTAAAATTATGACAGTTCTTCCTGTTTTATCAAATCAAAGTGGCCGGAAGAGAATGTGTTGGACATGACTAAGGAAGGTAAATTTAGTGATTCAGAAATACAAACAAATTTAGTCTCTACAGCATTTAAATTAAATCATACTTCTAATGAGACTTTTTCTTGACTTTAAGAAGCAGTTTAATGACTTTATTTAAATATTTTGAGTGAAAGTAGAAGTGATATCAATGAATTAAATATTAATTTCACTTAAAATGAATTCTTCAAAATGATGCTTAGAATATTTTAATAAAATGCTATATTCAAATAATTGAAATGAGCTTGAGGTAGGTCTTAATGTACTTATGAGCTAAGAACATAAGTCTATAATTGACTTATAAATGCTAACAAAACTGTGGAAAATTCATGTCTGAGGAATATCAATTTAAATTTTTTTCATAATTTCACTCCCTATCAATCATAATTTTGATAATTCTACAAATCTCATAAAAATAGAACTATTATTTAAATGTTTACAAAAACACAAAGGTGGATCAAGCAAGACCCATAGATGTTTCAATGACTGTTATACTGTATATCTCAGTGTTATAATAGTGGCTGGTGGCATTTTAATTTGTTAGATGAAGACTTAGTAATCACACCACCATGGAACTAATAACAATAATAATAATGATGAAAATGCAAACAACAACTACAATAAAAAATAACCTTGCACCTATTAGAATAACAACTTTAAGAAAATCTAGAGATAAACACAACACGTTATTAAGACTGTGGAGAGCTGGCACAGTGGTGCATGCCTGTAACCTCAGTGGCTCAGGAGGATCACAAATTCAAAGCCAGCCTCAGCAACATAGTGAGGTCCTAAGCAACTTAGCGAGATGCTGCCTCTAAACAAAATATAAAAAGGGCTGAGGATGTGGCTCAGTGGATAAGTGTCACTGGATTCAATCCTGAGTACCAAAAAAAAAAAGAAAAAGGAGGAGGAGGAGTAGGGTAGGGGGAAGAAGGAGAAGGAGGAGGAGGAGAAGAAGAAGAAACCTTTGAACATTGTTGAAGGGAACATATATTGTTAATAACCATTATGGAAAACAGAATAGATATTCCTCAGCAAATGAAAAATATAACTGCTAGTGAGATCCAATAATCCACTTCTGGGTATATGTGTAAAGAAATTGAAAGCAGTATCTCAAAGACATAAATGTACTTCCATGTTGATTGCAGCATTATTTATAGTAGGAAACATAGAAACCATTTAAGAACAAATAAGATAAGATACAAATAGGATAATAACAAATTAAGGAAATGCACACACATACACACAATAGCATATTAGTCAGTCTTTAAAAAGAAGGTGATTCTGCATTTACAACAATATGGGTGAACCTAAAGGACTTCATTCTATGCAAAATAAACCAGACCCAGCAAGGTAAATACTGCATAGCATCACTTATATTTGGAATCTAAGTGAAAAAAGATGAACTTAGAGTAACAAACAGTAGAATAGTGGTTCTGGAGATGAAGCAGTGGGAAAAGGGGGGATTACTTCTCAAAGGGTATAGACTTTCAGTTATAAGATGAATAATTATTTATTATTTAGTCACCATGCTATACATGAGAACTTATTATTAATTAGAAGTTAATAGCAATGTATTGTGTATTGGAAATTTGCTGAGAGTTGATCTCAAGTATTCTTAACACACACAAATGATGAAAAAAACACACAAAAACCATAAACTATGTGAGATGATATTATATTAATTAGCTTGATTTTGGCGATTTTCTCACAAAGTGTGTGAGTGTGTTTATGTGCGTATATAAGAAAAACATGAGTTGATCACCTTAAATGAATTCCATATAACTTATACCTCATTAAAACTGAGAAAAAATGGAGCATTACCTTTACAAAACTTCTTTGTCTATACAAGATTGGCATGAATGCTTTCATTTATTCCGTTAACATGTCCATCTGTTGTTTACATTTCAATTATAGTCATCATAAAAATGAAATAATGTTTCGCATTTCCAAATGGATGTGCCTTAGATTAGGCAAGTAGGATGTATAAAGAACACCATGTAGAGATTTAGAGTCAAAAACATTTCCAAAATTTTGTCCATGTATTTTCCAGCTCGACATCTTTGTCTGTATGAATTCTGTGTTCCTATTCTAGGCAGGTGTATCCAAGAACATGTATTCCTAGTCTCCTCCACAAATGTAAATGGGTTAACAAATGTTCCCAAGACATGACCTCACTGATTGTATCAGTGCTTTTGCCTGGAAAATTCTTCTTTACTGGAGAGACTACTCAATCATTATCTTTACCAGGTGTCACTATCTTTTATTTTATTTATTTTTTTTCAGTTATTGAATTTTAATTATACAAAATCCTGGGTTTCATTGTAGCATATTTCTACATGTAAATAACATAGTTCGATCTCATCTACCTCACCTCTTACCTTCCCTGATCCTCCACTCTTTGTTCTCCCTATTTTCCCATCCTTTTCTTTAATAGTCTCCCTGCTAAATTCATGTGGCCCCCCTCCCCAGTGACCACATATGAGGAAAGACTGCAACACTGTCTTTCTGTGTCCTGCTTATTTCTCATAACACCGTTCCATTCATTTGACCTCAAAGGACATGATTATGTTTGTGTGTGTGGTTGAATAATACTCCATTGTGTACACACACCACATATTGTTTATCCATTCATTGGCTGACAGGCAACTAAGCTAATTGGATAACTGCTTTTGTGAACTGGGCTGCAATAAGCTTGTGCAGGAAAATCTCCCTACAGCATGCTGTCTTCATTGCCATTAGGAAGGTATCAAGGATTGGAACAGCTGGAGGACATGGTAAGTTCTATCTTCTTTTTGAGAAACCTCCATCCTATTTCCATACTGACTGTTCTAATTTACATTCCTACCAACAGGATTTAAGGGTTCCTCTTCTCTGCAGTCTCACCATCATTTATTGTTTTTTTCTATTCTTGATGATATCCTGGGGGGTCAGTTAGAATCTCAGTGTAGTTTTGATTTGCATTTCCCTAATGGCTAAATATGTTGAACATTTTTTGCATATATTTATTGACCATTTGTACTACTTCTTCAAGAAGTGTCTGTTCAATTAATTTGCCCATTTATTGATTCCATTGTTTGTTTTTTAAGGTGTTCACATTTTTGAGTTCCTTGTATAGTCTAGCTATTTATTCTGTCAGAAAAGTAGCAGGCAAAAATATTTAAAATTACATAGGCTGCCTTCACTCTTAATTGTTTTCTTTGCTAGGCAAATGTTTTGTTTTTCACTTTTTAAATTTGTTCTTTTTAGATATACATGACAGTGGAATGTATTTTGACATACTATACATACATGGAGCATAACTGATTCTAATTAGGATCCCATTCTTGTGATTGCATGTGATATGGAGTTTCACTGGTTGTGTATTCATATGTGAACATAAAAAAAGTTAAGATCATTCTACTGTCTTTCCTATTTCCATCACCCCTCCCTTCCTTTCATTCCCCTTTGTCGAATTCAGTGAACCTGTATTCTTCACTCCCTGCCCCTTATTGTGTGTTAGCATCCATATGTCAGAAAGAACCTTCGGCCTTTGGTGTTTTGGATTGGCTTATTTCACTTCCAATGATAGTCTCAAGTTCCAACCATTTACTGGCAAATGGCCTAATTTCATTCTTCTTTATGGCTGACTAACCTTCCCTTGTGTATATAAGGGAACATTCATCTGTTGAAGGGCACCTAGTTTAGTTCCAAAACTAAGCTATTGTGAATTGAGTTGCTATAAACATTGATGTGGCTATGCAGACGACTTTTAATTTGATGCAGTCCCTTTTGTCTATTCTTACTATTTTCTTAGCTATTACAGTTCTACTCAGGAACTTATAGCCTGTGCCAATGTCTTCAAGTGTTTTTCATATTTTCTTTTTTTTTTCACTTTTTATTTTTTTTATTGGTTGTTCAAAACATTACAAAGCTCTTGACATATCATATTTCATACATTTGATTCAAGTGGGTTTTGAACTCCCAATTTTACCCCAAATACAGATTGCAGAATCACGTCGGTTACACATCTACATTTTTACATAATGCCCTATTAGTAACTGTTGTATTCTGCTACCTTTCCTATCCTCTACTATATCCCCTCCCCTCCCCTCCCATCTTCTCTCTCTACCCCATCTACTGTAATTCATTTCTCTCCTTGTTTATTTTCCCATTCCCCTCACAACCTCTTATATGTAATTTTGTATAACAATGAGGATCTCCCTCCATTACCATGCAATTTCCCTTTTCTCTCCCTTTCCCTCCCACTTCATGTATCTGTTTAATGTTAATCTTTTCTTCCTGCTCTTCCTCCCTGCTTTGTTCTTAGTTGCTCTCATTATATCAAAGAAGACATTTGGTATTTGTTTTTTAGGGATTGGCTAGCTTCACTAAGCATAATCTGCTCTAGTGCCATCCATTTTCCTGCAAATTCCATGATTTTGTCATTTTTTAGTGCTGTATAGTACTCCATTGTGTATAAATGCCACATTTTTTTTATCCATTCATCTATTGAAGGGCATCTGGGTTGGTTCCACAGTCTAGCAATTGTGAATTGTGCTGCTATGAACATCGATGTAGCAGTATCCCTGTAGTACGCTCTTTTAAGGTCTTCAGGGAATAGTCCGAGAAGGGCAATAGCTGGGTCATATGGTGGTTCCATTCCCAGCTTTCCCCGGAATCTCCATACTGCTTTCCAAATTGGCCACACCAGTTTGCAGTCCCACCAGCAATGTACTAGAGTACCCTTTTCCCCATATCCTCTCAAGCACTTGTTGTTGTTTGACTTCATAATGGCTGCCAATCTTACTGGAGTGAGATGGTATCTTAGGGTGGTTTTGATTTGCATTTCTCTGACTGCTAGAGATGGTGAGCATTTTTTCATGTACTTGTTGATTGATTGTATGTCCTCCTCTGAGAAGTGTCTGTTCAGGAATTTGGCCCATTTGTTGATTGGGTTATTTGTTTTCTTATTGTTTAATTTTTTGAGTTCTTTGTATACTCTGGATATTAGGGCTCTATCTGAAGTGTGAGGAGTAAAAATTTGTTCCCATGATGTAGGCACCCTATTTACCTCTCTTATTGTTTCTCTTGCTGAGAAAAAACTTTTCAGTTTAAGTAAGTCCCATTTGTTGATTCTTGTTATTAACTTTTGTGTTATGGGTGTCCTACTGAGGAATTTGGAGCCCGACCCCACAATATGTAGATCGGAGCCAACTTTTTCTTCTATCAGATGTAGAGTCTCTGATTTGATATCTAGCTCCTTGATCCACTTTGAGTTAACTTTTGTGCATGGTGAGAGGAGGGGATTCAGTTTCATTTTGTTGCATATGCATTTACAGTTTTCCCAACACCATTTGTTGAAGATGCTATCCTTCCTCCATTGCATGCTTTTAGCTCCTTTATCAAATATAAGATAGTTGTAGCTTTGTGGATTAGTCTCTGTGTCCTCTATTCTGTACCATTGGTCCACCGGCCTGTTTTGGTACCAGTACCATGCTGTTTTTGTTACTATTGCTCTGTAGTATAGTTTGAGGTCTGGTATCGCTATACCGCCTGATTCACACTTCCTGCTTAGCATTGTTTTTGCTATTCCGGGTCTTTTATTTTTCCATATGAATTTTATGACTGCTTTCTCTATTTCTACAAGAAATGCCGTTGGGATTTTGATTGGCATTGCATTAAACCTATAGAGAACTTTTGGTAATATCGCCATTTTGATGATGTTAGTTCTGCCTATCCATGAACAGGGTATGTTTTTCCATCTTCTAAGATCTTCTTCTACTTCTCTTTTTAGGGTTTTGTAGTTTTCATTGTATAAATCCTTCACCTCTTTTGTTAGGTTGATTCCCAAGTATTTTATTTTTTTTTGAGGATATTGTGAATGGAGTGTTTTTCCTCATTTCCGTTTCAGAAGTTTTGTCACTGATATACAGAAATGCCTTTGATTTATGCGTGTTGATTTTATATCCTGCCACTTTGCTGAATTCATTTATTAGTTCCAGTAGTTTTTTTGTAGACCCTTTTGGGTCTTCTAGGTATAGAATCATGTCACCTGCAAATAGTGATAATTTAAGTTCTTCCTTTCCTATTTTTATGCCTTTAATTTCTTTCGTCTGTCTAATTGCTCTGGCCAGTGTTTCGAGAAATTTATTGAATAGAAGTGGTGATAGAGGGCATCCCTGTCTTGTTCCAGATTTTAGGGGGAATGTCTTCAATTTTTCTCCATTGAGAATGATGCTAGCCTGAGGCTTAGCATAGATAGCTTTTACTATGTCGAGGTAAGTTCCTGTTATTCCTAGTTTTTCTAATATTTTGAACATAAAGGGATGCTGTACTTTGTCAAATGCTTTTTCTGCGTCTATTGAGCTGATCATATGGTTCTTATCTTTAAATCTATTGATGTGGTGAATAACATTTATTGATTTCCGTATATTGAACCATCCTTGCATCCCAGGGATGAATCCTACTTGATCATGGTGCACAATTTTTTTGATGTGCCTTTGTATCCGATTCGCCAGAATTTTTTTGAGGATTTTTGCATCTAGGTTCATCAGAGATATTGGTCTGTAGTTTTCTTTCTTTGAGGTGTCTTTGTCTGGTTTCGGAATCAGGGTGATGTTGGCCTCATAGAATGAATTTGGCAGAGCTCCCTCTTTTTCTATTTCCTGAAATAGCTTGAAACATATTGGTATTAATTCTTCCTTAAAGGTTTTGTAAAACTTCGCTGTATACCCATCCGGTCCTGGGCTTTTCTTGGTTGGAAGTCTTTTGATTGCTTCTTCTATTTCAGCTATTGATGTTGGTCTGTTTAAGTTGTGAGTATCCTCCTGACTCAGTCTGGGCAAATCATATGACTTAAGGAATTTATCGATGTCTTCACTATCTTCTATTTTATTGGAATATAGGTTTTCAAAATAATTTCTAATTGTCTTCTGTATTTCTGTAGTGTCTGTTGTGATATTGCCTTTTTCATCCCGTATGTTAGTAATTTGAGTTCTCTCTCTTCTTCTCTTCATTAGCATGGCTAAGGGTCTGTCGATCTTATTTATTTTTTCAAAGAACCAACTTTTAGTTTTGTTAATTTTTTCAATAGTTTCTTTTGTTTCAATTTCGTTGATTTCCGCTCTGATTTTAATTATTTCTTGCTTTCTGCTACATTTGCTGTTGTTTTGCTCTTCCTTTTCTAGGGCTTTGAGATGAAGTGTGAGCTCATTTATTTGTTGGTTTTTCCTTTTTTTGAGGAATGACCTCCAGGCGATGAATTTCCCTCTTAAAACTGCTTTCATTGTGTCCCATAGATTCCGATATGTTGTGTCTGTATTTTCATTTATCTCTAAGAATTTTTTGATTTCCTCCTTTATGTCTTCTGTAACCCATTGATCATTCAGTAACATATTGTTCATTTTCCATGTGATGTAGGATTTTTCCTTCCTTCTTTTATCATTGATTTCCAGTTTCATTCCATTATGATCAGATAAAATGCATGGGATTATCTCCACCCCTGTATATTTACTGAGGGTTGCCCTATGACATAATATATGGTCTATTTTTGAGAAGGATCCATGTGCTGCTGAGAAAAAAGTATATCCACTTGATGATGGTTGATATATTCTATATATGTCAGTTAAGTCTAGGTTGTTGATTGTGATATTGAGTTCTATAGTTTCTTTATTCAACTTTTGTTTGGAGGATCTGTCAAATGGTGAGAGAGGTGTGTTGAAGTCACCCATAATTATTGTGTTGTGGTCTATTTGATTCTTGAACTTGAGGAGAATTTGTTTTATGAACGTCGCAGCACCATTATTTGGTGCATAAATATTGATAATTGTTATGTCTTGTTGGTGAATGGTTACTTTTAACAGTATATAATGTCCTTCCTTATCCCTTTTGATTAACTTAGTCTTGAAGTCGATTTTATTCGATATGAGGATGGCCACCCCTGCTTGCTTACGAGGACCGTGTGCGTGGTATATTTTTTCCCAACCTTTCACCTTCAGCTTGTGTATGTCTTTTGCAATCAGATGTGTCTCCTGGAGGCAGCATATTGTTGGATTTGTTTTTTTAATCCATGTTACCAGCCTATGTCGCTTTATTGGAGAGTTTAAGCCATTAACGTTTAGAGTTACTATTGATATATGGTTTGTACTTCCAACCATGTTTGATTATTTATCTTCTTCTTTTTTTTAATTTAATTTAGTTTGTTTCTCCATGGTTAGCTTTCCCCCCACCCTCTGTTTTTATAGAGGCACTTCCCACTGATGGTTTTGGTTATTGTTTTTCATTTCTTCCTCGTGTAGTGTTTTGCTCAAGGTGCTTTGCAATGCTGGTTTTCTGGCTGCAAATTCTTTTAGCTTTTGTTTATCATGAAAGATTTTTATTTCGTTGTCATACCTGAAGCTTAATTTTGCTGGATACAGAATTCTTGGTTGGCATCCATTGTCTTTCAGTGTTTGAAATACGTTGTTCCAGGATCTTCTCGCTTTCAGCGTCTGTGATGAAAAATCCGTTGTTAACCTTATTGGTTTACCCCTGAATGTAATCTGCCTCCTTTCTCTTGTAGCTTTTAATATTTTCTCTTTGTTCTGTATATTGGATATCTTCATAACAATGTGTCTTGGCGTTGGTCTACTGTGATTTTGTGTGCTCAGTGTCCTGTATGCATCTAAAATTTGTATATCCGTTTCCTTTTTTATTTCTGGAAAGTTTTCTGTAATTATTTCATTTAGCAGGCTACTCAGTCCCTTGGTTTGAATCTCTGTACCTTCTTCTATCCTGATGACTCGTAGGTTTGGTTTTTTTTATGTTATCCCATATCTCTTGGATGTTTCTCTCGTGATTTTTAACCAGCCTTTCTGAGTTGGCTAGGCTATTTTCAAGATGATATATTTTGTCTTCATTATCTGACGTTCTGGCTTCTACTTGCTCCACTCTGTTATTGATACTCAATTGAGTTTTTAATTTGGTTTATTGTTTCCTTCATTTCTAGAATTATTGTTTGATTTTTTTTTATAATCTCTATCTCCTGATAAAGATGCTTAACTTCTTCTTTTATCTGTTTATGTAATTCATTTTCAAAGTGTTCTTTCACTGTTTGGATTTGCTGTCTCGTATCCTCTTTAAGGTTCCATTCCATCTGTCTAAGGTATTCCTTGAGTTCTTTATATGACCATTTTTCTGCTGACTCTAGGTCCTCCTGAATATTTAGGCTGTCCTTTATTGTTTGTACCCCTTTTCTTCCTTGCTTTTTTATGCTGCTCATGTTACTTCTTGTTCTGTTTGACTGCTGAGTTACTGTTTACTCTTATAAATTTATTTGATGCTTGGGAGGAAAGATATTAGAAGGAAAGGGAAGAAGTCACTAAAGAGAATGAGAGTAGGCAGGTAGAATTCAAGGAAGGGGGACTAAGAAAATTAAAAAGAAATGAAAAGACAAAAGAAACAAAAACAAAACACACACACAAAAGTTAGAAAATAGAGAAAGAAAGAAAAGAAAAAATTTTTTTTACAAAAATAATAATGATAATAAAAATAATGAAAATTAAAATTAAAAAAATTATAATAATAATAAAAATAAAAAAAATTAAAAAAATTAGAAACATTAAAAAAAGTTAAAGAACAACAACAAAAAAAATTGAAAATGAAAGAAAAAAAAAGAAAAAGAAAAAGAAAAAAAATGATAATAATAATAATAATAATAATAAATTCAGTCATAAAGTTCGATTAATTTCTCTTCCAGTAGGTGGAGCTGTGCCCACTGGGTCAAGCTTCTCCTCTCACTAAGTGGGAACCAATCACTGTGTAGCAGCTCTTCCTCACAGACTGGGTGGGTCTCCAATCCTGAGTGCCTAGGGCCTTCTCTTGTGTTTCCTCAAGCCAGGCCCCACTCACCTGTGACGCTCACCACAATACTGGCTACATGTCATGTCTGCTGCTCCTGGGAGCCCTGTTGCGCTGGTTTCAATGCAGTTATCTCCTCCGCCCGTGAGGTCAGTTCTCTGCCAAGGTGGTATCACATGTAATTGGTGACCATTCGTTCCCTTTGCCGGGTGACCAATGCAACGGGTGGGTCCTGACTGTCTCTCCCAATCCCCGTTTCAATCCTGTGGCCACTGCCTATGAAGGCTTGGTTGGTTTTTACCTCTGAAAGTTCCTAAGGGCCAATCAGTTATTTCAGCGGGATTGTTAGTGCTGAGTCACGAGAAGCAGGCGAACCGGAGCTTGGATGCAGCCGATCCGGGCTCTGTGTGTGTGTTCTGAGGGGCCCAGACTGTACACCCCAGATCCACGTCAGCTCAGCATTGCCTAGTGATCCTGAGCAAACAGCATTTATACAGTTTACAGCTCCCTATGCCCGCGCAGTTGAAGAGGTCAGAGACTTGATCTCTCCCCGCCCGCTGTCATGTTAGATCTCCTCAATGATATTCATGTTGCCCTTACAGCTTCCTGGCATAAGCAAGTTCTTGGGATTATACAAACTGCTGCTTATCTTTCCAGTCCAGATTTCTAGAAATTAAACCCTGCCACCGTCGCCTCTTCCCCGGGGCCACGCTCAGGGGCGCCGCGCTCGTCCTCGACCGTAGCTGCGCCACCGACCGGTGCCCAGCCCCCGGGGCCCAAGGGGCTGCTGCCGCGGCTCTCCGGCTCCCTCCTCTGAAGCACGGGTCCCCTCGCAGGGGCATGCAGAACGACCCCAGAGTAGGCTCTGCCCAAGGGTGCAGTGGCGAACAGGCGACCCAGGCGCTCAAGGCTGCGGTCCAGCCTTTGGAGGACAGGGCTCGGCACGCAGCCCAGCTCCAACCTCTAGGTGCGGCTGCCGGACAATGTAGCCATAGCCATCAAGACAGCCGGCAGAAAGCAAATGGCGGCTCCCGTGGAGTGGATTTTCGGCACAGAAACCGCAGCCCCGCCAACGATCCCAATCCACAAACTCTCCCTGTATAAAAAATATTCAAAAAAAAAAAAAAAGGCGGGGCGCACTGAGCTTTCTTTGCCTAGGGTACTTACAATCCACTGCTGATTACACATTCACCTTTTCTGCCCGGAGCGAAGCGAAAGAGGAAGCAGATGGGAGCAAAGCGCCTGCGGCTCTGGGCAGCAAAGCGTCCAGGAGCCAAGAGTCTCTTTTTCGATCTCTTTGTTCTTCCTGCTGCTTGGCAAAGTGGTCCGCTACAGATTAACGGTGAAAGGAGCTCTTACATGTTGTTCGAAATCTCGATTAAAGCCGCTGCTCTGAGCACCATGCTCAGCACTTCAGCAAACCCCGTGCGCAGCGGCCATCTTTTTCCAAGATCTGTTTTTCATATTTTCTTCCAGCAGTTTCAAAGTTTCATGTCTCATAGTTAAGTCTTTGAACCCTTTGAGTTTATTTTTGTATGATATGATAGGGATCTAGCTTCATTTTTCTGCATATGGATATCCCCTTTTCCCAGTAACACTTATTAAAGAGGCTGCCTTTTCTCAATGTAAGCTTTTGCCTTGTTTTCAAGAATCAGATGACTGGCTGGGCATGGTGGTGCATGTTCATAATCCCAGGGCCTCAGGAGGCTGAGACAGGAGGATCACAAGTTCCAAGAAAGGCTCAGCAACTTAGTGAGGCCCTACAGAACTCAGTGAGATCCTGTCTCTAATTAAAATATAAAAAAGGCTGGGGATATGGCTCAGTGTTTAATCATCCCTGGGTTCAATCCCCAGGGGGGGAAATATATATATATATATATATATATATATATATATATATATATATATATATATATATATAATATATATATTTATATATAATATATGAATATATAATATAATGATATATTATGATATACATAAACTATATAAAATGTATATTAATTATATAAAAATATATATTTTAATTCCTTGGATAGGTGTATTTTTATTTTTTGCAGCTATTGTGAATGAATTTTTCCTTATTTCTTCTTTATAGGGTTCATTATTGGTGTACAAAAAAACCTATTCAGTTTTGAATATTTATTCTATATCCTGCTATTTTGCTATATTTGTTGATCAAATCTTATTGTATTCAGGAATCTTTAGTTTTCAGAGGCTTTGGGATCATATTATCTGCAAATAGGGAAAATTTTATTTGTTCCTTTCCTGTTTGCTTTCCTTTTCTTTCATTCTCTTCCCTAATTGTTCTGACTTAAATTTCAGGTACTATATTGAATAGGAGCACTGAAAGTGAGCATTCTTATCTCATTCCTAATTTTAGAGAAAATGCTTTTAGTTTTTCTCCATTCAGTATTAAGTTGGATGTAAGTTTTTAGTAGACAGCTTTCATTATATTGAGTTAGGATCCTGCTATATGTAGTCCCTTTAGGACTTTTATCGTAATAATGTTGAATTTTGTCAAAGGCTTTTTCTGCATCTATTGAGATGATCATGTAACTTTTATCCTTGATTCTATTTATATGGTGTTTTATGTTTATTGATTTGCATATGTCCAAACATTCTTGAATCTCTAGAATAAAACCAACTTGATCATGCTGTATGAACTTCTCAATGTGCTACTGATTTCAATTTGCAAATATTTTATTGAGAATTTTTGAATGTATGTTCATCATGGATATTGAACTGTAATTTTTTGTTGATGTGACCTTATCCATTTTGGGTACCAGAATGACACTGGCTTTATTCAAGAATTTGGAAGTGTTCCTTTACTTTCTTTTTCATCGAATGGGTTGGGGTACATTGATTTTTTGATTGTAAAAGATCTTTTAACATGTATCAGTGAATTCATCCAGTCTTGGGCTTTTCTGTGTTTGGAGACTCTTTATTACTATTTCAATCTCATTGCTTATCATCTCTGTGTCTTGCTTCAGTGGTATTCTTCTGGGGCCATACTGAGCCACAGGGTAGTTTCCAACAAAATTGGTGTGGCAATATGTGCTGTGGTCTCCAGAGTACCCAAAGCAACAAGTTCAAGCATGACTTCCATAAGATGGCTCTTTGCTTCCTTATAAGCACTTCATTTATAAGTTGAGAAGCTCAGTACTTCTCAAGCTGTGCCATTAGCAGATCAGCTAAGTTCAACTGCCTTTCCATGATGATTTTGTCCACTCTGTGTCTGCCTCTCCCTTACCCCTCTCCTTCGCTGGACCACAATTGCAGCCAGACTTGGTGCTGATGTATTCTTTCTTGACCTCTGTTCTACTGACTAGAATTTCTGGGTCTCTGATTGTTCGGTGTTCAAGATCAGTGAATCCCCTCAGTCATCCACCTTTCTAAATAGGCATTCTCCAGTTGCCTTGATTCCTAGATACAGAGAAGCTACAAGGTGCTGCTTGCCTCTACGCCACTATCTTGGATCCTTGGAATAATGCCTTTTTGTAAATGGGGAGGCTCTTCTTCTTTTTCTCCCTCTTATCCTTTTCTTTCGTTCTGGGGATTAAACTCAGGGTCTAGGGGTGCTAGGCAAGTACTCTACCACTGAACCATCTTCCCAGCTCCAGTGGATGCATTTCTTTAGTGAACACACCAAACCAGATTTTGTGTCCATGCCCAGGCAAGCCTCTATGTTGATTGAAGTTTTTCTTTGTATATTTCTCTCACTGGATTATGATACTTTTAACTCTACCTTTTTTACTGTATTATACCCAGGCATCAGCCAGCATCTAACACATTGAGTATTTGATGTCTGTCTGTTCATTGAATGAAATTAATGATTTAAGAAAAGAAGATATGGAATTCCTGTCACTCAAATCCTAAGCAGGTGACCATATGTCTCTATGGCCAGGTCATTTATTACAGAAGTTAATATCAACAAGTCACTTAAGATGTTATGACAATACATTACAAGCATCACTTATCTATTCCTTTTGGTTTGAATAATCCTAGTATTATCAATGCTACACTGGAGACAAATGAAATCAAGTTCAGCAATGTTGAATATGTTGTCTGAGCCTACATTGTTTGGGACACAAGTTTCCTTGGCTTCAAATCTTGGGCACTTTCTATCATGTTATGTCTTCCTTCATTTATTGATGGCCCATAAATTCTGAGTGCATAATTTGGACATTCACATGTTGATGAAACATGAAGGACATGATAGTTTTCTTGTGTTTTGAACCATATAACTTTTCCAAAGAGAGAATCTCACTCCAATAAGAAAACAACAAACACAAAGTCTCCTGAATAACAAAGACAAGTTTTCAACCATATTATTTCATCTACTGTGTTTTCATTTTTTAGTTAAATAGTAACCCAATTAGTAAAATTAGGTGTGTTATTTTCATTTGCTTGTTTTTAATGTTGGGGATGGAATCTAGGACTTCTCATATGCTCCTCATGCTCTCTCACTGAGCTGCCCTGCCAGCCCTAAAAATCATTTGGTGATTTGTAGTTAAAAAAAAATCACTCTATGCCCAAATGACAGTAGACAACAGATAGAGAAAAATTGTGTGCAATAATTTCAAAATATGCTCAGAGACTCAGAATCTTACAATGTTTCAAAGCATTCGTGATAACTTTATTTACACTGTAATGTCATGAAGGAGACAGGTAAATGAATTTATTAATTATAATTGCTCTTAGCAACCCAATCTTGCTACGTTCGCTCTTAAAAAATGACCCAAGCTCAGGATTCTCATAATTATTTAAATACATGTCCTCCAACACACATGTGTTTGTATACAGATGAACATCTTTATCATATTTCAAAAATATATAGTTATTTGAAGAGATGACATCTTCTTTTTGATATTTTTCAATCTTATTGAGTAGTACTCACAGAAGGGAATCCACAGGCATTTGTCTTCAATACAGTCATTTGTAACCTGTTTGGATAATTGAACTGTCAACTTGGCTCCAGCCAGAATCCCCTGGCTATTCTACATTTGTTTGCTTTGCGGTATTCAGTACTTCTGTTTTAATATGCCTTGTTAGTGCAAATAGCACTGCCTCAAAACTACTATTAAGGAGAAAAAAAATAGGGTTACACATGAGAACTAACTGCCAAAATAATGTATATATAATTGAAACGATAAGTAATCTGTCATCAAATCCAATGTATCAGTTTTATTTTTCTTACCAGAAATCTCCAGCCTGTCTCTCTTATGCTTCAGCTGTCTTTGTTAAGCATAAATATTTTAAATTTTAATTTTTTCATGTGTAGTAGATTGATGTTTTATAGCCTTATTTGTTCCAGAATAGTACCAGAAAGCATTCACAGTTGGATGAATTTGTGCAATTCTAAGAATTATTTATGTTTTCTTGATGGTAGATACATTCTTTAAAAAAAACAGCTAAACATATTCCATTAAAAAAGCATATTCTCTCTCTTGACAAGTCTTTCAAAAATGAGTTCTGGGTTCAGTTTGACCATAGATGACTCTAGTAGGCCAAGATGTCAAGAACTTCAGGGATCACAAATAGCTAATACTACCTCAGGTTGACCAGGAATACAGACTTGGTTTCAATGCAGAAAGGCGACAATATAGTTGCTACTTCCATCAACCCACAAGCAATAAAAATTGAACTAAAATTTATTATAAGAAACACTTTCCTTCCAAAGTTTAAAAGAAGAGTTGCTGTTTGAACAGCCTCCATCTGTCTTAGATACTTGCTCAACACTACACTCATGCAAACTTTTGTGTTGGAAATTGCTAAAGTTGCAAATACATGATTGATCTTATCAGAATTAGAAAGCAAAGAAAGTGAAATATAACCTGATTCTGTAATTTAGGACAATTGTTTTCCTTTTTATGATCCTCTACAGGAATGTTAAAAGGAAGTTTCTTGCTTTGATTACACATTAAACTGCTCAATGCATTCTTCAATAAACAGTTAATAAAATATAGGACTTGAAATAACTAGTTTTTCTTTCCACTTATTTAACATTTATACCTTACTTAAAGATTTATGTATATATTGACCTCCAAATAGCATTCTTAGACCTCTTAGGTGATGTGATCTTTAGATTTTCAGGAAGCCACTGTTTCCAGCCCTCACCAAATAAACTCACCGTAGTTTATTGGGATGGGTGTGATCATGATACTTTGATTACTCTTAATTCTTAAACTGTGCTTAGATTTACAAGGCCATGGATGGCTTTTACACATCAGCAGGGAATGAGGAATCCAAGAGCAGGCTTGGGAAAGTACAATTTAGAGCCTAGAATTTCTAGGACTGAACTTCTCATTTGGAAATATAAATACAAAACCTGACTTTGATTATCTTCCTGGAGAAATGTTTGCAATTGTCATGTTAAAAATATAATCAGAGATGGCCACAGGCCCTCTGGAAAACTTGGTCCTGGGTTGCATTAGGTAGCAAATGTGACTCTGAGTAATCAGAAATTAAGTATTTGGAAGCATTTATTCACGTGGAAAGAAGAGAACTATCTCAAGAAGGCACATGTAGTTCTGGTGGTCTTTGCTGAAGTTCTACACCATTCCTTCATTTATTCATTTATTCTGACACTTGTTTGGTAAGGACCTACCTGTCACTAGATAATGGAGATCAAGAGAGGGACATGGAAGCACCAACCCAAGCACTGACCCACCAAGAAATTAAGGACTGAGGAAAGTGATCAATAATAGGCTCCAAGTGAGAAATAATTTTGGAGTCTTGGAACGAAGAAGTCCAAGAATTTATGCAGAAAAAAAGTATTTGGGTGGGCATGACTAGAGAGAAGAGAGGTATAAAGTTGGCATACAGATATGTATCCTTTCATGGGAGAGTGAGTAGTTATTCCCAAATAATTCCTGATTCAAAGTAATGATAAAGTCAGTGCCAAAGAGTTGTTTTAAATATTCAACAAATATTTACTAAACCAAGAGCATGAAAATCAGAAACAAGAGCCATATAGTTAAGTAGAACCTAAAGTTGAAGTTGGTTGTTCAAGCAGGGGTCAGATGTCAAGAGTTTGAACTCATTAGTTTTAATAACCAGATGGAAAAGTCAGAGAGAGCATTGTATGTGGTAGGTGTGAGCTTGCCCTGGGGCGTGCCTATCTTCATATTTGCTATAGACACATTCTCTCCACTTTGGGTAAAAAGGGCATAATCCATGTTTGCTGGCTAAAATTTCCTAAATTCTAAAGAGTATAGACAATCCAACCCCAGAGTTAGTCATTGCTCATAAGGCTGCCTTCCTTCAAGTGCATGTTACAAAGTAGAACAAGTCCTGCATAACCATTTGGTCACTTTATTCATGGGACATGACCAATATCTCCTTAAATATTATACTTTCATTCACTACTCAAGAAAAGTTCACTTTTAGCTGTGAAGGCATTTTCTCTGTTTCCAATAATATCTCTGAAAAGTTCATGGTCTGTGATCTTAATTATCATCATCATAATAAACTATCGTCTTTATTTTTGCTTCTGATTCCATATCCTGTTTCTCACTGAACATAATTTGTATCAGCCACAGTTCTACCTAGAACAATTCATCAAGGGTAAGAATCTTGAGGTCTTATATCCTCAGGTCCTTGTTCTCCAAACTCCAAATCTATCTAGATATAAGAAGAAAATAAACAAAATGTTTATTACAAAATAAAAATTTACTAAAAATGCACGTGCATTCGGGAGTACCTAATGCTCAAGGAGCTGTATATGGAATTCTGTATGCAATCCACGTCTTCTGTATATCTAAAAGCTACATTTCTATTTTGTACATATTACATAAAATAAAAATCTTCTCACCAATAAGCCTTCTCGCTAATCAACTATAAATAGCCACACACCCATTCTTGCTAAAATTTTGTGCCAAGCTCTTAGTTGCCATTTCAAGAATAATTGTCCTAAATAGCATACTTTATTTTTTTTCAGAATAGATGCTTTATATATATAAAATCTATCCAGTATTGGATACTTTATAATATTAGTATTAATATGCTACTAACACTAATATGGTACATTCAACTGACATCTTTGAGAAATGCTATTTTTACACTTGTACACAACATAACTATTAAAATTGCATTAGTTGGAAATACAAAATAATGGAAACACAGTTCAGTTTTTCTAGAGTTAGTATAAAAACCTTAATGAATATATCTTTGTGATTTAGCTACCCAGAACCACCTTCAAGGAAAGTGATATTCCTCTGTGCTACTCAAGAGCATATATGAGTTTTAGGTTGCAAAACTTTCATTAAAATTGTATGTAACCATTCTCTGGAGCATGGACCTTGCATAATACCTTTCTATCAATGAATTATGCATGTCAGTTTCTATACTCACCCTATTTTTATGTTTAGTCTTTAAACATATTTATAGCAGGGTTCCCATAAACTCATTATGCTGTAAATGTGTTAAAGTAAGTATACTGTGTCCCTGATTGAAAACAACAAAAAAGTATTATGGAGGGTCAAATTTACATGCATTAATATATAATCAGAAGCCCCCAACTGTGACTCACCATCAAAAATTGAAGACATTCAGAGACATAATCTGAAGATTTACAGAAATTTCTAGAGTGCCTAATGCCCAGATGCTATAAATTAAAGTTTAGGGTCTAGGGACTAAATTTTTAAAGGTAAAATACGTGAGATGATGTATGTATCAATTAGTTCAATTGTGGCAATCATTCCAGAATGTAGACATGTCAAAACATCACATCGTACACCTTAAATATATGTGATTTTTATTTGCCAGTTATACACTTCAATAAAGCTGAAAAATAAAATTTTAAATATTGGTAGTATCAAATAGGAAAATAGGTCCTAAACTTGAGGGCCAGACTCAAGAAATCTAAGGTAAGAATTTTCTATGACAAAGTCACCTTTATGTCTATATATTCTTTTGACTAGCTAAGCTTATATAATGCTATCTTTGGAGGTGCAATACCACCCTGAGTTTCAGTCACTTTCTAGAAACACCAAAATCATCATGAGACACAGCAAATTATACAAAGTAAACCCAGCAAAGAGCAAAGGTATAGGAATCAATGTCCAGAAAAAAAACAGGTGTAAGCTTCTATGGATCTTCTTCCTGTGGCATCACACATAGGATATACTTAATTCCCTCCATGATTAAATATAACAAAAAAGTGGTGTTATCTACCACTGAAACTCATTTGCATTTAATGCCCAAGATGTTTATGGGGTTCAGTTAAGTCACATACCTTTTGCCTTAGCCACTATTCCTAGTTCTGGGAATCATGGGAAGCTTCCTCAAGTCCAAGTTCTCAGACACTAATCAAGGTGCAGCCTAGAAACAGGCTTTCCTATGTAACTAGTTTCTGCACAGATGCTATATTTGGAAATGACTTGTTTCAATTTACATATATTTATTTCACATTGTTTATATGATTTTCATCTTCATATTGCCAACTGTGTGCTCAAATGTAAAACTGGAAAGAGATGTACACTCTTACACAGAACTCACACCCAGGTAGACTTAATGAATGCAAATAACCTGAGAGCATAGATAACAGTAAACGGTAATAACATAGTTATGAAACAGTGAGTTTTTAGAATGTATTACCATTGCTACTAATTTTACTGATTTTTGATGATGGTTTCCTTGGAACCTGGTTTGCCAAATTCCTGAAAATTTAGATTCAGTGTGAGTTGGCTTTGGCACAGCCAAGAACACAAGCACCTATAAATCTTCTGTTCCCATAATGTCTACTAATACCTTATTGGCCAGTTCTTTATATTGAGGGCTGGGGCTGTGGAGTCCACATGTGGAAGTGAAGTAGAAGGACAGAAGGTTAATTAAAAAAAAAACTCTTATCTGCCACACAATCTTCTATTCTGAGTGTCATTGTACAAGTATTACAGTGTTTTCACCTCCCATATCTTATTTAATCCCAACTTAATTTTATGGAAAAGGAAATTAAAGTCCCAGTTTTATTCATTTTAAATAGTTTGATTGACAGTGTTTCCTTAACCAATGCCATTCACAGGGAGAGACTACAGACAAGGCAGAGGAGGCCGTCTGTACTCAGGTTTTGATTTATTTAGGGGGTCCCAAATTTAAACTTAGAGCAGTGTTTCTCAGCAAAGAATAAAGCTAACCTTGCCAAGAGGCTGGTGACTTTTCACAGGATTTTTTAGTTTATGGTTCTGGCAATTTCTATACTTCTTTCCATGATTCTCTTTAAGGTCTCTTCTAACGTGGTCTGTGTATTGAAATGGAAGAAGTTCCATGTCGTTAGTCCATAGAGTTTGCTTACAATTTCCAAGTACCTCACAGACTCCAAAGGCTCTGCTATGTATGTGTATTTGTACAGCTGGGTCATTTAAAGCAACAGTCCAGAGCACTGCTACTTTCATTTTTATTCTGAAGAAACATAGCCTACTCCTAAGGTCAGTGAATATATGCTCTACTATGCCGGAGAAACCCTGTTGCTTTCATAACATTATGCCCACACTGGTAATGAAATAGAAACTGGGAGTCACCCCTTAACAGAGAAATCCTTGTGTGATTTATATATACTTCCCCACCATCCACAGAACCTCTCTTAAAAATAAACTAATTGCCTCTGAGCTGAAGTCTTTGAAAAGTATGGAGGCTCAAAGAAATGACCAGCCCCTGTGTTCTAGTGCTAAAGAAGGTCTCCAGGTGATGCTTCATTAGGAAGCACCCCACTGGTGCCACATCTGTCTCTTCCCCATCTTCTCTTTGCCTGCAGGTACTTTTCATGTATCCCACCTTGCATTAGGAGTCCCTTCAGGATAAGAACTTTATCTTTGCTGCCCATTTTATTTTTTTAGACCTTAAAGCCTGTAGTGAGAATAAGGACAGAAAAACAGGACTAGCAACCACTGTTTACAATTCACTTGTTAGAACCATTAGAGTATTTTTCTCACAGATCCATCACTCATGAAATCATTAATTCCATATCTGCAATTACTCCATGCCAACAAATGTTCTGGGGTGCTATCCCAGGAAACCCTCTGCATTCTTGCAGTAAGTATACAAACCTGTTCCCCTACCACCACTTACTTGGCTGCTTTGAAATTACCCCACCAAACCACTTTCCTGTCCATCACCTCCCAGTTCATGCCTTCGTGTAGTGGATTTAGTGCCTAGAGTTGCCATCCTTAACCTGCTACTACTTCAAATCTCAACTTTATTAGGATTTTCCTAGAAGATTATCCTTGATCCCACAGCCTGGGCTAGAAACCTATTAGCATTTCTACCATGTTCTATGGGCTGTGCCATTCTTAAATATATACCACACCATAATTGCTGATTAATTTGCACATCTCTACCAAATTTAAGCCCCTCAAACAGAAGAGACCTACTATTACTAGATTGTTGTTACCAGAACAAGATAGGATCTATCACCCAACAGGCCTTCATTCCTGCTTATTGAGTAAATCAATGGACATTTAAAAAGCTGCAGAGAGGCTGGGCACCATGATGCATGCCTGTAATCCCAGCAGCTCAGGAGGCTGAGATAAGAGGATTGCAAATTCAAAGCCAGCCTCCGCAAAAGCAAGGTGCTAAGCAACTCAGTGAGACCTCGTCTCTAAATAAAATACAAAATAGGGATGGGAATGTGGCTCAGTGATTGAGTGCCCTTGAATTCAATCCCTGATACCCCCCCCAAAAAAATAAATGCTGCAGAGACATATTTCCCCACTTGAAACTGTCACTGTCAGTACCATATTTGCATATTAGAAATTTTGGCAACCATCTCCACTTGAAGTCCCAGTGGAAATCTACAAAGATAATTAATAATGGAAAAAAGCTTTATTCTTTTTGAAATATAATCCTTTAGTACAGTTAACTCTAATGTTTTCAAAGGATAATTCCATGAATCCTATAAACACCAAAGGGAAACTCCAAAATATACTGGAACCGTCTGAAATAGATACCCATTGATACTAAAAGTTTAGATTAAGATAAACTCTTCCATTTGTAGCCTTTTGAATAGGGAGAATTTACCAATGTGGTCTGTCTGTCCCTCTCAAGCAATGATAGGATTTTGTTGCTGAGGTCACTATATTCTTTTCGATTTTATCACATTGTCAAGGGCATCCCTCTGGCTTTCTATTTCAGATGCGTTATCTATATTTGACAAAATCATGATTATAATATGGCTCAAGTAAATGTACTTCATTGTGAGCTTTGGTTTTTCAATGCCTTCTCTTCTCACTAACCTTTGAATATTCCACAAGTTCTGATTGCTTAATATGTAACATGTTACATTCATTACACAGTGTATAAAAGAGATTCTATATGATTCCCAGCTGACAGGTGTCTTGCTAGGATTTTTCATAGTAAGAAAAATATACAATAAGAAGGCTTGGCAATACATTCCCAAAATTTTATACAAGTAGGTTTTTGGTAAGTTGAACAAATAAGTCCATGAATAAATAGGCGTAAAGAGGTAAGATTAATGACTTCATGGAATAACTGTGTTAAAAAATAAATGAGTGTGAAATTATTCTAATTGTCCATATTAAGCTGTAGCAGTGTATCAACTAATGGATGCCCAGCTATTGAACATTGAAAGTTTTTTTAGAAACCTATTTTAATTAAAAAAATATGATTACCAATATATACTATATACTTGAATCATCATACTTATTTTATGAGAGATTGTGTATACACTTGCTACTGCAAGATCCATTGTTCTCCCCATGTGAGTGATAGTCTACTAACCTAAACTGGCAGTATTTCTCAGAAATTCCTTCTGTACTCTGGGGTGAGGCTGACTACAGAAGGAATCAGCATGGGTTTTGATCACTAATGTGAGAAAGAAGCCCTTATGTGCTGAAGGCTAGAATAAGAGACCACACACTATGGCTGAGATCATCTCTGCCCCGCTGATTTAATTTGTTGGGATGGTGTCACAGCTGTGTCACTTTTTCTCCTGTCTCCTGATAGCTCCTTCAACTTCTGAGTTCTGTGATGGGTAGTTGATATGTCTATGGAGCTCACAAGGAGCTCACTGCTGCTATTCATCACTTCATCACATGTAATAGAGACCATAAGGACAAATGTGGCTTTAGTTTGTCCCCACAGATACCAGTTTGTATGCATCCACCCTTGGTTCACATCCACTACCTCTTTCTGATGACTGGTCTTCCTGATCTATGGGAACAACAGGTCCTCCATTTGACAAAGAGGCAATGGTTTTAATAGACTTATTCACAATTCCATATGGACTAAGCTCTATAATTAATCTCTTATTTCATGTAGATCATGGTGATCTTGATTCTTTGAACAAAACCTATTATATCCCCTTTTATATTCTGACTCATATAGGTTTTTATATGGCCTTCATGGCACACGTGCATTACCACTGACATGATTGATTATAATGATCCAAAGATCCTATAATATGCATTCTATAGTGTGAGGACTTGGAAGTGCATGTAGCATGAATGGTGAAATTTGGGGCATGTTGTCACTCTAGTATTCACTTATAGGCACTTATTTATATGGTTACTAAGAAACTAGGAAAAAAATATGCAATTGTAACAGGAAATTTCAGCACTTGGTAATTGGTAGAATAAATAGAAAGTCAGTGAAGTTATGCGGACATGAGTAACACTGTCAACCCATTTATTTTACCGACCTAACGTTACTATGACAATGATAGTGTGCTCCAAGAGCCTAAGACACATTCTTTTTAAGTGCACATAGAACATTCACTAAGGCTGCATTTTGAGCCTTAAAACAAGTCTTAAAAAATGTATAAGTAGTTGCTACTTTTGTAGCATTGGTAGATTTTGGAAGAAATGAAAATTGTTGAAATCAAAATTCAAATTCAGATTTGTGTGACTCCAAATCCCTCTTTCTTCCACTAAAAAACAAATAGAAATTGTTTGTGCACACATGTGAATGCCTGTGTGTGTGTGTGTGTGTGTGTGTGTGTGTTACATAAGACAAATATAGACTGCCGTGGAAGATTGCACAAGGAAGCATTTAATTATTAGGGTCAATAATTAAATGGTGGGGATGAAAGAAGTCCTTAAGTAGGAATTAATCTGAGAATAGAGTTTTGAGATATCAAAGGCAATTCATTGAAATAATTTTAAACATGAGGTTTACTATGTGTAATATTGAAGGGCATAAAAAGTCATGCTTGAGAACAGCTCAGTGTGACAGGCTATTTGAAGCTGTCCAAGAAGATGTAGCTACATGAGGATTTTGTAGCTGTCCTGTGAAAGGCCTCAAAAGCTATATAGAGAAGGTGACATTTTATCATGTAAGATATGGGAGCTATGAGTTATTTTTTATGGCTTGGCTATCTAATATGAGATTCATGTTCTAAAGTGATCATTGATAATAATGTAGGAAACAGTTTGGAGCAGGGAAAGAATGGCATGACCTCAAGATAGTGGGGAGATGACATAGAAAATTGTGGTCCAGAGACCAGCAGCATCAGTATCACCTTGGAGGTACTGTGAAATGCAGAGTGCCATCTCTTCCAAAACTTCAATGGACATGCAAATCACCTTAGCATATTTTTGAATTAGATAACAATTTAGAATTGGAGGGTTAGAAGCAAAGATAATATTTTTATGCAATTTTCAGGTGATGAGACTGTTATATGAATGCAAAATATGCTAATAAAGTTTTTGTCTATTAGAAAAGCAATATATGCTTGTTATTGTAAGTCTGCACAACACAGAAATGTGGAAAGGAGCAAAACCAATTTTCATCCATTTTTTTAATACCACAAAAAGAGCCACTATTAACAGTCTGGTCATTCAAGTCCTTTTTTTCTTTTTGCTCCATATTATAGAATCTTATAAACATCAAAAAAGGAACTTGAACTGAATGGTGATCAAATACAGTTAGATTTAGGGAACTTCAGGAAGAAAGCACATTTTTATACCGTTTTATACATGCCAGATATCAAAATACAAGTTTTGTTTTTCTAAAATGTCTCCCTTGAGCCTGGAGGAGTCTGTTATCCTGTGCCACTGTCGTATAAATAATGTGGTACTTCAGATGTCTGTGTAGAGCCATCGGGAAGCAAGTATCCTCCATCATTCTCAGTGGGTTTACACAGAAAACATCACGGCACAGTCACTTCAAAGTTAACAAGAGCACTGTTGATCTGCTTAGGGACAGAGCTCAAGAGCACAGTTTGGTGACAATTCTGAGAGAGACATGGCTGTGGAGTTGGGTACAACTTGATGATGAACTAACTTTTCGATCATGATGTTGTAAAGCAAATAACAACAACAACCACAACAACAACAACAAAAACAAAAACAAATAAAAAAACACTTACACAGGGCTACATGCTTGCCCAGCCCTTTTTATGGCTTAGACAATAAACTCTGTTCTCACTCCTGGAAAGCATCCATTTCCTTTTTCTTTTCCGTTCAAAGGAGCCAGGCAAACTGACAACCTTCCTGTCCTTGAAATGTAGGACTCAGGGCTCCACTTGTCTTTCACCTTGATCATGATTCAGCTCCATAAACTCCAATTAAAAACAAATAAATAAATAAATAAATAAATAACCATGAAAGTGGAAGACAATGGAGAAATGCCACATTCACATCATTGCCCCATCTCCCAACCTTTTCAGTCCTACTTTCTCTAATGGTATTTTTGTGTTGCATCTAGGATTTTATTTGTCTTGGTTTGCATATTTTAATATATTATTTTTAAATATGAGGAAGTTTCCAAAATAGGTTGTATTTGTGACCACATTTTTTTTTAAGGAGAAGCCAGGGCATTAACCTGGCAAGTGAAAAATATTTCTGGCTCACAAACAAACCCCTGTAAGAATCAGGAGTTTCTATGTCTCTATTAAGTAGTTTATTCTGTTTCAGTTGACAGAAATGAGTAGCTATAAGTGAGGTTGTCAAGTTTAACAACAACAACAAAAAAAAAAAAACACATAAAACACAGGTATACTTGAATTTCAGATAAACAACAAAGAGCCTTTGTGGTTTACATATGTCTTGTGAAATATTTAGGACATACTTACACTAAAAGGATATTCCTTTATTTTAAATCTGAAATTCAAATTTAACTGGATATTGTGTATTGTTTTTTCTGAAGATCCTATCTACAAGGCAACTTGTCCCCGAAAAATATCCTAGGCAATGGTGACAATTTTGTCCAAAGAACATTCCAGAAATCTCCCAGTTTGCTTGTTCCTCCTTCAGTGCATCTTCGCTTTGGGACCAAGGGGGAACAGGGAGCCCAGTGCCACTGGGCAGCTTGCTGGCTTCATGAGCACCATGGGGCTCTGCCTCCCCATAGGTTCTGCCTGCTGCTTTAGAAGTATCTATTCTCTTAAAGAAACTTCATCCCCCCTTTCCCCTTCCTCCATTCTATTGAAATTCCTTCTGTTTTTATGATATGCACCCTGCCTTCTGCCTTTGCTTTCCCTAGCTTCCACATGTAATAGAAAACATAGGACCCTTGACTTTCTGAGTTTGGCTTATTTCACTTAATGCTCTCAAGTTCCACCCATTTTCGTGAAAATAATTTCATTCTTCTTTATGTTTGAATAAAACTCCATTGTGTGTATGTGTGTGTGTGTATGTGTGTGTGTGTGTGAGAGAGAGAGAGAGAGTGTGTGTGTGTATCAGATTTTCTTTGTCTATTCATTTGTCCATTAACACCTAGGCTGGTTCTATAATTTGGCTGTTGTGAATTGAGCTGCTATAAACATAGATATTCATGTATCCCTTTAGTATTAGCTGATTTTAATTCTTTTGGAAAAAATACTGAGGAGGGACTTAGCCTAGGACTGATGGTGGTTATATTCTTAGTCTTTTGAGGAAGGTCCATACTACTTAGTGATTGTCCTAATATGCAATTCCACCAACAGTGTGAAACTGTTCCTTTCCCCCCATATCCTCACCAGCATTTGATCCCAGTATCCTTGATGACTACCATTCTAATTGGAGTGAGAGGAAATCTCTTTTTTTTTTCTTTTTTTTTACCTGGGGGTCTATGTATTCCATTTAATTGCTCCATCAGTAGCTTTTCAATTTAATCTTTCTTAGAATTTCTACTTTCTATTTATTTATTTATTTATTTATTTATTTATTTATTTGTTTTACTTAGTTACACATGACAGTACCGTGATCTTGACATATCACACATTTGAATCAGATGGGATATAATATCTAATTTTTCTGAGTATACAGGTTGCAGAATCACATTGGTCATGCAGTCACATACATACACACAGTAATAATAAGAATTTTTACTTTCAATCTTTGTATTTATTCTTTTTTTCTATTTTATAGTCCATAATGTTGGGAAAAGTATAAACGGTAGCCATACCCCAGAGAAAAAACCCCAACATGGCGCCTAAGCACCTCTTCTTCCTACCTTCTTCTTTTCTGCAGTGGCGCGAAAAGTTCCCGCCCGTGTGAACTCTCCCACCAGCGCCAATTTTAAATCTCGCTGGCGGGGAACCTTAGCCCCAATGAGAACTAATTCCTGGGCTCCAGAGCTGATATCTGAAAGAACTTGCCAATAAACGGGTTGCCTGCCATTTATCTAAGCCCTACCATCTCCCCCTTAGTTCTATATAAGCACACAGCTTTTTGCAATAAAATTGGAATTCTCCCAGCGAAGTGTCTTTGCGTGGGGAATTCTTTCATTCTGGTGCCCCGTGTGAGGATACGGGTGAGCTCTTTCCAACAAGAGCCCCGTCCCCCGCCCCGCCGAGACACTCCGCCCTGGTCCGCTCTTTTCAGACCCCGGCTTCCTGCACTCACCACTGATCTGGCGTACGTAAGTGTCCCCTGACCCCGGCTCGCCAACTCCCTTCGGGCTACCGCTGGGTTTGTGACCGTGATCCTCCGGCACACTCCAGACGCCCGGTAGGGGGTTGGGAATTCCTCCCACTAAGACCTTTACTGGCCGAAGTGGACCCTCTGGTGATCCGTTTCCCTTTGGGGCGTGAGGCTTCTGAGTTTACACGAGAGGCTCTGTAGTGTTTTTCCCTCCTCTGCTGCAGCTGCCGCTGCTGCTGCCGGCTAGAGTTGCTGTTTCCTGCGGGGCTGCTGTGTCTGGCTGAAGCTGCCTCTCTGCTCGGGGAAAACTGAACTCCCGGCCTGGAACTGCATTCTGCCGGAGCCAGAGTTCTGTTTTCATTACTGACTTCTTCCGCTGCGGTCGAAAACTTTCCTGACGTCAGGTTGCCCATGGCTCCGACCCCATTGGGTCTCACAGATCGCACTTCCCTGGTGACGACCAGGTAGTGCCCTCTGTATTTCCTCACGACGGCTGGTCATTTTGGGGACGCCCACCTGACCCCCGTTCGCCCTGAGCTTTCTGGAAGCCATTCCAGCCCGGGTTTTCTCTTTGTCTCTCTCGCTTACTCTTATTCTCTCTCTCTCTCTCTCTCTCTCTCTCTCTCTCTCTCTCTCTCTCTCTCTCTCTTCCATCTCTCCCTGTGACTATGGGCACCTCTTTGTCTATACCTGAAGCCTCACCTCTAAAATGTTTAATAAAAAATCTGGCCACACTCTCCCTCACACCAGACATCAAGCCCAAACTTCTAATCAAATTCTGTACCCAAGATTGGCCTACATATCTACTGGATAATGGCAATCATTGGCCTCCAGAAGGCTCCTTAGATCCAATCCTCCTCTGGGACCTTTTTAACTATTGCCAGCATCTGAAAAAGTGGAAGGAGATTCCCTGCGTTGAAGGTTTTAGCCTTCTCGCACAGCACCCTGCTCTCTGCTCCTCCTGCCCTCCCTCTCAGGTCCTCCTTGCTTGCAAACCCCTCTCTTCCCCTACTTCTACTCCTGACTTTGCAGATTCTTCCTCATTTGACCCAGCAGATGAACCCCCACCTTATCCCCCAGCCCCATCTGCCCCTTCTCTCCCGCTATACCCTCCTCTTCCTCTGCCTGATTCCACAGATCCTCAGCCTTCCGTTTCATCCCCCTCCTCTCCGCCCTATTCTGTCTGCTCCACCTCCTCCTCCACAGAGACACTCCCTTCCCCTCCCTCTCCTTCCTGTCCGCCGCCTGCCTCTTTCAGTCCTCCTGTTACCAGGTCTAAGGGACTCCTTCCCACCCCCAAGACAATCGCACCCCTTCGTGAGGTAGCTGGTCCTGAGGGTGTTATTAGAGTACATGTGCCCTTCTCCATGTCGGACATTACTCAGCTAGAGAGGAAGTTAGGCTCATTTACCACTGACCCCACCACTTACATTCGGGAGTTTCAATGGGTCCTACAAGCATATAGCCTCACTCATCATGACATCTACATGCTCTTGGCCAATACACTTCTCCCCGAGGAAAGGCGACGGGTCTGGGAGCTAGCCCAAGCCCATGCTGATGAAAATCATAGGACCAATCCTAACCACCCCACGGGCCCTCATCCCAGAGCAGGATCCCCTATGGGATTACAACACCCCTGAAGGCTTACAGTCTCGTGACCTTTTTACATCCTGCCTCTTGGCGGGCCTGAAAAAGGCCACCCGCAAGGCTGTTAACTTTCAAAAGGTGCAGGAGGTCATTCAAAGGAAGGAGGAAACACCTTCAGAATTCCTGGATAGACTAACCAAGGCCCTTCAACAGTACACAAACCTCGACCCAGAAACCCCTGATGGCTGTCATGTCTTAATGACATATTTTCTGGCCCAAAGCTACCCTGACATTAAAGCCAAGCTTAAAAAGCTTGAACAGGGCCCTGCTACTCCTCAGACCAAAATCCTCGCTGTCGCTTTCAAGGTCTTTCATGGTAGAGAGGATGAAAGTGAACGCCGTAGGCAGAGGGCTGAAAATGCCAAATTCCAAATGTTGGCCCAGGTCATTCAGAGAAGGTCATCACCACGCCATCCTAATAAGACACCCCCTGGAGCTTGCTTCAAATGTGGTAAGGAGGGACATTGGGCCAGGGATTGTCCTTCGCCGAGGACATCCTCCAACCCCTGCCCAAAATGCCATCAAAGGGGACACTGGGGGGCAGACTGCCCAACAACCCTGAAGGAAGGTTGTTCAGCCGCCTGGCAACCCCAGCCTCTCCTGGGCTTGGCAGAGGAGGATTGACGGAGCCCTGGGCCTTCCCTCCCGACTATTACCATCAAGAAGCAAGAGCCTAGAGTCACCTTCCTGGTGGATGGACGCTTCATTACCTTCCTCTTGGATACTGGTGCCGCCTTTTCAGTCTTGAGGGAGTATTGGGGTCCTACCACACCCTCAAAGACTCCTATTGTTGGGGTAGGAGGTAAACAGATTTTCCCTCGAACCCCCCCCCCCATCATGTTATATGCAGGGATCCCTTTTGTCCTTCACACACTCCTTTCTCGTTATGAGCCATTGCCCCATTCCCCTTCTGGGAAGGGACATACTCTCACTATTGAAAGTCACCATTCACATATCACCCCACACCTCTCCTACCTCTCATTTCCTCATGATGTTCCTAGGGGCAGATACACCTCCTTCACGCACTCTTCCACAACTATCTAAACCAGTTAACCCTGAGGTTTGGGACACAACTACACCCTCTATGGCTAAATGCAGTCCTATTCATAAATTGTCTTACGGGACCCTTCAAGATATATTAGTCAACCACAATATCCACTCACAACCACAGCCCTACTCAGATTAGAACCCATCATCCAGGATTTATTACGAAAGGGGTATCTTAGGCCTACACACTCTCCTTTCAACACCCCCATTCTGGCAGTTAAGAAACCTAACGGGTCCTACAGGCTGGTTCAAGACCTTCACCTTGTCAACTCCTCTGTGGTCCCCATCCACCCGCTAGTGCCCAACCCTTACACCCTCCTCTCTCAGATCCCTGCCACTACTACCCACTTCTCGGTCCTAGATTTAAAAGATGCATTCTTTTCTATTCCCTTGTCCTCAGAATCTCAGGATATCTTTGCTTTTACGTGGACTGACCCTCACACCCACCATTCTCGTCAGCTTACCTGGACTGTCCTCCCACAGGGATTCGGGGATAGCCCCCATCTCTTTGGCCAAGTTCTTGCCCATCCTTTCACCCCACCTGTCCTGACTCTACTCTCCTTCAATATGTCGATGACCTTCTTCTATGTAGTCCCTCTTGGGAACACTCTCAATCCCACACCGCCCAGCTTCTCAATTTCCTAGAGGATAAGGGATATAGGGTGTCTCCCCACAAGGCCCAGGTTTCCCAGTCTTCTGTCACCTATCTTGGTTTTCATCTTACACCTGGGAAAAAGGAAATAACTCTGGATAGGAGGCAACTCCTTTCTAATCTTCCAGTGCCCCATACGAAAGCCGAAATACTATCATTCCTAGGACTAGCAGGTTATTTTAGGGCCTGGATCCCAAATTATTCTCTTCTAGCCAAACCCCTGTATGACCTAGCAAAGGGACCCCCTAGTGAATCTCTTGCCTCCTCCCCCAACTACCACTTCCGCAGGCTTCAGCAACTCCTCCTAAAGGCACCCGCCCTTCACCTTCCTGATCTTTCAAGACCATTTCATCTATATGTCCATGAAAAAGGGGGACAAGCACTTGGGGTCTTAGGTCAAAACTATGGGCCTACATTTGCACCTGTGGCATATTTGTCCAAACAACTAGACCCTACCATCCGTGGGTGGGCCCCTTGCTTAAGAGCTCTGGCTGCTGGACAAATTTTACACAAAGAAGCCTCTAAGCTGACTTTGGGGCCCCTTTAACTATCCACTCCCCACATCACTTGAAGGATCTTTTAGCTTATAAGGGCCTTCAAACCCTTCCTCCATCCAGAGTTCTGTCGCTCCTCACTTCCTTTCTGGAAAACCCTAATATTACTTTCCTCCCCTGCTCTGTACTGAACCCTGCCTCACTGCTCCCAATGACTCCCACATCTAACACACCAACTCATAATTGCTTGGAAACCTTAGATGATTTCCTCCCCTCTCATTCTTCCATTTCTGAGGGACCACTCACCAAGCCTGACCTTATCTGGTTCACTGACAGCAGTTCCTTTAGGCAGAACGGCACTCATTACTCTGGATACGCTGTAGTTTCAGCCACTGAGATTATAGAGGCCAAAGCTCTGCCTTCAGGAACTACCAACCAGCAGGCTGAACTTATAGCAGCCACTCGTGCCTGCCTTCTAGCACAAGGCAAATCCCTCACCCTTTATACTGACTCAAAATATGTCTTCCATATCTTATTATCCCATGCTGCAATATGGAAGGAGCGAGGCCTACTTACCACCAAAGGTAATGCGATCACTAATTCGGCTCTTATAACCAATCTGATAGAGGCCTCCCACTTACCCACCCAGTTGGGAGTTGTCCATTGTAGGTCCCATCAGAAGGACGGCTCTCTTATCACTGAGGGCAATGCCAAAGCTGACCAGGCAGCATGAATGGCTGCTACCACTTCCAATTATGGCCGCCCTGGGGGACATATAATGGCCACTTTAGACAGCTCATCTGAAGCCCCTACTTCTTCCAGTAAGAACAAGGATCTTTTCAAGTTCCTTCATACTCTATTCCATTCCAATTCTCAGTCTTTAACCCTCTTTTTACAGAGCTTCTTCTCCCTCACCCCCTCTGACAAAGCCATGCTACAAAATATAGCCTCTAATTGTCAGATCTGTCAGCGGACCAACCCTCATACTCCTTTAAGGCCCAAACCTTTCCCTTCCCACCAAGCCCGGGGACACATTCCCGCTGCTGACTGGCAGGTAGACTTCACCAACATGCCCACAGTACGGTGCACTAAATACCTCCTTGTCTTTGTGGACACTTTCTCTGGTTGGGTTGAGGCATTTCCCACTTCCAATAAAAAGGCTTCCACTGTAGCTTCAATCTTACTGACAGACATTATCCCCAGGTTTGGTATGCCCACTTCCTTACAATCTGACAATGGCCCTGAGTTTATTTCTAGGATCACACAAAAGGTCTCTCAAGCCCTCTCCTTCAAGTGGCATTTCCACTGTCCATATCACCCCCAGGCTTCAGGGAAAGTGGAAAGGGTAAATCGTACTCTAAAGGAAGTCCTTACCAAATTGACAATGGAATTAAACTTAGACTGGGTCAAACTCCTTCCCTTGGCTTTGCTTCGAATCAGAACTCTCCCTAAGAAACCATCTTTACTGTCTCCCTTTGAGATAATGTATGGAAAACCTCTTATACCCCCTGGGCTGGTTGTTTCACAAGGACCTCTCACCCGAGATTTGTCTTTGCCTCTCTTGTTTCATCTCCGCTCGGAACTCTGGAAATATCAGGACTGGCTTCTTCCGGACCCAGTCTCCTCTCCAAACACTCCTCCCTTAACACCTGGGAGTCTAGTCTATTATAACACCCCAGAGGAGAAAGGACCTCTTGCCCCCAAATGGGAAGGCCCCTATCCTGTCATTCTCTGTACCCCCACCGCCGCCAAACTCTCCTTACCAGACAACCGTCTCACTCCCTGGATTCACATTTCTAGGTTGAAGCCATATCACCAGGAGGCCTCACCTGCTGACGACAGGACCACCCCAGAGGAACTCCAAGAATCACCTCCTGAACCTCCCCTTTACTCCTGCTCTCCACACCCATCTCACCCCTTTAAGTTGCGGCTCACACGGTGTTCCCCGCAGCCCAATTCCTCTTAAAGAAGGCACAATGAGCTCTCCCAACACCCTAGTCTTCTCTCTCTGCTTGTTTTTTGTGCTCTGCTTATTTTCTGTGCTCTGTTGGGACTCGTCTTTACCCTCCTCTCCTACCATGTATTTATTCACTCTTCGGGAACGATACTTAGAACATGGCATGCAAAAGGTCCGCGCAGTGGATGCAACTACTTGCTTCATCCACAACTGCACCTCTATTTCCTTAAAATTGTCACCTTCAAGGACCGTCGTCCCTGGTAGCTGGAACTGGCCTTTCATTTGCTTCCTTTTTGATCAAACCAAAGACTATTGTCATTGGTGGCCTGAGATATATAATGGGTGCCCCTATTGGTCATGCAGGTTCCATGATGAACGTGGTAGCTATTCTTACCACTCACTTGGTTACCCTGAAGGGTGGACTTCTAGTTACCTAAAGTGGCATAAAGGCTCTTCATCCGATAACAATGGATGGTATACTTTAGATATACCTGACCCCAAGGCCAAACATTGCGACTATGTTGAGTTTGCTGTCTATGCTCAGACAACCTCAGCCAGACCCACAGGGTGGATGACTGTTGGCCGCACCCTGATTACGCCACCTAAGGCAACCATCCAGGTAGTCGAACACATCAAGGAGTCAGAATCAAAACTTCGAGATCTTATCCATAGCCCATCCAAAGAGGATTCAGAGCCTTCAACCCCCTTAGGCCCCCCTCCCACATGGCTCAATTTGCTACACCAAACTCTTTGATTATTAAACTCCACCCCTCTTTCTGTGCCTACTTCTCAGTGCTTTCTCTGTGCTTCACTTAGTCGTCCATTTCTAGCAGCAGTCCCATTAGCAACAGGAAATATTTCAGCAAAAACCTACAATTTCTCTAAGAAAGGAGAACCCCTACATGTGACACATATCCCACTGTGGGAAAGTTATTCCACCAATACTTCATTTCCTTTCATCTGTTTCCACCTGCCAACAATGAATCCTTTACCCATTTGTTCCTTGAGCTATAGCACCCCATCGAGCCCTGCTTTTATGCAACCTGGACATTTCCTCTGGTGTAACGGGTCTTTAAGTACCTCAACAATCAATGTCTCTGGCACCTGCTTCTTGGTTACTGTAGTTCCTCAGCTGTCTTTGTATACTCCCACCGAATTCCGGCAGCTGGCCCTACCTTCCCGCACCCGTAGGGCAGTCTTTCTGCCGGTTCTGGTAGGCCTCACTTTAACAACCTCAGTGGCAAGTCTTGGACTCTCTGGTGGAGCTATAGGTCATGCTCTATGGGCATCCAATGACCTGCAACAAAAACTGCAGGAAGCACTTGATGCCACTGCTGAGTCTCTGGGCTCCCTGCAGCAGCAGGTTACTTCATTGGCACAAGTGGCTTTACAAAACCGAAGGGCGATTGATCTTCTCACTGCAGAAAAAGGGGGTACATGCCTGTTCCTCAGAGAGGAATGTTGCTGCTATGTTAATGAGTCTAGGCTAATAGAAAAAAATGTTGTTAAATTGCAGGAATTATCGACCCAACTGCTCAAACCCACCTCCTCTAATCCCATAACGGGGTTCTTCCAATCCTCTCTTGCCACGTACTTACTACCTATCTTGGGGCCCCTTATTGGGATGCTCCTTTTTTGTGCTCTCTTGCCCTGCATAATGAAGTTCCTTCAAACCCAATTGCAGAAAATTTCTAATCAAACTTTCAACCAGCTTTTGCTTAGGCACTACCAGCCTCTGATGACCGATGAACCCCCAACATCTCCAAGAGAACAGTTCACTCAGTGCTGAAGCTCACTACCAGGCACGATGGAATGCAACGGACATCAGACAGCGGGAGACAATGAGCTCGGAGAACCTCTTAATCTGCCATCCTGGATTCATGAGTCTTTATGTCCTTCTAAGCTTCCTCATGGCCCTTGGCCTCTTCTCTGTCAGTCCCCCAACATGGAACTTCTGCCAAAAATTGACCTTTGCTTTAATTTTTATCTTCATTCTGTTTTTATTCGCTCTGATCTTCTTCAGGTGCTGGTGACGCCATGTCCAGGCAACGCTTCCAGTATTTCCTAGAGTCTCTGTTACAGGACCAGTGGCTGATACCAACAATCTCCTCCATCCAGGACTGGTTCGATGCCATCGACAACTTGTGGCTTCAGGGAACTTTCATAGACTTCACCCCTACGGAAGTAGCTGTCTATAGCCACTGGGTTTTATTTCTGGCTGCCATGATATCCCCAGACCTGCCCCCCGAGCATTCCTCCACTTCCCTTTCGAGGCCCCACAGCGCCCCCACACAGCAGGAAGCAGCCAGATCTGACCAACGACGCCCCACTTCCTAAGAAAACAAAAAGGGAGGAATGTTGGGAAAAGTATAAACAGCAGCCATACCCCAGAGAAAAAACCCCAACACTTAATATCATAGCTATTATTTTTCAGTGTTCCTGGTCTTGGAATTATTTCAACATTTCCCTTTGTTTTGTTGACCCCTCACTCCATACTACTGTATTTTTTTTTATTAACTTCAGTTTTTAATTTTCAATATTTTCCATTATTTCAATGCCATTAGATTTCATTTTTACTTTTCTATCTTCTTTGATTAAATGCTGACTTTATTTTAACCCATCTTTTTAAAAAACAAAAATACATAACACTAATAATTATTTCTGAGCGATAGGACTCATATCCTATTCATTTGAATGTACAGTGTTATTACTCCCTGATCAAACTATTTTTTCATGATTTAAATCTGTGTTTAACAAAATAATGATAAATCAACATTTCCCCTCACTAAATGCTAGGGAACTAAATATTTTTAACTTAAATACTATTAAACTATGGCTGACTTATTTCTTGCTTTTTGAATTGTGTCTAAAAAATATGAACTCTTAAGTATTTTTTAAATTAGTGGCTTTTTTTTTGGTAGGGAAATAGTAAGAATGAAGCTTTAATATAATACTATAGAAAAGAAGTGGCTATACATTTTCTCCTGGATCATTTGCTCTTGGTTGGTGGGGGAGGATAATCTTCCTAATATTTTAGACCAGCAATGTACTATTGGTATCAGATACTCTCCCCCAGCATCTCATGTTTCAGAAGATAAACATCTAAATCAAGATGAACTAATTTGGGGACAGAGGAAATCAATGAGTCTTACCCCTAGTAGTTTAAAATTGGGACATTAAATAATTATTCCTGTAAGCTGTGGTTTCTGGGAATAAAAAAAAATTGTAATAAGGTACAATTTTGGACTGTCTCTATTGGGAATTGCTGAAAACAAGCCATCAAAACACTCAATATCTTCCACAGCATCCATGTCTTAGCTTATGATTCTTTAGGGTCAGCAAATTAGGTGCTTTTTGAATTGGCTCCCTCTTAAAACTTTGATCATCTGCAAAGTAGATGGGCATCTCTCTTTCTGGAATATGGCTGGGTGTCAGCTCTATTGCCTTGGTTCACCTTCCTTTGTCATCATCTTGTGCATGTCTTGTAACCATCTAGCAGTCTATCCTGTCAAGGTTACTCTAAATACAAGAAAGCCTTAAAGTGGAAGAAAACATGTAAAGAGTGTTGAGGGCCACAGCCAAGTCGGGATGAGGCATGGCATTTTTGCCAGAAGTAGTGGTTGAGAGGCGACGCCAGTGAGTTCTCGCGGAGTTCCCGTTGAGTTCCAGTTGAGCTCTCGCGGGGATTCCCCGAGAGTTCCCATTGGTTGGGGAAGTGCTGGAGGAAGGATATTTCTGGCTGCTGGTTCCTGGATGAGCCGCGTGGTTCGGGGAGAATTCCCGGGGAGCATGTGTGGACTGTGCTGGTGGAGTTCAGAAATAAAGTTTGTTCCTGCTTCAGTGGCTCGTGATTTGTGCCCAGCCAGACTGCAGCAAAAGAGTATAAAACCTTTTGAGGTCTAGACTCAGAAGTTGCTTATGTAGAAAGGCTATCTGAGAGCTTTGGAGAATGCAACAGGTACAGATCTAGGGAGATCATTAATTCCTACCATCATCATGGTTACCATAGTCTTTGTTTACAACCATTCATTAATGTGCTTCTTTGCATGTAAAATACTCTCAATTTCTCTCCAAAGGACCAAAGTTTCAACATTTCGAGCCAGGCTTCAGGCATAAAGACCAGCAATTTGAAGCCTATGTTAGCTGTAGATATGGATCTCCTAATAGAGAAAGGTATAAATTGAAAAAATATGTTATTCAATGACCCCTAACCTACCCAGAGTAGTAAAACATGGAAAGACAAGAAACCAGCAATAAATATTTTCATTTGCAAGAAGTATGAATAGGGAGCACAGAGCAGTCACTAATCCTTAACCATTCTGAAACTTACCAAGCAAATATTTCCAACTCTTGTGATTCAGAGGATGAATAGCACTTTTGATCGGGCTCCAGTTCTTCATCTTGCCTCATACTACATCATAGCTCCATTCAATTTGATTTTTATGCTGAATCCATTTATTTCCTGGTGGTAATATTTCATTTGCTTAAGATGCTAGATAGGTGAGAAACAGCGGACAGAAATTAAGAAGTTGGAGGGCAAAGGTCCCAGATAATGTGAGGCTTTAATACGTAGTACCATGAAAAGATAAATTCACACAATATTCGAGTGGAGTTTTTGCTAACCCTGAGAAGAAGCCAGTCAACATAACAAAGAAATAAGTAAGAAAGAGTATTGCACAAAGAAAACAGTTACAGAAGTGGGACTTAAGGGCAATAATATTTGTATGGTGTGTGTTCAGAAATTCTAATTCCTGGTTAAAGCCTCCTATGAAGCTTCATTACATTCTTGGGTTTCAAAAGAAAATTGTGGTCCTTTTGTTTACCCTTCATTCTTTTCTGGAAGCTAATTTGGGCAGCATCTTAATCTAAAGTAGCAGGCACCTAAACTCTTTGTTGAAAGAGAAATTTGGTCTTCTATTTTAATCTTTGTTATGTTGCTGGTTTTCTCTTTTCTCCTTTTATATTGATGTCCTTGGGTATATAAATGAAATATGCCAGCATGCAACCATGTTAACAATTCTACAAGACTATTTATATCATTATAATGCAATATGAATCTATTAAAAGAAACAAATACAAAAGAAAGGTTTAACTGTGGTAGTTCCCAGGTGGTCATACTATAAATTATTTTTCTTGCTGCTATTTGCTTATTTTTTAACTGAGGATTACCCACAGATTCTTTTTGTTCAGTTTAATTATTTTCATCAGTTCTACATGTAGTTGAAACTTCACAACAAACAAACAAAAAACAACAAAAAAAACAGAATGTTTTGATCATACGAGCAAATAAATACCAATATTTGGAAAGCTTTCAGTTCATTTATAAAATACATAACTCCAGAATCTCACAGGTTTTTAGATTCCAAGCCATACAGAACAGAGGGACTTAAATTAGTTAGGAAATAAATTAGTCCTACCTGTTTCTAGAGGTTATATGAATGGAATAATACAATTAATCCTGTGTGTGTATGCCTGTGTGTGTGTGTGTATGTGTGTGTGTGCGCGCGCTCACGTATGTGACTTATTTTGTTCAAAATAATAAATTGGGAATTTAGCATAGCTATTGTCTTAACTGTTTTCACTTTCCATCTATGAACCCACTTGTACTCATGCTAGATGATTTGATCTATGGATCTTAGACCCTCTGTTTATACCTTTCTTTCTCTTTATGTTTCCCTTTTATATTCTACTGTTGTGTGTTCAAATTCTGTTTTATATACTTAGTCTAATCTATTAAACCCAACTAATGTTTTTTTTTATTTTAGATAATTTTCATTTGTAATATTCTCATTTTAATTTTTAAGTTTCTCTGCTGCTTCTAAGATTATCTATGTATTTATACATGTCATCCACATTTTCAATTAGAGCATTTACCTTTTTATCACAGTGTTTAAGTTCCTGAATGATAATTAGAATATTTGAGCCATGTCTACATCTACTTCTATTATCTATTTCATCTCTTGATGATGACTCCCATTCTCTCTCTTCTGTAAATTTCATATTGTACATTGATCACCTGTATAAAAGAAACAAAGATTTGTATCTATATTTATAAAAGGGAGTACACCTTTAAGTGATAGGCAGTTATAATTGGGGGCCATTTCATCTGTATCAAACTAGCCTGAGTTTTGTGGCTTTCTTTGTATTACTTCACTGATGATTTCACCTGTTAGACACTGAGCTGAAGTCTCCCTGTTCTGTATGGCTTGGAATCTAAAAACCTGTGAGATTCTGGAGGTTATGTATTTTATAAATGAACTAAAATCTTTCCAAATAGTGTGATTCTTCTCTTTGCTTTCTACCAACACAAAGCCTTTTTTTTTTTTTTTTAGTTTCTGGAGAACTTCATTTGCTCTCCAAACCTCCTTCAGATTTTTCACACCTAGGAGAAAGGCCTCCACCTAATTTGCAATCTCTGCTTTGTTTCCAGCCCTTGCCAAGTGAATCACAGCTTGTTTTGGCCTTATTACCTCCACTATCCTCTGTATCCATATTCAGTTTCCTGGTAGTTGTGAGAGACCACAGGAAACAAGAGATCTTTATGAGCTCTCAGTTCTGCCTTTGTCCTTCTACCACCACAACTGGTGAAGGTCCATGAGACAGCTGGCGAGAGACTGCAAACTTGTTCAGTATCTGGGGCTCCTTGGAATTGTAATTGGTTGTGCAAGCCAGGATGTAGCTCTTAAAAGTTATTAAGCAGTTTCAATATTTTAGCTTGTTTCTTCCTAATCCTATTAGCCACAAATTCTCCATTCTCTGATCATTCTGCCAAAGATGTGTCTAGATTCCCTATTATAAAAGACTCATTGCTTTCTAGAGTTTAGATAATGGTTTATTTGCATCTAGAACTCTGATAGGTTCAGAGAAACTATAATTTTATAGTTTATTTAGCTTGTTTTTGTTTTTATGAAAAGAAGGATAATCTCTTCTGACTTTCTATATACTAGTAATATGTTACTGTTTGTATTTAATTTATTTCCAAATTTTATTCCAAATTAGCGTATTGCTTCATTTATCACAATAACGTAGAGATGAAAAAATAGGATAAACTCATTAGGTGGATCCCCTTGTTCAAAGGACCTAGTTGAAAATCTGTAATATTAAATGTTAGAGCTTAAAAGAGATATTTCCATCATATTAAGAGGTAATTTACTTGTTGGAAGAAAGCATGTCCTATAGTCTTGCCTTTTTTTTGTCACTTTAATGAATGTTGAATTTATAATAGAACTCTGGGTTTTTCCTCCTCTGTGATTGTAGATACTTGGCAAAAACATTAGTGTGTTAGACACAACAGCTAAAAGATACTCTTTCATTCCAATATACATAACTAACTTAGAGAATCAACTAAATTCCAGATTTTCAGTAATGTGTGATATATTGTGATTCAAAAAATAAAAATTTTAGCATAGTAAAAACAGAATCAAAGCAAAGTAAAATAAAGCTATCCAACCACCACAAAATTACATACATTGAAGTTGTAATTTGCATATAACAGATCTATCAGTACCGTATTCATCTCTAGACAAGCATACAGTTCTACCTCATTCTTCTGGAAGAAATACAGACTCATGTACTTTATAAAAATTGCTATGATGTACAGTGAATTGAAAAATTAATGCAGAATCAATATCACTACCAAAGAGTCTATCTGATTTATCTTATACTCATCATGGGAAGACCATTTTGATGTTATGACTCAGCAGATGTCAAGACCTAAACAAATCCAAAATGATTCCAAGGCAGGAATTTACTTGCTGACTCTGCAGAAACAGGTTAAGAGAGAAAATGTTGGGAGAAGCTTGCCCAAGGATGTACCTCAAATGTATGAAGTGTGCTCTCCTTCTTCCTCCCTTCCTCTCCTCTCTCCCCCCGCCGCCCTGCTCTCTCTCTGTCTCTCTTTCTCCCTCCCTTCTCCCCTCCACCACGGAGTAATTTCTACAGCCACTGCTCCTGACCACAAATGATGCTGCCTGCAATAAATTGAACAGAATTCCAGTGCCCTAGAGAAATTATTTAAATGTGAAAGGTCTAAGTGAAACCACTTAACCAAAACTTGCCTGGAATGAATCAAAGCTACCAAATGAGATGTAGAGACTATTACAGCTATTTAAAATTTACAAATACAGTTTTCTCTCTGAAAGTCATCCTTCTGGACTTGGACTATTGGAGCCCACCACACTACCCACACCTCAAAAACAAAGGACCTACTGAAGTGTGTCAACAGTAGGTTAGCCAAAGCTGCAGAAATTTTAATCCAGCCAATAAAAATTCAACAGGCTGAAATAAATTGCTCAGGGTTCTGGAAAACAAAATATAGCCTGAATTCTAAAGTACCCCACAAATTTTATAACATAAAATTATTTCAACTGCAGTAAAATCCTTTGCATCTCGTTTGCTATGAACATTTGCACCCTACCACCATGCACATTCATAGAAGTACTCCCTCTCTTTACTATAGTTTTTGCATGGACAGTTCCTTCATATCCTTTAGCTGGAGTATAAATACCACACAGAGAAAGTCTACCCATATTTCCCATTGTTAGCATCCTGTTTGTTTCCTTCATAACCCTTGTCTGAATATGATACTTAAAAAGATTTTTTTATGATTGTCTCTGCCATGACTATGTATTGATGAAGACAGGGGTATGTATCATGCTTTGATGTATTAGACATTTCGCATCTTATACATTATAATGCACAGAAAAGGAACTGATAGTTGTTGCATAAGTAAATGCACTAATAAATACATCCTTCCTGGGGTATCCTTTGTTTCTTTCTTGTAGTGGTATCCTCTTTCTTCCTCTCTATCTTCTTTCTTCTTCTTCTTCTCTGAGTCTTCTCTAATAGACATTGGTTGCAAGTAAAGCAAACCCCTCCAGGAACTAAATTAAGCCCAGAAAAGATATGGATTCTGGCACTAAATATGTGGAGATTGTCATTCAGAAGTGGCATGAACCAGGGTTTAGAAATTGTGTTGGGATCTCAGATACTGCTTTCCTCTTCAACTTCCAACTATGTTTTCCACTGTATCAGCTTCATTCTCAGGAAAATTCTGTGCTGGTAGGAAATGTAGTTTCTAGCAGCTCGAGTCCAAGGTTCAATCAGCTTAGCAACCACAGAACAACTTCTTCCTTGTTTCCAGAGTAAATGACCACCAAGGACACCATTCAGTCTGCTTTGGATGAATTGTCCAATTTTCCATCGCTAAAACAATGAAGACATTGATTTAGCAAACCTGATTCATTGTCCAAAGTCAATCACTCCACATCCAATCCCTGGAAGCTTCTTGGGATTTTTCTTTTTTAACACATGAAAGAAAGGTCATTTTACTGAAATTAGAAGGCAAGATCATAAGGTACCATGAAGACTAAAAGTACAGCTAATCTGATTTTGTTTGTAACTGTTCTAGAACAGCTGAGATTTTACACCCTTTACATAGTAGCAGATATGCAAGTTCAAGAGGACTAGCAGCCTTTACCTGGATGTATTTGAGTTTCCTTTGTATTAGACAGAGCCCCTTGCTTCCCACCATCTTGCATTTTTTTTTCCATTTTTTTTAATTTAAAAGGAGCCAAATTTTCAGTTAAATTTAAACTATAACATTGTCTTATGAGAATCACCATTTTGCTGGATAGATATACTGGGTGAGAAAAGGTGCAAAATACACAACACAGAGACTCACACACACACACACACACAAACACATACTCAGATTCATGTGTTACAGGACAACATTTGGGTCAACAATGAACTGAATGTACAACATGCATCCCATAAGATTATAATGAAGCTGAAAAACTCCTATCCCCTAGTGATGACATAGCTACCATAACATCAAAACACAATGCTTTACTCACATGGTTGCTGATGTAAACACACCCAGGGTGCTCACAGTTCTATAAAAGTATAGCACAAACCAGACACAGTGGAGCACCTCTGTAATACTGTCTACTTAGATGCTGAGGTAGAAGAATCACAAGTTCAAGACCAGCCTGAGAAACGTAGTGAGATTCTGTATCAAAATCAAAATAAAAAGAGCTGGGCATGTAGCTCATAAAATTATGTACAGATAATGATGATCAGCAAGTATGTTACTGACTTATGTATTGAGTATACTATAATTTTTGTTGTTATTTCAGTGTGCACCTCTCTTATTTGTTAAAAAAAAAAAGAATTGTAAAACAGCCTCATGCAGGTTCTCCACGTGGTGTTCCAGAAGAAGGTAATGCTATCATAAAAAATAATAGTTCCATTCATGCTGTTATCGCTGAAGAACTTCTAGTAGGACAAAACAGAGGTGGAAGTCAGCCATGTTGATAAGCCTATGATCGAGACCCTGTGCTTATCATGCCATCAAAAAGTTTTAAAAGTACTACATACAAAACTAAAATTTAAAAATAATTTAAAGTAGTTTTGTGGAGTATGGTTCAGTGGTAGAATACATGTACAGGGCCCTGGATTCAACCATGGAACTGCAAAAAAAAAAAAAAAAAATCACAAAAGATTATAAAATAAGGATAATAACTTCATGAAGTAAAAACTTATTGAATAAGGACACAAAGCTTATGAAATAAAAATCAATGTAAGCTATAGTTAATTTATTATTGAAGAAATAAAAATTTTTAATAAATGTTGTGTAGCCTCGGTGTGCAGTGTTTGTAAAGTCTGTAGCAGTATTCAGTAGTGTTCTATGCCTGCATATTCATGCACCACCCATTGATTGACTCACCCATGCCCAGATGAATTTATCATTTTTTTAAAAATTTTAAACCATATTTTAGTACATTTTCTACTTATATACAAAAATACTTGCCACTGTGCTACCATTGCCTGTGACATTCAGTACAGTAACATGCTATAAGGGTTGTAGCCTTGGAGCAATAGGCAACAGCATATAGCCTAGAAGTGTTTGGGTTATTCGTTTTCACTTGTGTGAATACCCTCTGTGAGGTTAACATGACATCATCTATCAAGGCATTTCTTAGGATGCATCCCTGAGGTTAAGCAATTCATGAGTACCTATAACATTTGCAAAGTTCATAAATATCAAATCATCTACAATTTGAGCATGTCCGAAATGATATCGTGATGCTTACTACTTTTTGTAATTTTCTAAGGCCTCCGAATGAAACAAACATCAAAGAGCTCATAGGATCTTTGTTAATAAAAAAGCAATCAAATCAGCAATTTTCAATTACTTATCATTTTTGCTTCCTCTATTAAATACTACAAAGGGAGCAGTATCCAAAACCAATTAAAATATACATTTCAGAACCACATGGAAAGTTTATTTATTCCTCCAAATGATTCTTGTGAGAGATGGTTAATGCAGTTATGGAGGAATCTAGATCTATGAAAAATTTCTGCAAAACCATAATTCTAGTGTCCAGGTCTTATCATTTAATTACTGTAACTGCTATCTCATTTTAACAAACACTTTCAAATAGAATTTTCATAACACATGGATTTCAACAATCACAGAAAAGTATAAATAAGCAGATGTAGACAAAAATTTTTAAATTAAAAATTTTAAATTAAAATATTAATATAAGAGACTCACATGTCATCAGCCATCAAAATATATTTTAAAGACATTTTTAAAAATTTTTTAATTCTTTTAATGTTATACATGACAGTAGAATTCATATTTGTACTTTGATATATCATACATAGTTAGGATATAATTTCTCATTTTTCTGAGTGTACGGTGGTCATGTAGTCACACACACACACACACACACACACATATATATGATGTCTGTTTCATTCTTCTACCTTTCCTATTCCCACATCCCTTCCCCTTCCCTTCCATCAATTCCCTCTACCTAATATAAGGTAATGCAATAGTGCCCCCCACCTTATTTTGAATTAGCATCTGTATATTAGAGAAAACATTTGGCCTTTGGTTTTTGTGGGATTGGCTTATTTTGCTTAGCATGATATTCTCCAACTCCAACCATTTACTGGCAAATGCCATAATTTCATTCTTCTTTAAAGTTGAGTATTAGTCCATTGAGTGTACATACTACATTTTCTTTATCCATTCACCTATGGAGGGACACCTAGGTTGGTTCCATAGTCTAGCTATTGTGAATTGAGCTCCTATAAACATTTATGTGGCTGTGTCTCTATAGTATGCTGATTTTAAGTCTTTTGGGTATAAACCAAAGAGTGGAACAGCTGGGTGAAATGGCAGTTCCATTCCCAATTTACTGAGGAATCTCCATACTGCTTTCCATAGTGGTTGCACCATTAAAGATACATTATTATAGATATTTTAATGACATGTGTAGCACATTTTTTTTCTTTGTCATTGTGTCCTTCTATTACTTTCCCCAGCCAAAAATAAAACATCCATATGCTTTGACTGTGACTGAATTGGTCCCATATCAGTATTATGTTGTGGGTGTTGGTACTGGTATCTTCCTGTGTTTAACTTTATAACAGAAGGTCTGGAAGTGTACAGTTATGTGACTACCAGGAGGAGAGTGACTCTAATAAAATCAACAGAAAGGAGTTAAGATATTTGCTGAAAATTGGACCAATTCCCATTTACCCAATAAAATCATCTTCATGAGGACTGCCATTGTTTAAACCATTTTAAATTACATGTTCTGTAATGTGAAAGAAAATACCTTGTTATGTCATATAAATAGCACACATAAAAACTGAAACAGTATGTTCTATGGAAAATAATATTTAAAAATGGTGAGTAAAATAGAAAAGAGCTCAAAAACCTGTCTAAAAGCCATAGAAGAACTTTAAAAAATAAAGATATGTTGAAAGAGAACCACTTAAGAAATCCGAAAAAATTAAAAATCCAGGACTGATGTTTTTCTCTTGTACTAAAATATTTTATACCACCCACAAAAGTAGAACATTTTAAAATTGATTCTATAATGCCAGCATAATGTTGATTTTAAAAGGAGAAAATGATGGCCCAGAAAAATTAATTATGAATATAATGAAGTTGAATTTAAAAGAAAGTGTAGCCAGAAAAAGAAATTCCTGTGAAATATATGCCATAATTAAATATATAGGATCCATTTTAGAAAATTGAGGATGGTTTGATGGTTTAAAAATGCTAATCTATTACTTCAATTCACCACAATAATACATTAAAAAAATACACAAGCCAGGCTTGGTGGCTCATGCCTATAATCCCAGCGGCCCTGGAGGCTGAGGCAAGAGGATCGTGAGTTCAAAGCCAACCTTAGCAGTTTAGCGAGGCCTAATCAACTTACAAGACTTTGTCTATAAATAAAATATTAAAAGAAGATTGGGGATGTGGTTCAGTGGTTAAGCACCTCTTGGTTCAATCTCTGGTACCAAAAATAAAATAAAATGCACCATACTTAATACATTACTATTGACAGATTTTTCCAGGAATAATTTAAAAGTATTATCAAACAAGTAATAGAAGAAAACTTTATTTAATTGATAAAAAAACATAATGTTACATGATAATAAGCATTCACCATTGTTTGTGTCTAGCCAATGAAATAAAAATAAAACCAAAATAATAAAATTGTAAGTATTAGAAGAAAAGGGGAAATATGTTTAGTATTTAAATAGTGTAAAAAAAATTAATGGTATTCTAAGAGGAGTAAATTAACATCTCTACAACTAGGAAAATATTTTAAAGGTGAGCAGTTATAAGACAAATGTCACAAAGCAATTTATTTTTATAAATATTAATAATACATTAAACAAAGAATGCCCACATCATATAAGAATACAAAAATGAAAACAAATCGTATCATACATGAAGATGAAAAGTTGGAGGAACTCTTCCATGTTACTGGATAGAAATATTTATGAATATTTCTATTAATTTATGAATTAATTTTTTTAGTAAAATGATCAGCAATTTTTTTATGTTTGCAATGTAATGCCATTTAAAAGAATTATGGTCAAAAACTGCTAAATATATATTTACTTAGTTCTTAGGATTCAACCTAGGGCTTTGCACATGCTAGGCAAGGGTTATACCCCTGGACTATACCCCAGCCCTGAGAAGAATATTTTGGAAAAAGAAAAGAAAATGTAGTGGTGGGCTTTGTATGAATGTATAAAACAGAGAAAACATACAAGAAAAGATACCTATATCAATGGAATAAACTAATCATGTGTGCATATACATATAAAATATAAAAAATATTTTGTCATATTAGGAAGTAAGTTCTTCAATGCATGCTATATGATTAGTTGGGTATTCATTTAGACAAAGTTAATATACAAAAGTACAAATATATTCACTATCAAAATATGTATATAAAATTACAAGAGCATTTGAAGGCAAATAGGAAAGTTGGTTTCTATTATCTAGAAATGTGAAAGACTTCAGTTATGACAAGAACATTACCAAATTTGACTGGAAAAAATAACTTCAGTGACATTAAAAAGTTATACATAAATAAAGATAAATAACAAAAAACAATAGGCAGAGTAAAACAAGAGATAAAGGTCAGTATCTCCTATGTAAAAAGATTCCATATAAATAAATAGAAAAATGGTAAATAAGCAGAAAGAATATATTAAAATGATAGGAAAGTACTTAATAGAAAATCTCAAATAACTGAAGAGTAGGTATAAGTTCACAAAGTTCCTAGTGAATAAGAGACTTCAAACTAAAACAATGATATGGCATTTATAGCTTATAAGATTGGCAAAATATGTTTTACCTTCAGTATTAGCAAGGGTATGAGGAACATATTCTCAAAAGTGCTGTAGAATATACATTATTACAAAGATTATCAAGGTCAATTGATGCAACTCTCAGCTATTTATTCATTTATTTTTAGTGAGTAAATCTGTTCTAGAAAAGTTTACATGAGATATGTATAACAATGCACATTATAGCATTACAAGCTACCTAAATACTCCTCAATACAGGAAGATTAAATCACTTTTGATACATCAACTCCCTGAAACCCTATGAGCTATGAACCAAAAAGTAATAGTGTCTATATTTTTCATGAAAAATTAGAAGTATGAAATAATATGATTCCTTATTTATAAAAGTAATCAAATATATAAAGTATATGAATGTGTATACTGGAAATTTTAGAAGTATAAATATCACATTGTTGACAATATTTTGCGGTTATGTGGTTGGAAGAAAAAGCAAAAACTAACTTTTTAGTAGTTAAATGTTTTTTGCTTCAACATGTTAAGCAATCATGCTATTTTTTGTATTTTTAAAATTTACTTTTAAAATCACGTTCTTTCTGATAATAAAGTATTATTTGTTACACATCTTTTAATTAACGTTATATACATAGAAGTATAAGACTCTACTATATTAAGAAAATATATCAAGGAATTAAAATACAGTTTTTTTAATAAAATTATTTGGACAGTATATTTTTGTTTGTAGTGATAAATCAAGTTTCAAATCCTTGCATTTGAGAAATGTTGCTATATTGGTTAATGTATCAGTATATTTTCATTTGTTTATTGCACTCTTTAACAGGTGAAGGTTTGATCTTATAAAAATTATATCATTTATTTTTGTAATGAATATGCATTTATATTGACATGGTGTATTTTGACCATTAACAAAATTACCTATTAACTATGTGTTTAATATCATGAATTTTAACTTCAAAACACAACAGATTAAAATGAAATTCTGAGTTTTCCTCTTACTATGCATCTTATAGTCCAATTAAGTAAGAAAATGAAATTGAATCATATATACAAGGCAATATAAATCTATAGTAGAATTTCTAAATTTTTAATAAATGTTACTAAAAAAGAAAGATATTTTCACTAATTCATGATTGATCAACATAACATTCAGTTTTCAATTATATACTTATCTGAAGGCAATTATAAACCATAAAGTGTATATATAGGCATATGTATTTTATATGCATATATGTGTATATATTACATACAATGATATATATATATATACACATATATATACATATGTACATAAATCCTGTGGAATAGGTAAATTTAGATAGCATCCACATGATAATGATGAATAAATTTAAATAACTACATAAATTTTAAAAAAACAGTAGCATTTTATCAACCTTTAATTGTGGTTAAAGTAAAGCAGAGACCTGAATGACATCTAACATAGACTACAGCATTTGCAGTAATTATCTTCTTCAAGTTTATTCATAAATCACTTTTAAAGTAGATGAGGGACAGAAGGTATTTATCACACATCAAAAATAAATTGGCTTTCCCTCTTCTCCAGGCAATATTGCATACTCTTGTATTGAAAACTGTAGTATTCTGGAGCTAGCTTGTGCCTTAATTTACTCATCTATTATACAAAACTGTCAAAAAAGAAACACTCTCTAGATGCTCTGAATAGTATCATCAATATACATACACTTATAGTGGTTGAAGACATCAATTTAAGAATCAGATACCCTAGAATTTGGTTCACACATCTGCCATACTTCAGTTGTTCAACTTTGGGTGAATTACGTGACGTTTAAGCCTCCCCTTTCTCATCAGAAAAACAGAACTAGGTAATAGTATCTAGCACATAGGTTGCATTCAAGATTAAGAGAGATGCTGCCTGCAAATGCCTAGGTTTTGGCATATCCAGGTGATTTATACTCAGATATTTACACTCCATGTTCTTCTGATGTTCCCATCCTCACTTCTACCCAGTGAGCCAAGATCCTAGAAAAATTACCTTATAAAGAAATAAAGGAGAGGAAAAAAGGAGGAAGGGAAGAAGAGAAGGAAGGGAGGGAGGGAGAAAAAGAGACAAAGAGAGAGAGAGAGAGAGAGAGAGAGAGAGAGAGAAAGGAAACTTTGAGGGTAATGGTCAGTTTTTTCTCAGATCAGCATATACCAGCACTCTTAGAATTATAGTTTTTAAAAATTAATTGATGATGATTTTTTATCATCTCAAAGAATTTATGAATAAATTGTTCCTTGATGTCTAACTACAATAATTCATGGCCAGCAAACATAAATCTATTTTGAAACTTTCTCGTATTAATGCTTTCAACAACCACAAGACAAACTGAAAAAGTTACAGTACACAAGTTCCTCATCTTGCCTTTGGGAAACATAGGAAGTTTTAAGATATCCCAAGTTACTCAAGACACACTTTGTATACAACATCCCTCATGAGGTGTGACTTGAACCTCTTGACTACATGTCTAACCCTCTCTTGGTGCTGTCTTCATCTTTTAATGGTGCCACTCTATCCAACCATCATGTTTCTCATACAATATGACAGCACAATATGTAGCTATTGGTATAAACTTCAAATATTTTTTTCCTGTTACTGTTGCTTATATTTCTCATGCTATTTCAACATGTATTTAAACAAACCTAATTTTCCCCATCCTAGATTGGGGGAGAATCAAACTGACATCTCCTGTGAGCAGGAGGACATCTCCTATCCTCTTCTCAGATTCCATAAAATTGGTTAATGGCAAAGAATGTCAATTTACAATAGCAATGAAAAGGGTGACTAGTAAAATAAAGTGAAGATTTAAAGATTAGGCACACTATGCTATAAAGTCCTTATACTCCCACATCTGCATCTGTATGGTGTGGAGAACATTTCAGGGTCAAAATAGCAGAGAACAGAACACTTGTAGAAATTAAACCCAGACCTGCCCATTATTTTGTAATAATTAAAGTTAAACAATTTACAGATCTCAGAAACAGGTAATGCAGAAACACAGCAGGCATGTTCTCTGTCTCGGTGTAAGCCTTTCACGTAGATTTGTGGACCATGATAACAGAAGAAAGTCCTCTGAGATGCGGTTATGTTTTTATTGACATAGTAAACTACCCAGCATCCAAGATGTTCTGGCTGAGAATTGATCCCTCCGTAATGCTTTTTATAGAGTCTTGCTTCTTTTCATCACTGTGACTTACTATACTATATCTTGAAAAGTAAATATGTACTAAGATACCTTTAATAAAAAAAAAGGCTTAAAATTATGAAACTTATTTTCTTCCTGGAAAATTTTTCTTAATACATGTATGATGACTGAATTCAACATGTACTTGTCTACACCTATTTGATGAAAGTCTTAAGTAATGATATTAAATATTTAAAAATATGGGAGATCTGTCTAAGTGTATAAACCAGCTTCATCAGCACATGTGTAAACATATAATATTATAATATACTGTTCTATTTCTAATTATTGAATTTCCTATACATCAATGAATTTAAAAATCTATTAGGCATAATTAAGCATGTCTTCACTTTTTCTTCTTCTAAGTCAGTATATATTTAATCCTCTTTAATAATAATGAAAATATATTTACTTCATTAGAGCATGTCTAAACTATCATCCCAACTGCTCAAAAGCATGAAATTAAAGAACATATATAAAAACATACTTGCATATAAATCACATGCTAACCCTGGCCCATTTGTGCATTAAATTTTGACAAATTGCCCACTGTTTTTTTTAAAGGTCTGATACTTTATTGGGTGTTTAAAATGTCATTGGAGACAGGGTTGAAAGTTTAGCAAGAGGGTCTTTCAGCAGCTTCTCCAAGACCACAGAACAAATTTAAAATCATACTTCATAAAACACATCTGAAGGGAGAGAAAATTCACAGCCCCAAGAGCTCAGTGCATCATTGAGTGGACAGCTCTGAGTCAAGGGTCCTCCATCCCTATAGGTGTCCCTAAGAGCTGGTGGCGAGTCCAGGTGGCAGGGACTGGAGTTGCAGCTTTGCTCCTGGTTGATGCTGCATCAGCCCTCCATGGGGATCAGGCAGGAAAACCTGATCTCTGCTATCAGAACCCTCCAAGGAGTGTCCTCACAAGCACCACCCTTAAACTTTTTGAAAAATGGGTTATTTAAAAATTTTGTCACAGTGCCTCTGGTGTGGGGTAAGAATAATAAGCAATTTCAGCCAGTTATATGAAAACCCGTTCAGCAATGTTTCTTCATATTTTAGCAGTTACATTTCCAAACCCTAATTCCTAACCAGTGCCTTTTAAAAGGATACAACATTTCCATTTATTTGCTTTGCAAAATTACACACAACTCTCCAACTTCCCTTTTAATAGGTCTTATTCAAAGTATGTTTTATTTTAAAAATTAATTTGTTTTGATTGATTTTCATCACCAAAGGACAGAAGCAGTATCTGAAAGGTCAATTTCTTCACTAAAGCATTATTGTACCTAATGCATAACCATAGAAGCAGGTTAATACTCAGATTAACCCCATAAATGTAGCTAAGGTCAGGTGCTACCCCCCCCTCTGACTCACAAAGCTAGGTCATTTCTAACCAAAGACAAAGTCTGATCTGTGATTGGAGCCTTGCATCAGGCACCTCAGGGAATAGCCAGACCTATTAAATACCCATAGATTTAAAATGAGCAAAGACCAACTGTAAGGCTCATTTATTTTTAGAGTATTAGTCCTGTAGGTGATTCACAGATTCATTTTTTAAAACCTTTGCATAATCCTGACTTTCCTTCTGAAGGTTGACACTCTACATTAGAAACAATGTGTTTATTTAAATTTAAATCTTTGCTTCTAATTTTATTCAGATTGTTTGTTAATGGTAGATGATAAGCAACCAGAACAAAGATTATGATGATGGAATTAATGAAAACAATAGTTACCTTTTCCTTATTAGATTAGCTTATTGATCTTTTACTTACATATATTTATATTAACTATCCCTGATGGTAGATAATAATAAACCTGTGTTACAGCTGAGCAATCTGGTTTCAGAGTGATAGTGACTTTACTCAAAGTCCCAAGCTAACGAAATTCAAGGTTCAAGCTCCTTAAACTATATTGCAATCCCTTTTATTGTTTTAGAAAGCCTCATGCTGCAAATTTGAAGCTCCTGAAGACAATATACATTCAAAATGTTGAGTAAGATTTTTCCAGGTGCCCATGTGTGACTAAGATGATGCTAAGCACAGAGGCGAGAATTGATGAAATATTAGATAAAATAATCTTTTTTTTTTAGCTAAATGCAGATGGTCTTGCGTTGAAACAAATGGAGAAGCCATGTAAACAAGATATTATGAAAATATCTCAGATGAAAGAGTTCATTTTCTACTTTCCACATTCCTTGAAGACAGAGATTAGGCCTAACCCCTCACTTTTATCTCAGGGAATGCAGTCGGTTTTCTGTAAAGGGAATACTTAGCTGAAATTGATGTATGAGTGAATGAAGGCTACTCTTTGGTTCTGATGACAGTCTTTTTATTTATTTTTTATGTGTTCTAATTAGTTATACATGACAACAGAATGCATTTCAATTCATTGTGTACAAATGGAGCACAACTTTTCATTTCTCTGGTTATACACGATGTAGAGTTTCACCATATGTGCTGTCATGTATGTACTTAGGATAATGATGTTCACCTCATTCCACCAAATTTCCTGCCCCATTTCCCCTCCCCTACTTTGCAATCAAAGTCCCCCCTCCCATTATGGATCAGCATTCACTTATCAGAGAGAATATTCGGCCTTTATTTTTGGGGGATTGGCTTACTTCGCTTAGCATGATATTCTCCAACTCCATCCATTTACCTGCAAAATGCCATAACTTTATTCTCTTTTAATGCTGAGAAATTTCTATTGTATATGTATGCCACAGTTTCTTTATCCATTCATCTGTTGATGACAGTCTTTTTAAATCTCTCTTGAGCATGCCCCTTTTCCATTTCTCTGTCACTGGTGGGCTCATACAATGCCAAACTCAAGCAGACATATAGAAACAAATAAAATGCCTCCTATCAGTAAACAAAATTCATTCAAAAATGTATTTTTCAGGAATTTCCAGGACTTATTATAAGCTCATGTTGCATATTAACTCTTTAGTTTTCACCAGTCAATGAAGCTTACCAAAGGAAAAATAAATAAATAAATCATGAGATAGTTGGTGGGGAAAGTATGGTTCTTGGAGTTTTAAGACTGAAACAAAGGTAGACTGAGAGTCAACAATGATCAAAGTATATGTCAGCTACAACCCACAGGTTCTGATGTTTTACTTGATGTTGGGAGACACGTAGTAAAGGAGAAGAGGGAGTTGAAGATGGCTCTGTGGCTTTAAATTCAGACATGTTGATGGGTGTAGATGTCATTCATCAATGCCAATATGGAGAAGAATGAATTCAGTACAAAAGTTTCATGGAAGTTACGTAAATTCAGATATGAACACACTGGATTTAAAGTGCTATGGGACAATGAAATGCAAATGTCCAATATTATTCTTGGTGGCTGATTGCCTATGTAAGAAGAAATCAGTTTCTTCACATAAAATGCTCTAGATTGATTAAACTAGAATTTCTGGGAATATTTGAAACGGGCTGTCCAAGTATAAAACTAGTGGCACAGTCCATGCTTTTACCCTCGTTAGGACCACTTTTTCTAAAAAAAAAACCAACCAAACAAAAAACAATTCATGAAGTTGTCCATATGCCTTAATTTTATTAGTGGTCAGACTTTGCATAATTTTGTATCTCAATATTTATAGCTAGTAATTTCAGGTTTCCTTCTAGAAACAAAATTATTCTTAAAAAATAAATAATACTTAGAATTATGATATTTGAATCTGATGTCTAATTTCAGTTCTATTTTCCCAGGTTTTAAGAAACAGAACTTCATTTCTGTTTTTCCCATATTGACTCAACCCATGACTTGTAATAAAATACACGCAGGCAAAGAACTTCCAAGAAAGACAGGAAGGGAAAGATGGGCTAGCAAATGGTTTCTTTGACAAGGAAGATTGAAGACTCCTTTTAGGTTTAGTAGAATAAAGGGAGAAGAGTTGCCCTGGCCTTCTATAGATTTTTAACTACTTTGTGGCCTCTAATTCAGCAGGTCTCATGCCACTTTAGTTTGCAAATTTAAAATAATGACACTTTTGCTAAGTAACCTTATTTAGAGCAAAAGTGGTATAATTTTATGCTGCCTTATAAAAGAATTTAAAGATTTTTCGATATGCAGCCTTTACAAATTTCCCAATTATGCCTTTATGTAATATTCATTTGTTTGAGAAGCTTGAATAACTTGCTACATTGTGTGTTCTGTGCTTTATTCAGTTAACAAAAGATAAAGATTGAATCTATATATTTGACATGTATCTCACAATTAGTATTTTGTCATTTTGTTAAAATTCTTAATGCTGAACAACAATTCCAAAATATCATGCTGCAATAGATTTTATAAAGATCAGAAACTTTTTTCTAAGATTTCCCATGAAGCATTGGTGATAAATACATGGGTAAGCCAAGTTAGACTGCATCCAGTATTCAAGCCTTAATTCTCCACCATGACTGCACAGTAGAATTCATCCTCACTACCACCACTTGGGATACTATTTCACTTTACCACTGCTTAAACCTTACCTCAGAACTCATATATCTGGGATGAGTCCCAGACAATAGTTTGTTTTACAGGTAATTAAAATGTGCATTAGGTTTGAGAATTCCTGAGGCAGATCAAGATGTATAATAACAATAAAGGGGGATGGGGGCAGATACATATGAACTGAAATATCTAGTAAGAAAATGAAGGCCAGAATCCTGGGAACACAATTATGGTGTCAAAATATGGTATAATTAGTGAGGTTTCAATAGAAAGGTGTCATGGCTTAGAGGTGAAATGTCCTCCCAAAGCTCATGTGTGAGATAGTGCAAGAATATTCAGAAGAGAAATGATTGATTTGTAAGAATATTAACCTAATCAGTGATTTAATTCCCTGATAGGGATTAACTGAGTGGTAACTGAAGTGGTGAAGTGTGGCTGAAGGAAATGGGAATTGGGGTGTGGCTTTGGGTATATATTTATATCTGGTGAGTAGAGTCTCTCTGCTTTCTGATTTATCACCATATGAACAACTTTCCTCTGCCACACTCTTCTGCCATGATGTGCTGCCTCACATCTAACCCAATGAGTGGAGCCAGCCTTCTATGGACTAAGACCTCTAAAACTGTAAGCCCTCAAATAAACCTTTCCTCATTTAAAATTGTTTTGTCACATCCTTAAGTCACAACAGTGAAAAAGCCAACTAAAACAAAAAAGTATTTCTTTAGGGAGTCTATTATGCATGGCTAGTGAATCCTGCCAAGGAGTGGGCTTAAAATAATCATTTAAAACTTATGGCATATAGTCATATTTCACACATGAAATTGAGAGACTTCTGAATAATAGAGAACTCTAGGGATAAAATGTCACCCAGATGATTATTCGCAGTTAAACCATATATAATAGAAAAAAAATTGGAGAATACTAAAGTAGAGATTAGAAATTAGTCCTTCAGTAGCCATTTGAGAGCAAAAGTACAATTGATTTGGTAAAAGTTTAAATAGTTTGCTACATTAAATGATAAAGAACTAAAACCAGATTGTTCAAAGCATCTAAATGAAGTTCTTAGTGCCTTAAAAATTCTTGATTGTAACACAGACATCTTGAATATGGGTTATATGGCTCTCCAATACTTTTCTATATCAAGTACAACACCTCCAAAATATTTATTCTTCCTCATTTAAAATGGGGAAAGCCACTTGGGACAAATAAGGATAAAATGATAGAACCTCTAATGGAATGACAAGTTTCTTGCAAATGAACTTGTGGCCAGGCAACTTGAAGTTCAACCCTCTGTCAACACACCTGGTTATGCTTCTTTGATACATAAAAGACACTTCTCTGCATATTAATGATGGAGTTTGCTGCTATACTCTCAATATCAATGAATATGAGCTTAACATTTTTGTTCAAATATTTCAATTTTGCCTGTAAGTCAACTGCTTGATTGTTAAAACAGTCAATTTGGTCATTTGGAAAAAAAAAGAAAAAGAAATCAAACATTATTTCATCATTCCAACATATTTTGGTATGTTTCCACCTAGTTGATTTTCAAGGATTTTGCATATAATCAAAACCATGCTCTACAAAACTTTTACATCTTGCTGTTTTCAAAAAAAAGTTATTTCCTCTTTTAGTGATTGCATAGCCAGTATTTTAATGACAATACAGTATTCCGTTGAATGAATTCTTTACTCTTGCTTGGCATTTCAGTTCATTTTCTTAAAGATAAACTCTTAAAAGTATTTTCACTTCTTTCTGATCAAGAGTGTTATTCAAACAAATCAATAAAAGAAATTTAAAATATCTTCACAATACCAATTTCAAATACTGTAGGAAAAGAGATTCCTGCTATTCTTCTTAGTTCTTCTGTGGGCTTTTTGGATAGACCTAGGATCTCAATTAATACAAGAGATAATTGATGAGAACAAAGCATCACAGTTTTCTTAATATATTGGGGGGGGGGTGGTACCAGTGATTGAATTCAGGGAAACTTGACCACTGAGCCACATCCCCAGTTCTATTTTGTGTTTTATTTAGAGACAGGGTCTCATTGAGTTGCTTAGTGCCTTGCCATTGCTGAGGCTGGCTTGGAACTCGTGATCCTCCTGCCTCAGCATCCCGAGCCACTGGGATTTCAGGAGTGCACCATGATGCTCAGTGCGGTTTGATTAATTTTACACATGCATGAGGATGTTCAAAAGATAGTGAAGTATGAAGAAATGACCAAAGCTTGATGCTTACTACTTTCTAAACAAAGCACTATTTGCAAAGACACAGCAGGACAGATGGATGTTGGGTCTAGAGTAGTAAACCCTTGGGATAGTACTGAGAGATATCTAGGGGATATAGAAGCTAGATGAGGGTTACATTGGAGTTTGTTTGTTCGTGTTCAGTCCCACCCCAATTATCAGTCTCAGGTGATTGAGCTTTTTTGTAGCCATGATATGTGAATAACATCTATACAGCTTGCTGTGTATAAGGAAGTCAGACCAAATGTCCTTTTGTGAAATTACAGTTGCCCAAGTGATTTCAGCTTTAAACAATCAATATGTCAGTTTGGCATGTTAACACCTTCAATGTCTTAGGTAAGGCAAGACATTGTGGGGAAGAGAATGTGTCATGGGGACTGAGGTTTAAGAATACAAGACCTAGCTGTTCATGAAAAAGAAAATTTGACATTTTTACAATACCCTCTCTCAAATATTTCTGACAATTCACTCAAATGATGATATAAATGAGTACACAAATAAAACATATTGTTGTATACTATTTTGCAGATACCCACAGCCATTGAAATTGAAGTGGCTGGTGCCACTTTCAATTACCTTAGGGGTACCAGCAGATCTAGAGTTCTCTTTTCCATTTGTTTTGAGCTATTTTGGAGATATATTAGGAAATTAGAAAAACATACCCTTGAAACTTATTGTACCACATCAGTTAGGCAATGTATTTTGAAATAAAATGGATAATTTATCTCCCCATGGGCCAAGTTCCTTTATTGAAAAGGTCCTACAACAAAGTTCTTTGAGTTTGAAAATTCTGCGGTGTTTAGTGAAACTCTTCTTTTAAATTGTAAAATTACTTCTAGATAGATTTATTTGCTTTCTGTTTTGGAAATCACAATGTGAGGGAAAAATTCAATTTTTTCTTAAGTGCTATGGTTAAATTTAGTTCCTGAAGCCCGACTCTTTACTTCAAGATAAATACATTTCTCAGAATACTTCTTAATTCTTTTAGAACTCTGGCTTCAAATGCTTCTACTCAGTGTTGACACTTATCTGAATATCTATACTTGTTTGAAACCCAATTGTGGTCAAGGTTTCAATGCTAGCTATCTGTTTATTGAGGCATATTTACTGTATATACTTAAAGTATGCAGTTCAATATGTGGGATATAAATGTGATATAAATGTGAGGTACATGCAGTGTATATGAATATATATATATATATATATATATATATATATATATATATATATATATGAGACATAGATATTGCTACAGTTTAAAAATCATTTCTACAATAAAGATAATGTATATTCATTTCCCCAAAAGTTTTTTCATGGCCTATTATAATTTGTCTCTCCCACTCACCTCTTTCCTGCTTATCCTGTCACTAAAGCAAACACTGATCTATTCTCTGTCACTATAGATTAGTTTGTGTTTTGTAAAACTTTATATAATAGAATTACACTGTGTGCACTGGTTTTGCAGGATGTTTTTACTCAGCAGAATTATTTTGAAGATCATCTATATTGCAGTCATCAAGAATTTGTTATTTGTTTATTGCTTAGTAGTATTCAATAGAATGACTTTAGGAATTTGTTATCCATCCACTCTACTTGTTGCTGAATATTAGCATATCTAGGTTGAGGCTACTACAAATAAATCTGCTATAAACATTATGACACATATCTCTATGGACATCTGCTTTCATTTCTCTGGAGTAAATATATAAAAGTCAAATATCTATATCATATGATACATGTATGTTTATGGGTTTAAGAAACAAAAAAAAACTATTTCCCAAAAATGATTTTACTGTTTTGTATCACTACTCTTCCTAGGATCATTCAAGAGACTGCTAAACATTCATATAAACCAATGGATGGAAACAGACATATGGGAGAATTTTGTTACCTACAGGACCTGCTAGGAGTTAGTCCTTTCCCTGAGGCTTTGCCGTGAAACCAAGCTGTGGTCTGTGTGGGTTAGGTAGGGCAGAATGTGTGTCACAAAAACTCTTTTCCTGCACCTATGTGCAATTTTCATTTTTTTCCCTTAAGACCTATACCCCAATCTAGACATGTTGGGGTAAATGGACAAAAATAAAGCAAAGTAAAACTTTATAAAGGGAGCATATTAAGAGAAAAATAAAGAGAAAATGGATTATTTCTACAACTTAAAGCATAATTAATTTATCCATTCAATTTAGGTATTTGAACAAATAAGTGGAAGATGATATTCCAAAAAGGGAATTAATGTAAGAGAATTCATAAAGTAAACACAATGTATATACCATAACTTTGATTATTTTCTCTTGCTTCTTTGATAGCCCGGCCTTTTAATATTATGATCCCAAATGCCCTTGGTATGGATGCCAGCTTATAGGTACTTCACTCATTTCTCTAACCAGAGCAAGGGCTAAGATGTCTTCAGTTATAGAAATGTAGAATTCACATAATTTTTCTTAATTTAGATTACTTCTTCACATAGATTGGAATGGACTGGAATATTGATCATTACTCTCCATGTGCCATTGTTTTTATGCTATTTAATTTGCCTTTTTCTCTCTAATATTTTGTTGTACATATTTATTCGCATATCTCTGTTTGCATATTTCTGTCTCCATGAATTTTCTATGCTTATTTTCTCTATGCTACTAAATTTTGTACCTGTTCACAATGCTGTTCTTTCTCTCTTATAAGATTAGATGCCCTATGTTATAAGTTAGATATGAGGTGTTCCCTAAAAGCTCACACATGTGAGACAATGCAAGAAGTTTTAAAGGTGAAATGATTGAGTTATTAGAATCTTAATCCATTGAATAAATTAGTTCCCTTATAGGGATTAACAGGGTGGTAACTGAAGACAGACTGGTTATGGCTGGAGGAGGTAGGTCATTGGGGGAATGCCTTTTGGATATATAAATTATCCCCCGTGAGCTGAACTTGTTTCTCTCTGTTTCCTGGTGTTATGACCTGAGCTGATTTCCTTTGCCACACTTTTCCACCATAATGTTCTTCCTTGACCAGAGAAATGGAGCTGCCAGACTGTGCACTGAGATCTCTGAACCCATGAGCCCCCAAATAAACCTTTTCTCCTCTAACTCTCTCTGTCAGTTCTTTTGGTTTACAGCAACAAAACAGTTGACTAAAACATCAATATTTTTCAAATATTTCCAATACATTTTGTGAATGGCAGAGTACATTGACAGGGTAGTTTAGAGGTTGAAGGAACAATCTGAATTTGCTATCACATTCTTAGTATTTTAAATTATATAAAGATATTTTGCTATAATATAAAAATAAAGATTGTTTGGGGTGTTTTTGTGTGTGTGTGTGTGTGTGTTTATTACAAATGGGTTAAAAAGATGCTCCAGTGAATTTATCATGGCACGTGACGGCTGATCTACTCTTAGTACTCAGTTCACTGTAGACTTCTATTCAAGTAGTCAATTGTTTGGTAGCATGTCTTTCTCATATTGTCTTTTCCTCATATGATTTAGCTTATTGCAGATGGTCAGTAATATCAACTAGAGGGAAAGGATGAAGTGGATAATGAAGAGAATGGAAATATATATTGAAAGAGGAGAAAAAAGAGAAGGGCAAAGAAACCTCCCTATTATTTAGTCTCTTCCACTCTGTAGAACATCTGGGCTATGCTCAGTCTCTGTTGATATGCTCAAAATGAAAATACTCTTTAATAGTTGAATTTATTAAGCAAGCATTTCATTTACATTTAATACGACAGTTTATGCATTAAGCAGAGAAATCATGTAATCAGATATCTACAGTGTTAGAAGATCAATCTAAATGATTTTTAATTAACCAGGTTTGCATCAAGAATGAATATATTGCTTTAAAATGGAAGAAAACCAAGGAACCATATTATCTTGCCTGTCTTGACCTTGAGTCATTTGTCCTGATATACATCATATGGACTTTAATATACTTAGGAGACAGAATAATTATCAGGTCTCTGAACTTATGTCTTTTTTTTTCACCACTGAAGGAAGAATGTTACCTACTGGCACACTTTTCCTTCCAGATTCAAGGCATCCAAGTTTTAAAGGGTTGAAATCATGGCTCCTTTTGCTAATGGTGATTTCTAATGATTTGTGAGTTTCAAGAGTAAAAATGGAAGTTGTCAAGTACTTGAACATTAGTCCCACTAGGATTTCTGTAGAGTTAAGGTCCCTCTGCAGTCTACGGAAGAAAGTTAATTGTTCTCCAAAAAGAACATAAAGATTGGAGGGCTTGCAAAAGCCTGAAAATACAAAGCAAATTAACCTAGCCATGAAAGTGAATTGCTATTTATGAATTTCTGCAACTGATGGAGTGCTACAAATGCATTGTTTAAAAATTTGCAGATGGATCAAGCAATGGCTGTGAGCTGCCTGAGAAGGGTAAACACTAATGCTGTGGCTTTGAGGATGCCATTGGTTTTCTTTTTACAAAAGGTAAAATCTAAATCTAAACTGCATCTGGGCATGGTGGCACATGTCTGTAGTCCCAGTTACTCAGGAGGCTGAGGCAGGAGGGTTACAAGTTCAAGGTCAGCCTGGGTGATTTAGCAAGATCTTGTGCCAAATTTTTAAAAAGACAGTGATGGGAAGAATTGGGTGTTGGGGATGTAGCACAGTGGTAGAACACACAGCTAGTATGCAAGGGGCCCTGCATTCAATCCCGAGTAAGTAAGTAAATAAATAGGAATTTAAATAAATATATTTCAGTGGAAAGTACTTCTACGGAAAGCAACTTTGAGCCCATGGAAAAAGTGTAGCTCATCAGAAAGTGAATCATCTCTTGATATTAGCAATGGTAGAATTCTCATGATGGATAGGAAATGGACCCTTTTGTCAGGTTTTTGGAACCAGAGAATGCCAGGATTCTTCTGTGAGTTTATGGGGAGAGAGTTTCCACAGAAAGATTGATGCTCTTGTTCACACTGATGAGTAGGGATTCTGAGCCAGAGTCAATTTCCTTTAGAAAAGGAATGATAGGTATCATTTTCTAGATTCATATTCACTACACTGCTGTGCATCTTACATGGCATAGGAAGTCTAGAGTAGGATTGAAGAATCATTAAAAAAATGCACTTCTGAAAGAAATTGTGAGAACAATTGGCAATTCCTTCCAAACCAATTTAGATACCCAAACATCACAGTAGAGTCTTAATCTTTTCACAGTGAAAAATAGTTGTCAAATATTACATTAAAAGTCTAGAATTGTAGTAAGCACACATGCAGATTGCTTCTTTTCAGTTCATTTAAAAATGATTTATATTCATATGCAAAAAGTAGACATGAATGTCTCAGATTATTTTGCTGTATTGAAGTGGCCAATCTTATTATTGTTTTGTTTCCAAACCATCATTATATCTCCTCTCCTATATTTTTATTTCTTTTCTTTCTGTAATACAAGGAGTACTTAAAGGAATGGGGAAATAGAAATCATTTATATCTGAATTGTTCTTTTGGTATAGGAAAACCCTGATACACTGCTCACCACATGCTTTAAATATCTGGTCCTGGCTTATCCAAGGTGTTCTGTAACCTGTGTTCAGGCTCCAATGACATCTTTTCCATTGGAAACTGACATAAAGAGGTAGAAAATAATTTATTGTTTTCATTATAGTGTTTCTGACCACAGCTTTAAGTGCAAAAATGTTTGGTATGATAGGCGAGCACTAAATTAAAATGTCACTTTGTCACTGTCTCAGGAAGAAGGGATGGATGGAGAGTAGGAGGTGTGGAATAACACAACTTCATGATCTTCATGAATTTCTATCGAAATGAAGGCAATCATCCATGCTGTGGTATTTAACAATAAAGATCAATAGTTGAGCCTCTTTTGATATACTGCATAAGCTTCAAACAAAAAATGTATTAAGCTAGCCCATTTTATGGGATTCTATGTGTGTACTTATTGACTTTTCTTCACATTTTGAGCAGTATAAAATACACTAGTAAATAGCACCATAGTCGAAGGGGGAAAAATGTAGTGGTTGTGCTTACTGAAATAAAATTGCTTCATATTCTAAATGCATTCATCTTTATCTACTGAAAGTTTAAAAGAATGTGATCTTTTGATGTTTAAAGATGAAGCATATTTTGAAAATTATGCATATAGTTTTATCTACATCTTTGAGTTTGCTTACATATCAAATTTCCCCCACATTAATTTAATTAAAATTGTGTGTAGCTTTTGGATTATTATTTCATTTTGCCCTAGAATGTACTTAAAATTCCAAAATAACATTATAGTATAGAGCAATGGAATTATTTCAAAAGTAGGGGAAAGACCATTTTATAATTATGTGTCATTTCATTAAACTAAAGGAGAAAGAATGACTATGATATAATCAGAGTTTTTGAAGTTTGCTTTAGTAAATGAATAAGAATGTACTTGACATTAGTCATACAGAAATGACTGCTTATAATTTTTCTTGTTTCTTAATCAAGTAAGTTTTTCTTTTCTTTTCCTTAACAACTCATGGATCTGATTATATTGTCATTGCTTTTTGCCCTACCATGCAACTGTTAAAATTCAAGAAATTTTTGTCTTAAAAAGTTGTGCTTTTAAAAAAGTCACCAATTTTAAATCATGGAGGATATTGATTCCATTCAATTGAATGGCCTATATGTTTACTATAGATAACCTCCAGTAAAAGAGAATGGGTACAACATTATATCAGAGAACTTAAAACAGCTCAAAAGCTTGCAGAGGATAATGTGTGAGTTTATGATCAATAATAAAATAAGTGCTATATTAATATTATAAAGAATATGTTATAGAGATGTGAATATGGACTTATTTTGTTTTAGCCTACTAATACAAAATGGATTGCTATAAGAAAAATAAAATCAAAAGGGCAAAAAATAGGAAGAAATTTGAAGTAATAATGCATCTGGAACAGAATAAAAATAATTTAAAAAATGGTAACCTGAGAATATGCCTAATTTTGGAAATATGGGATCATCAGTATGATAAGGACTTGTTATACTTTTTAAGGTGGGAGACATATACTTTTTAAGGTGGGAGAGAGTGGACTTGAATAGTGGGAAGACAGAAAAAAACAAATGTGGGCCTTTTATTGACATTACAAACATGCTAAGGACTTTGAACTTTGTCTTATGATTAAATAATCTTTGGTGAATCACCTAATATTTTTGAAAATAAGATAATGTTTATAAACACAACTGTAATGATTATAATGAAAGATTAGAGGATTTCAAAAGAAAATGTTCATAACAACAGCTAAAATGAGGTGCTAAAGGCTTATATAATTTGAGGTGGATAATGCCACTTCTAAAATAGGTATGTCCTCCAATTTTGAAGGCTTATCACAAGTAAAATGTACTTCTTATTCACTCAAATTCTAGTGCATATAGATTGAGAAGAAAGCAGCCTTCTCCATAGTTATTCAAGGACTTTAACTGTTTTAATCTTAAGATTCCTGGGTTTCCTAGGAAACCTGGGTTTCTCTAGGACCTGGGTTTCCTCTTCTATTTTCTTCTGAATGGAAGATAGGGAGAAAGTAGAATAGATTAAGAACACGGGAGGTTCTTATGGGCCATAACTGAAAAATGGCCAGATCCAAATTGCTGTGTTCATCTGGTCATGTTTTGTTGCAAGTGAGGTCGAAATCATCGAATAGCCATGCACAAGGTCAGTAGATGATACAAGTCTTGGTGAGCACATTGCAGTTTCTGCTAGTCTTCCCATCTTGTACTAAATAGCTATTTCACTCCTCTTTCCACAAGGAAAATAAACTCATTCTCTTCCTGAAGGGAAAAATATAAAGTCCTATCAAGTTACTTCTTTAATGCAAAGGCTAAAATCTATGATTATGCAAAGTCCTTCTTCTAGCAAGTCTGAATATGGATCCTTGCAATCTTATGAACTGTGAACTAAAATAATCTCCCTCTCAGAGTCTCCCAACCATTGTAGGAAAACCTTGTTGCTTCAGCTTGCCGTGATATGTTACAAATGTTAGCATGCTGAGAAATGCTTCAGAACCAGCTCTCCAGGGTAAGGAGAGGGAAGACAAAGACGTAGTTTGTAGTGTTCACCAATATCCCTAGTGTAAATATACCCATTATATCCGACTTCAAGCAATTATCTTTATTGACGTCAATGAAGATGGAGTGGGGACAAAGGTTCCATGACAAACTCTCACCAGCCTATATGAGCTGGCTCCTAACTAACATTAATTCATCTTTTAAAGTAGAAAAGTAGCACAGAATAAAGAAATAGTTCTCTACTTTGGAACATAAACTGAGAAGAGTATAAATCATAAATAAGTAAATAAACAAACATGAACCACAGGGAATAGGGACTGATCAATATGGCAACCATTTGAGGATCCAGTTCTGGTGAGGGATTAATAATGAACATATCATTGACACTGCAGTGGAAACCAGAGAAAGAACTTAAAACTGCACTGAAAATGTGTAATTTTGATGGAGAACTGAGTGACATTCCCTGAATTTATGAAGCATTCTCTGCATAATTTTTTTGTTGTTGTTAATTCACTTCTTCATCCATGTACTCTGTTTACCCATGGTTTTGGTCAGATCTTCATATTAGCTTACTTTTCCCTCATATTTTGTACAAAAACAACTGAGAAAAGGGTCACTATCAAAAGAGAACTGAAAATGTAAGCATTGTTCACCCAAAATAGGTAAAGATTCGGACAGTTGTGACTGTTCCAGAATATTCAGATTATTCAGTCACAGTGGGAACCACTGGCTCAAACACTGAGAAAGCCGTGATTTTATCATAAGCATGTTGGAGTTATTTCCTCAAGAAAAATATTGAATGCTATAATTGGGGTCTACAAGGCCACACTCAAATAAAATCTATTACATTCCCAACAAGTTTCCAGGTAACCTATTTCTGAAACCCAAACTGATCATACTAACACAATGAGTGGTATTATTATATTCATCCTTCACTTTCTTTCCAAGCTAATGGTAAAAAATGGCTACTTTTCCTTGAGTCCACAGATGGTAGCAAACAGGTTCCAGTTCCTTTCTCCTCTTTACTACATGATGTGAGCGTCTCACTGACAGATACAACAGGAATTCCAGGCTTCAATGAGCCTGAGCTTATGCACACCATTGATGCTGAGTACAAGGTAGCTCTCAGCATGAGAACCATATCACTCACTGCCTCTAACCACCATTCCTGGTTTCCACCCACTGAGGAATGTGAAGGAAGTCAATGAGCAGTTTCTTAGCATGCAAAGAACAAGAACAGATCCTCTATGAAATCAAGACATCAGTCTCTGGGATGATTCACTAAGTTACCCAAGAGTTTTTTGCGCATTCTCTAAGTGGTGCACTACAAATTTCATCAAAAAAACATCCTGTACTGGCATACATAGGGAGAAGTGGACAAAATAATGGTGAAGTTCATGGAAGGTGAAAGCAATGTTAAAAACAAATATCTTCTTAAATTCAGAAAGAGAAGGATTTTGATGAAGACTTCAAGAAAAACATCTAAATTCTTTAGCCTTACCTGTCTTCTCGAATTGTTTCTTTACCTCCCTCAGAATTTGCATCTTTTTAGCCTATTTTTAATCCCAATCCCAATCCAAAATAGTTCATGTATATGTTAAGCACTTAGTTAATAAACATGTAGTTTTAGATGGAAAACACCACATATTCTTCATGTCCCAAATGCATGCTTTCTCTCTTCATACACACACACATATACCATGGTAAAGCAGGGCAAAGGTATCATAGTAACAACTTCTAATATTTAGTAAAGAGAGAGTAAAAGACACAGTAGAATCACACCCAGTTACCAAATTCTACTGTGCATCTACTGAGATTACCTCTTACCTGGTTTGGTGAAGTTTCACTCACAGGCCTTAATTCTATTAGTTGGCATGTCCTTATTTATATTCTATCTCGTGCTCCATCACCTAGATGTCTTTCTGTGACTACAGAAAGCTTAGGCTACACTCAGTATCTGCACTCAAGGCATGTGTGAGCCGGGAGGAGTCATGTTTGCTGATTGGTGACTCAGTACTACAGCAGTTTCACAGAGGTGGATTATATCACAGTAAAAATTTGGGGCAACAGAATGAAGCAACTTATTGTGATGAGGAATGTAGAAGAACAAAAAAGGTCTGTAGATTTTAGTCATTGTTTTATTTGTAGAAAAAGAGCAAATATCCTATTTGGTCTTAGACATATTGATTCTGAAGGTGCCATTAAGACATTGAATGAAAGAAGACATTCTCTATAATATTAGGCAAAAGGATTTAACAAGCAGGAAAGATAAAAATAAAGTACTATATAAGCAAAAGTATACACAGAAGTATGCATCTCAATGCTTTCTTAATTCAGAAATAAAAACATTATTTTTAATCCAACCAAATTGATACCACACAAAGACACAAACTAGCCAGATAAAATTAAAATAAAAGCAATGACAATATCCTTTCCTTTCCCATCCTTTCTAATCACAATGGGAGGAGTAGGAATTATATGAAGATTCAGGGTATGAAGTTTCATCATTTTAGAGATCATGGTACAGGGCAAATGTACGGCAAAATAAGGAAGAGTGTGATGCCTCACCCCTTTCTTGTAGTTCCTCAAAGAAATTATCCTCATTGATTAGTCAAGGGATGCAGAAAAAAATCTGCAATATTTCTCTGCCAGTTTCTAGCCTACATAATAGCAAAACAGAACACTTGATATATGTCTCATAATATTAGATTGCTGTCATCAGAGGGCAAAAGAATCTTCATTTTTATAAGGTTAAATGAGAGTTATCATGTTTCTTATTGAGAGTAGGATAGCACACACCCACACCTTACTTGATCCACTAATTCTTCAGAATTACATTAGTAAATGTCAATACAAATTTTACAGTTCAAAAGCCGGGTGTGACAGTATGTGGCTGTCACACTCAGGAGGTAGAGGCAAGAGGATTGAGAACCCAAGGCCAGACTGGGCATGGGCAATATGGCATGATCTTATCTCAGAAAAAATATTGTAATTCAAACAGAAGTGATTTCTGTCTATATTATAATCGCTGTGCTGTAACAGGGTTATATTAGCTTCCTTGTCACTTAAGACTTTCTGATAGTTAATGTTTTGATAATTTGGTGATTAAAGCCAAATTAAAAACCAGAGAAACCCGAAACCCTCTCCCATCATAAGAACTTTTTCTGCTTATACAGAGGAGGGTAGAAAACAAGGTGATTGTAGAGACTAGAGAATGAGATTATGTTTTTCACAGATATAATATCTGCTTGAAAAACTCTTAAAAACATTCTTATTTATAGAAAGGAAGAAAAAAACAAAATTATTGTTAAGAAGCAATGAACTAGGATTTGCAAGCACGTGTCTATATATATATATATATATATATATATATATATATATATATAGTATTATAATGAATATTTTGTTTTAGTGGTCATCAATTATTTGCTAATTACCACATGCTCCTGCTTGTCTTCAGCCCTAAATCTTTGTGACCTCTTGTCTTCATTAGACCATGCTGATGATCTGGCACAGCTTCTTTGTGCTTAGTCTCTCAGATTCCACTCTTTATTAGGCAACTTTTTGTTGCTATGACCAAAAGACCTGACTAGAACAACATAGAAGAGGGAAACCCTTTGGAGGTTCATGGTTTCAGAAGTTTCAGTACACAGGCAGCTGACTCCTTAGCTTGGGTCAGAGTGAGGCAGAATATCATGGCAGAAGGATGTGGTGAAGGAATACAGCTCAGAACATGGCCACCAGAAAGGAGAGAGAGTGTGAGCGAGAAAGTGCTAGCTCTGCTCACCAGAAACAGAATATAAGACTCAAAGCCACACCCCCACTGAACTACTTTCTCAAGCCATACCCTACCTGCCTATTAGTTACCACTTAGTTATTTCATCAGTGGATTAGTGCACTGAATAGGTTAAGGTTTCCTTAATCTCATCATTCCAACCTCTGAATGTTTTTGCATTACTTCGACATAAACTTTTGGGGACACCTCAGATCTAGACCATAACACACTCATTCCTAAAGTTATCTGAATATATGCCCTTTTGTGACATTTCACATGTTAAAAACAGAATCTTTTGGTAGCCTCTCTCTTCTATCCAGGGAGTATTCTAATTGCCTTTCTTTTTCAAACATTGTTTCCCTCTTTGTATTAGAAAGTTCTATAGGTTCTGCGAAGTCCTTTTTATGGGACTACCTGCCTTTTAAGGTTTTTGCACATTCTGGTTATAAGCTTTGAAATCTACATGACATTGTGTTCTGTAAATGAGAATTAATTGAGTTGAAGATAAGACTAGAGAGTTGAAGTTAGTTTTGAAAGTTTTGGAATAGCTGTTATGTGGTTATGAAAAAGGGATGGAAAGATTGATAAAGAAAAAAAAATTCAAGTTGCTTCAGCAAAGTTGTTCATAAATGTATAATGGATATAATAATGGGAAATGTGAGATTTTATCCAGTAACATTTCCCAACCTGGGAAAGAGATGGTTGGATTGGTCAATACGTGGGCATGGCCAAAGAGGAGCCATCAGCAGAAGGTGAAGAGCGACCAAATAGATGGAAAATAGTACGAACAAAGACACCAAGATGAGCAATCACGGGACTGGTCCAAGGATGGCCTGGGAGGGATGTAAGGCCAGAAAGGTTTGACATTCTAATGCAACAATAGACTAAGAAGAGTTGAAGTGATTGGGGGCAAGAGAGGTGAGTAATAGCAGGTCTGGCTGAGTGGAAGAGAAGGACTTATCAGGACATTTGTTCTAAAATGGGTAATTTCCAGTTCTAGAAAATGATTCATTAAGCTGATTCAACCCTCCAAATTTACGAAAAAGGAAAAAGCATATGGTTATATAATAAAGAGAAAAAGAGAACATTTGATTTGGGGAACATCAACTTGATTTATCATTCATGCTAGTTTCGTAGTAACAAAACTGTTAAACTGAAAAGCTCTAAATCAACATCCCAAGTAGATTTCATTTTAGTGGCTGTGTAATTAATTAAGGCTAATTCAAATGTACTCTATAAAAATAATCAGAGGTTAAAACTCATATTTAAACCCAGTTATTAATGGATGGCTGGATAATAGTCATGTTTAAATACATCTGGGCTTTAAGTTCAGAGAGAGTGACAGAGTGTACCAGTCATTTACACACTGATGTGTCTCGAGTGTCAAGGCCTTCAAAGTACTAACCTCTGACTCACCTTGGGTTTGCTGAGCTTGAAGAACTTTAAAAAGAACATGCTGAAACTAAGCAAAAGGAAACAAATCAGCTAAATATTATATAGCATTTAAATAACTGAATCATTGTTCATTGAGGGTAAAAAAAATAAGGTAATAAATAGATAAATAATAAATGCTATTTTGGAATCTCAAGCTAAAGAACCAAGAAAGCTAGTAAAAAGGTACCCATTCTAAAAAAATTTTCTTTATTTTTAATCTATCCTATGTCCCACCAAGTTTCTTAAAAAATACGTATTCTCTGTGATTTTGTTTGCTTTTATCTCTTAATGTGTGTGAAATCCTTTCTTTTCATTTATATAATTTTAGCCTCTTGAATCAGTTACTTACCTTTCTTTACTACTGCTTTTGTCTTAAAATAATACACAGAAGAAACTCATTTATTCTTGGAGGATAAAAATAAAGATGAGCACACAGTAATGTAAAATGAAAGCCATCCCAACTTTTGTTATTGAGAGGCATGTGAAACCTATGTGTTGTAAACATTAATGCACGGCCATATGTGTTACATTGTAAGCAAAAATCTTACAAGGTTTACCTGCCTTTTAAGGTTTTTGCACATTCTGGTTATAACCTTTGAAATCTGAAATTTTGACAGTTCTCTCTGGTGAAATCTGAAGCTATTGGCAAAGAGCCCTTTAGAGAATCAACATTTTTTCTACATAGATGATGGTTTTTAAACCATTCACAGTCTAAAGATGGACTTCACTTTTTTTCACTTTAATTCACTGATTTGACTTTATTTCTTAAACACTGGGATTTTTTATCACGGATATCACAATCTTGTCCTTCACAAGTGTTCTCCATGGGAATATTTCAGATCTGAGATTAATTTGCAAATGTAGTAAACATATCAACTGACAAAGATTATAACTTACTGTAAACTATTTACCGACTAAAACTCATTAGTCCTTTTTTATGCAAGCATGTTGCAATGTTAATGGTATTAGATGTTCAATAACTGATATTGCTGACATTCTGAATGAAGATGTTATTTATTCTATCCTCATATCTTAAACAAGGATGGATGCTTCTCTGTTATAGTGAATGTCACTGACTTTAAGACATTTGGTTCAAGGCAAACATTTTCCCAGAGGAGAAAAGTTTTAAAAGGGAACATGAAATGACAACCATAGTAAGAAACAAATCGAAGGGCTGTAAATAATATCATATGTGATATGATATAACATTTCCACATGTTGAATTTAAACTATGTAAATTGCATCATTAATCCAGAATTCTATAAGAACTTTTTCCTAACTTTAAAAATGGATTATTATCTTATAAGAAATATGTAGTTTAAAAGATTTCTAATTTAAACAAATTTGAATGCCAAATCTCGTGAAAGACTTATGAGAGCTATGTGTCTATTATTCAGGAATCTGTCCTGGAGAAAAGGTTTCAAGGATGTAGCAATCAACAAAAATATGTGTTTAAGCATATAGCAAGCACTTAGTATTATTGTGTGTCTAAGATGTGTTGGTCTAGAAATTTGGGGTAATGACAAAATAATTATTTAGTGATTGCCTTTTAATATATATTTAGAATGTATAAAACTCTAAAAGAGAAAAAAATGCATTGTTTGTATTAAGAATTAAAGCTAATTTGCTAGTAACATCCATAACTATAAACTCTTAGTATGCCTAATGAAGGTTTTCAGAAACTAAATTTCATAAGATTTCTTAAAATTCATCTTTAGGATTGTCATATCAATCAAAATAAAATAGGATTCGTTCAAAGAACAAGTCTGTCTTCAGAAACATTTAGTGCCATGATCACTTCTATGTGTACATTGCTATATCCCCAAAACGCTGCTCAGAGAACTCCCTTTTCCTTATCTATAAGATGAGAAAATCAAATCCTATCATACAAATCACAAGATTGACATGAGAAACAAAGAGTAGAAAAATTCAAATGTTATCCACCTACTGTGTGCAATGTAGTGTGCTAAGAATCCAAAGCAGGATAGAACGTCAATTGTTTTCTCAAGCAATTTAGAGATTTAATGGAAAGAAAAATTACATGTGTCAATAATTATAATTTAGAGTAAAAAATTATAAGTGCCTTAAAAAGTAAAGGTAAATTAGAAGCAAATTTCTTAGAGGAAAGAAGTTACTTTTAAAGAGCATTCAGTGTGGTTTCATATACTAAGTCTCATTTATCTTGACCTTCAAATAGGTGTTATTTGAATATACAGTGATCAGATGGAAGCAAGCTGGAGAGTGTGTATAGTAAAAGCAAGGACAATAAAATTAAAGCATTATATGGAAATACAGGAACTGTAGTTAAAGGAATGCCCTGTTGAGCTGGTCAGTTCAGCAAAGTATTCTTTCTCACATATGTGAGTCTTCGAATGTTAGATAAATAATTTATCCTTCTCATCTGTAAAATGGGTATGATAACAATTACATTTTTACTAAGATTTGTTTTAAAGAAAAAGAAAATGTACAGAAAGTTCCTTGTGCACATTATTATTGCTGTTATTTTCAATGTAATTTTTTTATCATGAGGTTGGGAAAACACTACAGCTTAATTGAGGTTTCAGTAGTTAACCTTGCTGTACCATGGAATAAATTGGTGGTGGTATATCAATCTCAATTGGTATACTTCTATCTAATATGGAAGTGAGAAAAATAACTGACATTGTCACCAAATTCATATTTACATTTTAACATGTATAATTAATAACTGATACATATGGAGTAATGCATGCTAGGGGTGTGCTTTATATCACTGGCCAAATTTAACCTTTCCAACAACACAGCCTCATTTTACAGATCAGAATAAGAAAGAGAGTTCATGCTCTGAATTCACCAAAGTGCAAGAAAAATTACCTTAAGAACACAGAATACAGAATCTCCCCAGCCTTACTAAAGAAACCGTTGGAAGATACAGAATTAGTCATTGTCAGGGAGATGTATTACTTACACCATTTATAACAGTGTTGTGCAACTGTAGTTTTGGTTAATGCATTCTGTAGGCATTCACTATGTACTTACTCCTTTGCACCAAACCCTGCTTCTTGCCACTGTAAAGGATGCACCAATTTCTCTTAACACAGGAAATCCTATATTTACATGCTTTTCTATATAAAATTGTCATAATACAGATGTAGGCGAAGTGTTAAATTAGCCAAAGTAAGAAAAAAGATGAACTCTGCATGATTTTAGTCAGGGAAAGACTACGTAAAGAAAGGATCATATTAGCATTCAAATTTGAAGGAAGAACTAGGATGGATCTTGTGGAGAAAAAAAAATGTTCTACATAAATGAGAACAAGCCAATGTCTGAAATAGTAATTGAGTGGTTACTACAGAAAGAAATAAGGTGATATATAGAGGAGATGTAATTAGGGAAAATGGTGGAGGTTTTAGAGACTGCTAAATCTGAGATCATTCTACAGGCAATCTAAGAAAAAAACTTTTCTGCCTCTTGATACCTGTGACACAGCTACATATAAATTCTCTTTATATGATGGAGTGGTATCTCCACTGGAGTTATGACTGATCAGAGAAAAAAGGATGGTGAGGAATAGTTCAGACATTGTTTCATGAATCAGGAAGAGAGACAATGAGGACCTGCTCTCAGAAAATGGCTTGGGGAAAGAAAAGGATGTGATGGAATCAACAGAATTTGAGGTTACAACTCAATTTAGGGAAGGATAGGGCTCTGGAATCTGCACTTGTACAGAAAATTTCAAAATCATGTAACTGTGGGAGAGGGGAAAGAGTCAAACAGGCAATATGGCAGTTATGTATTGGATGAAGTTGGGTGGGTATAATAATGGCATGGTAGTATTTATTTTCCTAATAGATATGTGTCTTTACAATACACTCATGCATTTTTATCTGTATAAATTAGAAAAGATCAATTCAAGCAATTGTAAATAAATTAGATGGCTTTGAATAAAATATGAATTATACTAAAACCAAGAAGGACTGAATAGCACAGCGGGTGTATAAAAACCAGGGGTTGGGGGAGAATATCCAATGCTGTTTTGGGCAGTGATGAATTAAACAGAGGTCTTGACTGGACCCTATTTATTGGGAGATAAAAACCTCTGTCTGCTCCATTGGTTATGAGATGACAAGCACATAAAGTAAATTGTAAAATGCTGTGAGACATTTAGTAACAAGGACTTGATGGAAACTAAGAGCAAAGGAAGGCCCTGGTGAGGAATTTTATTCCACAGACTCAACTCTATATAAAGTGATCTCCCAAGAATATTTTCAAGTTTAAGTTTGGCAGCATTAGTAATGGACTGTCCAGGAATATAAGGAAAGTCAAAGTGCAATCAATAAAAGCAGCTCCTGCTTCCTGTTTCCAACTGTGGCTAAGGAGATGACTGGCTAGTTATGAACAGATAAGAAAATAACTAGTCCTGAATTAATTAATCCTGAACAATGTGAGGCTTGCTGATGGCAGGTGGCTCATACACCAGAGGCACCATCTCATGTTTTCATTGCTAAAACCTTGGGAGGTAAATATGGACCCATTTTCTACATAGTGTTTCTGGTCAGCAGTGAGACAGGCATGAATTCATACTCATTGTCCTGTTGGCCAGAATTTTAAAATGAGTCCTGAAATTCAAAAATATAAATTAAGGGAGACTCTCTAGACCTTGTAATTATCAATAAAAAGCTTCTAGTTGAAGTCATGATGTTAACAGAATATATAGAACGAGAAGAAAATAGGTCTAGAATCACAACCTTGAGTAGTTCTGAATTCTTGTGAAGCTTTTAGGCTATACCGCAGATTGCAATCAGGATTTTAGTATTAAATGTAAATATATTGAGACTACTAGTTCTGAGTTGGTCATCTATTACAATTAAAAACTTAGCTTATGTAAATCTTGATTGTCCTTCTGAACTCATCAAGATGTTGTAACCTTGACAATTTCATGCGATTTTTCTTCACAACATCTTTGGTGCTAAAAAGAAAATTGGGTAAATAAAACAAGGGTCTTGGGGACTTCCTGACAGGTGCAAGAAAAATTGGAATGGATCTACATTCCAAAGCTTGGAGAAAGAGTTCTTGAAAGAAGGAGGACGTGATTGTCATTTTCAAATATTACAAAGAAGTTAAGCAGACAAAGGATTGAGAAGACACTTTGGACCTTTAGAGAGGGCAGCTTTGGTGGAGTGAAAGTGAATGAATCCAACTAACAAGAGGCTGAAGAGGGAATGACTTAGAGAATCATCAAGTGCTATTGGTAGTGTTTTATTTGCTTTCTGGGGTTTTATAAATTCTTAAAAGGACTGATTTGTATTTTGCCTTTGAAAGACTGCAGAGAAGTTGCTCAGAGATCTATGTCTGGATGAGGTAGGGAGGGAGGGAGAGAGGGGAGAGAGAGAGAGAGAGAGAGAGAGAGAGAGAGAGAGAGAGAGAGAGAGAGAGAGACAAAGAGAGAGATCATCTACATCTGAGGCCTAGTCTTAGAGAAATGGTTCAACATAAGGAATCATGATCATTCTGTGTGACCAGAAGGAAAAGCCAGAAGGTGCTGAGGATTCTTGTTACACTTGGCATCCCTTCCTCCCAATATGTACTACCTTAGAAGGCAATGCCTATTTGTGTACTTTACACATACAATTTATTTATGAGTGGTGGTAAAGGAAGGTAGGTTAAAAACAATAAAAATGCAAACCAGTAATAAGTCATGTAAAAAAAGAAAGAATTCTTAGCAAGAACAAGAAGAATGTCCAAGTTAACAATGCTGATAAAATTCTAAAGCAGTACCAAAGCTAGGTATGCATTAACACCCCTCCTGTTATCATATAATTAAATACAAGATGGCTAGAGAACAGAATTCGGAGGTGAGCAAGCATATATTCCACTTGGCTGACTTTCCAGCTGAGCAAATGTTTCTCTTGGCTTGAACACAGACCTTCGTTTATTTTCATTGTGAATTATTTTCCTGGAAGTCACTGTAGCATAATTGGTGCTTCCCTGACTCCTGATCTACACAGACGGCTGATGTCAGTAAGTGTGCAAATAGGCTTAACAGGCAAAGTTGTTTTTTCTAAGATATTTCCTGTGGTGAGCTGTGTTTGTAGACCGTTGCCGCCATTAGAAGATGGCGCCGGTCTCCGTTGTGGATCTTGGTAAACAACTCCTTATTTGGGAGAGTTGGCGCGCTGTCCCTCAGTACCCAATGAAAAAACCCCGCGTGGCAGCTTTGGATTGGACTTGAGCAAGCTTTATGAGGCTGTGTGGGGGTGCGTGAGAAAAGAGAGCGCTTGAGAGAAAACTAGAGTTAAGGCCTGAATAAACCGCTGAAAGAAGAATCCTGTGTCGTGTCTTCCTTGCTGGCAAGGGGGTCACGACAATTTCCTGTAAATTTTCTTATTCTGAACTGTGAAATGGTCTTTCTGCAAAGATCCCCAAGCAGTAGTTATAGAGTTTGTCCAGATTACCTTCCAGCTTTACATTTCCTTCTCACCCGTGTTCCTGACCACCTTTGGATCTGGTGGGAACACCTCATTCACTTTGAGATGATCCGACAACCTGAGTTTCCCCCTCTACACCTTACACCAATGGTAGAACTTAGAAAGATAACAAGGAACTTCTACAGACATGCAGAAAAGAATTTTAAAACCACTACAAAACCTTAAAAATAAATCAGAGTTATTTTCATAGCTAAAATATATATTTTATTGCTGTAGTCTGGCTAGGCACAAATCACCAGCCACTCAAGCAGGAACAAACTTTATTTCTGAACTCCACCAGTACACTCCGTGGGAACTCTCCCAAACACCACCCATACAGCTCCTCCAGGAACATACCACACACCAACCGGAACTCCCTCCCCCGGCTGTGGGCACACTCATGGCGCCCAACTCCAAAGTAGCGGGCGCCCGAGGCAGCAAGAGCCATCCTATTACAGGACAGTAAAGGTCTAATATACAATTGAATACACAACCTGTTTCAATCCAACATCATCTTAATGGCTCGCCTCTCAACCATACTTCTGGTAAAATGCCAGGGGCCATTCCAACTGGCTGTGGCTCTCAGCATTTTATTATCATGAAAATTCCTTATAAAGTATCTTTTCCTATAAAATTATAGAGAGCAGCCAATGCTAAAATGTTGACTATTCATTTCTGGAATGTATTGTTTGAAGTAACTGTGATATGCCTTCTTTGTGGGCATTGCTACTATCTAAAATTTCCACAATGATTTAAGAATTGGACTATATGTTCAAAAATTAAAAACCAATGTTATCCAGAAAGTTATAAACATAAAGCAGCCTGATATAAATCATGTAAACTTTGGATTCATTGAAATCACAGAATGCTGCCTGGAAGAAACTTAGAGATCGTGTCCCAGTTGTGAGTTGCAAATGAAGAAAGTGGGTCCCTGACAGGGTATGAAATGACATGTCCACTGTCACTAACTTGAGGCAGATATATGTATCTTACCTTGAAGATTAACCTCAGTTTCACAAATATCTCTATTGTGGTGGAGGTCAAGCCTCCATTACCGAGAAATAACTGGAAAGTCTACTGCTCTGAATGATTTTGAATACTCTAAATATCCCCTGATTTTCAGCAGAGAGTCTGGTGTATACACCGTGTTCACACAGTGCCCACAGTGTAGCTGGAGCTGAATGGATGAATAAAGGCCAAGTGGTTCAGAGGGATGATATGTCACAGGACGTATGTGTTCCAGCAGAGCTCCTTATATCACAGCACACTGGTGGAAAGGGACATCAATTTGGAAACTGAGGACATGTGCTTTCTTTTATTTGCTGCCTGAGATAGATGCTAGCTCAAAATGGCAAAGAAATAAAAAATTGGAATTGGAAAAAAATTACCAGTCATAAACAAAAGAGACTGCTACCAAATTAGTAATGATGTCAATAAAGCTGCCTAGTGTTACGCTTTAGCTTCATTTGACCCATCTAGAAAAATTAAAGAGGGAAAAATATAATGGCAGAATAGGGCATATATTACCCTACGGAGACATTTCTGGCTCTGAATCTACATCTAATTCTGCTTTTACAAAATATCCTATTTAAATTGTCTCTTTCAGCAAGCACATGCTAATACTAATAAATTGGATTTGAGGCTTGGAAATTTGTGTGTGTGTGTGTGTGTGTGTGTATGTGTGTATATTTGCATACAGCCCCAGTTGGAGGTGTCAGCAGAGCATGAACCTTAGTTGTGAGGATGGCAATGTACTCGCTGCATTGGGAGATGCAATTTGTACATAAACCAGTTCAACTGCTGATTACGAAAGTGGCACAGGACAGGTTGACGTGCCTTTAAACTCAGCTATAAACATGAATTTGATACCCTTGCTCTTTGCATGTTTCCATATATCTAGTTTATTTCCACACAATTCCTAAGGAATTAAAGGTGCATTTTACTTACTGATCATTAATGAACATTAAAGAATAAAAAGCATGGAAGATATTCATAGTACATAATTTTTAGCACCCTATGGACTGTGCTGCATGAATGATAATGGAAAAATCAAAATATAAAAATTGTTTAGAGCCAAAAAGATAGGTCAATGTTGTAGCCATGTGACCTTGAGCAATTTATTTACTTATTTTTTTATGGCAGGCAGTGGCATCAGTTTTCTAATCTGTACCATGGACATGACAATACCATATATCTATTTCTAGGCACATATATCAATTGAGATAATGGACATAAAAGACTCATAGCATCTAGAAAGCAGTAAGCTCCCATTAATCATTATCATGTTCAGAAATAAGTTATTAGATGTTTCCTTGATGTTGATCTCTGGTGGCAGTTAAAAAATGAGAGCTAGAGCTGATAGTCTGAGGTGAAACTGATAGTCCAGAAGGGTGAATGTTACTAATTACATAAATAGTGTGCATAAACCGGGTATATGCACAGCACATCCAAGGGTCAATTTGAAAGCGGGACTGAGACTATTACTATTAGAAAAGACTATGGGAAGAGGTTTGGGACTTACTTAGCTTTAAAACCATGAGGTCAGAGAATGATTTATTTTTTATTGTTACTTATTTGTGTGTGTGTGTGTGTGTGTTTCTTTTCCTGAATATATCCCAGATCTTTCATTTAGCTTTGTCCTTGGCCCAGTCCCCATGCATTCAATCACATTCGTGCCCTCAGGTGAATGAAGACTAGATGTGAAAGAAAAAGGAAGTAGCCATGTTATGAAAAATTCCATGGGATTCTTAAGCACACACAGTGGTGCTTCTGTACTCCCATTACAGAACCAATTATAAGAGAGAGAGAGAGAGAGAGAGAGAGAGAGAGAGAGAGAGAGAGAGAGAGAGAGACAGGCATAGTTCTGTCCTTTTGCCATTAACACCATGCAGCCCTGCAATCTGAAAGGCATCTACACACTAGTGATTGGGCTGCTCCCCAAGGAGACTGCAGAAAGGTCCAGGGTGCAAGGGTAGATTGGAGTGAGCGGGGCAGTGCCCATGCCTAGTAGGAGCGCTAAGTGTGTCAGACACAAAGTAGGCCCTCAAGAACTAATTTGCATGGTCCCTGTCATATATTCATGTGCTAACCCTCACTAGTTGTGAATGCAACCTTATTTTTTTTTTTAAGAGAGAGAGAGAGAAAGAGAGAGAGAATTTTTTTAACATTTATTTTTTAGTTTTCGGCGGACACAACATCTTTGTTTGTATGTGGTGCTGAGGATCGAACCTGGGCTGCACGCATGCCAGGCGAGCGCACTACCGATTGAGCCACATCCCCAGCCCAACCTTATTTTGACATAGGAGTCTTTGCAGATATTGTCAAGTTAAAACTAGGTCATATTGGAGTAGGGTGACCATTGACTGCTGTCCATATAAGAAGGAGATTTGGGTACAGATGCATAAACACAGGAAGAACACTCGGTGACTGGAGGTAGGGATGGGAGTTAGCCATCTACAAGCCCAGGGATGCTTAGGATTGCCAGCAACTAGGAAAAGTAGGAAGATGCACAGGAGAACTCCCCCCAGAACCCTCAGTGCAAGCACAACCCTGCCAACAACTTGATTACAGACTCCTAGTCTCCAGACCTGTAAGAGATTATATTTCTTTTTTAAAAGGCATTTGGTTTGTGGTGCTTTATCATGGCAGCTCTAGAAAACTACAGTCCCAAAGAAAAAATATTTTTCAAGTACCTAGCAAGGTCAGCAGTGCTGTGGTGGGGAGTTAAGATACCTATTGGGAGAGTCCCTGGTATCTGGTAAGATGGTCATACGTAGTGGCAAGCAGAGCATAGTGGAATCCAGGGATCTGCCTGCTGGGGACCAGAGTAGTTAAAAAATGCACTTGGAGAGCTGACTCCCAAGAGGCTACAGTGACTGAATAAGACTAAATAAAGGTGGGGGGGAGCAGCTTTGTGGAAAATTGGTATTCATGGGCAGATGAAGGCAAAATTCATCTCTCAGTGGCCATATTTAGGCTGAGAAATGCAAGCTGCAAGAATATAGAACAGGTTCCACTTAATTACGTGAAAAAGCTGCATTAGAGAGTCTCTTCCTACACGGGGATCTCTTTGACTTGTAACCATTTTAGGGTCACTTATGACCCAGAAATGTGCTTTTTCCTGGAATGATGATGCCAACTGCTCCACTTAAAAGTCCCTTGATCACTGAGCACAGTGAAAAAGTGATTCAGATATGCTGAGTCTAGAAAAATGTTTTGATAAAAGTTGCCGAGGCAAAGCCAGAATGAAAGCTTTCCTTAGCCTCAAATTGAAAATATGTAAAAGAAGCCCAGTTTAAAAAAAAAACAGTAATAATGAGCCTTCAAGAGCTGATAACAAACATACATTAGAAGTCATGATGAGATAAATTTTGATTAAACAAGATACATGAAATATCGATTACAAGGCCTGGGTACATTAAACAACAATGACAACAAAGGGTTGAGAGCAGTAAGAAGATAAGAAATATTAATGATAAATTGCATGTAGAGGCATGGTATAAATATATAGGTTTAAACTGTATTTCTATGATGGAGCACTTAGAGTAGATAGCAAGTCAGCCAAGACCTAAACCACTACAAAGAGATGCAGGCAGACTTTGTAGGTTAGAAAGGTCTTGCATGAAGAAAAGGGATTGAAAGCATACCCTATGTAGAAAGATATGTAAGTAGCTATTCATTTTAAAAAAAGATATGGAAGAAAGTATTGAACCAAATTCATTACAGAACTAATTTTCAAAAAAAAAAGTTAGTATTTAAGGAAGACTGACAAGAAAAGAAGGATGCACCGAATTTCTTAGGCATGTGGAAATTCTTAAGTCTCAGTATGGCTGTATAAGATGGGCAGAATAGGAACAGAGATTATATGAACAGGATACACCTGAAGACCTGAATTTGGGGGCAAAATGTAAGCAAAGGTACATGAATAACTGAACAACGTGAGAGCCACAGGAGCAGGATTTCATGCAAATCAATGGCATAAATTTCCTAGGTCAAGTCACTTAGTTAGAAAATATTTTTTGAAAGCATGTGATGTAATACTAATACACTACCAATGACAGGTTACTTCTAAGCATCACTCAGCGAGTACTACAGTAACTCACACCCTCCTGTGGTGAGTAGAATTATATCCTGACAGATGACCATATCCTAAACCCTAAAAATCTATGATATGTCACCTGGTATTGCAACAGGAACTTTGAAGATGTGATTAAATTAAGGATCCTGAAGGAAAATATTATCCTGAATTATCCAGGACTACCATTGCAATCACACAAGGGTCCTCATAAGTGAGAGAGCAGCAGTAGGGTCAGATTCAGACACATGCTAATGAACGAAGATGATGTGACCAGGAGCTAGGGAAAGAGGGCAACTTCTAGACATTGGAAAAACAAGAAAAAGATCCTCCCCTAGAGTCTCTCTAAAACCTACAGATCCATTTTAGACTTCTGGACCTTTACAACTGTAAGAGAGTATATATGTGTTGTTTTATTTTTTTATTTATTCTTTTTAGATATTCATAAAGTAGAGTATATTTTGACATATTATACATACATGGAGTATATCTTATTCTAATTAGGATCCCATTTTTGTGGTTGTACATGATGGGGATTTTCACATGGTGGTGTATTCATATATGAATATAGGAAACTTATGGCCAATTTATTCTACTACACAACGTGTTGGTAGTTGTTACAGCAGCAATAGGAACATATACACCTCCAAATGTTGATTGTTTGGAGAAAGAGCAATTGTATAGGTACTATATTGTGTATATGAGATAGAGAAATAATTGATAGATATAGCTGCCAAGAAACCCATTACAATGTGAAATTAAAATTGGATGGCTATAGGGAATTTAGCAGTGTTCTTCATAGTCAAAGTGACTTAACTATGGACATTGGTGAAATTTGTGAATGGGATCCCAGACAGGTCTTTATGTTTAGTTACACCTTAAGGATTAGAGGAATAAAAGTTTTCCTTCAATTAAAAATGTTAACAACCCTCTTCAAGAAAAAAATGAAAACATTTGATTGAGTTTAGGGGTCTGAGAAGAAAGTGGCTATCGATGTCCATTTCATTGAGCCCAATGTAGTTCAACCTAGAATCATATTTAGCCTGGGTTACCACAAAAAAATAATTTCACATATTTCTTCAAATTTCCTTACATACTTCCAGCAGGTTCCATGAAAATTATCTTTTCCAGATTCAAATCTGAGATTTTTTTTAGTTCCTTGAGAGTTTTTAACACCTTGCCTCTGCCATTTAGGCAATATTTCAAACTTTTACTTTATCTAAAAAAAGGTCCACCTACTTAATGAACATATATTTGGTCTTTCTAGGACCTTTCAGGCCTTTGAAAGCATCAAACTCTCTCTTTCCTCAGGTCCCTCATGATTGATGTCTTCCCCTTTCTTCTGAACACAATCCCTCCAACTTCACAAATACTTGTGGCCAAAAAGTCACAAAGCTTACTGTGACACTATTCTGATCACTAGGTGTGAACTTATCCTAGTAATGCCCTCAGCGTCCCTATGTTTTAATTTGTTCTTTCTATACATGACAGTAGAGTGTGTTTGGTGTATTATACATACATATCCTAATTGTTCCAATTAGCATAGCATTATAGTGGTTTTACAGGATGTGAAGATACATCGGTCACACATTCCTACATAAGGATAGGAGAGGTAGGTCCAATTCATTCTACTGTGTTTGCTATTCCCAACCCCCATCCCTTCCCTTCATTCCCCTTTGTCTAGTCCAGTGAAGTTCTAATTTTATCCTCCCTTGTTATGGGTTAAAATCCATGTATCAGAGAGAGCTTCTGCCTTTGGTTTTTTGGGGACTGGCTTATTTCACATAGCATGATTTTCTCCAGTTCCATCCATTTACCAGCAAATGCCATAATTTCATTCTTCTTTATGGCTGAGTAATAGTCTATCATGTGTGTGTGTGTGTGTGTGTGTGTATCACATTTTGTTTATTCATTCATCCATTGAAGGGCACCTAGGTTGGTTCCATGGCTTCGCTGTTGTGAATTGAGCTGCTGTAAACATTGAAGTGGCTGTGTCACCGCTGTATGTTGATTTTAAGTCCTTTTAATATAAACCAAGAAGTGGGATAACTGGGTCAAGTAATGGTTCCATTCCAAATTTTCTAAGGAATCTCTATATTACTTTCCATAGTGGTTGCACCAATTTGCAATCCCTCCAGCAATGTATGAGTGAGCCTTTTCCCCCAAATCCTCCTCAATCTTTATGGTTACTTGTATTCTTGATAATTGGCATTCTGGCTGCAGTGAGATGGAATCTCAGTGGTACTTTTGATTTGCATTTTTCTAATTGCTAGAGATGTTGTACATTTTTTAAAATATTTTTGTCTATTCATATTTCTTCTTCTATGAATGCCGTCCAGTTCCTTAGACCATTTATAGATCAAGTTATTTGTTTTTAGAGGGGTGTTTTTTTGGTGTTAAGCTTTTGGAGTTCTTTGTATATCCTAGAGATTAATGCTCTGAGGTGCAGATGGTAAAGATTTTCTCCCATTCTGTAGGCTCTCTGTTCATGTCATTGATTGTTTGCAGTTAAGAAGCTTTTTAGTTTGATACCATCCCATTTATTAAAATTTTTTTGGAGGGGGGTGTATCATGGATTGAACTCAGGGAGTCTCAAATACTGAGTCACATCCCCAGTCCTATTTTGTATTTTATTTAGAGACAGAGTTTCACTGAGTTGTTTAGTGCCTTGCTATTGCTGAAGCTGCTTTTAACTCCCTATCTTCCTGTCTCAGCCTCCTGAGCTGCTGGTATTCTAGGCATGTACCACCATGCCTGCTCTATTTGTTGATTCTTTATTTTACTTTTTGCACAATAGGAATCTTATTGAGGGAGTCCATTCCTAAGTTGACATGGTGAAGAGTTGGGCCTTCTTTTTCTTCTAGTAAGTGCAGAGTATCTGGTCTAATGCCTAAGTCCTTGGTCTACTTTTGAGTTGAGTTTTGTACAGTGTGAGACATAGAGTTTCAATTACATTCCACTACACGTGGATTTCCAATTTTCCCAGCACCATTTGTTGAAGAAGCCATCTTTTCTCCAATGTATGTTTATAGCGCCTCTGTCTAGTATAACTGTGTTTATGATGGTAAAACTCTGTGTCTTCTATTCTGTTCCATTGGTCTTCATGTTTGTTTTTGTGCCAATACCATGCCATTTTTGTTACTATAGCTCTGTAGTATAATTTAAGGTATGGTATTTTGATCAGCATCCTTACTAAGTTGATATTATTATTATTTTTTATGGTAGCACAGAGAAATAGCTCGTCCAAAGCCATAAATCTAAAAATAGGCATCAGAGCAGGGGTTTAATTTCATACTGTCTGCTTTCTGAGTTCACTGATTGCTCAACCAATATGCCACCCTGCCACATTTCTTGAGGATCCACTTAAACATCATTCTACAAGAAAGATTTTCCAGCCCCCTAAACTTTGTAGCACTGTACTGCCCGCTTTTGTAACTTTGGTCACCCATGATCCCAGAATATTAAAAAAAAAATATATATATATATATATATATATATATATATATATATATATATATATATATATATATATATATACACACACACACATACACACACACACATATATACATACACACACACATTCATTCTCTGTTCCTGATTGGGGCAAAGTTCAAGTTGGAGGATTACTACAATATTATTTAAATTCTTGTAAATAAAACCAGGCTTATAATCCCCTTATGGCACATGAACTTCGAAAGCCTCATTTCCTGAAGAGATTTTTCTCCTTCTGACTGAGCTTAATTCATACCGTTTCTCCTACTGATGAACATGTCAGTCTATAGATAAGTAACAGGTGTTCTAGCGCATGGATGTAAGTGGGTATTTGAGCTGAGATTTAAATGCTTCACATCCCTGCTTTGTCCTTGCTATGTACACAAATCAAAATGTTTTCTTGAAAAACAAATCAGAAATTCATATCAGCCTTTATTTAGATGGAGTTCTTAATAAGTGTTATTGACATAAATTCAACTTTTCTATCTTTGACCTGAGTCCTAGCCTGATATTGTCCTGGGATCTATGGCCTTTGTAGAAATCGTGATGGTGAATCATTTGTATCCATTTGGAGAAAGCACAGTCCTGGTACACTCTTTATTCTGACTCACGACTTGAGGTTAAGTGGAAATAGTTTTGAGTCTTTAATTCTCATTCCTTCTGCTTCTGTGGCATTTGGGGAGGTTTCTCACAATGCATTCTTAAATCTGAGCTTTTTCTTGGTTTGGTTTCTTTTGCTCCAAAGTTTTAGAGACAGCCCCAGCTACCAAACGTCAGGTAGGCTTAAGCAGGGTGGGGGGAAAACCTATTCCCAGTTTTGGATTATGTCTTCTTTCCTCTAACTTTGTCTCATATACTGTCAGCAATCTCATTTAGTTGTTTTTACAATAAAAATGCCTTTATTGTTGTTTCTAAATTAAAACCAATATGTGTGGCATTGAGGAAAAAAAAATCACTCTGAAAAGTGTAAAGAACTTCTCACTTTGCTAGATCACCATAGTTAATATTTTCAGATCTGAGAAAAAGACAGGCATTGTCTCTGTCTGATGTGTGTGAACATGTGTACATGGGTGTGTGCCCATGTGTGGGAGTGGGGTGGATTTGTGTGTACCATGCCATGCTGGGTCTCTGTGTCTCTGTTCATCTTTACTCTGTCCCCAAAGGCGGTTCTTCATAGACTTCCTTGGCCTCTGGCTTCCAAAGGCATTAGGGAGACTGAAGCCCCAACACAAATGAGCTGAGGGATGAGAGTAGGATCTCAAGAGTGGTTGCTCTAGTTCCCTTTCCATTTGCTTGCCTGATGCAGGCTGTGCTCCTCTAAGACTACTCCATCAAGGCAGACTTCTCTATGAACCTCTTGTCCTCTCAATTCTGACCACTGCTGCTTGCTGCCTTCAGACATAGAGGTAGGAAGCGCTCCACAGAGACTAGTCCCAGGAAACAAATTATTTTTTATTTCTCTATACTATGCCCTCTCCTTTAAAAATTTTGTTTGTTTGTTTCAGGGGCTGGAGTCTTAGCTCAGTGGTCAAGTGCTTTGCCTACCATGTGTAAGGCTCCTGGTTCGATTCTCAGCACCACATACAAGTAAATACATAGAAGAAAGGTCCATTGACAACCAAAAAACATATTTTTTTAAAAGTTCTTTTATCATATATTCCTGAAATTATCCTGAATGTGCTATCTTTTGGTGTAACTCTTATGGACAACCCCCCATATACAACTTGTTCTCTACACCCCACCCCACAACCTTTACTTTTAGTTTTGTCTTGATTGACATTTACATTATGAATTTTTTTTCTCATAGAATATTCAATGACAAGTGAAGTTAGCCAATCCAAAAAAAAAAAAAACAAAAACAAATGCTGAATGTTTTATTTGCTATAAGGAGGCTGATTCATAGTGGGATAGGAAATGGGAGCATGGGGGGAATAGATGAACTCTAGATCGGGCAGAGGGGTTGGAGGGGAAGGGAGGGGGCATGGGGTTAGCAATGAGGTGGAATGTAATGGTCATTATTATCCAAAGTACAGGTATGAAGACACAAATTAGTGTGAATATACTGTGTAAACAACCAGAGATATGAAAAATTATGCTATATATGTGTAATAAGAATTGTAATGCATTCCACTATCATATATAAATAAAAAAGGAAAGAATATCCAAATGACACCATTAACATTCATATATATATATATATGTGTGTGTGTGTGTGTGTGTGTGTGTGTATCCAATTTTTTGTAAGATTATTTCATGATATATTCCTAACAGTGGAGTTTCTATGTCAAAGGGTACATGTAACTTTTAATCTGAAAAAGGCTTCTTTTCCTTTTAAATGGTTGTAACCCATTTGTATCCTGTCTTAGTTTGGGCTGCTATCACAAAAATATCACTTGGCATTATAAAGAGCATTTAGTTTCCACAGTTCTGGAGGTTGAAAGTCTAAGATCAAGGCACTGCCAGATCAGATATGTTCTTAGAAGGTTCACTTCTTGTTGTCTCCTCATATGGTAGAAAAAAGTGAGAGAGCTCTCTGGGGTCTGTTTCCCATCAAAGCCCAAATCCCATCAAGAGGACCCCCACCTTTATGAGCCAGTCACCTCCCTCAGACCCCAGGTCCCATAACTAACTCTGACATTGAAAGTTGGGATCTCAACAGGAATTTTTCTGAGGACACAGACACATCATCCAACACACCCATCAACAGAATGAAAATTTCTTTTTCTCATACATGCTCACCAATACTTTATCAGACATTCTAATGTTTGCCTAAGTAAGATATATCATTATCATTGTAATATTCATGTCTTGGACCATGAGCAATGTTGAAGATGTTTCCTCTCTATTTAGCCACTTGTATTTGTTTTCCTGGAAAGTCCCTATTCTTATACTTAACTCAGCAGATTATGATGCTCATTTTCTAGTCAAGAAGCAGCATGTCTTGAGAGGGGAAAAAAATGTGTAACCTTAGAGTCTTCTTGAGGTTATCATGACAAATGACTTGAAGTCATATTAGTCCAATGCACTTTTCCTTCAGACTTCCAAGTTGTGTGTTTCTAAATTTGGCATGATTGGAGCTCCAGGGCTGGAGTCCCAGGGTTAGGCCCTTTGATGGGTGAAGGCTGCCTCGCTGCTTCTCAGACTCTGTAATAACCTCATTTTTCAAAACCAGTCAAAGCTTTATGTTCTTTTCCTCCTCTCCAGTTTCAGGCAATTGTCTTGCATTTCTTGGCCTGGACTTTGCCCTTCTGAAGTGAACTTTAACCAGTAGAGCTTATCACTATGTTTCAAAGCCCCAACCTGTTAATTTTTGACAGTCAAGGAAAGAGCAGCATAGAATACATAACTACATGTGTGAGCAGTGGGGTCCAGTTTCAGAGATACCTAGAAATATAAGGAAAATGTGTGCAATCCTGTGAGGCTTTCATCAATCTGGGTAGGTTTGACTTGTATCCAGGTTTTCACATGAATGGTTTGGAGCACAAGGGATAACATTATCCTTTTACTAGTGATGGCAAAGAAAAATAGTGCATGGACATATAGTAGGAAGGATTTAAAATTGGCAGTATATTTATCAGACTTGGGTAAAAAAATATTACTTAAATATTATATATATATATATATGTTATATGTTTACATATAAAATATAAAAATATGTAGTATATACTTAATATATATTTAATACATATTTAATATATAATATCTAAGATATATGTAAAAAATTGTTTTCTCTATTTTTATGCAAAGAATTTTAGTCTACACTTAATGATTATTCTATCTTACTGATTTCATTAGAAATGATGCTTCCTATGAAGGACTAGATTTGACCATCTTTACAGTAGTGGTGTCTTCCTTAGTGGGAAAAAAACTACAGGAACTGAAGTTAGTTGGATATCTGTGAAGCCTCACTGAGTACTGTGTGTTAAAGTCAAAGCATTCCATTTAAACTTCTCAATGAACTTTAATGACTCTCTATCTATCTATCTACCTATCTATCTATCTATCTCTGCTTTAGTGGCATTCTCAGGATTACATGAGCTGTGAAGAATATGGTGTTAAATCTTAACTAAGGTCTGACTCCAAAGTTTATGCTCTTCCTAATATGCCAGTGTTTCTCAAACTATTTGTGATACTGGACAAATTTTTTCCTTCCCTGTTACAGACCAATACATGTTCCACTCTGCATAATTAGTATGTGTCTCATGCTATATGAAACTTTTCATGCAAGTTCAACAACCCATAAATTGGTCTAGATTGTATTGAAGGAACAGAGTTCACTGACCACAGGTTAAGTTATATCACAAGGATGTCAACTTGCTCAAAAAGTTTTAAAAACTTGTACTCAATACATTCTGATAAAATAAATAAATAAATAACATGCAGAGCCACCATGGTCTACCAGGGTGGTGGTGCAGTCTGGGTTTCTCTGCCTTAGGAAACACTACGAAAACCCACTTTATCATCGACATTCATAAAAGACCACATGTTATTGTTGAATTAAAAGTATGGAAATCAGAATTCTGCCTTTTTGGTGAAGTAAACCTAATAAAAAAAAATGGTCATTCAAAGCCTTTGGGGGAATAAATTACTCCTTGTGGGATGTGATTGATAAGCAATAAACACAGAAAGCTGTCATTTGTTCTCCATTAGGCAGAGGAAAACTAATTTCACAGTTTGTTGTAGCTGAATGTTTGACATTTGTTATCTTTATTCTTATTCTGTGTTGCGGATATTTCATCTTTCTCTTGGAAAATTACTTTTTATTTAATGAGACATTTTGCTCAGTCCATTTGTAAATAAAGCAACCATATTTAAATAATTCAGATTTCTGTGCTTTCCATTTTACATCTGATTTCCTTCTTGGCCGATCTACCAGTCTACATGACTTGATTATCTCCCCAAATTATCTTGCCAGGATTTATCTTTCCTATGGAAACTATATTAAATCTTTAATAATTCAGCAATTTTGGCACTACCACACCTTCCCTCTAGTACAATTATCTGCAGCCCATTCTTCCATGAAGAATATCACAAAGCCATTCTAGTATCAGCATAAGTAGTAGGAGAATGATCCCTAGATACTTACAGAAATGCCTTCAACTAATTAAAAAGATGTTTTCATATTTACCTCCACATTATTTCTTTTCAATGTGTTTTGACCTACACAATGGGTTTCCTCTTAGAAAATTCATTTACTTTGTAATTAAAATAATGCACATTCCCTTTGTTTGGTGAGATTTTTTTCTTTTGGTAGTAAAGAGAGGAGGGTTCTGTAGCAGCATATCTTTATTAATTTAATATCTAAATTCCATAAGTAGTGCTTTTTATTCTTTGGGTGGTCATGAGATCCATTGATTTGCATTCATTTCCAAGATTCTGAATCTGAAGGGTCAGTGGTAAGCCACTGAGTTTGAGGAGGCAGTAATCTAATATTTTGAATTGGCCTACAACATCATTTGGATTAGCAATAAGCTTGAAAAGAGATAAAGAAAAAATGTTCTGACAACATCATCTACTTGAGTAAATGACAGAGAAAAGACTCCAAATAATAAACAGAAGAAAAATATCCAAGACCAAATCAATTCCTCATGCTCCACATAAAAGGAGGGCTACGGTCTCTGTAGTACATGGGATATATTTCTTTCTTGCAATTGTCACTTCCTTAAATGGCTGGGAACCATGCTTCTTTGAGTGATTCTGCACAGCCACCCAGAGTGCCAAAAGCTATTTCCCACTGATTTCTCCTATTTGTGTCTAACCTGTAGGTCTGTATTAGTTTCCTAGGGCTGCCATAAGGAAGCATCACAAGTTGGTGGCTAAAAATAACAGACATTTATTCTCTCCCAGTTCCAGAGTCCAGAACAGTCTGAAATTACGGAAATCTAAGACTACGGTGTCAGTGGGTTCATGCACCCTCTGAAACCAGTAGGGAAAATCCTGTTTGCTTCTACCCAGCTTCTGGTGATGTGACAGCCATCGTTGATGTTCTTTGACTTAGGGCTGCATCATGCTGATCTCTGCCACATGGCCTTTTCCCTGTGTCTGTCTTCACATGGCCATATTCTGAGGACATCATTCATATTGGACCAGGGGCCCATGCTACTCCAGTATGACTGTGTTTTAAACTAATTATATTTGCAGTGACCTTATTTCACATAAGGGTGCATTATGTGGTACTAGGGGTTAACACTTTAAGATATATGTATTTTTTTTTTTTGGTGTGAAGAAGGGACACAATTCAACTTATAATAAGGCCTGAATGACATTTTTGTAATTTCAAATAAGTATTCTGAATAAAGCAATGGTTTCCACTACTAAAGAAGTATTTGTGAAAACCTCACTGAGGGAAAACTTTGTCACATACACATAAGCTGTGTCTCACACACATACTCGCTCACTCTTTGTAGCAATATCAAACTATATATCCTGATTCCTTCTATGTATAAATTCTAAATGGACTTGATAAAGCTTGGGTGGCTTATCCCAAAGTGGGTGTTTGGGTTGGGGTATAAATTTCCCTGCACGTCAACTGGTGGTACAATTACTGCCCTGGGCACACTCATTATCCATCCCATTTCATTCTTATAAAAACACTAGAAGATATTATAATAATCAATTCTGTTAATGAGGAAGACATGCATTAGTTGTAGAAAATAGACTGGTTCTAGAAATCTATTATTAATAAGTCAGTATCCAGACTATACCACACAACATTCTAGATTTGGGGGGACCAGGAAGAAACAGCTGAAGTGTGCCAGACATAATGGCAGTTTCTTTGTAACAATGCTTGCAGTATAAATATATACTGAAACTACTTATTTTATAGGTTGCTCAGTATTGCTCAGAGATCAGTAAATGCCATATCTCTTAAATCATCATTGAAGTATGTTGGTAAATTTAGTTAATTAGTTGCTGTAATTTAACTTCTAATATCAGAATTGAATCAGGTTAGTGGAGGCTCCACAGAACAGATGAAGACTTAGAGCATTAAAACACCAACAGTCTAACTCATGAAAAGCAGTGAGCACATAGCAGTATCAGTGATAATGATTGCTGTGTAATTACAACCATATACTTGTAATTATTTCAACAAGCCTTATTGACCATCTAATCAGAAGCTGTCAATATGCCAAAGGTCAGTTGCCCTGTGTAGCCCCCATGGTAAGCCTGCTAATGCCACAGTCTGTAGGGGCTATAGTACCAGACCGCCATGCCCTCCAACTCCAGTGCTGTGGCTTTTACCTGGCTTCACTGTAGATGGCAAGCACACACGCTCACTGCCACATGCCCTGGGTTACTCATTCTTGTTTCTCCAGAGGTTATCTGTGTATTTCTCAAATATATTAACAATCAATCCCAGAATCCCATTTAAGGATTTTCCCTTGGGATCATCCCTTATTTACTATAAGCTGTAGCTTCCGTGTGTTCCTCAAAGTTCACAAGTAAAAAACTTGGGAGGTGTACTCTAATCAGAAAATATCTGGTCATGGGGACCCTTACAAATGGATGAATGTCATTATCAGGGGAAGTGTGTATGGTAACACAGGAGTGAGTATCTTCTAAAAAAAAATGGTTTTGGATATCTCTCATGCTTTCTCTTTCTCCTCTTCCACACTGTTCTCTCCCTTTCTTCCTCCATCTCTCTCTTATTCTTCCACCCTCCATCATGGAGGACATTGTCCCTAGTCCCTCACCTGATGCTGGGCTCTCAATCTTGGATTTCTCAACCTCTGGAATTGTGAGCCAGTGCAATGCTATTCATTATAAATTACTCAGCCTCAGGTATTCTGTTGTAAGAGCACAAAATGGACACAGATGCTGCACTTATTACTAATCTAGCAGAAAACAGCTTACCTAAAGTAGGTAATTTGGGAAATACATTTGCAAAGCTGTGGGTAAGGTATAGGGTGACTGTAAGGTATAACACACTATTCCAGGACTAGAAAGAGTGGACCATCATGACTACCCATAGGCTTGAAAAGCAAAGCAAGAGATAATTAGCAGAAGATGGAAGATAAGAAAGTTGTGCATAAAAAGCCACATAGCAGATTCTATAATCTTCAGTTTAAAAATATGATTCTTCATACAGAGCTCAATTAGGAGAATAATAGGGGAAGTAAAACTTTTCTGTCTTCTTCTCCTCCCATGTCCTGTCCTGTCAACCAGATTCAACCAGTATGTAGAGCACAAGGAATGCAGTCTGCACAAATCCACCACAAAGTGCACAGTGTGGGGTGGGGAAAGGTGAATAGCACAACCACAGGAACATACATTTTAGCAAGGTCAAGTATTTTCACTGGTATCAGTGGAAGTCAAGGGCACAGAACCTTTAGGGAAACATTTGCTCTCTCCTTGTCAGAGATTCCCTGACCTTAATCCAAAGGAGCATCAATAGCATAGAGTCCAAATAATACTAACAACTCCTACCATGCACCCAGAAAGTTTTAAGGGAGGCCACTGGGCTCTGCATACATGGTAATGTTTTTCCACATAGCATGGCATTGCTCAGAGCAGTGTTCAAGGAGTTCTTCAGAGATACTGGTAAGTTCTACAATCCATCTCCCTGGCCAACTTCCATTTTCATCTGGCCTCAATTATTAGCTGCTATACCAACCTCAAAAATTGATTATTCACTTTTGACCACAGGGTTGGAGAACCCCAGTTTTTCATCAGTAAAAGCCATTGCATCATTCTCTTAGGAAATGGCAATTACAAGTCTTTCAGGAAATGATTTTGTTTTCTCATACTTTGATTTTATGCAGAGGACTAGAGGTGAGAGAGTTAGCGTGTTTCTGTTTCTTAGCTTGTGTTTCTAGACTTTTCTTTCTTTCTCTTCTTTTCTTTTTTATTTTGGTACTGGGGATTGAACTCAGGGGCACTTAACCATCGAACCACATCCCCAGCCCTATTTTGTATTTTATTTAGAGACAGGGTCTCACTGAGTTGCTTAGCACCTCACTTTTGCTAAGGCTGGCTTTGAACTCATGATCCTCTTACCTCCACCTCCCAAGCTGCTGGGATTACAGACATACACCACCACACCCAGCCTTCCCTCCCTTCCTTCCTTCCTGACCCCTTAAAAGCATCTGCAATAAAGTATTCTTCACTGATACTATCAGTCATTCCTCATTAATATACACCAGCTTCTGTGTCACCTCATCCAAAGTTTTAATACATACCTTGCTGATCTCATGTCTATGCTACTCTTGGTAATATTTTAGACTTCAAAAATCTTTACCCTGAATGTATGTATTGTGGTCACACTATGCTTCGATCCAAACATCTAAAGTTTGTACAGAGCAGAATACACCAACCTTCTGACAGATAACACTTTGAACTCATGACCATCAATCTGAAGCAGGCTCTCTACACTGCCAGGTAACCCTATTACATTATCTTAGTGAAACCTCTTTCCCATTTCTGTAAGGGTACTGGTTCACATCTCCTACCTGGGGTCTCTCTTTATCCTTTTCTGAACATCAGCTGATGCCCTTGGATCTTTTAAAATAAAACATTGAAACGGTAAGAAGAGGATGTCCTTATTCTTCTGTCATGGAATTAATAGACATCTACCTCTGCACTCCTATACTTTGCCTTCTGCCTATTTTTTAACTGTTGAAATGTCTCCTGTGGCTCTCTCGAACTGTTCCATCTGTGCATTGAATTTCATGTCCTCTGGACCACTCAAAAATTTGCTTCCTCAATCATTTCCCTTCTGTTTTACATTAAAAGTAAATATTTCTTCTTTCTTTGACTTTAAAATAAACAGATGCCTGTCTTGATTTCTCACCTCCTTCCAAATGCTACTGTTTATATCGGTTACTTTTGATGGCAAGACTCAAAGGGGAAAAAAAAAACTGCCTATATTAGCTGTCTCTCTTCCCTTGCCTCCTTTCCATCCTGAATTTATGCTTACCAGTTTGTTTCTCCCACCTTTGCACACAAACTTTCCTTGCAACATAACTTTCGACAATATTAAGTGTGGAGGCCATTACCCAATACTCATTATATGCAATCTTCATCTACATGGGATCTTTCTGAAAATTATTTCATCTCTTATTTCCTGGGGCAATGGAATCTCCTAGTTTCTCCCCCAACTATCATATCTGTTCCTTGGGGTCTTTTTTCTTCTTGATCTCTTTATGTTCCATGTGCAAAAGATTCTTTTAGACTCTGACCTATCTTCTATTCATATGTATTCTTTAGGTTATCTCATCTATTCATGCACCTTTAAACACCACCTGTTTTGTGAAGATTCTATTTCTGTGCCATACACCTTGTTGTTTGCTTGGTTTACTCTTATTTTCCAAGGAGGAGATAGCATGGAGCATTATTATCTATCCAGGTCAAGAAAGTGCATGCTCAAAATAGAACTGTGTTTCTTTGCTATCCACTCCAAGCCTGTTCCTCATCTTAGAAAGCAATACTGCCTCTTGTCCAGTTGTCCAAAACAAATTTGTCTCTTTCTCCAAGAATTCTTAACTTTCTCCCAGAATTCTTATCCAAACCATTGGCATCTTCTTTACCTGTAGATTAAAAAATTTCCATATGTGACCATTAAATGTCATGTACATGGCTTTCAGCTAGTGACATTTACCATTATCCCACATCAGGATTCTAGAAAAAGATAGTTTGCTGATCTTTCTACTTTTTATTTTTGTTCCCTATACTTCACAAAGCATCCAGAATAATTTTCTCAAAACATCTATCAGATCTTGCAATTTTCCTACTCAAACTCTCCAATGATTCCAATTATATTCACAATAAATTTGCATCCTTACCACTTCCCAGTCAAACCTTCAACCACTCTCCCCATGCTCATTGTACTGTGAAGAATTTTTGCTGTTTATGTTCATACTTTGCCCTGCCTTATAGCCATTCCCTTTCTTGGGGATACTATCTGAAATATTCATTTAAACTTGTTTTCTCTACTTACTCAAATGCATCACTATCAGAGAAACCTTGCCAAAGCAACCTATCTAAAATGGAGCCATCTTCTCAATTTATAAAAATTAAAATCAAGAACATTTTTTTATGTTCTTGACCTAAAGGAATAATGATGCTCAATTCTAACTACTCCATGGAAGGTAAAATAAAACCAAATGAGCTATAAGGATTAAGACATTTTGTGTAACATTGAGGGTCTCCTACCATTTCCATACGATTTCCCTTCTCTCTCCCTTTCTCTCCCCCCACTTGTTAATGTTAATCTTTTCCTCATGCTCTTCCTCCCTGTTCTGTTCTTAGTTGTTTAATGTTAATCTTTTCCTCATGCTCTTCCTCCCTGTTCTGTTCTTAGTTGCTCTCCTTATATCAAAGAAGACATTTGGCATTTGTTTTTTAAGGATTGGCTAGTTTCGCTTAGCATAATCTGCTCTAATGCCATCCATTTCCCTGCAAATTCCATGATTTTGTCATTTTTTAGTGCTGCATAATACTCCATTGTGTATAAATGCCACATTTTTTTTTTATCCATTCATCTATTGAAGGGCATCTAGGTTGGTTCCACAGTCTAGCTATTGTGAATTGGAAAGGTAGCAGAATACAACAGTCACTAATATGTCATTATGTAAAAATGTGAATGTGTAACCGATGTGATTCTGCAATTTGTATTTGGGGTAAAAATGGGAGTTCATAACCCACTTGAGTCAAATGTATGAAAGATGATATGTCATGAGCTTTGTAATGTTTTGAACTACCAATAAAAATAAATAAATAAATAAATAAAGGATTAAGACATTAGAGTAGAATAATGATTCTAATTCTGAGCAGCTAAAGTCAATTTTCTATCTAACTTGTTATATCTCAGAGCACCACATGAACAACTGAAGGCCATGCATTATAATTATGCACCCCAACATATAAAGCATAAAGCATGATATTTGTAAAAATTATGATTGTATTGTGCATTTTGAGGAATGGAATTTTTACAAAAGAGTTAAAATATGGTAAGCGCCGTTTTAAACTTTGCAATAGTGAAGCTATGTTGACATTGATTTAAATTTTGCTGTTATAGGTCCAAGCCATGCCTCAAAGGAATACAACATTTCTCCATGGGTCTTTATTTTACTTCTAAAGGCAATCAAAGTACAGAACCACTTATGAATGGATTAGAAATACCAAGCATCAATCATTGTCATAATATTATCAACAAGGAAACTAATTCCCTGAAAACATATTTTTGTTGAAACAGTATTAGAATTGAAAGTTATATCAAAATAGCAGACATGAAAAATATGCCCACTTCTGAAAGTATAGAAAAAACATGCCACACGTCTTAGTCTGCAGTTGCAGAAAAAAAAATGGATTCAGCTGCTACATGCAAGGTTCACTTAATCTGGGAATGCTTAGTGCAAAAATAATGAGGCTATTACTTTTTTAGCTTTGCCTCTGATCCAATAAAGAGGGTATTGTTTTCTACTGTCAGGTGTCTCATTATTAGATCACTAACATTTTCAAAAATGCTTCTGCATAAAGATAAGGTTAAAGCAATTCACATAGAGCCACACAACTTTCTAGTCTCACTATATAAAGGACAGTAATGAAAATTTATCCAAAGCATTTTCTTCTCCCACTTGATGCCAGTTTCCTCACTTCATGACTCTAGATAGTTATTATAATAGAAACACACCGGATCTTTCAAAGGAAAAATAAAAACACATACAACTCATATCAGATACCCATGAGTGTAAAACAAAGAAAATAGTTTCTGGAAAAATAATGTCCATGTAGCCCCAGGCGAAGGGAATAAAGGACAACTTAATATTAGAAAAGAATATATTTGAATCTTCTCTCATTTCAGAAAAAGTTACCCAATAAACATTATATGAGTCAGAATTTTATTAAATCTATCCCATTATTTCCTTCCTTCCTTCCTTCCTTCCTTCCTTCCTCCCTCCCTCCCTCCCCCCCTCCCTCCCTCCCTCCCTCCCTCTCTCTCTCTCTCTCTCTCTCTCTCTCTCTTTCTTTCTTTCTTTCCTTTTTTTTAAAATCATGGATGTTTGCCTGGGTTTCCTGTTCTCGTAGTTCTAAGTAAATGGCTTTCCATCTGTCCTTCATTCAGAACATACCTCAGTGTGCACATGTGCACTCAACAATATTTGCCGATCGCTTCATGTTTTGACACCCCAAACAAATTTAACAATAAAAAGTGATGAAATAAATCAATTGTTGTTCACAAAGCATTAGTGGGACCTTAGGAAATGTTTCATGGTACACTGAACAATTATTTGTGTTTCATTTTAGAAAATTTTACTTATTTAGATATATATCAAAATGTTTATAAATTCTTTTATTTCATTTATATTAAGTTTATGTGTATTTATTAAATACCTAAGGCATTTACTAGAGACTATAGCAATATGCATAAATGGCACAAATGTTAGGCACCCATCTTCTCCTTACTGTATCTGAATGGACCAGTGTTGAATTTTATTCCGGTCAACTCATCTGCTAGCTATTTTGTGAGCTCTGCCTAGTTGTTAATTATTGTGCTGAGTGCAAAGCTAAATATAAAACTATGCTTTCAAAGCAGTGTATAGTCCCTGATAGAAAAAGAAATATGTATTTGGTTATATCAAGAGTCCCAAGAGATGTGCAAACACAATTCTCTGATAGATCAGAAGAACTAGAAACAACACCCAGGTGGAGGATATTAAGAAAGGCTTTATGGGAGAAGTAGCAATGATGGGACACTCGAAACAGATGAATTCTCACCATCTGGGATGAAATGGGAAGGCCCCATTCCAGGCAGCAAAATGTACCAACAAAGCACGCGGAGACATTTGCAGAGAGAAGAAAATCATCTTTAAATACCACAGTGGAGTCGAGGAGGGCTTAAATGGAGTTAGCTTTTTAGAGAGGGCCAAAAAAAAAAAAAAATGACTTCCTTTTCTACTTATCTGAACAAAGTGTTTCTTAACTGAGATTTTTACCTAGACCTGATTATATTTATTTGAGATCTCATCTTTTGACTATGGAGGCATTTTTAGCACGACTGGCTCATTTAAAATCTATACTTGGAAATGTCATATTTTCTAAATCTCAAGAGGGATTTACTATGATTTTAAAAAATCAATTTTTAGGGGAAAGAGCTTTTATATATAAAACTTAATCCCTTAACATACAACCACAAAGATGAAAATTTAGCATTCATGAGCATGTTGGTATTTCTACTGCTGGTGTTTCTGTCCTCTTAGATGGTTTCCTTGATCAGAGTAGTATAAATGGCCCCGGTTCATCACCAGGAAGTTTTAATAACAGGTATATTTAAAAAAAAGAAAACTGTTTTAACCTTTGACTGCAGAGTTCATATCACGGATTCTTGACAAATAGCTGCCAGTATATGTTTTTTTTTTTTTTTTCCCCTCTTGGTTCCATTTTTTTCTAAAAAATATTTTGGGTAGAAACAAAAATTATGCAGATAATGAGTTAAACTGAAATCCATTAATAATGGCTTTAATCTGTTTGTAATCATCTATTATGAAAGTGATACACTGCATTTAATGAGAGTATGGATTTCCCAAAAGAATGTGTTGCTGGGTAAATCTCCTTGGATTGTTTCTACCTAAATACCCACCAGCTGCTGAAGTTGACAGACCATGATGCTGGAGCTCATTCCACAGAGCTTAGAATACTGAGGGACAGATTCTAAATAATCCCATTACTGCTGGTTATCCTGAGGCTACACATCTACCCACACAACATTTAAAGAAGCACTGATTCTTGGCAAAGTTAGAGTTCCAACATGAGAAACACACTGAACATACTATTATTTTTTTATAGTTTCCTAATACAAATTAAGTTCTTTGAGAACTGAGAATTTCTCATGTTTTCATATTATTATTATTATTTATTTATGTTACAAACTGTTATTCATTTCACATATTCAGGTGGAAATACACATTAAGATTCTCTTTCTTTCTATTCTAAATTTCATAGTTGTAAGGGGGGGGCAGAGGTGTTGCTAGGGATTGAACTCAGGGGCTCTCAAACACTGAGGCACATCCCAGCCCCTTTTTATTTTTTGTTTTGAGACAGGTCTGAGTAAGTTACCTAGGACCTTGCTAAATTGCTGAGGCTGGCTTTGATCTTACAATCCTAGTGCCTCATTCTCCCTAATTGCTAGGGTTACAGGCATATGTTACCATGCCTGTCTACACAGGTAGTGTTTCAGAATGGGTCTTCTTTCATCCAGTAAAACCAATTCATGAGGGACCATAATAACATATTTAATTCACTGCCATTTTTCTTTCATCCTAGACTTTATAACTCATTCAGAAGGAAAAATAACTAAAAACAAAAATCAAGTCTAGAGGTAGGTGTATGTATTATGGTTTGGATCTGTGCTGCTCCCCAAAGGTTCCTGTGTTAAAGCTTTGTTCTTCAGTGCAGCAGTATCCATAGGTGTGGAGTTGGAGAAATGATTGGATCATGAGGGCTCTGAGCTTATCAGTGGGTTAATCCATTGAGTTCTTATAGCTGATGGTATTATTGGGAGGTGTAGAAACTCTGAGAAGTGGAACCTAGTTGAAGGGAATGGATCCTTGGAATGATCCCATTGAGAACTACACTATGTCCTAGGCCACTTTGTGATTCTCTATTTTCCAGATGAAAGGAGGAGAGCAGTTTTCTTACCACACCCTTCTGTCATGTTGTTCCACCTCAACCAAGGCCCAAAGCAATGGAGCCAGCCAGCCATGGACTAAAACCTCTGAAACCCTAAGCCCAAACAAATTTTTCACCCTAAGTTGTTGTTCTCAGGTATTTTGCCTCAGCAATGGAAAGCTGACTAACATAGTGTGTTTTAACAATGTATATCCCTTAAAGAATCTTTGAGCATTGTCAAAGACAGAACAAAATTAAGTTAAACTTTGAATTAGAAATTCAGAAAGGGCCATGGGTAATAAAAATGCAAATAAGATGAGCATAGGAATGACATAATTAAAGTTGTTTAAAATAATATAATAATATTGTGTGACTATTTTTTTGCATAAGTAAGGAAGGAAAAGAAAAATATTTATATTTATTTCCTTACATTTGCAAATAAAAACCCAATATGTGCACACATAACCAAGAAATGTATTACCTTTAGGCAGAAAAGGACAGAGTAGGGCACAGTAGGAAGAAACAGAGTTAGAACAAGATAATTCTTTTTTTATTATTTAAAATTATTTTTTTAGTTGTAAATGGACACGATGCCTTTATTTTGTTTATTTATTTTTATGTGGTATTGAGGATTGAACCCAGGGCCTCACATGTGATAGGCAAGCACTCTATCACTGAGCTACAACCCCCGGCCCAAGATAATTCTTGAAGAGTACATTTTAAAGTATTTTGATTTTTGAGTCACATGAATATTTCAAATTAAAACAAAATGAGATGCTGTTGCATTATTAATACAAATAGTTTATTTGCTTAGAGGGGAAGAGTTCAAACTTTGAATATCTCACAATATTCCATGTTCATTTAATATGTCTTTTTTATAGCATAAGAGAGCAATATATAATGAAAAGGTAAGAGGAGACAGAAAAACTGGAACTGTTTTTGTGGGGTAAACATTGTTAATTTATAAGAAAGTGGAACTGAAACTTCTGGTGAATTTAAAAATTAGCAGTAATTTGCTGTATCGGCTATCACACACAGCAGTAGCAGAGAGATTCCAAAATGATAGTGGAATGTGATGGACATCTTTATCCAAAGTACATGTAGGAAGACACGAGTTGGTGTGAATAGACTTTGTATACAATCAGAGATATGAAAAATGTGTGCTCTATATGTGTAATATGAATTGTAATGCATTCCATTGTCATATATAAACAAAAAAATTAATAAAACAAAAAAAAACAACTCCCCCCCAAAAAAAAGAAATTTGATAATCTCTGAATAGTAAATGAAGCTATTACATTTTATTTGTTGTTGTTGTTATTGCAGTAGATTTGGTCCTGGCACTTGAAAATTTCCAATTTGAACTGAAAGATTTGTAATGATATATATATAATGTGGAAGGTCATTACAATTTCTGCTCTAATTGTCTTCTTCCTGTGAGTTTATCTGAATAAAAAATGGGTGGCTTTAAAAAAAAAAAGAGTGGGAAAAAAGGCAATTATATTTTAGAAAACAGAAGACAAACTGATGAAATTGTTCTTCTTCAACTTTTGAGAATTAAATTGTTGAATCTGATCTATCCCTAAAATGATCTGTTATAAAGGATACACTGTTTGGAGGTGTAGAAAACGCACATATGCACACGCCCAAAATGACACATAGAATTGGAAAGTTAATATGAAAGCCATGGATCTCAGGGGACAGACCACCACAATTTAATGGGTAAGACACTGAGTCAAAGAGAATGTGGATTAAATTCCAGCTGTTCCACTGATCGCTAAATGAATCTTCTCTAAGCCTCAGTTTCCTCATCTTCAAAATGTACTTTACTGATCTCTGGGCTACTAGCAAAAAGGTAAAATTCAACACATGTTAAATATTAGCATTGTTTCTGTAATGTGATGGGTCTCAAAACAGGATGAGGAGTCATGTCACTGTTTGGAGAGATGGTTTGCTCATTCCCAGGAGGGTAACTGATATGTTCTTCTTCAACAACTTGGGGACAAACTGATATTAAGAGGCAGGTACTCTGAATCATTTTGCTCTCTCTCAGAGGATGTCTTTTTTCCCCCCACTTTTCCTCCCAGTTTAATCTCAGGGAAGTTCAAGAGCATCTTCCAACAAATGGTGTTGGGCTTGGCTCTACCATTGGAAGAAGTGGATATTCACTCAGTCTGAGTTCTGGAATTTGCTTTTATTAACTGATAGTCTTATGATCTAATTAAGTACTTAAGGCTCATGCCAGCTTTGAGAGTTTGGCGGTAATTTGGGTACAAAGAACAATTTGGGGGGAGATCATTTGTTGAGGTAGTTTGATTGCTGTAAAATACATGATAATAGGAAAACATGACTTCTGTGTCACTGATAGCCTGAAGATACAGGGTATTTTAAAAAAAGAACAGTATGCTAAACTTCCCTTTATTTGAAGGGGACAGGAAAAAAATCAAATCCTTTTTAAATAGGACAAATTAAGAAAAAAAAAGATATCACCTTTCCTTTACCTTTTAAACTGCCAGGGGATGTTTTACCTATCAAATCAGTTCTAGTTCTAACATGCTAAAATCTTAGAAAAACTCTTAGAGAAGCATTGATTTATCAATTAACTATTTCATTCTTTGACCCACTTTGCATAATTATGCAAAGAGCATAATTACATAAATAAGTTCACAACTCAGCTTCACCTTAAGTCTGAACTTGCTTCCTGTTAGTCGTCTGGTTTAAAATAGTATAGTGTTGCTTTACTCTTTCTGCATTACTCTTTTTGTTTTCAAAGATGAGCTAACAATGATTGAGATGAATACTTAATGGGTTCAATTTTTAGGGCAGCTGAATGGCTATGTAGTTTACTTAAAGAACAGGAGCAATCAACATAATTCTACCTACTTTGTGTCCTGCTGTACCATTAGTCTACCATAAAAAAAAAAAAAAAATGGTTTGAGGTTTGAGATTTAAATGACAAGTAACAAATTGATGACATGTACTCTTGACTAATTAGATGAAGCTCTCATTCTGTATGGTTCTTGACCTTTAATAACCATAATAATATCAGCATAATACTAGTAATCTGATATGATGCATTTCAAGTGTCCACTTCACTGCCATTGAACATAGCAATTAGGAGGACAGCTCCTAATGACACAAGTATTTAGCTAGTGCTGTTTCAGTGATAGAGACCTTTCAAATCGGTTCATCTTCACTTCTTCCTGAGAATGGCTTTTTCAGTATCATTCCACACTTTCCAAACCTTAGTAGGCTTCCCACTCACTTTATTCAAGTAGTTCTCCATACTAATAATCACCCTATGTTCTTCACAGTTATGTCAAGCAGATTTGCTTTCCACTCTCAAACTGCTCTCTCAATGCAGGGACAGTCACTAAGAAATTACTGGATTTAGTAAGGAGGCTCTCACTCTGAATCTGATCTTTCCCATAAGACACTCAAATGTTTACAAGTAGAGGCTTAGATCATTCTCTCCCCCGCCCCCCCCCCCCTTTTTTTTTCCTTCAATGTTTTAGGAACCTGAATTTCCAGAGTTATCTATATCCTTTCTGCACACATCCTGGCCCATCTTCTCCTTCTCCATCTCTTGCACAGATTGCCATTCTGTGGATGACCAACAGTGACGGATGCTGGGTTTCTCAACTTCCCATTCTGTTAAAAAAGGGAGGACATCTGCAGTCTAGGCTAAAGTTGTATCAAAAGTTTTGCTACAGTATAACATAATTCTTACCTTTTCAAGGTTGTGTATTTTAGATTTTGTTCGGATAGCCCCCCACCATACAGTACCAATTTGTCTTCTGATCAGGATAGGTGAGGCTACATTGAGGTAACAGCTCTGAAAATTCAGTGGCTTAAACACATTAACATTCTATTGTGTTTCTGGATTCCTGCTGCTCTATGTCCAGAGGCTTCAAGGGCTTTACTGCTGGAAGTCCCTTGGCTACCCAGAGTAAAACAAACCCTGTCATTTCTGAGATGTCCTGCCATTGGAAATATTTGGCTTCTCTGGAATTCTCAGCACAAGAATGCAGGGCATACTGAATTGATTTTGTTTTTCGGTGGCTGAGTCCACAATGATACATGTCCCTTCTGCCATGGACTTATTGGTCAGGAATAGTCCCTTGACCCTGTGTAACTGAAGAATAGCTAGTCTGTATAGGACAGTATGTGGCTATTGAGTGGTAAATATGTCACAGTGTAGGTAAAACACCTTGATTATTGACTTTATAACCTTTTTATATAAGATTCCTTTGGTTTCCTCTGTTCTCCTTAGGTGATTATAGCTGCTTCAGTATTTCCTTAACAATCTATAAACATTCAAATTTCCTTTTAAGTCCTAATATCCAATCCTATATAAATTTTAATTCCTAAATGATTAAAGTCTGAACCTCATTGTTCAAACCATTTATTATTTTATTTACTTTATTTTTAAAATATTTTTTAGTTGTCAATGGGCCTTTATTTAATTTATTTATATGTGGGGCTGAGGATGAAACCAGTGCCTCACACATGCTAGGCAAGTGCTCTACCACTGAGCCACCACCCCAGCCTCCAAACCATTGATTAAGTGCCTGGATAGCTGTTGTTATCTAAGAAAAGAAGTGATAAGAGATAAAATATTAGAGATATGCAGGTAAAGAAAATGTGGAACCAGAGCTTCTAAGCCTTGAAGAACTGAAATGGCAACACCTGGAATCAATTATACTCTTTGAAATATGAACACCAAGAAATGCATCTTGAGAATGGTCACTGATGTAACATGTTAATAATAGATTACAATGTCTCTTAGAAGTTTTTAACTTTTGCCTGTCAACCTAAAACACTGAAGTAAAAAATTAAATATACAACCCTCTCTATAATCCATACATAATTAATGCTTGTGAGATATATTATAGTCATGAACATCCTGTAGAAGATGCAGATGGAATTCACATGCCAATCTGAACCTCAGAGGCAAATCTTACCCAGGAAGGAAAACGTAGTCATGATAATACTACTTGGAGAGGGAGGATGACTGAATCTACAGCCCAAATTCAATATCTCAGATATTAACATGAGGGGAGAACCATGGATTTTTAATAATCAGCAGATTTGAAGACTCCAGTTCTCAGAATGAACAGATTCTGTAGTTAATATTTCCGCCATGATCCTTGTGTGAAATACCAGTTTTAAAAGAACTGGGATACAGTATAAATATCTTTTTTTTTCACTTGCCATAAAATCACTCAGTGTTACTTTGATGATTCAAAAGGCACATAAGGATCTCCCAGAACTTACCCAGTAAACACCAACAAACATTTCTCTGAAGATTAGGGGAAAAATGCCATTTAATTAATGTTCCTAAAAGTATATCATTTGGGGAATAATGCAGACTATAGCTTGTATTCTTATCTTGCTTCTTCTTTGCTAAATATTTTAAGCAATTTATTCTTTTCTGAGGAGATTTCCTTTCCATGGCAATATGTAGCTATTTCTTAAGATTATCTAGAATATTTTTGAATTGAGTGAATTCTGTGGTTATATTAGAGCAAAGATATAGATTGTTCATCTTTTTAATTTTAGTTTATTTTGTTTTGTTCTATTTAAAATCTAATTAATTAAACTATTCTGGCTATTTTTCGTTTTTGGACCAGGAGTGGACATTTGTTTAGCAGATTAAGTTCATTTGGTCTCAGTCTGTAGAAACTCATAACATTTCAGATCAACGCTGTACCTCAACATAAGTCCTTCAGTTCTCATCAAAATTCACTCTCCAATTGAGGAAATTATCCTTTGTGCTTTTAATAAATTCTGCAGTGTCTCACATCCACACTTTTGTTTCTCAAAACAACAACCACCAAAAAAGCAGGGTCTCCCCTATTCCTCCCCCATCCCGTCTAGCTGGTGAAGTTCTCTGCATCTTTCCAGGTCTCTCTCAAACATCTGGTCTTCTCTGAATTGCTCACATTGAAGGCATGCCATGTGTCAAGGAGAGTCAAGGAAGAAAATAGCAAGATGAATGGGATAGTCACTGACTTGGGGCAACCTAAGGTGTAATAGAAGAGACCCATAAAAAGATCATTTGTACATAAAATGATTCTAGTGTTAGAAGTGTGCAGGGCATGTTTCCCTTACTTATCTGAACCCTCCAAGAAAGTTGCTGATGCCCCTTATATAGCAATAGTCTTATTCAGTAGTAAACTACAGTAGAAAGAGAAACTTCACCGAATCAAATTTTAACCTAAGTTTGTTTACTTACTTTTCATTATTCAAAGAAAGCACTGAAATAGTTGACTCTTATTGTTTCTTTTTGTTGTTGTTGATTCTGGTACTAGGGAGTGAATCCAGGAGTGCTTAACCACTGAGCCCCATGCCCAGCCCTTTTAAGTATTTTATTTAGAGATAAGGTCTCACTGAGTTGCTTACCACCTCACTTTTGAGGCTGGCTTTGAACCCACAATCTTCCTGCTTCAGCCTCTAAAGCCCCTAGGATTACAGGTGTGAGCCACGGTGCTAGGCTCTTCTTGTTTTTTAAAGGTCTAATTGTAATAAAATAAAATGTAAAACAGACATTTTTACCACCAGAAATGACAGTTCTGTAATGTTTAGTACATTCCCAGTGTTTTGCCATCCATCTCCAGAACTCTTTTTTCTCCTGCCAATGTAGTATTTTTGAATGATGGAAATAATGACAATTACAGGTTATTCCAGTAAGTAAGATAGTGTATATAAAATGCCCAGTTCAGAGCCTCCCATAGAGACAATGTCCAAATGTCAGTCTCTTCTCCACCCATGCTTCCTCCTCCCCTTTCCCTTCTTTCCTTCTTTCCTTCCTCTCTTCATTTCTTTTTTCTCCCCCCACCTTTCCCCCTCCCTCCCTTCCTCTCTCTCTCTCTCTCTGTCTTTTTTTTTTTCCTGAAAATTGAGCCCAGGACCTCACATATGTTAGGCAAGTGCTCTACCACTAAGCTACATTGCTAGTCCATTTTAGTATTTTCATTTTTGAGACACTGTCCTGCTAAATGTCGAGTCTGAACTTGCTTGAGCTTGGGATCCTCCTTCCTCAGCTTACTGAGCGATTACAGAAATGTGCCACCACGACACGCCAATTGCAGTTATTTTGGTTTTCCTGCAGTTCACCCATCATGAAATAGTATTGTTCTCTTCGAGGACTTCTCTCCATGATGTGTCTAATCTAAATCTTATGTATTACTTTATGCAATGCATCTTTAACAGGTGCCTTGTAGATACTCTAAGAGAGTAAATGAAGAGAAGTGGGCAGAGAGAAAAGCAGATGGGTAAACAAAGGTAAGGATTGGAAGACTGCTCAAAGCAAAAGTTCCATTCCAGTTCTGTTGCAAGGGAAAGGACCAAAGAAAAGAATGTTCAAAAGAAGCCTCATGGTACAGAGTATGAATCTGGAACTTGATGAATTAAATGAAATTCTAAGGCCAGGTCTTAAGTTATCATTATACCTCCCTTAACGCACACATACATACACACTTATTATTATTATTATTATTATTATTATTATTATTATTATTATTACATCCCAGACAATAAAGAGTGGACCAAGTTGATACACAGAAGAAGCAACTCTGCTTATTGCTAGAACAGTCTCACTCTACAACCTCTTCCTCTGAAAATGTTTTTTGTATTGTTTAAAAAAAAAAAAAAAAAAACTCTTGGTCTGGGGATGTGGCTCAAGCGGTAGTGCACTCGCTTGGAGTGTGCAGGGTGCTGGATCCCATCCATCCTCAGCACCACATTAAAAAAAAATAAAGATGTTGTGTCCACCAAAAACTAAAAAATAAATATTAAAAAATTCTCTCTCTCTCTTTCAAAAAAAACCCTCTTAATTTTGACTTTTAATTTTTATACATTTCTATTAAAGTCGTCTAAAAAGGATGCTAATAATCCCTGCCACTTCCTCTTTTCTGGTTATGGAATAAAAAGGAAATAGCAAAAACAAGTAATTAATTCTTCCTCTTCCTTTCTTAATAATACCATTGAAATTGAAGCAAAGGGAAATGCTTTTAGGAAATCTCTTGGCTTAAAATGCTTCAAAGAACTTCACATAAGACTTACACAAGGGAACTATTCAACTTCTGCCCAAATTATTTAATTGTATCTTGGAGCCTTAGTGTATTAAAAAATGTAACAAGGAGGTGGAGATGTAACATAAAATTTGTATTTTAAGGAAATCTCTAGCTTAGAGTAAATGAAGGAAACAGGGAATCAATTACACTGGGGTATGTAATTTGAATAAATAAAAATGCCAGAATGATTGAAGCTTATATATTCAGAATGGTGGAAAGAGTCTGATAGCGGGCGACTGAATTTTAATTCTATGAATACAAGAGAAAAAAGAAGAAAGAATATGCAAAATTGCAGGAGAGAATAAAAGTTATATCTCTGCCTTAAATATTACAAATGAAGAATCAGTATACAGTTGCAGAAAAGGTGTCATCACTGAAAAATTTAGGATTGCCCCTGACAGAGAATAGGAAGTCCACTTACATTCTCTGGAATAACACTGAAACAACTTAAAGGATAAAGTGCTCATAGATTTTATGTCTTTTTAAGGAGATATTTTGGTATCATAAAAAATGGCTTAGTTGAAGTTGGGCAGTCATGAATTATCTAACTAATGAGACACACAGGTAACATTAAAAATTTAATCATGCCCTTTACTTATTTTTATATACACCTCCCCAAATTTATAATTATAAATAATCAGTAGTATCTTAACTTCCATACATATGTACTCCATATAGGTATGTGTGTGCATGTCACTTAATGCACCCACAATTTTGTATTTCTGTGTGTTTATTACTATTTGTGTATGTGTAAGGTGCTTCTTGGTTTATGATGGTATTATAGTCCAACAAACCCATGGAAATTGAAAATATCATTGGGTTAAAAATGCATTTATTGCACCTAATCTTCTGAACATCTTGGCCTAGCCTGTCTTCAATGAACTCAGAACACACATCACCGTATAGATGGGCAAAATCATCTGACACAAGCCTATTGAATATAAAGTGCTTAATATGTAATAAAATTTACTGAATATTGGTGTTTTAGGCAGCTTTGCATTGCAACAACTTAGAGGAGGGGAAGAAGTTTATTTGGGGCTCACATTTCAGAGGACTCAGTCCACAGAAGCCCACTCCATTGCTTTGGGCCTGAGGTGAGACAGCACATCATGGGGAATGTCCAATGGAGGGAAACTGCCCAGCTCATGGTAGAGTCAGAAAGCAGAGATAGGAGAGGGATAAGGACAATGGGAAAACATCCCCTCCAGGGCATGCCCCAGTGACTTACCCCCTCCAGTTACCACCTAGTCAGTCCATTCAAACTAAGACACATTAGAGTACAGTTCTCATAAACTAATCATTTCACCTCTGATAGGAATTTTGTATTAACAAGAACTTTAGTGGGGCACACACCCAAGCAATCACTACTCTGTAGTATACTGTAGATTATCTGTCGCTCACCCTAATGATCATGTGACTAACCAGGAGCTGCAGCTTACTATCACTGCTTGGATCCCAAGTATCTATCACTAGGCCTAAAAAAGGATCAAAATTCAAAATATGATTTCTACCAATTGTACCTCACTTTTGTAGTACCATAAAGTCAAAAAATCTTGAGTAAAATCATTTTAAGTGGGGCTGGCTATATTTGGTTACTGGTAAGAAAAAAAAATAAGGCTTTTCTTACATGATTCTTTAGAAGATTAGATTAGATCATATATATATTTTAAAAAAGACTAGAATTCATGAGAATTTATAAAATGTCCAGAAGAAGAAAGTTAAAGAGGAAATTTCAACAGTATTCAGGAGAACACCATCGTGTTACATCAAATATAGGGCCATTGCTGTATTTGAACTAAATTCAGCTAGGGGAATTATTCAGAGCCAAAGGAAAATTGTGAGGAATTACCTTGCTCCCATGGTCTAACAAAAAGAAATACTTAAAACTTTACTGGCATAATTTAATTATTACACAAAGGGACTGAAGCAAAACTGATCTCATTAGTATGATAACACTGAAATAAAATTCAAAATACATATAGTTGGACATAAAACAGAGGGGTAAAAAGCCTATGCAAAAATTATTGATTCATTTTACCAGAGTTAGAATGAATAGAGAAGGTAGAAATAATATCGCATCGAAACGAATCCATAGAGCAATCAATCTGTTATGGAGAATAATGAAAATAGAATCCTCGATTTACCTTACCTTGCATATCGAAAGTCATCTTCTTTACCTATTTTATTTTTATCCTTGGTCTTTTTATTTCAGAACAAAGAATAAGTCAAAACAAGAAATAGTCAAAAGAAGCACAGTGCTGAAATTTTCAGAACAGATAGAATATGGTAGCCACACAGCAAAAGAGGGACATTTTGCCATGAAAAATTCAGAGGTTTCTGCCAAGAAACCTCAGTGTTGGGGCAGGATGCTGAAATTTACAAGGGATTCCAGGCAATCATTCACGGGGGATCAACATGGCGGCTTCTGGGACAGGAAGTCTATCTCTTATTTTTCTCTTTAGTGCCCATGTGTTTTATGAATCTGCACAGACAGAATTATAATGGAACTCTACAATTTAGCCTTGTTTTATAATCTATGGCTGCAGTGTTCATTGTTTCCCTTTCAATTGAATTGCTCCCTCTAAACTTAAAGTAGTTATAAAATGGTGCAAATAAGGCCAGGGCAGGCTAAGGTAAACTTTTAGGATAGTAGACATTTTTATGAATATTAGAGATATTCTATCATAGTCTTGTATCAGTAGTAACTAAAATGAAGATTACTTGTAAAAATATTCTTTGTGGGCTGGGGATGTGGCTCAAGCGGTAGCGCGCTCGCCTGGCATGCGTGCGGCCCGGGTTCGATCCTCAGCACCACATATAAACAAAAATGTTGTGTCCGCTGAAAACTAAAAAATAAATATTAAAATTCTCTCTCTCTCTCTCTCTTTGAAAAAAAATTCTTTGTGTTGCTTCTACCATTTATTGCTAGAATTTCCTTTATAACGTTGAGTGTTTTCATTGTTACTTTATTAAATATGTATAGTGTACTAACTCTGTCGACCACTGTTAGACATTAAGGATATATTTTTGAGTAAGACAAAATTCCTGAATTCATGATTTGTTTATTCAAAAAAGGGAAAAAATACAATAAACAATAAGTACATATAGAGTACATTGAATTTTAAATGTGGGTAAATAAAGAAGCATGGATATAAAAGGCATCAGAGTATTTAGAAAAGACTTATTGAAAAAAAAAAGTGATGCTTGGCTGAAAACCTGACAGAAATTGGGGAACAAGCAAAGCAGATATTCAAGAGAAAAGTATTCCAAGAAGAGGAGATGGCTGTACCAAGGTCTCACTCTACTATACAGAAAGCTTCATGAACATGTTAAAAGTGCGAATTTTAATTTTTTGGTCCTTCCTTACATCTATAATGCCTGATTACATATCTGCACATAGACCAATGTTTGATATGTATTTGTTTAAAAAATATCAATCTGAACAACTTTTTTCATCTTACTAACTCCTACTTTGTTCTCAGTTCAAATGATGGACACTTCAGGAATCCATTCCCTCATCATATCTGAACTTTGGTCATGCACTTATAGCAGTGCATGCCTGACCATTAAGAACACATATCCCCAATCCTAAAAACACAAAGGCCCAGTGTTCTCTGTGATATGTGGATGCTAAAACAAAGGGAAATGAAGGGAAGGGGGAGGGCATGGGAATAGGAAAGACAGTAGAGCAAGTTGAACATAACTTTCCTATGTTCCTATATGAATACAACCAATGTAATTCTGCATCATGTGTAACCATAAGAATGGAGAGTTATACTCCATGTGTGTATAATATGTCAAAATACACTCTACTGTCATGTATATCTAAAAAGAACAATTATTTTAAGAAAGGTTAAGAGAAAAGAACATGTATCTCAGAATCAAATTTGATTTGATGAGTCCTTACCAAACTTTACTAGAGATCTGATTTGATGTATATCATTCCCAAAGACTATTGTTTAATGTTTAATGCACAATAGATGCCCAATAAAAGTTTGCTGAATAACTTCTCATACATTTAGAACTTTTCCTCTTTGTATACAAAGAGTCTGTTTTTACATATTTTACATACACGGATAACCATCATCCTGAAAGTAGCATGGACTAGGTCAATAAATGGTTACAGTACCAGAGAGAAAAGTTGCATGAAGCAGCACTGATGCACCAAACTATGAATGAAGGCTATGTGGACCATTTAACCCAATCCCACCAGCAAATAACTGTAGCTGATTGTCTCCAACCAACACCAGGTGGTCCAAACAAGCTCCAAAACCATGGTTCTTTATCCATGGAATCATGAAAAGTAAATTATTATTCACAATCCTCATTCCTGTAGCAAATTACTTACCATTTACATAAATTCTAATAATATACTTTTGGGAAAAGGTAGTCTACTTATGCAGTTTGGATATCCTCTCTTTCAGAAAAGAATGAACCTCAGATCTAATACATTTTCTTACCAAGAAATAAAGATAAGTCTGTGCTGAAGTTAACATCTTGTAGGTATATTATAAATGTTTCTGTTATTTCTGTATATTGAATTTTGACATCTCACAAAACCATTCTGACTAGGGCAGGTCTAGCTAATTATTGGAGATAGGAAATAGTCCATCCGGTAGCATGTCTTAGATATTCAAATAAACCATTCCAGAGTCATGCTTCCACTATCTGACCTGTATATCCCAGGATGCAGCACTCCTCTGTTTTAATCATCCCAGAGCCAGGTACCAGGTAACTAGAGATCACTTCTGCAGTTCACACATCTCCAAAATTATTCAAACTAGCCAATCTTGCACAACCTTCCCTGCCTTGCTTTTCTTTTGGAAATCCCTATCGAGGCAACGGTTTAAACCTTCACCTTACTTATATCATCTATCTCCTGACAATTCTAATATCTCTCTTGTATAGTCCTGGGTGTCATCATGCCATGACACTTTGTCTCTAGGATCTATGAGTAAATACCTCATTTAATTTCATATGCTTCTTCCAGTGGAATTTCTGCAGCCATGTTAGAGTGATCCTTAGGAACCACACAAGAACTTACTTCTCCAGGTATAAGATATGAGAATATATTTTCTTGTTTCTGACACTATGCTTATCCCTTCATTCTATTTCAGTGTGCATGTCATATGGTGCCTAACCAAACCTGCAAGATCTGTCCCTGCCAGGCAAGGAAGAGAATGCTTCTTTTGCAGAACAAGAATTGCAATGCCTATAAGTCAACTGCCTTGTGTTGGTCATTAGAGAGACTCATCAGACACAGAGGACTGACATCCATTATTACAGCTGATCTGACTCTGTCTTTTCTCTATATGAGTCAATTGTTGCTCCACCCAGTACCTGACTGTGTTATGTTCTCCTTGGTGACTCCAATACCAAGATGCAGTAGGTAGAAGAGCTTATAACTTTTCCTCCTGATAATAGGCAACAGATGCCACTTGCTCAATTACTATCTTTTTATCCCAATAAACTGGAAAATCTAGGAGGAAATACACCACATGTTTTGTATTCTATTTTATCACCTGGACTTCTTTGGGGCAGACTTATAGAAAAATTTTTGATTGACTGAATTAGTGATTATATGATTATCTTTGAAGCAGTTTGCCCCAGAGGGTTGTACTTCTTTGGGGTATTTCTTAACATGTATTTACTCTCTAGAAAGTCCTAAATATATGATATAATTTATATAGACATTGTGAGTTGGCACATGTGAAATAATAAATGTCCAGAGTTATCTCCTATTAGATAATATCCAGGATAGCTACATGAAAGGTAACAAATATTATTTTAATTTAATTATTAGATTCAAAGAAATGAAGAATGATTTTAAAAAATAAATAAAAAGATAAGAAAGAAGACAGGTAAGAGAGAAAAAACTGCATGTGGGTATGAGCTGATGATAGTACCATGGTCGTATTTTACCATTTCAACAGAATGACTGGTTTTGGTAGTCAGAAACTATCAAGAAATGAATACATGAACACTATATTTGAAGATAAGACTCAGGAATTTTTGGAAAGGTATATATATTAAAAATATGTACCTGACAGCAAAGAGAGGCTTGAGGAAATTTGATTGTCTCCACCTGGCTGTCAATTGTAAAAAATATGTTCCCTGGAAATCTGAAATCACATGTGGGGTCTTACCTGGAATTTGTGCTTTAATTTATACTGCTTGAAATATCTGGGAAACTCCATGCCATGAACTAACCATGTAGTATTAGTCATATTGCAGCAGATAACACAAATATCCTCTAAAAGGACATCTCTCCAAGTTATACCCAATAGGATTCCCCTAGAAAAATATGATCCCCACATCCAAATACAAGTTCATAATCAAATATTGAAAAAAGATGCAAAGTCCTATAAGAGTCATCTGCAACAATAAGTAACAAAATTAGACTCAGAACTACCAAAAGTATTTTTGCTGTAGTAAGGATATAAAAATATTCAAAAACATAATGAAAGGTAGGACCTGTATCAAAGGAAAATAGTCAGATTTGAAAATGAAGCAAAATTCTAATCACAAAGGTTATAGTCCCTGGAATTAAGAAACTCAATAGGTTGTTTCATTAGCAGCTCAGATGCAGCCAAAAGAGAATTCCTGTGGTAGAACATAGGTGTGAAGAAATTACCAAGAACGTAATGCCCAGGGTAGAAGAAACAGTGTGAAAGAAGATCTTAACAATAAGAAGACTAAGTAACAAGTCTATTCAGAATTCAGGAGCAGAAAACAGGAGGAAGAGAAAGAGAGGAGCAGTATTTTAGGAGATAATAATGACTGGCCATTTTCTACAATTAAAGAATGACCTAGTTGCCCTGATTCCAGAAATATAGTAAATTAAAGCGGAATAAATGAATCCACATATAGGCATATCATAGTTGAACTCAGTGACAAAGACAAATGTAAGATCCTGAAATCCATTAAAGAAAAAAAAAACTACTTGCTAAAAGAAGATGATTTGACTATTACATGATTTTTCTGGACACCGGGAGACAGGATAATGCCATCTCCAAAATATCAATTAACTGTTAGGCCACAGCTGTGTAAGTAAGCACTCCATCATACAAAACAGTGTGGAGATGAAGAAATCTGCAGACAGAAATAAACTGAGAATTTTACCATTAATAGATGCCATAAACAGATTTAAAAAGACTTTCTTTGAGTAAATGAACAACAACAATAAATGAATCAGAGGAGGAACTGAGCGATCAGAAATGATAGGCAAAAACACTGATAAATATATAAGTAAATTCAAGTAAACATTGATAATATAAATATTACAGTAATGTGAATTCTGTTTAAGAGGAGAAACCAAGGTAGGTTGAAAACACTAAACAGCAGTAATATAAGACAAAGTCCAGGATGACATGTGAAGCATTTTAAGTTCTTTCAATTGTTCTGGAAGGAGTAACAAACTGTGCATGTTAAATATTTAGGTACTGCAATAAAAAAGCAAAAAGAAATATTTTTCATATTATGAGGGGTGAAAATGGAATGAAAAACTATTACATAAAGATAAAAAAATAAAAGGAGTATAGAAAAATCAAGTTTAATAAATCACAGTAAATGAATGGGATAGAAAATCTTAAGTTAATTAGTAAATGATAATATAAATATATTAGCAAATGATAAGTTTAAATATATTTGCATCCTGGCTAGGAGTCAGAAGTAATCATATGAATGAAAAATATATACAAGTCTACGAAGTTTATTTATTGATTTATTGATTTATTTTAAAATAAATGACAGCAGAATGCATTGCAATTCTTATTACACATTTACAGCACACTTTTTCATATCTCTGGTTGTATATAAAGTATGTTGACACCAATTCGTGTCTTCATACATGTACTTTTAATAATGATGTCTATCACATTCTACCATCCTTGCTAATCCCCTGCCTTTTCCCTTTCCCTCCCACCCCTCTGCCCTATCTAGAATTCATCTAGTACTCCCATGTTCCCCCTCCCTATCCCATTAGGAGTCAGCCTCCTAATATCAGAGAAAACATTTGGCATTTGTTTTTGGGGGATTGGCTGACTTCACTTAGCATTATCTTCTTCAATGCCATCCATTTACTAGCAAATGCCATGATTTTGTTCTCTTTTATTGCTGAGTAAAATTCCATTGTGTATATATGCCACATTTTTTAATTCATTCATCCACTGAAGGGCATCTAGTTTGGCTCCTCAGTTTAGCTATTACGAATTGTGCTGCTATAAACATTGATGTGGCTGTGTCCCTGTAGTATGCTGTTTTTAAGTCTTTTGGGTATAGACCAAGGAGCGGGATAGCTGGGTCAAATGGTGGTTCCATTCCCAGATTTCCAAGGAATCTCCATACTAAGGCTATGAAGTTTTTGAGAGGTATTCCAAACCAAACAGACAAATAAATTTTGAGGAAAAAGGACAAAAAAAAAAGAAAAAGAAAAACAACTCCCAAAAATATAAACAGATTTTAATGACTCAAAAGAGCACCTTTCAATATTTTGAAGTAATCCTGGCAACAGAGACAAAGGTACACAGTGAATTGAAATCAGCCCTTCCATAAGACAGGTACACTTACAGCCTAATCTTTAAAGTGCACATTTTATTCTTCTTTTTCTTTTCATACAAAATATTATGTTTTCTAGATTGCTTATTGATGCTTTATTTTTCTGAGATATTGTCTATTTTATTTATTTTTTATTCTCTATCTCAGTCCAATATAATGGAAGCTCTAAATGACCAGAAGTTTCTGTGTGGTTAATTTATTGCCATATCCTGGTGTTTTAGAGTACCTGTGGAAATTAAGCACTCAATGTATTTGTGTTACAGGATTGTTAGTAAATCTGGAAATCTGGCCACCATCAATAAATCAGTTTTAGGTGATAAAATGCTTATTATGCAATCTCATTTATACTCAATATTTTAAGCATAACTAATTTTTGAATGAGGCACTACTTTTATTATGGCATTTAAATATATACGTAATGGAAGGATGGAAGGAAACGAGCAATCTGCCTTTAGTTTGTACTTCTCCCATTATTCTGTGTTAATTGTTTGTACTAAACAGTTTCAATCTCTTAACTAATAGGACACTTTCTAATCAGAAAGAACATCTTTATGTTATAAAAAAAGAGGAGGCTGTTTGATTATTTACGAATGAGGAATGTATTATTTATTGCCACGGCTGTTGTAATGTTAACTCCTTTTAATTTTAGTGAGTGTTACACTGCAAAGACTCTTGCAGTTGACAGACATCTTTCTGGCACTTAAAGATTCCAGAAAAACTAATATATCTTAGGCAGTTATAATAAAAATAAAACCCAGACAATAAAAATGACTCTGATAAAATTTCTCCATGTTTCTAGCTCTGCTTTAGCATTTAAAGGACTAATAGTTCACAGTACTGCAGTGCTTAGTACTTACTTATACTCTTTGTATATTCAATTGCTGTGTTAGAATATATTATGAAGATTAAAACCCAAATGTAATCTATTTTAGGAACTATTCATAACCAGGAGCTCACATCTGCATAAATTAAAGCTCAAAAACCATGTCATACATATTTTATATATAAGCTATCTTTTCTCAATACAAATAAACTCACTAACTCAATGAATAAATTATGTTTGATTTTATCATTTTGACCTATGAATACATACATGTGTAGCTAAGTAATAACTTAGTTTTGCATTTTTCTTACACATTTCCTGCTTTATTATCTTTACTCATTGGCAAAAGGAAGATTCTGATATGTGCTCAATGGCTCTTTGACCAACTGTGTCATTTGAACTCACTGAAAAGGGAACATTAAACTGTGAGAATGATGTTCTTTTGGCCTGAATACTTTCCATTCTCCTTTACTTTAAGAAACAGTCATTTGGTTTTTCTAGTGTGGATCCACCTACCCCTACTTATGTTAGCAGGTTTCATAGTTTTGGAAGGGTGAGTCCCACTCTTTGGCCATATGGATTGGCATGTGACCCAGATCTAGCCAGTCAGAGAGCTAACTTTTGTGATATTCAAAGATAAGCACTTGATCCATCTTTGAATTTTGTTTTTGTTTTGTTTTTTGTTTTTTGTTTTTTTTTGCTCAAAGTGCAATCAAACAGGACATGGGACTGGTGGGAGTGGCAAACTTTGCTGAAGTCCACATGGGAATAATGGCAATTAAGCAGGGACGAGAGAGAGAGAGAGAGAGAGAGAGAGAGAGAGAGAGAGAGAGAGAGAGAGAGAGAGAGAAGATCTTCCTGCTGTCACTCTGCCCCAGGTACATGGCCTTGATTTCTACTTCTCTCACACACAGGACCAGCTCCCTCTCCTGGGCTTCTGCACTTGCTATTACTCTGCTAATGATGCCCTCCATGGAGTTATGCTCCCACTTCTACCAGGGCTGCATTTAAATATAGACTTCTCAGGAAAATCACCCTGACTTTTCTAGCTGATATACAGATGCCCTAACCTGCTTTGTTATTCTCCATAGCATTTATCCTTTAACCATGGTTTTTAGAATTTAATACTGTTCTTGTTTTTCTCAGTAGAATGAAAATTACTTGAAGACAAAGATTTTGGTCTCTGGCTGATTTCTCTAAGCTAGCATATAGAATAGCAGTTGTTTTTAGTTTATAGTAGTCATATTCAGGTCTGTTGAATATGTTGAACTATAATAAATTTGGCCTCAATGGCCTAAAATAGCCTCTGCAGATAATGAACTATTACCTAGTTTGATGTAAAATAAGTTGTACCCTAACAGAAGAGTATGCTCTTGTAACCAAGCATAATAGCTAAGCTTTGAGCAAATCACAGGCAAAAAAAAAAAAAAAAAAAAAAAAAACTGTAGAAAGTGACTGTATTAGGACAAATGCTCAATACAGCCAATCACTTGCTTTTCTCTGGCTATAAATGTAATCTGTACGTGTAATAGCACAAAACATTCTGGATCATCTTTGGTCTGGAATGCTGGCAAGTTCTAGAAACATTTTTGAAAGAAAAAGGAGAAAGAAAAGAAAGAAGCTTTGTTATCTATAACACTTTGGAAAAGAGTAACTGGTCTCAGTTTTTCATTTAAGAGAGAGTATCACTTTCAGGGCATCTATATCCAACTGGGCTGGAAGCTTCTAGACTTCTCACTCATCTAAGTCAATGAGTATTTATTCTTGAACCAATTATTTCATAACAGTTTTAATTTTATATGTTCTAAATACTTAAAAATTTCATAGATATAGTTGCATAAATTTAAGAATGATGTCTTATTTCCTTAATTGAAATCACTAAAATGCTTTAGTGATTTTATTATATATATATATATATATATATATATATATATATATATATATGTATATTACATTGCTATCGCTTAGCAATATAATAAGATGCCCATTGATTTCTCGGTACCTATTTATCAGAAAGCACTGAAGTTGTATTTTAAAAAGAACAAAGATTATGCAAATGATAAACAAATAAACAAGATATACCTTATTAATAAGGGTTTTACAAATTAGGGCAAAAAGTAGTTTACAATGTGGGAGACAATATGTGTTAAGGAAAGAGGTGTATGGTTATGAGTAAATGGTAATATAAAATGCACTCTATTTAAGAGGAGCTTTCATGCTGCTTGAGACAGAGGGCTTAGTGAGCAAGCAAAAAGTGGAGTGACTTAGCTTGCTAATATGCAAATGTGGAAGACCCTCTAAGCCATTTGAGAGACAACATGACTCAGCCACTTCTCTGCCATTTTTAGGATGAGGGGCTGAATGTTTTCATGTTACTACCATAAAATTATCTACTAAGCATCTTCATTTGCATAGGATGGCTTAAATTTATGCAGTCTGATGTAGTGACATCTAGAGTCACAGACAATTAGAGGAGTTTTTGCAACACAATTTCTATTATAGTCTTCATGAAATTATACTACAAACTGCTGAATAGTAAGGGCTTATTTAATTCCCAATTTACACAATGATGGTGTTTAACAGTTTTGAATGATTTAGTAAATCTTTAATCAATAGATAAATACATAAATTTATGCACTTCATGGGAAAATTTTACATTTATAAAAAATGTGAACTCATTGAAAATAAAACCAGTGCTAATGACATTTCTGAAAGAATGGATTTTGATGTGCTGATATATATTTTAGAGATATTGAATTTCTTTTCCAATCATCTTCAAATTCATTTCTTTAAAATAAAAATCTTACTCAATTTTGAACATAATTTTTTTCTAAATAAGTCTTAATAATGATAATACATCAGGAACACAGATAACATACCTTTTTATACTTATGTATTGAATACTTTGAAATTTTTTAATGTAATTTCAATTGGTCTTATTTTATGTCATGCAATATTCAAAATGCATATTTTTATTCTCTTGAATTAGTTTCTCTTGATTCTAAAAATAGAATGTAATAAGTTTTATAAAGTAGATCCTTTCACTCCCAAATGCATTTGAATTTTCAAATAAAATCTAAAGTATAGGTAGCTGAATGTTTCCTTTCAGAAAAACATGTGCAGAATGGAATAAGAAACTCATGCCTGTGATACAAAGGGAATGAATTTACAGTCATTCAGGGTTTTGTTGGTTTGCATTTGTTTGGTTTTGTGTTAGTGACTTATATGCTGAATGTTATCCCAACAGGTTATTTCTACACTATTTCTCCTTTGCAGATTTCCAATTGATCTGCTTGCTTCTGAGACTCAAATCTAAATCAACTGACTAAAACACCAAACAAATATACAAAAGTATACACACACACACACACACACACACACACACACTCACAGCCGTATAGTCTAGCAATGGGCTTCTCAGACTCAACATGCAGATAAACTACCTGGAGATCACAGTGCAGGCAGATTCAGGTTCAGTAGGTTTGAGTCTGGGTCTGGATTCTGCACATGTGGCAACGTCCCAGTCAATATCCCTCCTGCTGCCTTTGGATCACACTTTGGGCAGCAGGAGCTATTTAACTGAATCCAAACCCCAACATGTTATTACCACAAAGATCTTTTCTCCCTTGCCCTCTTCTTTTTAATATTGCAGGAAAAGCTTAAGATGCTATATTTCCCTTATCTTTTTGCTTTTCCTCTATGATTGATATTTTTCTTATAATGATAATGTTAAGATTCTTTAGATTTGAAACAAAACCTTTTTTCTGGTCATGTCCAAATATGCTTCTACATATCTATGAATCAGTAAGAAATTTATCTGTAGAATCAATGTTTTCCAATTTTAAGGCTTTCTGAATTTTTTCTATCATTTTCCCAATATTCTGCTATTTCATTGGATCTCCAAATGTTATCATCCATTCTTTGCCACTTAAAAACCATTAGATCCTTCCAATTTTCAAGAATTTTTATAAATTTATTTAATAACTTGGCATATTGATTATTCAATTATGCAGTCATGCATTGAATAACCTGTACTCTTTAACAACTTAGGATATAACTAATTTATAGACAGAATAACCATTGAAATGCTCAGTGTCCCAGCGACATAGATAGCTTCATTCACTTACCTTTTGCTTCTTGAAGCTACTACCCCCGAGTCTTTTTGTTTGTGCCAACTGCTGATCCTTGAAGAAGATCTAATTTTCCAGCTTCTGATTATTATAGCCTTCAATCAGGTGAATACCACTCTGTTTGTTTTGACTGTTACACTGAAAAACAGTTCAACAGCTATGCCTTTCTAGTTCTACTAAGGTCATAACTCCAGAGACACACTTCAAGTGGATGTGATGGGGAGCTCATGAGCATATATAAAAATTCATTTCCTGTTCTTTCTACCCTGGAGGTTAGAGCAGTTCGGCCCTTTAATTAATTCTGCCTTTTGCTATCTCGTAGACTCAAGAGTCTCATAGGTAGGTAACACTGTTCTTGATTTCTATTTGGACCCAAACAAAAATTGTCTCTGCCGTTATATTTTATTGATCACAATCATGACAGTCCAGAAGCAAGTCTGGGATATCTGAGTGCACAATGCCATCTTAGTATGAACTTCATGCAAGACAGTAGGGTGCCATTGAGCCTGAGAAGATTATTCAATTGTCGAGGATGTGAACACTGACAAGACAAATTTTGAGAACAAACACACTTTTCTAATGCTCAAAGACTGCAAAAGTAATACATGTTATATGACAAATCAATTTGTGAGCCATATATCCATTTCTAATTTGTGAACTATAAAGAGATAACTGAACTATAAGATATGTGAAACCACGTTTCAAGATGTCTTTGTAAATTCTCAAAAATATATATCAAAAAGATAGAAATAGCTACTAGAGTATGTTAAATAACAAAACAATTCCATAACTACTTTCAATTCATTTAAATATGCTCAAAGTATAAAGACAAATCTGAGTATGAGCGTAAAACTTCTAGAGAACATGCTTTTTCAAGGAAGATCTTAAAGTCTAAATATTTGTTCATTTGTTGACAATGACATATGTATTATGGATTATTTTGTTTTCTTTCTGTATTCGTATTTTTTCTGTAAGAAATATAAACAACTGTTACAGGTAAATGTTCAAATGTTTTGGTAATTTTATGTGCTTATACATATTATGTAGTTAAAATACCATTTATGTTTAAAGAATAAAGGAGTTCTATTTATGTGAAGATTTTATTGTCTTCAGATCTGTGCTCCTTCTTACTCTGTGCAAAATAACTAGGAACGAAAACTGCAAGAAGTATTCAAATTTTACTTTCTGTAAATCTACTTATCAAATGTCATATATATAAATAAATTGTCTGTGTTTTCCTGACATAACTATTCATTCTAAAGTAGGATTAATAGAAAAGGATCATTATTTGTTGAATTTAATATATGTTCTTAGAAAATAGAAGAGATTTTATGCTATAAGCATTTATATAAATTTTGACCATGTTTGATCAAATATCATAGAAAATTATAAAGGTAAGAGATCATAAACTTCACAGAAAATTACAGAATCACTTTTAGAACTTTGTCCAATATTAGCATATTATATGTTCTTTCAAAGAGGAAAAAAAATCTCTACAACCCAGCATGTTGACTTAAACATGTCAAATAAAATATAAGCATGAGTCCCTTGGCCTCGTTTCATTAAACAATATCAAAACTTTCAGAATTTATACTTATAATTGCTCATTAAAAGATATCTCTAATACTGTAAGAATTGAAGCAAAGCAGATTAAAAAATAAAATAAAGCTCCAAAATAAACTGGTTCAGAGAATTTATACATATAGGGAATGCAGATCAGAAATCACCAACTATGTCCATCAGAGAAATCTAACAGTTAGATGATGGTGGTGGTTTGTTTGTTTACTGAGTTATCCATATAACATAAAGTTAACCACTATAAAGTATACAGTTCAGTGGTATTTAGTATTTTCAGAATGTTATCTAGTTGTCCTCCTGTTATTAATTTCTAATTCCTCTATCAAGTCTACAACACTTTCACGATCCTCCAAAAGAATCTTGTACCCATTAAGGAGTCACTGCGTGTTCACCATTCTGCATGGGCTCTGAAAATCACTAATGGGCTTCTATGTATATGAAGCTACCTCTTCTGGCTAATTCATATAAATTGAAATATATACTATGTGAACCTTGTACCTGGCTTCTTTCATTACCTAAGGCTTTAATGTTTACCCTTCTTGTGGAAAATATCACAAATTCATTTTCTTTTATGCCTGAATATTATACAAATATAAATACTATTCCATTGTAGTGGAATATGTATTTGTTTTTCCTTTCATCCATAATGAATATTTAAGCAATAGTTATTTCAGTCTTTCATTTTTAGAGTCCATACTGTTAAAGGTTTATCAAATTTGTAGATATTTTTAGAGAGTTAACTTTCTAATTTGTTTATTTTTCTCTTTTTTTTTCTAGTGTGGCTTTTAAAAAATCTGCTTAAATATTTATTATAACTGATGTTTTGTTGGCTTTAGATTTAGTTCACTCACATTTTTTGTAGTTCTTTAAGGTATAAAGTCAGGTTATTGATTTGACATATTTTCTCTTATTTCATATGGACATTTACAACTGTAAATTTCCCTCTAGGTGCTAACTTTATGGTATCCCATAGTTTGGGGTATGTCATGTTTTCATTTTCATTTATGTCTAAGTATTTCTAAATGGCTCTTGTGGTTTCTTCTTTGATCTATTGGTTAAAAGCTGACTATATAATTTCTGTATATTTGTGAATTGTTCATTTGTCCCCTTTGTTATTAATTTCGAATTCCATTCTATTGTGATAGTAGAAGAAATTTTAAATTCTTCAATATTTTAACATTTGCTGAGAACGTTTTTTGCTTATTTGGTCTATCCTGAAATATGTTTCATTCATTCTTGAGAAAAATGTGTATCATTGTGCTGTTGTTGGGCAGTGTTCTTTATACATCTGTGAGGTGGGATTAGTAATGTTCAGGTACTCTGCTTATTTTTTGATCTTCTGTTAAGTTGTGCTATCCATTATGTAAAATGGGGTAACAAAATTTCCAACTATCATTAAAAACCTTTTTCTCCCTTCAATTCTGTCAATTTGTCGTATCTTTTGGAGCTCTTTTCTTGTGTTTATTGCTGTCATATATACTTAATGGATTGGCTCTTATCAGTATATAATTTCCTTCATTGTCTCCTGCAAAAGTTTTTGAATGACAGTCTCTTTTATGTGATATTAATATAGACCCATGCTCCAGATCTCTGTTGGTTACTTTTGGAATGAAATATCTTCTCCCTTCTTTAATTTTCAGTCTATTTGTGTCTGAGAGTCAAAGGACTTCCTTGTAGTCAGCAGAGTTCAATGATATTTAATTATCCATTCTCCAAATCTCTGCCTTTAGTAGGAGAGATAATCTGTTCATAGTTAAACAAAGATAAAAATAAACTTCCTTTATTTTTCCGTTTGCTTGCTGTTTGACTTCTGTGATTTTTGTTGCTCAGTTTTCCTGGGTTTCTAACCTCTTTTTGTTGTTGTTATTATTGTTTATTTTTCTAATAGTATATTATTTTTATGATCCTAATTTTAATTTCCATGTATTTTAAGCTATTTTGTACTAGTTATACTGAATATTACAGTTATCTCAAACTTACAATGATCTATTTTTAATTAACATGACTCTAGCTTTAGATGTACATATAAGTACTATTCTTGTGCTACCTTATACACTCTCCTTTGTGTTGCTGTTGTCACAAATTTTATTTTTACACTCATGTGTCCATTAACATAATTTTTTAATATGTTGATGGACCTTTATTTTATTAATTTATTTTTATGTGGTGCTGAGAATCAAACCCAGTGCCTCACACATGCTAGGCAAGTGCTCTACCACTGAGCTACACTCCCAGCCTCCATTAACATAATTTTGTAATCATTGTTTCATGCATTTGTCTTTTAATCAAAAAGGGAATAAAAGAGAAAATGCCAACCAAAAATATAATAATATAACATTGCCTTCTTAGTTGACAGTTTTTTTTTTGTTTGTTTTGTTCTGTTTTTAGCACTTGATATTGTTTGACTGCCTTCTGACCTCAGTGATTTGTGCTGAAGCTGTCTTCTCACCTCACTGAGTATCCTGTGTACATGAGGAATTCCTTCTCTCTGCTGCCTGCAGAATTCTTTCTTTGTCTTTGCATTTTGACAGTTTGTGTGTTCCAGCATGTGTTTGTAGATTTGGATCTTGTATTAAATTTGGGAGTTATTCAGTTATTATTTCCTTAAATACTTTCCCCTGATTCTCTCTGCTCTTTTTGTAACTTCTAATATGCCTACAGCAGTATGCCTCATGCTGTCCCACAGGAATCTATTCTCCTTATTTTCCATTATTCTTTGATCCTTATTCTCTTCACATTAAGTGATTTTGATCGACTTGTCTTAAAGTTTGCTGAATTTTTTTCTTTTGCTTCTTAAATCTGCTATTAAAACTTTAATAATATTTTTTATTTCAGTTTTGCACTTTTTAGCTCCACAATTCTTGTGATTTTTTAAAATAGTTTGCATGTTGACATTTTTATTGGTTTATAAAATGCTTTTTTGGTTTTCTTCAGTTATTACTTTTTCTTTTTCTCCCAGTGCTAGAGATCAAGCTTGTGGCCTTGAACATGGTAGGCAACTGCTTTACCGTTGAACTATACCCTTAGCTTCTTCTTCACTTATTCCTGCATGATTTCTTTTAGCTTTTCAACCACACTTAACAGCACACTTACCACCCAACCCCAGTCTCGGGTAACCACCATGCTACTCTCAACTTCTATGAAATCAATTGATTTTAAATTGTTGTCTAGCAAATGTGATGTCTGTGTTTCTTCAGAGACAGTTTCTTTGAATTTCTCCTGTAAATGGGCAATGCTTTCTTGCTTGCTTTTATTTTATATTTTTGTTGAAAACTGAACATTTTCCCAACATTTGCAATTGTATTTAAAACTAACACATAAAAACATGAAAATTATACTTATTAAGGGGGTACCAGAAAATATTTCTGAATATGTTGCCTAGTATTTAAATCAATTTAAGCATTTTTCTCTTCCAACACTTACCATTTTCTTTTTTAAATAAAGTTAAATAATTTATTAAATGATTTATTTATTCTAATTTGTTATACATGATGGCATTTTTTTACTTTATTAAATTATTTGTCTATATACTTATCATTTCTTTAAGTTGAAAATGTTCAATTTTTTTCTTGTAGCTTTTTGAAATATATAATACATTGTGGTTGTCTCTAGTCACCCTCCTTTGCAGTAACATATCAAAACTTCTTGCTCCTATCTGATGGTGATTTAGTACCCACTGTTCAGCCTTTCTCTACCACCCAACCCCAATCTCCGGTAACCACCATGCTACTCTGAACTTCTATGAAATCAATTTTTTTAGATTTCATATGTGAGCGGGATCACACAGAACTTGTTTTTCTATGAGTTAACAATCATCTTCAGTTTCATTCATGTTGCTATAAATGACAGGACTTTATTTTTTATGGATGCATAGTATTCCATTGTTTATATATACCACATTTTTTAATTCACTCATCAGTTGATGGACACATAGGTGCATAATTTAGGTCCATTTCTTATCTTTTGTGAAGAGTGGGAGGAACATGGCAGTGCAGATGTTATCTTCAACATACTGATTTCATTTCCTTTGTATATGTACCCAGTATGGGCCCATTGGGATCATATGGTAGTTCTATTTTAGAACTCTGTATGCAGTTTGCATACGGCTGCATTGACTTTCATTCCCACCCAAAGTGTCAAATGTTCCTTTTCTCTGTGTCCTCACTAGCACTTGCTATCTTTATATTTTTTATAATGGCCATTCTTATTGGCATGAAGTGATATCTCATTGTGATTTTGATTTGAATTTCCCCAATCAGTAGTGGTGTTGAGCATGTTTCCATGTACTTATTGATCTTTGTATGCCTTCTTAATATTATAATGTAGTAATTCTGAAAATCAGATTCTTTTTCTTCCTCAGGGTATGTTTTTATTGCTTGCTGTGGGATGTGGTAGTTTGTTTAGTGCCCTTTTTAAGTATTTCATAAAGTTAATATCTTCAGTCATGTTGTCATGTGTGATGTCTGAATTCTCTGTTGTTGTAGCTTGTCATGGTTGACTTAAGTTAACATAGATTTCCTTTAACAATAGGGATCAAAGTATTAGAAAAAAAGAAAAGAAAAAAGAATAACTTTCCTAATCTTAGCAAATTGGAGTATGATTTCAATGCTCGGGCCACTTATAGTTCTGCCTAGCCTTCATTTTCTGATCCTAGAGATCAGCTCACAGTGCAAATTAGGATTTCCTAATGTTTTTCTGAGCATGCGTCTTGCTTTGGGCTTGTGTGTGCCTTTCAAAATACCAGGTTTTCCTTTTGTCACCAGCTTGTCTACTGTTTTCTTTTTGCTGAAGTTGGTTGTGGGGTGTTCATTTGCTTTATAGTGTTTCAAAGCAATGTCCTCTATGTAGAATTTTCTGCACCAAAAGCATTCTCAGGGGAAACAATGCTCCCTCCTGATGTGGTTCCTTCCTGCGGCCCCCAGATGGGTCAAAACAGACAAGTATACTGCTTTAGCAATACTGTTTGCTTTCTTCCTTTCTTAGTTAGGGTCTGTGTTCCACTGTAGAAATGTGGGTTGTTATCTTAAGACTGCCATTGTCCTAGGAAGATTTGGAGGACCAGGGAAAACGACAATGTCACAAAGATTTAAAATTATTTTTAACTTGCTTTTCTATTGATTTAACATTTGGTTTCTAAAAGTTTTTGTTTTACTTTTTGGTGTTTCTTTGAAGGAATAAAGCACTTGTTTCTACCTATCTGCCAGGTTTGCCAACATTGTACCTCACTGTGGGATTCTGGAGATAGATTTGAATTGGAACAAAGTACATACTTTTTTTTTTTTTTTTTAGAATATAGCTATTGTGAATAGTGCTGCAAAGGATATGGGGGTACATATATTTTTTCTTTTATCTTCCCTGGCACAGATGAGTAGCTGCAACTATCAAGTAAAAAACCTGAAATATTTATTACCTGGCTATTTGAAAAAATGTTTAGTGACCTCTGCTCTAGGTCAGAGATATGGACCTTCCACCTCAGTGTTGGATGTTATCTAAAGTAAAAAGACGACAAAGTTTTGGAAGTATTGATAAAAAGGATCAGCCAGAGAAGTGCAGAGTTGTTTAATAATGCCAATAATGTTTCAAAATGGCAAGTGGGATTGTAGTGGGTTACTTTAGCTTGGTGATTTCATGTTATGTAGTATGGAATTCTGTAGCTATGCAGACTTGCCTTAGTTTGAAAAGCTACGATGAGGCTCCAGGAACGGTGCTGTAATTTCAACTGGAATATTATCATTCTTATCTGTCTGGAATATCAGATTGTACATAAATTTCATTTGAAAAGATGGCTGTTTTGATTTCTTAAAAGATTAAGAAAATCACTTCTTTAACTGACTTTAGTCTTTAATTCCACAAAATTTATGTCTAATTACAGAATTGCCAGAACTGAATATATAATTGCCATGTCCTTATTTTACTTCATTACTCTTTTGAAATCCCACAGATCATTCTTAAGAATTATGAGTCTCAATTAAGGAATTATAGGTCTTACCCATTTAGAATTATTTATTACCTAAATTACTATGACTTCTTATGTGTCATTTCCTTTACCATTCTTTTGAAAATAAACTTGGTATATAACATGTTATTATATAAATACTAATGTGTATATATAAGTAAAATGGTTAATATAATGAAGCAAATTTAACATATCCTATGAAGAACACCAACTTTGATAATATTTTGTTACTTCTTTCCAGGCCTCAGCATTCATTAGCTATTAAGATTTAAAAAAATTTGAATATCTCAAATGACTGTTTTGTGAATTCACCGTTAAACTTATTTTTAGGAAACCAAGTCTTGAGAGTTATCTCAAATTATAGCCATACCTTTCAATGATAATTTTGCCATCTTCTGAATATAAAATGTACAAACGCTAGGTAATTTGAAATTCCACTCTCTAAAGCACATGGGTAATAGAAACAGAAGAGTGGACTGGGGAGGTGTGCTCCAGGAGAGTCCTTTGGAAGGGGCATGCGATCCCTCATTCGACAGTTGATGCACATTTAGGGGCTAACATCGCTCTCTCTTCTTCCCACCTTCTCTTTACTGTATCCTAACCATCCAAGATCTTTGCAAGGTCCTATATTCAAGTGTGATAAATGAGTCTGGCCTTCCCTAGAATCTCATTTCAGACAACACTTAAGCCCCTCTGCATGCTGCTCTATTCTAAATGAGGGGTCTACAATTTTTTTCTGCAAATATCCTATAAATATTTACTGAACACAATAAATAATTTAGGCTTTATACATTGTAGGATATTGGTTGCCACTACTCAGATCTTCCATTAGAGCCCAAGAGTAGCCACAGGCAGCATGTCAACAAATGTGTGTGGCCGTGTGCCAATAAATCTGCTTTTACATGTAATCAAATTTGAATTTCTTATAGCTTTCAAGTATCACATAATATTTTTATTTCAATATTTTCAACCACTGAAAAATGCAAACACCCTACTCAGCTTACTGGCCATGGAGAACAGGTAATAGACTGGATTTGATCCAGGGTGTGCGGTTTGTCTACCATTGCTTGTACTTACCTTGTACATGTATTACAATTTTATTGCTCACCTTAAACATTTACCATTTCTTTATGTTGGAAAAATTCAAAACCTTCTCTGCTAGCTGTTATGAAATATAAAATTATTTTTGTCAACAGTAGTTCCCTACTGTGCCACTAAGCATTATAAATGATTTATCACTCTCAACTGTACCCCTGTACCTGTTGACCATCCTGTCACCATCCTTTCTCCGGATCATCCTTCCCTGGTTCTGGCAACCTCCATTATACTCTCTCTGAGATCAACATTTTAGCTTCTACATGAAAGTGAGAATATATGGTCTTTTTCTTTCTGTGCCTGCTTTATTTCACTTGACATAATTTCCTTTACTTCTACCCATGCCACATCAATTGGATATGCCAATTACTTTGGTGTGCTTATTATATATCACACACGTATTGAAATATCATATTCTACCTCATATATTTGTATAATTATTGTTCATGAAATATGTTAAAATCATCTACATCACTTACTTGATGATATCTTCGATAAGGCACCAATGGGCACATCACCAGGAGAGCAGATCGATTCTAACTTTTAGGAGAAAGGCTTACAACTAGTTCCCTAGATATCTGTGCAACTGGTGCACATTAACACATTCAACAAAATTACAAACAAAATTGACTTTTTCTTTTATGATTAGTAAAAAATAATCACAAGTCTGAATATCACAGATAGAGATTACTAAAGAGCTATACTTTGTGAATAAGTTCAGGTGAAGACACCGGGTTCCCTCTTACTTAGTCACATATTGCAATAAAATAAGGGTGGATGTCAACTGAGGAAAGTGTGCTGACATTAGGCTAAGACAATTTATCATATAGATTTCAAAGTCATTGTGATCTTTAATAACATATACAAACTCCATAGGCTAGTACAGCTTGCACATTTTCAAGCCATCAAACAGCATGGATTGTGCAGAGGGGAGTGAAGGGAAGGGAGGGAGTGTGGGGATGGAAAGGACAGTGGAATGAGACAGACATTAGTAGAGACATTATTACCATATATACCTGTGTGATTTCACTACTGGTGGGACTCTGCAACATGTACAGCCGGAGGGGGGAGAAGTTGTACTCCATTTGTGTACAATGTGTCAAAATGCATTTTACTATCATTGTAACTAATTAGGACACATATTTAAAAAGCATTTATTGAACAATTACCATGGGGTAAGCTTTCTGATAGGAGGAGGGAACAGTGTTTTGTTTTGTTTGTTTGTGGTGCTAGGGGGATACAACCCAGGGCAAGCACTCAACCACTGAGCTATAACTGGGAAGCAAAGGAGTAATTTTCTAATGAAGGAGTGATTAATGTGTAGCCCCCCATCCTCAAAAAATTACAAATGAACTAAAAGGCAAGTTTATAAAGATATAAAATATGTTAAATGATGTATTGAAAAAGATAACAAGGTTGAAGGCCATTTGGAGAGCCTGATTAGACAGACCTCTGAAAAAAATGAAAGTCAAGATGAAGTCTACTCCCTTTGAACAAAGATGATTTTTACAATAATGATTTGATGATAATAACAGTTATAACGGCTTACCTGTGACAACCTGATATCCACAAGGGTTACATCTTTTAATTCTCACAAAAACTCTTTTTCTGTCGAGAAAGATATTCATGGCCATGGCAGTTTGGATGATTTTTCCAAAATCACTAATAGAATACAGTGGTCAAATCATTATTTGAACCCAGATGGGCTTGACTCAAAGTGGACCTGCTGGAGCTAACTCACCCTGTCCCATTCTTCCAATAGGATTTAGATTAGTCACAAATCATTGTCCATCATTGACTTTTAAATGAGTTCTGTAACTTCTTGTTATACTTGGTGGTCATTCCCGGAACACTTCTCTTCTAAGCTACACATTTGTAAATAAATATCTTGTACATTCTCTTGGGTTATAATCTACAACTCATGCAACAGAGTATAGGTTCCCTACTAATCATGGAGGACAATATTATATGCACTTATTGCCAATATTTTAAGAGAAGCCACTGTAATGTATTGTGGGATATTTTTCCACCTTTTATTTAAACCCTGATAATCTTGCCAAGTAGAGTTCTAAATCTATGTTCTCATTTATTTTCTGTGCTTGATGTTGTATGCACTGCACAGAGGATTCTTAATATAGTTGCCGATATGAGGACTGCAGCTATTGTCCTCAAATTTACTACAGATGAATCTTAATGCTAACTCAAATATTGTATTGCTTTTATTATTTGTTTGTGTTTTTCATTGATTCTCCCTGCAGTGGCAAAAGCTGGGATGCTGGTTAACTCTCCCTAGGTTACTATTTAGAGTTGTAGTTTTATCTATTTTGTTACTCCCTCGTTTGAATACACATTGATTTTAAGCAAGTTCACAGCTTCTTACAATTCTTCTAGTTTACCATACTTGATGCTTAGTGTAACAATATTGATTTCCTAACCAAACATTTTAACTCCACGATGTGAATATATTGAACAATAGGCTTCGGAACATATGTTCCTATTATTTCCTTCAGATGGTAGGTAGTGGAAAATCAGTACAAACTCTAGGTTAGCACTAGTAATTTATTTATATGATGCACCTGATAATTTATTGAAGCAAGCAGCAGCTTTGCACATCTGGAAACGTCTCAAGTTCAGCTAAAGGCTGAAAAGCAGAGAAATAATGTGTAATTCTCGGGTGTAGTAGGTTATAGGACATTCTCTTTCTATGGCAAATTCTTTACCTTGGTTCCCTGAAAGTATATAAACACAAGAGGATTTACTTATAACCTGTTTCCTGTAGGGTCATTTCCCATGAGGATTGCATGTGAAAATTTCAACACTAAAAGCCCTGTACCAGAGTAAGGGATCAGGCAAGAAGTGACTTTGCAGATTTTTCTTCCTGAAAGATAAAATGAGTGGATTGAAGGTGAACTAGTTTTTTTTTAAAAAAAAAAAAAAAAAAAAAAAAAAACCATTACTATTACTACTGTCAGTCATAGATATCCTGTTTTCAAAAGTATTTTTGCCATAAATTACATATATAATATTGTCAGCCCTTGATATCTAGGGGTTCTGCACCAGTGGATTCAATTAATCATGGATCAAAAGCATGAAGTAAAAATGACACATGTCCTGAACATGTATAAACTTTTTTTGTTACAGTACTAGGGATTAAACCTACAGGGATACTTTAGCACAGAGCTGCATCCTCAGCCATTTTGTTAAATGTTTATTTTGAGGCAGGGCCTCAACTAAGTTTTGGAAGCTGGCTTGGAATTTGTGATCCTCCTGCCTCAGACTGGGATTACAGGCCTGTGCCACTGTCCCTGGTTCAAACTTTTTTCTTATTGTTCCTGAACAATACAGCATAATTTGTATTTATATAGTAGTCACATTGGATTAGGCGTTATGAAAAGTCTAGAGATAATTTGGCATATACAGGAAGTTGTACGTGTATTATATGGAAGTACTACACCTTTTTATATAAAGGACTTGAGCATTTCCAGATGATAGTATCTGTGGGGATCCCGGGGAAGAAAAAAATGCCCTGTGGATATCAAGGGAGGACTGTAAGAAAAATGTGTTTTAGTATCCTTTTGTCTGATAGCTCATAAAACTTATCTTTTAAAGACCTTGTGTAACATGAGCTCTTACATCTTAAATATCTATAACCTATACATTTCACAAATTTCACAGAATTTTCAATAGTTTTAAAAAATCTATAATTGATGGCATACATTATAGACCTATGCACCATGTTTGATATTTATATAGAAAGTAAGTCATGGGTTCATGTATGTAGACAGAATTGCATCCCCCCACCCCCAGAAATGTATATTGAAGCCTTACCACTAGTATTTAAGAATGTGACTTCATTTGAATAGGGCCTTTAAAGAGATAATAAGGCATTCAGGGTGGCCTCTAATCCAAACTGACTGGTGTCTCTAAAGGGAGAAGAGAATAGGACACACAGGGACACCTAGATTCAGAGCTCACCTAGGAAGTCCACATCAGGACACAGCCAGGAAATAGTCACTGGCAAGAGAAAGGCCTCAAGAGACAACAAAGCTTACACCTTGATCTGGACTTCTAGCCTCCAGACTGTGAGAAAAAAAAGATTTCTATTGTTTAAACTACGCAATCGGTGGTGCTTACCATGGTAACTAATCAACCAATAATACATGTGGTGAGCCGCTTCTGCCGTTTCTGCAGATTATGGTCGCCATTACAAGATGGCGCTGGCTCCGCTGTGGTCTGTGACAAACAATTTCTTATCTGGGAAAGTTGGCACATGATTTTTCACCACCCTGTGAGAAAGCTCCACGCGGCAGCTTTGCATTGGGGCTTGGGATGCTTTATTAAGGCTGGGAGGGGCATCAGAGAGAGAAAAGAAGAAATATCAAGGGCCTGAATAAACTGTTGAAAGAAGATTCCCGAGTTGCGTCTTCCTTGCGGGCAAGGGGTCGCGACAAGTGGTGCCGAAACCCGGGAACCAGAACTTTCAACAGTCAGGGGTGGTGCACCGGTTAGTCCCAGGTAAGTGGGATCCGCGATCAAAGCGGGGTTAGTCCCTAGTAAGTGGGATCCGCGACCAAAGCGGGGCAGCTCCTCTGTAAACACAGAGAGAGCCTTACATTTTATTGCAGCTGCACTGTGTACTTTCACTTTTGTTTTTTGTGCTTCTTTTGTTGTTGTGACGACAGGGACGCTCCCCTGTAAAAGGAAGAGAGCGGGGACTTTTGTACTTTCACTTTCTTTATAGCTCTAAAAACATTATGGGCGTTGCTTCTTCAAGCCCAATTTTGTTGGCCCTAGATGGGTTGTTACATTCAAAAGGACTTAAGATAAAGCAGAGTGCTTTGCAGATGTTTTTAAGAGAAGCTGATATAGCGGCTCCTTGGTTTGCTTTTTCAGGGAGTCTTACGGTTCCCAGCTGGGACAAATTAGGGAAAGATCTAGATTTCGCTCATGAGCAAGGTACCTTGCAGGGTGGCATTATACCACTTTGGAAGTTAGTTAGAGGATGTATAACAGATGGTAAATGCCAGGAAGCTGTGAGTGAGGGTCAAGCTATTCTTGAGCAATTGCATGAGGAAAAATCTGAAGGATCATGTAGTGAAGTGGCAGAGAGTATTAAAAGTAACAGTAGTGAGAAGGCAAAAGAGCCTGAAGATAAAAATAGGAGAAGGCTCTACCCAGACTTGACCGAATTAAAAACGCCTGAGAACACAAGCGACTCAGAGAGTTCTGAGGACCTTGATATATTGTTACAACAACTACATAAGATAAAAATGAAAAAGAAGAAAAAGGAGACACAGGGCACGCAGGCCTACTGTAAGAAGGGGAAGGGAGTTAACATTGGTCAACAAAACTCTGAGGAGGAGGAGGTAGAATATCTAGAAGAAGATATGGTGCCGATTGCCCCACCTCCGTATGTGGGGGGGAGCCAAGGTTCCGGGAGATCTTTTCATGCACAAGTTTGGAGGACAGTTAATACAGATATGGGACTTGCATACCCTGTATTTCAGGACAATAACAGGGGAAGATATCATGAGCCTTTAGACTTTAAGATAATTAAAACCTTGGCAGAATCTGTCCGCACTTATGGCATAGATGCCGCTTTCACTCTCACTCAGGTGGAGGGACTTACTAGATTTTGCATGACTCCCTCAGATTGGGCTAGTCTAGTCTGCGCTTGTGTTTCCCCAGGGAAATATTAGGAGTCCAAAGTTGGCTGTTTAATGTTTCTGGCAGTACCCAAGACTCGGAGCGAGGTAGGAGACTTAAAATTACTTCACACAATTCACAATTGTTTAATGCTACATTACCCTCCGCAGCAGTCTGTCTCCAATCTCCGTTCCTGTTTCTTTTGGCTAATGACACCTCGTCGGGGATGCTGGATTGTTCTAGTGTTACCTGTCTCTTATCTGAGTGTTGGAATGGATCCTGGCCTATGGCAGTGATTATAAAAATTCCAACTTTTGTCCCGATCCCGGTTACTGCAGATCCAGAGTCATTTCCTATTGTTGAACTGATTAGAGCCCGTAGAGATTTTGGAATTACGCCAGCCATAGTGACAGCTATGGCGGTATCTGCTGCTGCAGCAGTTATAGCTGGAGTAGCCATGGCCAGCCAGGTACAAACTGCTGCCACTATTAATCAGGTTATTCAACAAACATCCACCATACTTGAATCTCAAAGTAAAATTAATCAACACATTTTATCTGGGATTCTGGCTGCTAATCAAAGGATAGATCTGCTTCAAGCTCAAGTTGAGGAATTGTCTGACCTAGTACATTTGGGTTGTGTTGATCAACGTGCACATTTATGTATAACCTCTGTCAGATTTTATGATTCCAGAAATGCCTCCCACATCATCGGGGAGTATCCATCCGGAACCTGGTCCATGGAAGCAGAAAACATGATCCAGTCTCAACTAACCCAGATAGTTGTCTTGAACAGTACCCGTGTCGATCCCGTGACTTTGGGTCAATTCACCGATTGGATATCTTCTGCTTTTTCCTTCTTCAAAGAGTGGGTGGGAGTAGGCATTTTTGGTGCAATGTGTTGCTTCAGTGTTGTGCTCTGTTTGTGGCTTCTCTGTCGCCTTAAAACTCGCCATGCACAAGAAAAGGCTATGATCATACAAGCTCTTGCAGCTTTAGAAAATGGCAACTCGCCTCAAGTCTGGCTTGCGCATCTTAAGCAGTAAACCTTTGTCATGGTCGTTACACCCCAAGTTATTATAACATTGCACTGGGATCGACATGACTTTCCTTGTTATTCTCTTAGTGTTGGAAAGCCCTTGCACTCTGCCGGTCTTACTGCCATTGCACGCAGATGGGTTTCCACACTAGTGCTTTTCTATCGCCTTGAAGTTCGTGCCTTTCTTTCAGGGTGCTGTCAACTTGTTTGTCATTATAAACAGCCACAGTTCAGCCTCAGCTATCCCCCTTCGTCCACCATCGTCACGATACAGGATGCGAGGCAAGGCACTGCACTTGAGTGATCCTTGACGTGGACCTCAAGGAGAGCATGTCCTATTGCATGCGGGTTAGACGCGTCCACGCCCTGCCCCACGAAAAAAGGCGTCGGCTGATATGGCCTCAGATCTGGGGAAGGGCCCTCCTTGGGACTGAGCCATACTATGCAGCCACTTCTGCACAGTGGGATAGGACCTCTACTCTCGCCTGTATTGTTTTAATAAAACAGAAAAGGGGGAACTGTGGTGAGCCGCTTCTGCCGTTTCTGCAGATTATGGTCGCCATTACAAGATGGCGCTGGCTCCGCTGTGGTCTGTGACAAACAATTTCTTATCTGGGAAAGTTGGCACATGATTTTTCACCACCCTGTGAGAAAGCTCCACGCGGCAGCTTTGCATTGGGGCTTGGGATGCTTTATTAAGGCTGGGAGGGGCATCAGAGAGAGAAAAGAAGAAATATCAAGGGCCTGAATAAACTGTTGAAAGAAGATTCCCGAGTTGCGTCTTCCTTGCGGGCAAGGGGTCGCGACAAATACACATGTCATCTATTAAAAACAAACCTTTAATGAGGTCTGATGAAGAAAGGTGATAGACTTGGACCCAGAGGATTGAAATGAGAAGAGAGACACTAAACCAGGGATGCAGCTGGGAGTCTGTGAGCTAGTCAGCTGGTTGGCAATAAAGCTAATCTGGATGCATATAAATTATGAGACCCCAAATCACCCCTGTGACCCAGGCCTGAATGGAACTATCCCATCTCCCTTTTCATACTTCACTCCAACTTTCTCTTTGGTGAACTATTTTTACTCCCTAAGAATGCTTTGAATGATTTTTTTTTTATTTTAGCAGATAATAAGTGCATAACAAACATTTTTTGGGAAAAAGGAAGCTTCCCCAGAGTCAGCTCTACATGCAAACTGAGACAAAAACTGGTCCTTTGCTTTTTCGATGGGAAGAGGATATGTGATGATCTGACACTTTCTGGACTTATTGCTGTCACTGTTTGTTCATTTTTACTAAATAATTAAGTCTGCAGCAACAGAACTACTTGGTATTTTATGATCAGAGTCCACATTTTAATGAATTTACCAGAGAATACTAAATACACTTTGTAAAAACGAAGGTGAAGTTTCCCCTCCTGGTAACGTAATTTCACTGAATGGTCAAGATTTTTCAGAACCGTTATTTTTATGCTCTAGTGATGCTTATTTCAAAAGCTATATGGCAGTAATTTAAAAGGGAGGGGGAAAAAGAGGAAGGGAAGAAAGGAAGGGAGGGAGGCAAAGAAAAAGACATGGGGAAAGACAGAAGGAAAGACAGTGTAGGAGGGAGGGAGGCTTTGATCATGTTTTTTGCCTGAGTTCTCCACCTGGCTGTAACCACTTAACAGCTCCGTAACAACTCTGGCAAATAACTCAATGTTTCTGAGTAGTTTTAAACATGGGAAAAATAATAAAAAACTTTCTCTGACTCATTAATGAAGTACTCAGCATCATCCCTGGCATGTGTAAAGTCACAATGGTCTGTGCACTGTTAAGGTTACTACATTTTCACAACAGCAATAGGTAAGTGATTTGTGTTGTAATATAGCATTACAGCTCTAGAGTGTGCTGCCATTGTTATCAGAACAACTCCAGGACACAGGACTCTTCCCATTCATGCTGGTTCTGGTGATCTCCTAAGGCAGGTCTTGGTGGGGATTTGTAAACATGGCACCTCTAAATCTTGTCTCTCTCCCCATAAACTTCTCATAACTGCCACTATGGCTAGCACGTGCCTCAGTTACACAATTTGTGATTATACCTAGGCCTAATTGCAGAGCTTTCCTTTAGAAATTAACCAGAGATTGTAGCCCCTGGTGGTTTACCCCAGACTCAGGACACTGTTGTTGATACTGTTGCAGGCATTCTCAAACTTTCTGATTGTAGTACCCTTCCATGTCCTTAAAAAGTTTTAAGGATGTGAAAAGGCCTTTAAAAATTGTGGTTTGTATCTATTGACATTCCGTATATTAGAAACTAAAGCTGAAAATATAATACAATGTTCTTATTACATGTTAATACTATAGCATACTTCATGAAAAGAAGCTATTGTTTCCCATAACAAAAGAGGTGACCTATGCTGCCCTTTCTGGGATTTGATACACACGCATAAAAATGTATCTTCTCATGGCATCTGGAAACTATCCTTTCAAATAATTTAGATTGTCTTAGGACGTTATCCCAACTCTTTTTTGTTCCAAGGAGATACATCCACCTTGCTTTTAACACTTGTGAAAAAGGTACTTGATTTAGAATGAAAACCAAGCACAATGTCTCAGTGCCTTCAGGCTCCCAAGTTCCTTAGGTATGGCTGAGTTTTCAGGCAGAATTGAAATTCTTTGCCACTCGCCTTGGCAGCTGCCTCGATTAACTCTTTTGCCAATTGTTCACTTGACAGAAGAGTTCACATTGGGGACTTTCCTCGGAAACAGTAACAATTCAGTCTATCCAGATGTAGTGGCCCGACTATCATCCCAACCAGATGGGAGGTTGAGGCAGGAAGATCCCAAGTTCAAGGCTAGTCTTAGCAACTTAGTAAGACCCCATCTCAAAAAATAAATAAGTAAATAAATAAAAAGGGTTGGAGGTATAGCTCAGAGGTAGAAAGCACAACTGGGTTCAATCTCCAATACAGCTAAATAAATATAAATGTTAAATTAATTCAGTATTAACTGCCTTTCTTTCCCCAGTATAATTTGTCTATTTTATTTTCTACTGTCTCCTTGGTGTCTAGGATGGTACCTGACATATATTAGGCATTCAATAGAACCAATTGAGTTAGATGAAATAAGATGCTTCAATATGAAGGATAACTACTTTCTTTTGAATCAATTCAAGGACATCCCGGATGCAATGGTCATTGAAGAAGATAAGAAATAGATAAGAAATAAAATAGTTTTGCTAAAAATGCTGATTGTGTTGGTTAAACGAGTCAGGAGAGAACCTGGAATTAAAATATTCATAGCTAAACTTAATTCCATTTTTAGACAAGACTCAGTGTACTGCAACAATGATAGTAGCCTATGATGGTCACAGAATTCACTTTTAAAATAGATGCACTCCTAAAAAAAGATTGGTAAGAAAAAGAAATGAATATCAAATCCCATTTTCTCATTTGATTTTCATCAAAACATTTGAAATAGCTTTTTAATGCCCCTTTTACCAATCTATGAGCAAAATGAAACCAGTAACAGATAAAATTTTAGAAAATGCTAATTTGGAATTCTGATGTGTGTCATAGACTGTAATTAGAGTGCTCCCTGTTTCTATGGTTTTGTATAAAATAAGTGGTCCAATAATTTAAAGTGCAAAGGAAAACACTAAATCTTTTTTAACGGAAAAGAACACAGCACACTGAAAAATCTATTTTACTAAGCTCTCTTCATAGTGCTCTCAACAAAACAGTCACTGTGACTATTCTGTAGGTAACATTAGAAGAAGGAGGACATTTGCAAAGATAGAAATATACAGGTAAACTGGGGAAGCGAGGTTTGAGAACAAAACAGTTCTCAAATTGACTGACTCTACACAGGTAGGGCAAATGATCTGGCAGCCCATCTAACCTATCAGATTTTGCAAAACCCTATAAATTTAAAAATAACTTAGAAAGATGTGGTTGGGGAAATGTAATTTTAAATATAGTATGCCAACTCAGAAAACCAATCTACAAGGGTAGTAGAGAAAGAGAACAGTTTTGTTACTGAATAAGCATTAAACCTGAATATAATACCCATCATAGGCAGTCTACCAAGAGATTTCATAAATGGAAAGAAATCTCACCCTTTTTTATAGCCAAGAAAATACAATCTGTTTTAGTCAGTTTTTTTTTTTTTTTTTTCTGCTGTGACTGAAAGACCCGACCAGTACAATTGTAGAGGAGAAAAAGTGTATTTGAGGGCTCACAATTTCAGAGATCTCAATCCATGGACAGCCAGCTCCATTCCTCAGGGTTCGAGCAGGATATCATGGTGGAAGGGTGTGGTGGGAGAGTGTGATGGAGAGAAGCTGCTCACGTGATGATCAGCAAGCAGAGAGACTCCACTCACCAGATATAAAATATATACCGCAGAGCCAAGACCCAGTGCCCACCAACTCCAGCCACACCCTACCCACCTTTAGTTACCACTCAGTACCCATCAGGGGATTAATTCGCTGATTAAGTGAAGGCATTTATACTCCAATCATTTCTCCTCTTAACCTTCTTTCATTGTCTCACGCATGAGTTTTTTGGGGACACCTCATATTTAAACCATAACAACCCATCACATATATATTTTGAAGATAAATAATAACTAGTAGTCAAGCAAGAGAGAGTGACACAACCATTTGAAACATTACAGTTCATTCCAAATTCACCTGGTAATTGGGACGAACATCTGTGTTAGTTAATTGGATTCATTCAAAGGAAAAACACACATTTCAAAATTTTATGACAGGAGGTAGTCTTGCAACTTGAAGCAAAGCACCCAAGGCACCCACTGAAATTACACTCCTATCCTCTCATGGGAATTGAGAGATAGGGGTACTGTCTTCCATTATGTTTACATTTCAAAGAGATGGCTCCAGGTACTTAAGACTTTACTGAGTGATAGAGGCCTATCTAATTTTCAAAGAGATTTATGTACATTTCAATGACAGCAGAAAGGACTTCTAATTGTACGTTTTCTAAAGTTAATGCTATAAGAAAAAGGAGGGGAGAAAAATTTCTTTTTTTTAAATTTTTTAATTTTTATTTTTTTATAATTTTTATTGTTGATTGTTCAAAACATTACATAGTTCTTGATATATCATATTTCACATTTTGATTCAAGTGGGTTATGAACTCCCATTTTTACCCCATATACAGATTGCAGAATCACATCGGTTACACATCCACTGATTTACATATTGCCATACTAGTGTCTGTTGTATTCTGCTGCCTTTCCTATCCTCTACTATCCTCCCTCCCCTCCCCTCCCCTCCCCTCTTCTCTTTCTACCCCATCTACTGTAATTCATTTCTTATTTTTAACATGGAGAATTAAGCATCTCATTGTTAATTTATATTTATCCTTACAGTTGTTACCATTATTTTGATGGCATATTGGAACATATGAAAAAAAATGAATTCATAGTCAACACATCAACACTGAAACAAATAAAATTTCCAGACTATATAGCATCACCTTTAACCACAAGTTTTTGAACAACTCATGCTATAAGTGCAAAGCATACATGTATTATTGGCACAAATACATCATCCATGGAAAGAGCTAGCCAAAATACCCACAGCAGCTTGGTTTGACAGTGATGAATAAAAATCAATCATATTAGTTATTAGCAAGGATAGCACAAACTTAAAATAAGTCTGATAGTGAATAGGTAATAAAATGTCCTACAGAAAAATATGGAAATTCCAATTATCTGTAACACCCTTGCAAAATTATCTGGCATTTGTAAAAGCCAGATTTTTTAGTAGAATACAGAATTAGAGTTTTCATGAAACTTTAATAATGCCCTGCATTTAATTTATGAGTAGCAAATGCTATTATGTCTTAATAACTCAGTAGCTTATTTGTAAATAGCTCTTGATTGTCATTAAAAATATGAGTCTATGAAATTGCATTAATTTAATACCTAATGAAGCTAGTACACACACTCTCTCTCTCTCTCTCTCTCTCTCTCTCTCTCTCTCTCTCTCTCTCTCTCTCTCTCAAATCAGACTAAGCTAACCTCAGATTTTAGTTAATGGGATTTCCAATTGTCTAGAAGAAACATTCTTAGGATGCTCAAAGGCTTTCTTGATTTTAAATCTCTCCAGTCATAGGTTCTAAGTCAGTTCCTATAATTATCATGCCATTTATTTCCTTAGTCTAATACTGAAAAATCCTTTTGAAATGTACCTAAACCAGATATTAGTAGTTATTAACCCCTAATTGATCATTAATTCAGAAGCTCAATGACTTGATTATATCCAAAGAAAGTTAGAATGGAAAGGATTGAAATAGATTTGTATTATCATACTGCTTTTACAATTTCATTATCTGAAGATGAATTATTTGGGTCTTGTGAATCGGTTTTCTTACAGGAAAATTAGGTTAGACACCTGCCTCATTTTTTTTTCATGATTACAAAAGGTATGTGTTGGGTTCAGAAAGTAATGGTTTATTATTCTTTCCTCACCTTTCACTGAAGTATGAGGAATGGGACATAAATGAGGAAGATCTGATAAGAAAGGAATGGAATTCTACAACCATGGAAATAATCTTTATATTTAGAATTAATTATGGGCTGGGGATGTGGCTCAAGCGGTAGCGCTCGCCTGGCGTTCATGCGGCCCGAGTTCGATCCTCGGCACCACATACAAACAAAGATGTTGTGTACACCGAAAACTAAAAAAAAATAAATATTAAAAAATTCTCTCTCTCTCTCCATCTCTCACTCTCTCTTTAAAAAAAAAGAATTAATTATGCAGGTATTTAATGGCATTGGAGAATTCTGTAAAGAAAAAAAAACTAGAAAAATTAACAAAGAAATTGGTATCGACCATGGAACAGAAAGGTTTTGGTCTTTTGAAGAATTCTGGCTGAGAATAATTTAAAAAATCAGATCACCTAGTGAAAATATGGAACCAAAATAAGTATCTATCACCAGATGAATAGACTGAAAAAATGTGGTATATAAACACAATGGAATTCTATTAGGCATTTTTTTAAAAGTAAAATCCTAATAATTGTGGCAACGTGGATGAACCTGGAGATTATAATCTTAAGTGAAATAAACCAGACACGGAAAGACAAGTGCTGCATGATCTCACTAATGAGTGTGTTAAAAAATTCTGGGCTCATAGGTGTATAGAGTAGAATAGTGATTACCAGCTGCAGGAGAGGGTAGAGAGGAGGGGGCTTTAGGAGAGATCCTTTAATGGGAACAAAAACACAGCCAGATGGGAGGACTAATTTCTGGTATACTATTACCCAAAAGTGTGACTAAAGTTAACAATGTTGTGTAAATCAAAATAGCTGCAGGAGAAGTATCTGAGTGTTCTTATCACAAAGAAATGATGCATGTTTGAGAGAATGGATGGCCTGAAATCCAAGGTGATCCTTATGCCATCCATGCATGTACAGAAATATCACACTACACCACATAAATATTTACAACTATCATATGTCATGTAAAAATAAATTAGTTTTTAAAAATTAGACCACACCTGGTTGAAAGTCCTTATCTGTTAGTTGTTGTCCTTATATTAAAATATGCATACGGTAAGTTCAGTGTGTCTATATAATCAACCTCTAGATTAGGAATGTGTGAAGAACCCTCTTCATGCCTTCTTCCCACTCCAATGTCAGGCATTTTTCAAGACTTTCTGGCCACCCTGTATGTACGTGAGTTGGGTCAAGTTTATTAATTGAGCTGTTCAGATATTATCTGGATTTCTGTAAATTATGGAGTGGGAAGAGCACATGAAAAGGCAATTCATATTTCCCTGAATGATACGTTCCTCTGCAACCCCAGTTACATGCCTCTTAGCTCCTTTGAGAATATTCCACATGTCTTTAATTTTTTGGTTTCATCCATTCTATTTTGTCTCATGCTTCACTGCGGGTATTTTTGTGTGTCTTTGAGTTTACCACTGGTTTGTATTGTCTTTATCCAGGCTGCTGTCAACTATGTGCATTGGCTTCTTTGTATCCGATGTCACGGTTTAGTCTTTTAAATGGCCAGTTTGATGCCTTTTAAAAAAATTGGTGAAATTATCCATGTGTATATCCACTTTGTTCAATGTTTTCTTACATTCTTTAACATAGTAATTTTAGTTAATTTTAAGTCTCTTGTCTATTATCTCCAATATCTGAATCATTTGTGGGTCTGCAAAATGTGCTTGACTCTTCTCTGAATTATTGATTATATCATCTTAGCTTCTCACATGTCCACATGTTGTTGTTTTTTTTCATTGTATGCTAGATATTGTATTAAAAGAAAACTCTGCTGGTTTCCACTTTTCCTCTGGAATCTTAAGAGTTAATCAAATAATTGACTAGCCATGGATGGAAGGAGGTTTCAGCCTTGGTTCGTCTCTGCTTTCAGCATAGCTCTCCAGTTTCCCACAGGAGTCCAGAGTTCAGTAAATTTTCTGTAGGAATACAGACTATCATTTCCAATTAGTCATGCCAAGCACCAGCAACCACTAAAAGTACTGCTATTTTCTCTTTCCTCAAGAAGAGGATCTTTGAGTAGGATCATTCCCAGATCTGTGTCCAATGCTGGCAATTACCCTAGAAAATATCTCAGCTGAGCACCTTAGGAATGCTCAACTTAAAACCATTTAACTTGGACTTATAAATTTTTATTCTTGTTCACATGAATGAAAAGAAACTTCAACTTTGGGGATTTTGTTTCATAGTCTTAAATCCATATAAATATTCTGAGAGATACAGGACCAGGGATTAGATGAAAGCAATCATTCCCTAGAAAATAGACACTCACTGGTCTACACAGGATATAATGGAGGCATCAGTTGGACTTGTGGGGGGGATCCTTTCATCCTTTCATGTCTGGTTCCTCCCTGGTTCTCTGATCCTGGGATTGGGAGAAAATCTCTTGAATATCTGGGAGTCTGCACATCCATATCCATGTCCTATGATGCATCCTCTTGCCATTCCTTTATTGCTGATTACTTACCAGGATCCATCTCTTGAAAATTCACAAGTACCCAGTATTTTTCCTTCTGCTCATCCTAGGAGACTATCTTTATTTAATTAAAGAAGAGTGAAAGAACTCTTCTCATTCTCTCTCTCTTTTTTTTTTCCTGCATAGCTTCCTCAACCACATATGGCTAAAATTCTTATATAGATCCAAAACTTTTGAAGAAAAATATATTTAAAAAGGACCATTTATCATAACCCCAAAGATAACTTCTATGAGACAATAAAATTCAGATTCAGCTTCCAATTTGAATAGGAAGATGAGAAATCATGAGAGAAAAAGCAAACAATTCAGTCATAAAAATTAGAGGGACGTCCCCACTGTACTCAAATGAAATGTCATAACAACTCTATCCAGAGACTTCTTGCCTACCTTAAGTCTTCATCCAAGATCCAAGGAAGCAAACCTTTTGAAAATTCATTTTGCTTGAGATTATTTTGGCAGTTCAGAGCTCTGAGATATAAACCATTGCCTACTAAAAAAAAAAAGAGAGAGAAAGAGAGAGAGAGAGAGAGTTGAAACATTTAAAATTATTCTACCTTACCTAATTAACAACAAATAAAGTTGATTTTTTTGAGATGTAAAGGCAGCCATGTGATAGAAAAGGGAAGAGCAAAAACACAAATGAGGAATATATTTTTAGGATATACTTTTGTTATTGTCACATAATAATCCATTAAGGGCTCTGTGGTCATGGATTAGGAATTTGCCTAAAGTCAAATTTTATACATTGTATTACTATGATATTTTATCTTATCTACAGAAGAAAGGACAATGACTTCTCAAACAAGTGTTCACATCATGTCCCATAATCAGAGAAAATGAATTTGGGTACTGGAATATATATAAAAAATGTAGAAACATTCTTTAGTCATAGAAACTATCTTTTCTACTAGGTTTCATTTCCCCATTAAATAAACTTTGTCTCTGCCTTAAACTGTTTACATCTATTAATATGCAGTGGCCCTTACACATACACATAATCATGTAAAGAAGTTGATTGAATCTATTTGGTAATAGATCAGACTAGAATGACTCATCTAGGGATTTCTGACATGAAAGTTAGACAGAAAAACTAAAACCCTCACTCTTAGGATTAAAGGAGGGCTAGCATAGAGAATAGATATTCACATTTTTAAAAATATTTGTAGTGTCCTTTATTTAGGTAATCCAATACTTATCAAAATTGTTTTCCTTTGGAAAAAATAAAACCAGTAAAATAATTTTAATGTTCACATTCTGTGTTTTCCTTAGAGTTCAATGCTTTTTTTTTTAATGTACACACTACCAAAGGAAGTATGTTGTGCATTCAGAATATGAACCTCCTAGGTGCCAAAAGTATATTAGGAAATATATTTAAATCAAGAGTAGTAAATTAATAATCAAGAGAAGATGATTTCCCTCTGATAGTCTCATCTACATTGGATCATTCCCAAACTGTATTCTCCAATTTCCTTCCCAAATATATATATATATATATATATCTCAATATTTTTCACGCTTCATCCTCTACTCTAGTTATTTTAAATTTCAGGATTTTCATTCTCTTTCCAATGCTTTCCTGCCATAGAATATACACTCTTTGTTCCTGCTACTTGGAAGATTACTTCCAGTACTTTGTAATCTGTCACTGTATCAACTCCAACTTCTCTTCCTATTCTACCTGGCTTACCTCCTCTGAGCTATTACACTTTTAAATTACCATTACAACAATCCCATACTTCTCTGACCAGATTTGTACTGTTAACCAGCTGTTAATTCTTTATTTTATTTTCCATGACAGACCTTAAACATATTTTAAATGTTAAAAATAGCAATATCATAAAACGTCAATAAATCTGACTTAAAATGTTTCACAATCAAAAAGAACATTAGTAATTATGAGACATTCAAAAATCATAAAGAAAAATCATGTCAAAAGCAATCCCATCAGAAAGAGATTATTCTATTTATTATAAGTATTCTGCAATAAACAGTCTTAGATCTGAATTTTGTGCACAAATTTTATTGTTTTCTTTGGATTCTCTCCTGTCAAAGAGATTGTAGAGCAATAACTTTTTTAAAGTTGACTTTCCTGGATTTACTTAAGACTTCTGCTGCAGTTTTATTGAGGAGAATCAGAACAGGCAGGAGTACCAGGTAAGTTAAGTCTCCTGTTGCTTTTTCATTTTTGTTAGTTTTAAAGCAAATTTTTTGATGACCCATATATATTTTTTGCAAGTTGACATTCAGAAAATATTTTATCAGTTTATTTTCATGAAAGCATTTAGAAACAAACATTTATTATTATATAACATTGATTATTATAATTTTAACAACTATTAAGTAATTGATGAGATAAAGTAGTATATTATACTAATTTGAATTTATTTAATTTAAATGCTATGTTTTTATTAATTTATTCAACAATGTTTATAAATTGACTACTATATTTCTGCAGGCAAGACTCAATGCACAATGGAACAAAAGTGGACACAGTTACTGTTCTCTAGAAATTTGTAATCTAGTATAACAACAAAATTAAAAATAAAAATGGCACCAAATGACTTTATAATTACACATAATAATAAATGCTGCACAGTATTAGCAAAGTGTATAGGATAGTGCCCTAACCCTCAGGAATGAATGCAGTTTTCCCTGAGGTATTATTTATTCTTGTTAATTGGTTATTTAAATTTATTCTTTTGTGAACTAGCTTTTCATTTCCTTTGCCTATTTTTCAATGGAGTGTTTATCTTTTTCTAATTAAATACATTATAGAAAATTTAAAGGCAAAATAAATTCAGTGTACTGTCACAACCAAAATAAGGCTAAATTCTTTTGTGAATTGCTTTCAGTTCAATGCATATATGAATATTTTGTAAGTATCTATATAATGTGGTGATATAATTTCAGGCCCTGTTGAATACCTTTAATAATAATAATGGTGAGAATAATAACCTATTATTATTTAATTTATTTTCTTCTCTGTTGTCTCTATTTTTCATTTTTCTAACCAGAATATAAGTATAAGAATAGATGGCAGGACTGGGGTCATGGCTTAATGGTGAAGCACTTACCTAGCATGTGTGGGGCACTGGGTCCAATTCTCAGCACCACATATAAACCAACAAATAAATAAAGGTCCATCAATAGTTAATAAAAATAAAAGAATAGATGGTATTTGTGTATCTTTTTCTGTATATTAACAAGATTTTGGCAAAAATGTTAAACTTACATTTTTATTAACATGCTAATAAAATATACACTGCATAGGAGGTATAAATATTTTCAGTGTACACAATTCTGATATTTGACATATTTGCTGATAGGCTGATATTATAGAAACTGTATATAACAATAGTTATATTTTTATTTATTTGATAGTGGTTTCAAATATCAAATAATTAATATATTCATAAACAGTATAGCATGTAGGATTTTTTTCTGATTTACTTCTGAATTTTCTTGCTAATTGATTCAATTGATATTTCCAAATTTTCAGACAATTAGCATAAAAGTGGAGCTTGCAGAACTCAAAGACAGATTACTGTGAATTCAAGGCTCTGTTACTTAACAGCAATGTAACACGGTGCCTCTGTTTGTCATCAATGTAATGGAGTCATTAATGATGCACAGAAGATCATTGGAAGAATTAAATAAGTTAGTAAATTGTTGTGTTCCTGGTGTGCAGTAAGGAATATATATGTTCCTTTTGTTGTAGTTGTGATTACTTTCATTATATACATCACTTTAAAAGCAGACTTATTATTCCTAGAAAGCACTAGGGACCCAAAAGGAGATATGAAACTATAAGAAGCCTAGGGCTAAGTATATGGTAAAACTAATTTGTCAGTATGCACTAAAATTAACAAGCTTAAAAACAGTAAGAACCCAAGATGAAAGGCCAGTGAAACTAATGAATGCCATGTCATAATGGTCAAATTTAGGAGTGATGAGTTAGAGGCATGGAATGGATGAATGTTACAAAATTACACTGGGATATAGCAATAACTTGACCCTGAGATATAGCAATAACATAGCATTAAATGCAACCTAAGGAAAAAATTATGTTGGCATATTTATTTCTTTTTAAAAAATTGTTCTAATTAGTTATACATGACATTAGAATGCATTTTGATACATCATACATATATAAAATATAAATTCTCAGTCTTCTGTTTGTAAATGATGTAGAATTGCACCAGTGGTATAATCATATGTGCACATAGGGTAATAGTGTCTAATGCATTCTATTATCCTTCTACCTCCATACACCCATCTCCCTTCACTCCCCTCTGTCTAATCCAAAGTACCTCTATTCTTCCGTAGTACCACCTTATTGTGGATTAGCATCCTCATATCAGAGAGAATATTCATTCTTTGGTTCAGCTCTTTGGGATTGGCTTATTTAACTTAACATAATGTTCTCCAGCTCCATCCATTTACCAGCAAATGTCATAATCCCATTCCCATTTTTGGCTGAGTAATATTTCATTGTGTATGTATATCATATTTACTTTATCTATTCATCTGTTGAAAAACACCTAGGTTGGTTCCATAGTTTAGGCATTGTGAATTGAGCTGTTATAAACATTGATGTGGCTATGTTACCGTAGTATGATGGTTTTAAGTCCTTTTGGGTATAAACTGAGGAGTGGGATAACTGGGTCAAATGGTGGTTTCATTCCAAGTTTTCTGATGAATCTCTATACTACTTTTTATCATGGTTGCAATAATTTGCAGACCTACCAGCAATATATGAGTGTACCTTTTAATCCATATTTTCACCAATATTTATTGTTTCTTATATTTTTTATAATTGCCATTCTGACTGGAGTGAGATGAAATTTCAGTATAGGTTTGATTTGCATTTCTCTAATTCCTAGAGATGTTGAACATTTTTCCATATATTTGTTGATCAATTGTATTTCTTTTTCTGTGAAATGCCTGTCCAGTTCCTTAGCCCATTTATTGATTGGATCATTTTTTGGTGTTCTTTGAGTTCTTTGTACATCCTGGAGATCAATGCTGTATCTGAGGTACAGGTGGTAAAGATTTTCTCCCATTCTGTAGGCTCTCTCTTCACATTATTGTTTCCTTTGCTGTGAAGAAGCATTTTAGTTTGATTCCATCACCTTTATTGATTCTTGATTTTACTTCATCTTGTGCCTTAGAAATCTTGTTAATGAAATCAGTTCTTAAAGTGACCTGATGGACAGTTGGGCCTATTTTCCTTCTAGAAGGCTCAGGGTCTCTGTTTTAGTGCATAAGACCTTGATCTCCTTTTAGTTGAGTTTCGTACAGGGTGAGAGACAGTAGTTTAATTTCATTTTACTACATATGGAATTCCAGTTTTCCCAGCACCATTTGTTGAAGAGGCTATCTTTTCTCCAATGTATGTTTTTGGCATCTTTGTCTGGTATCAGATAACTGTATTTATGTGGGTTTGTCTCTGTGTCTTCTATTCTGTACTATTGATCTTCATGTCTTTTTTTGTGCCCATACCATGCCATTTTTGTTACTATAGATCTGTAGTATAATTTCTTTTAAAACTTCTTCTGAACTCACAGTACTTTTGCACTGTGGTCTACTTGAGTTTTTATATTGAGAAGGGTTTGTTTACATATGTAGATGCACAATTATTTGGATATAAATATTTACAATCATATCTTGTCTGGTGATTTCCTTAACCAGTGTGATGCGACCCTCTTTGTCTCTTTTAACTAATTTTTGCTTGAAGTCTACTTTGTCTGAGAGTAGCTATCCCTGCTTAACCAGTTTCCTTTAACATGGTGTATCTTTTCTCATCCTTTCAACCTTAGTCTGTAGATGATTTTGCCTGTAAGGTGAGTGACTTGCAAACAACATATGATTGTGTCTTTTTAAAATCCAATCTGCCAATCTATGTCTTTTGATTGGAGTTTAGACCATTCAATGTTATTATACAAATTGGTTTTAAAGCCCTGCCATTTGTATTTATTTCTAATACTTGATTTGGACTTAATTCTCTTTAATTAACTAATCTTTTAATATTATTCATCCCTAAGCTGGTTTTTCATTTCTTCTACATGAAATATTTCATTGAATATATTAGTAGAAGAATAAAATTTGATCCCTCTCTCTCACCCTGCACAAAAGTCAACTCAGAGTGTCTCAAAAATCTAAGGATTTAAACTAGATACTCTGCAACTACTAAATCAAAAAGGTAGGCGCGGCACTCCCATAAGTTGGCACAATCACCAACTTCCTTAACAAGACTCCTAAAGCACAAGAAATAAAACCAAAAATCAATAAGTAACAGCATCAAATTAAAAAGCTTCTTCACAGCAAATAAAACAATTAAGAGCATGAAGAGAGAACTTACTAAATGGGGAAATTTTTTGGTCAACTGCTACTCCAATAGGAATTAATATCCGGAATATATAAAGAACTTAAAAACTTAACATAAAAAATACAAAACCCATATAACCCAATAAATGGATTGAAGAATTAAAATGATACTTCTCAAAAAGAAGAAATGTGAATGGTCAACAAATATATTAAAAATTATTCCACGTCTCTAGCAATTAGGGAAATGAATATTAAAACTACACTAAGATTGTTCTTATACCAGTCAGAATGCCAACTATCAAGAATACAAATAATAATAAATGCTAGTGAGGATGAGGAAAAAATGGTACCCTAATACATTGTTGGTGGGACTGCAAATTAGTACTACCACTCTGCAAAGCAGTAGGAGAGACCTCAGAAAACTAGGAAGAGAACCACCATATATGACCCAGCTATCATCACTCCATGGTATATATCCAAAAGACCTAAAATCAGCATTTTATAGGGACACAGTCACATCAGTGTTTATAAGCAGCACAGTTTACAGTAGCCAAGATATACAACCAACCTAGGTGCCTGTCAACAGATAAATGGGTAAAGAAAATGTGGCAAATATATACAATGGGATTTTACTTAGCTATAAGGAAGATTGAAATTATGGCATTTGCTGGTAAATGCATCCATCAAACTAGAAAACACCATGCTAAGTGAAATGAGCCAGACTCAGAAAAATCAAGGGTTGAAAATTTTCTCTCATATATGAAAACTAGACAAAATAAGGAATATAAAAAGGGGGATCTCATGAAAATAAACTTAAGATCAGTGGAATAGAGGAAGGAAATTCAGGTGGAGAGAGAAGGAATGAGACAAGGAAGGAATGGTGAAATGAAATTGACCAAACTAAACTATCCTATGAAAAAAAAAAAAGAAAAAATATATATATGGCTATAATTCACACATGAATGAAAGACCTGGAGAATAAAGGGTTGGGACTGGAGGAGGAATACTGGGAAGGAAACAAACGGGGAGTATTTGGAACTGAATTGAAACAAATTATATTCCATGCTTGTATAATTAAGTCAAAATGAATCTCAATATTATGTGTGACTTCAATGCGCTAATAAAAAAGAAAAAAAAATGTTCTGAGTGTGTAGCCACATGTATCCATTGGCATATGATTATACCATGCTGCTTTTCAAAACAAATGCTCCAATTTGACTGCAAGATCTAGAAATTAATCTACATCTTTTGTATTTTTAATACTCTATTGCATTTAACTTCAGTGTTCATTAAGAACTTGGCTCAGTTGGTAGATATCATGCATTAGCAATGTGACTTGGGTAAGATAATGCATCCCTTTAAGCAATCAAAACAAAATTTCATTTGAAAAATTGCAATACTCTAAGTGTTATCATTATTGGATTGATATGACGTTCAGTGAGAAAGTCAAGCAAATTGTGTAGCAAAGTGCTTGAGTAATAGAATGCCAGCTATTATTGTGTGAGATAAAATGTAATGGAGATGTTAAAAAGCACTGACTCCATCTTTCTCTCATCTTCATTGAGGTCTAAGTGACAAGCAAAACTTGTATATTAAGGTGTACAACATGAAGTTTCATATAGGTATGCTTTGTGAAGTCATTGTCATAAATTAATGTTTTTACCACTTCATGCAGTTACCATTTTCTTTCCTTTTATTATATTTTTGGTCATAAGAATACTTAATATTTGAACAAATTTCTAGCACACAATATAACATCCATAAGTATAGACATATTAGATCCCCAGAACTTTTCATCTTGCATAGCTGAAACTTCCTATTACTTGACCAATGTCTTCATTTTCCCCTCTTCCTAGTTTCTGGCAGCCAGTATTTTAATCTCTGCTTCAAGTAGTTTCACCACTTTAGATTACACATGTAGATGAATCTTATAGAATTTGTCAATTTGGATCATGCATATTTCACATCCCCCATATTCATCCCTGTTGTCCCAAATGTAGATATTTCCTTCTTTTTAAATGCTAAATAGCATACTAGTGTCTGTGGGTGTTTGTTTGAGTAGCATCTTCATCCATTCTTCCACCAAAGGACATTTTGAGAGTTTCTGCAATGATCACAAGAGAACAGATATGTCTTTAACATTCTGACCCCATTTTTCCTTTGAATATATACCCAGAAATGAGATTTCTGGGTCATAAAATAGTTCTATTTTTAATATTTGGAGAAAAGTTTACATTTTTTTTTTCTTAACGACAGCACAAATTTAAACTCATGCCAACACTCTTCCTTTTTCAACACGTGTTCCCTTTTCTGAACATCTTCATGAAATGTTCAACCAACAATTGCCATCCTCCCTTTTGATAAGATTGTGAGGCTATCACACAGGTGTGAAGTGATATCTCTTCTGGTTTTCATTTGCAATTGGCAAATTTGCACCAGGAGTGTTGGGTACCTTTTTACTTACCTAGTCACCATTTATATGTCTTCTTTTGAGAAAGTATATTCAGGTTTGTTATGATTTGGATCTGGATTTTCACCCAGAAGCTCTTGTGTTAGGCAATGTAACAGTGTTCAGAGAGTCGCTAATAAATGACTGGATCATGAAACTTGTGACCTCAGAAGTGGATTAATCCATTTTCCGCATTAATAATTTGAATAGACTACTAGGTGGTATTAATAGCATGTGGGACAGGGCTGGAAAAAGTAAGTCACTGAGTGCATGTCCTTTGAGACTGTGTTTGTCCCTGACCACTTCTTTTTTTTTTTATTTTTTATTGTTGGTTGTTCAAAACATTACATAGTTCTTGATATGCGACCCGGGTTCGATCCTCAGCACCACATACAAACAAAGATGTTGTGTCCACCGAAAACTAAAAAGTAAATATTGTACATCCTGACCACTTCTTATCTTTTTTTTTCTCCTCACTGCCATGAGCTGGGCACATTTCCTCTGCCATGTCCTTTCTTCAATGATGTTTCTGTCTTGGAGCCAGCAGACTATGGATTGAGTAATCTGAAACCATGAACCCAAATAAATATTTCCTTCTTCAAGTTGTCCTGGTCAGGTGTTTTAGTCACAACAACAGAAATCTGTAACACAAGGCCCTTTACCCATTTACTTTTAAATCAAGTTATTTTCCTATGGGGTTTTTTACATATTCTGGATATTAACCCTTTGTCAGGTACATGGTTTGCAAATATTTTCCTCCATTCTAGAGTTTGCCTTTTCAGTCTATCGATTATTGCAATAGGAAAAAATATTGGCTCTGGAGTTAAAGTGCCTTAGTTTAAGTGCAGCTCAATGGCTTAATGTAAGGTTAGACAGGGGTTTAGTGGAGACTGTAGTACTCAACATTCATTTCTACTTCTGTCTTCAATGTTGGGGAGCAGAGTTCAGCTCTCCTCCTCTTTGAGACTGGGCTTGCCATTCAGGCTTAGATAATGAAACATAAGTCCTGTGGTCAATTCAGGGTTGTGTTTCATAGCATTATCTCACCCTTCCCCCTCACATAGTGGTTCCTTTGTCAACCTTGATTCTCAAAGAAAGGTGATACAAGGCAGAGGAAAAGAAACTAGTGTAAATGAGGGAATAGCTTTGGTTGGCTTTGCCTGCCCTGAGTGACTCAAAACTTAAATCTCTAGATCTTGGTTTATTCATCCATGAGACAAGAATAATAATTTGCCCCTTAAGGTTTCTGGTACCAATTTGTGAATAATATTCTGTCTTATTAATTGATTACTGTCTTCTTGGGATATTTTCTTCACATGATTATCAAGAAACTTTCCATCATTCACCTTCTGACCTTCAAATTCTGAGTCATTACTTTGCAGAAGCTACAGTGGCAAATGTAAACCTTAGATGGCAAGACCCCACTAAAAATATCTCAAATGACTTTAATTCTTATCCCTGTCTTCATGTTACTAATATATGGTCTTTCTCTAGGACTTTCATTTTTAACATGGCTTGGCCTCTATTTCCTTATCTGTAAACTGGAGTTAGTATTAACAATTTGATGGAGTGATTGCAAGTTAAAAATGGCATCTGCAGAAATGCCAAGCATAGTTCCAGCAACACTGGTCACTGAAGAAATATGCTTCACTGCTAATCCCACAACCCCGATTCCTTCCTTTAATTGTGTACTATGAAGCATAAACTGGACCATCATGGAATGTTTAATTTGAATGTGTTACAGCCTAACATTTGCATTTTCAGGACCCTCAGAGACCATATTTTTTTTTGGTATTCAAAACATGCCTAGACCTAGGCAACATTAAAAGTTTATCTTAGATTAGCTATAAAATTGCCATAACTACCAAAAAAGACAAGATTCCACTCTTTATGCCAACATACTGTTTGGTAATTCAAACTTCTTTGTAAATTTCCATATCAATTTTGATCCCTAGTATTTCAAGATTTTCTGAGGTTTAGGTCTTTTGAGATAAAATTTATTGTCTTTATTAAATACATTTTACAATCTGTTGTTCATTGTTACTTCATCAACATAATCATCTTTAGTGGGGGGTAACTGGGAGTTGAACTCAGGGGCACTCAACCACTGGGCCACATCCTCAGCCCTATTTTGTATTTTATTAGAGACAGGGTCTCACTGAGTTGCTTAGCATCTTTCTTTTGCTGAGTTTGGCTTTGAATTTGAGATCCTCCTGCCTCAGCATCCCTAGCTGCTGGGATTAGAGGCATGCATCACAGTGCCCAGCCATCATCACCGTTTAAATGCATGTGTTTGGAATGGATATTGTATTGCAATAAGAATCCCATCTTTAGTTTCAATAACACCTTATAGGTATAATATGTTTTGCAAATTTGCCAGTGGTGGTGGGAATCAAAACCACCACTAAACATTGCATGCTCAGCTTGTTATTAGCTTTTGCATTGAACATCACAGCTGCTCTCTTCCTTTGTTACCTCCAGGAGATTTTCAATGAATGATGAAGACATTTATATACAGTACTGTTTTGTGACCTTTATCATAAAAGGCCTAATTAGTGAGATACAGTGGCTCACACCTATAATCCCAAGACTCTGGAGGCTGAGGTAATAGGATCACAAATTCAAGGCCAGTCTCAGCAAATTTAGTGAGACCCTGTCACAAAATAAAAAATAAAAAGGCTAGGGATGTGGCTCAGTGGTTAAGTGCCCCTAGGTTAAATACCCAGTAAAATAAATAATTAATTCATTTATTAATTAAAGCCCTAACTGAAAATAAGACAGGCTCCGTAAACATGGTTTGTGCACATTTTATCTACAGATCAAACTAGACCCAGAGCATAACTTCCTTTGCAGGGTGGGTTTTATTCTTACTAGAAGGAATGCTGTGCATCATCATTCATGGTATACGGTATTATATTTCCTCATTCACATTTAATTTGTTGAGCAAGAATTGAGGCCAACTCTATGGAAATCAATAGGGCAATGCCAGATTTATTTTGCCCAGAAATAATTCAGACCCAGTACTTATCAACTCTGCATGGATATGTCAGAGAGAACTCTAGAGAATGGGAAATCTCTGAGCTGAGGCTTATAGAGGGAGGCATTTTCAAATAAGTGAAGGGGAATGGCTTTCTAAAGAGAGGAAAATGTGTAAAAATAGGCAGATAAAAAAATGACGATGATGCATTTGGGAAACTCTGAAGAAGTCAGTATGATAAGAGTGTAAGTTGCATATTTGTAAGGAAATAGATAGAACCAGAGAGTGATAGCAACCAAGAGACCGATTAGACAGTGCCTTATATAAAATGATAAAAAATTAGATTCCATCGTTTATGCAATGTAGAGCTATTCAAGGCCTTAAAGAAGGAAAGTAATGTGAAGTTTATGTTTTAAAAAGATGACTGTGTAATCATATGAAGGTTACAGTGAAGGGAGGAGAGGGAACAGTTCAGTAATTCAGAAAAAAGATGATGGCAGCCCACATTTGGAGATACAGAACTCAGGGGAGGGAACATTTGAACAGAGTTAGGTGGAGTTGGGACTTGATAAGAAAAGAAAGATAGAGAAGCAGGAGTAAGTAGTTCAACTCCCAACTGAACAGCTTAATGGGATGGAGGGGATATTAACCCAGATAACATTAAACTATTTTCTTTATTTGTTCTCTTTTTCTCTTTGTTCTTTTTCTTCTTTATTTCTATAGTAGATGTATTACAAATAAAGGCCCTAATAGTTCCTTCCATGCCTAAACATATATATTGTTTTTCCTATCAAAAATAGAGTCTATTTAACCCAAGCTAGCCTTGGGATTACTTGAAGCTATGAGAAGGGAAAATATGCTTATGAGGTCCCATTGCTTCCACTTTTGCTCTCCTGAAAACAGATCCATCCAGTAAAATTGTGCAAATACTAGGCTGGAATGAAAGCTTAGAGTGAAAACATTAATGGTTTGACCCTGTGTGGGAAGGGAAAGGTCAAAAGATTCCAGACATCCCGAGGGAAGCAGATAGCAAATATATAGCTACCTCAGATATCCCTACCAGAGTCAGATCTGTCCAATCAACACCACATTTAATTTGTTGAGCATGAATTGAGGCCAACTCTATGGAACTTAGATGTTTCCACTGAGTCTTACCCGCATGGCAGGTTCAAAAGCAAATGAACTGTTGTATTTTAAGCAATTTAATTTTGCAACAGACTTTTTGTATGTAACAATGATATCTAATATCCCTTCCTTCTTTCCTTCCATCTATCCCCTTTCCCTCTCCCTCCCTCCCTCCCCCTCTCTCTCTCTCTCTCTCTCTCTCTCTCTCTCTCTCTCTCTCTCTCTCTCTCCAGCCCCTGTCAACCTCCTCTGCCCCTCTGTAGCAAAATGATAGGTGGAAAAAGAAAAAAATACTGTGATAACTGGATTCTTTTAATCATGACTTCCCTAAGAAGGTGAATGGTTCCTATTCATTCTCTTTGAAGAAATTTTTGTATTACATTTTTTCCTGGTCTGTAAAACTAACCATGCATATTCCATAAAACAGCATCCATATAAAAACTCACAAGCAGCAAACTTTTGATGCTCAAAAGAAAGCCTTTTGTTATCTGGATTTTCATGAGATCTATGAGGAAATCACAAGATCTCTGAATATCTTTGTGTATTCACATAAAAGATAATTACTATGTCTATCCTTAGAAGGAAAACTACAATCTGCATTTTACAAAGGCAATGAAAATAATTAAGGATAAAGAAAAAATTGTGCAGTTTTCCATGATTGACATGATTGGACATCTTTAATTATTCTTCATTATAATTACAGATATACATATTATGAAGTTGACCTTCTTTATAGAAGAGCACTGGTAAATGATAGTATATTAAAAATTTTGTATGAAGTTTTTAAACATTGAGATTAAAAATTCTGTTTTAAAATCAGGAATATTCAACATACATCTTCAGAATAACTTATCATTTAAATATTTACAATTTTATCCTCCTTGGTTATCAAATAACTTTAGCATATAGAATATTTTTATTTTTACTGATAAATGTAAATCCAATTCATAACGTATTTCTTCGTTTGCTTAAAAGAAAACACATTCAACATTTAATATTGCAGACATTCATTTTGGAGGATAAATTAAGAGGTTACTAAAATACACCTGGGGAACTTTTTCCTACAGCATCTCCACCCCTATTTACAAATCATCCATGCTACACTGCATAGCCTCACAATGACATTAAGAAGCACTGTAGTACAAGCAGAGGGGAGAAGACAAGTGTCACATTTTCTTCCTTTATACATTTAACTCCTTTTGCTTATTTTATGTTGCCATGTGAATAAATATCAAACACCCTATTTCCTTCAATTCTTCCACTATCATTATCATATTACATGGACTTAATTATAATCTGTTCATATTCAGTCCAACCACCATGCCAAATACTCATCTTTCTCCTGTATTAATTTTTTGTTTCGTATTCCTTCCTCACCATAAAATTATCAAAATCAAATAATTAGTTCAATAAATTACTATATATTTGTCTATTTTTTTAATTCAATGTAACTAGGTATGTTATTCCTGTAGGGCAGAAATTCAATAGTAACCAACAATACCAACAGTGTTAGGGGAGTGAGCAGTAAAGAGAACATCTGTAAGACCAGATACTTGGGTTTTTTCCTGCTCTTTTGGGTGTATAGTGTTCAGTAGGATCCTTGACTTCCAGGCTTGTTGCAGCCTCTCAGGGCTCTTACAGGGACAGTGTTTGTGGCTGATAACCTGAGATGTTCTGCTGAAATTCTTCAGTGAACTTTCTTCTGTCAAGTGTTATTGATGTACAGGTCCAATACACATTTCTGAGGTCTATTAAGAATGAGATAATAAGCCCCCATTCTTGAGAAGCTTGAATTATAGTTGGGAAATCAACAGTACAGAGATTGGCAATAAATTTAATAATCAAATAACTAATCATAAAAAAATCCCAAGGGTTAAGGATTATATGAAGAAAATTTCCTGGGTGTCTATTTTTGATTGTGTGAAAGAAAAGTATCTCAGTGATGGTGACATTTTGGCCAAATTTTAAGGGTTGTAAAGTTAACAATGGGGAAAGACTTCCAGAGAGTACAAAGATTCTAAGGATGTGTTTAAATAATAAAAAGCATATCATGGAAGCTGGAATCTCAATGGGGAGAGACAGATGAGCACTGGAAAAACAAGTTAAGCAGAGGCCAGGTCTCAGCTATGAAAGGATGGAAAGGCACTTTGCCTTTATTGCCAATGTGGTGAGAAGGGGAATGTCATTATTCAAAGAGCTTATCTTCAATAATTATCATTTCTATGCAAATATTTTTCTCCTCCCCTAAAGAACAAAACTAGGAATGGCTTTTAGGTAAATGTTCAATACCTGGGAGCATTATCCTACAACACCAGAGTAATTTCAGTCCAGATGTCTGACATCTGCAGTATATTATTAACATTTTTTTTCCAGCTTCATAAATTGAAGGAAGGAAGAGGATATTTAATTATATTCTCTGACGGAATTAAATAGAAATATGAATGGATTTAAATTTTAAAATGATAGTATTTTTCAACTTCAAAGCAATTGGCTGGAAGCTGTTTTCCACATATAGACTTAGTAAAAAATAATGAATATTTATTTTTCAGATAAATCAAAGAGGTAATTATCTTACTTTAATCCACCTAGAGTGACACTTGTCCTATTGCCTTCTAAGAAAAGAATACAAGCCCATGTTGACCCTCTGCCATAAAGGATTATATAGCAATGTTTCTCATTTCCATTTGAATTCATAAAAATTACCTCTATAATAACTGAAAATAGTTTTAATTAGATTTTATAATAGCTTAATGTCAACTTGGTATTACTAGTTATTCCTCATGGAAAATAAATTGTTTACACATAGTACATATCCCAAGTGTGAAATATACTGCTCTTAGGAGGCCTCTGAACTGTTTTCTGAGACTATATATTGTTATTTGTTTTTTGTTTGTTTGTTTGTTTCTTAGCTTTCCAGTAGGAATTGCTTCTTAAATTTTAGTTGGGAAATTATTGCAACTTCACTTTACAGAGAAAAAAAAATGTTTAATCATCTTTGCATTTCTTGTTTCTTTTCTCCCATAGGCACATTAGCATAAAATTTATTGGTAGTTTGATTATATTTGAGATAAATGAAATGTATATCTTCAAATCGGATAATACAATCATTGAATTCTATTTGTTGCATTTCATCCTCAAAGTTCAGAACTGTTTTCAGGGGATAAGTGTCTATGGGATGATTTTTCACATTCATCAGGGTACCAGGGACTTTTTGAGCTTTTGAAAATTGTTCAACAGAATGAATTGAGCACCATTAAGGTAAAGATTTTGTTAGGTGTTGAATGAGGATAATCAGTAAGGAGTGGTCTAAGCGTTTAAGTTACAGTTTTATGCTCAAGCAGCTTTGTGGTATGATTGGAACGTTACGAAAGGAGAAATTAAAACTATAGGAGACCAAGCGCTAGATAGAGAACCAAGAAACTGCTTTTAATCTCAGCTGTAATTTTAGGAAAGCCACTTAAATGCTAATATCCTGTGCTTTCGAAGATATAAAAAAAGTCAAGTTAATTGATATTTGACATTGCTTCCAACTTTAATATTCTAAGGGCTCAAAAAAAAGTTAGACAATTCAAGTAATCGGCATTTATCTCAGCTTCGGCAGAATGATGTATGTAAAATAAACCCACATTGATCACAGCCACAGGATTGGGTTGTATAAATCCTACTCTTCTACTTTCAGCCTCTCACTACGAATAGAAATTATAATCTTAGCAAAGTTCATTTTTATAAAGAAGAAGACAAAAAAGAGCTCTCAAAAGAAAGAGAAATCCCCATCTGTCATCAGGTGGCCTTTGCCGCCCCCAGCTCCAAGTACTTACCTTCCAGACCCACTAGCAATAAAGGATGGCCAAGTTACCCACTTCAAGTCACTGGGATATGAGCAGAAGTGGTTAACTGAGATTCCTGAAAAAAAAAAAAAGCCATTCAAAGGGACAGTCTCATCTCACTTTGATCTTTAGTCCTTTCTTCCTTGTCCTTGATTGGAAGGAAGATACAAGGCATGGAAATGAAACAACCATCTTTAAAATATAAGAGTTGCAAACTGAGGGATAAGAAAAAACAGAACAAACCACAGCTGAGATAATTTTAGAGAGCATCTATACCAGTGCAACAGAGGTGACACAGTTGCTTATTATATGAGGAAAATAGACTCCTATTCACGTATGCTGTCATAGAATGGATTTCTGTTACTTGCTGTTGAATGCAGACTTTTCTATGGCAAACTAGTAATAAAGATGGGACTCACAGCCAGAACAGAAATATTGAAAATATTGTAGCAGGGGAGTTTGGGGACTGTGAGAGTGAGAACACTATAAACCTACCTAGAAAATAAGCTTTCAAACCCAGAGATAGACATGAGACGTGGTTCCCACAAAAAGTATAATCATGGCAAGATCACCTAAGAACATAACTATGTTATAATTAATTAATTAACATTAGTTTAATCTATATGTAACACCAAAAACCACAATGTAGACCAGAACCCTATGCTACAAAAATGATACTCAACTATATAACTCAAATTTAAAATAGAAAGTATGCATGGATATTCACCTATACGATAGATTATAAAATACAGACTAAACATATACAACCACCTCTATAAATTGGTGACTGCTACAGAAGAACACATGGTAACTTCCAGAATGGCAGTATAAGGAGTTCTGTCGACCTACTGCCCAGGAAAAAGCCTAACTGGTGAAAGTTATTTTCTTAAATAAAATTTATGGAGTTGAGTACGGTGGCACACACCTATAATCCCAATGGCTCATGGGGTGAAGCAGGAGGATCTCAAGTTCAAAGGTAGCCTCAGCAAAAACGAGGTGCTAAGCAACTCATTGGGATCCTGTCTCTAGATAGAGTACAAAAATAGGCCTGGGGATGTGGCTCAGTGTCTAGTGCCCCTGAGTTCAATCTCCAGTACCAAAAATAATAATAATAAAGTGTAATGGAGACTTTGCTCGGAGGAGGATATCAAATGAAGAAACATGTATTCGAGAAAATCTACTAAATCTTAGTAAGAAGAAATGAGTCTGTGTCACTTGAATCCTTATATTTTTCTAATTCCTCCAAAATTTATCTTGATGACAGAAGCTCTAAACTAGGCAGGTCTGGCCAAGAAAGAGGAGCTCCCATGGAAGAATTAGGGTATCTCAGTGCAAGGGCAGGACACCAGTATTTCTCACCCCTTGTTCTTGGACTAGAAAGATGTAGAGGATAACTTCTTGCCAAGAGTGGTCCAGAGACTACTGCTCCTTTTGTCCATCCATCCCCCATTTGTGGGGCACAGACTTGACCCCATAAAGGGTAGGCCAAGAATATTAGGGCCTTAATCCCCCTGGCCTCTGCTCCCCCATGGAGCATTGATTCTGTACTAGTAGAAGCAAGCCAAGAAAGCAGTCTGCATCCAAGTGTACTGCTCAGGAAGGAGAGGTGTCATTGAGGAAAGCAGGCCAGTGTCCCTGTGCCCAGTTCCAGAGCATAGGCTCAGAGGTTCTAATGAGAAGGGGCCATACAAAATGAATATAGAGAGATCTGATGCTATCCCCATTATTATTTGAACATTATTGGAAATAGCACTATTTGAAACAGAGTTAGCTTATTATAAGTCTAGAAGTACTCTAAAAAAATAATGAATAGTGTGGTGGTAACTAACTAATTAAGAACAAAGTTAAACCAAAGATCAGCTAGTTTACCAGAAAGAACAAAAGAGACAGCTGTGAAGACATCTCCTGAAGCCAAAACAAATTCAGGTAAGAACAAAGACTTACCCAAAAAACTACCTCTGAAAATAAGCCCTGGATCAATTGAATCAGACCATGGAGCGAATTTATATCCAAGTGATTCATCACAAAAAAATAGAGCCATCAGTAGGCAATTAGTGGAGCCCAAAAAACCGCATACAATGATGCCAGCAAAGGCACACGACTTAACAAAGAGATCAGAAAAAAATAAAAATGACAACCCGAGTCCTGTTAAAACCACTGCCAACCTCCATGGCATGTGCATGTTCAAGGTGCAGCTCTGTGGAGTGACATCAGATACTGCACACTGAGGAAACAATAGATTTCACTAAAACAGTCCAACCACCTTGGTAAACAAGTGAAAATGAAAACTATAAGACTAATAAACCCCAGAGCATGCAAGAGTCATTATCCAGAGTTGCTACTATATATAAAAAATGATCAAAAATTTCAACAACAAAAGTGGAAATGCAAAAAAAAAACAGTATAAGTATTACCCATAGAAAAAACAGATAATGATACAGTGTGTAAAAGGGACCAGGAATTATAAGACAAAGGCTTCAAAGCAGCCGTTGTAGATATGTAGATATACACAATAGAGGAAAGCAAGCTTCAAGACGTAAGGATGGCAGGGATGTTGAAGTTATCAAACACAGTGTACAGAGGAAGCTCAGACTCAGCTTCTACTGGTGTACACACACAGCACAGATTGCTTCTGACACCTACACACCAAGGAAGAAATCTGTTCTGCAGTGGACACCAGCTAGATAGCCTCTAATACAATTCAATTCTCATACCATCGATGTGGAAATGGTGTCAGATCCTACAGATTAAACATTCAGCCCCCAAATACTCCCCTTCCTTTTAGAAGCCAAATGCAAGCTCAAGGTTGTCTTACCTGTTTCTTGACCATTGCAGTATAAATTAGGGATCCCACAGCCCCATCCCCAGGTTTGATTAATTTCCTTTAGTGACTCACAGAACTCAGGGAATACTAATTCCTTGTAAAGGATATTATAAAGATCCATATGAAGAGATGTATTTAGGGGTAGGCGCTTCCATGTCCTCTCTGGGTGCACCCTTTCAGGAACCTTCACATTTTTGGCTATCCAGAAACTCTCCAACTTCATTGCAAAAGCATGTCTGAAGCATGGACAACCATGTCAAAATGTGATTTAAAGAAATCACATGATCTAATGCTAGTAAACTATGTGGGGAACCCCAACAAGCTTTATCTGTTCAGATTCTTCAACATTTGTCCCTCATAAGTATATGGCAGAACCCCTTCTGGAATGCGGGTGTCTGCATCTGCTGTCAGACAAGGTAGAGAATTTCTTTGTGATCAGCAGTTCAAAAGTGTTTGAGGAAGGGGAATTAAGAGTCTCTGTGACTTATTTTGCATAAGAATATATTATATTGTATCATATTATTTCATTTCATTGCATATCATATCACATAGTAAAAATTTAGAAATTATAGAATTAAAAATTATAAAATTAAAGTAAGAGAATGTCTCCCACTTAAAAAATCAATAGCAGAAGTAAAAGTTTCATCAGGGAGATCAACAGTAGAATTGGAGTAGCAAAAAAAATAACTGTCACACTTGCTGGCAAATGGATAAAGATTTTATAATCTGAAGAGCACAGAGAAAAATAATGAAGAAACATGACCAGAATTACGGGGAAAAGAAAAATGTGGAACACCATTTGGAGTACCAACATATGTGCAATGGGCATAGGTTCAAGAAGGAATAATGAGGAAAAAGGAAGCAGAAAAAAATATGCAAGGAGATAAGGGCCAGAAAATCCCCAAATAAATGAAAAACCTTAATGTCTGAAAACTTTCCAGATTTATAAAAAAATTAATGTACACATGAAATAGGTTTACTAAAACCAAGTAGGGTAATCAAAAGAAATCCACTCCACATAAATCACAGTAACAAAATTGCTGAAAGCCAAAAAAAAAAAAAAAGAATATTTTGAAAATAGTAAACAGAAAATTGACTCATCACACTTGAGGGAATTCCAATAAGATGAACATCTGCCTTCTCATTAGAAACAAAGGCTGTCCAGAAGCAGTAGGATAATACATTAAGTGTTCAAGAGAACCACACACACACACACACACTCAAACACACACACACTCAAACACACACACACACACACCCCACATGAAAAATAAACAAAATTCTGTAAACTAAAAATAGCATATCCAGCACCACTATTTTTCTATTTTTACACAAAGGAGGTAAAATAAAAATATTCCCCAACTTAAAAAAAGTAAGATAATTTTTGGGGGGTGAATAGATATGCCTTATGAAAAAATACTGAAAAAAGTGATACAAGCTAAAAGGAAGTAACACCAGTTAAAAATTCAAATTCTATCAATAATACAATAGGACACCAAGAATGGCTATTGTAGATTGTAGAAGTCAAAAAACAATTTTTCCCTTTATATTTCTAAATAATTTAAAGGAAATTGCATTAAAAATTAGTTATGTTTGTGTTGCTGGTCTTATACATTAATTAAATATATTTTCCAACAACTGCACAAAGGTTAGGAGTAGAAGAAAACTTCTATTAGAATACAGAAGACACAACTGATGGTCATTTGAGCACAAAAGAATAAATGGCAAAACCAGAAAATGCCAATCAGAAAATTGATGTAGCAATCAATAATACAATCTTGCATTTTAAACACTGGCAAACACAACAAACTAAATCTAAAACATGTAGGAGTGTACATATGATAAAGATTACAGTTGAAAGTAAGGCAGTGTAGTGAAGAAAATCAATAAAGAAAGCAAATAAACCAAAAGTTAATTCTTTGGAAAGATTAACACAATTGACAAACCCTTATGTATATTCACCAAGAAATAAAAATGAAGATTCAAATTACTAAAATTTTACATGAAAGGGGGACCTAACATCCTTACAGGAAAAAAAAGAATTTAAGGTAGTACTATAAAACAATGTACTAAGAAGTTAAATATCTTAGGTAAAATGGGCAAATCCCTAGAAATATAAATACTATTTAAAGTGACTTATCAACAAAATTCTAATAGATCTAGATAAGCAAAATTATTAAATTAATGATAATAAGAAATAAGAAAATTACCTTGAAAGAAAAGAATGGTCCTAGATGGCTTCATTGTCAAATTTTACCAAACTCTGAAGAGAAATTAATACCAACTTACAAATAGAGGAAGAGCCATAGACCTAAAGATTGGAGGGAAAAAAACACAAAACTTTTCGATAAAAATAGGCATAAATCACTATAAACTTGAATTTGGAAATTATTTCTAATATGTTCCCAATATACAAACTCTAAAATACAAAAGAAATAAATTGAATTTTTCAAAATAAAAAATGTATGCTTCAAAATATATCATCAAGGAAGCAAAATAACAAACCACAGAATGCAAATCATACAACTGCTAATGGATTTATTTTTGAAGTATATGATGAGTTATCATAAAATAATAAAACACAACTAAATGTTAAAATGGAAGAAATATGTGAATGAATAAATATTTCTCCAAAGAAGATATGCAGTTGGCCAATAACCAACTATGGGAATATGTTTATGGATCATAGTGAAACAGTAAGAATTCTATTCTACATAAGAGAGACCCAACATGATTGGACATCAAGGAAATGCTAATGCAAACTATAATGAATTGCCATTTCACATCCACTAGGTACCTATGATAAGCAAAGCAGAAATTTACCAGTTTACATGAGAATATGAGAACTGAAACTCATGTCGTACTGTTGATAGGAATGTAAAATGGTATGGCCTGTCCATAAAGCAATATGGTGGTTCTTCAAAGATTAACATTTAGTTACCATATGATCCAGTAATTCCACTCCCAGGGATACAGCCAAAAGTTGTACACAGATGACTAACACTACCTAATACACAGAAGCAAAAGGTGAACAAACCTAAATGTCCATCAGTGGATGGATGGATAAAAAAGTGATGATTTAGTAAAATGAAATGTTATTCAACAGTAGAAATACATGAATTCCTAATACTTGCTGCAAAATGAATGAACCTTGAAAACATTATGCTAAGTGAAAGAAGCCAGTGACTAAAGACCAGATTTTCTATGTTTCTATTTATCTGAAATGTGTAGAATAAGAAAATGTATTGAGACAGGAAGAGTTCGAGGTGATGAAGGAGGGTAATGCAAGGACAACAGCTCAATGCTATGAACTAATTCTTAACATGACAAAATGTCTTAAAATCAACTGCAATGACTATTGGGCACAAGTGAATAGACAACTACTGCATTGTGCACTTCACATGGTAAATTGTATGGCATGTGAACCCAGCCTCAAGACAATTTTCCCAAGGCAATGACTTTTGGAACTCAGATGAAATAATTATAAAGTTTATACAAAGAATAAATATAGAAGAACAACTACAATATTTTTAAAGAATGGCAATATGAATGAATTTGAACACTCTACCAGGTATTCAGCTATAAAATAAAATGCATTTTACTATCATAGAAATAAGTGTATGAATAGAATAAAGTCCAGAAATAGACCCAGGTGTACATCAATTTATAGATAGCAGGCTTTCTTTTCTAGTTAAACTTTTTGTTTTGAGATAATTGTAGGTCAACATGCCGCTGTTGGAAAGAATATAAATAAAATTCTTTACCATTTGGGGAAGCTGTATGCAAAATATTTCATACCTTTCTTTTTATAAGAAAATATAATTTGTCTACTTCTTCAAAGTATTACAATAAATTCCAGATAGAATAAATATTAGCTACAATTAATAGGAGAAAATAATATAGGAATATATTTATGGGTCATTGTAGAACAGTAAACATTCTATTTAAAATTATCATCAGGAAGGAAGGAAGGAAGGAAGGAAGGAAGGAATTGATTTGGTTACAAAAATGCTTTGTTGAAAAAGATACCATAAACGCAGTCAGTCAACTGACAAATAATAGATGGAAAGACAACATTTGCAATATCTAGCAAAAAAATCACATATTTGATAAATAAAGAGTTCTTACAAAACAGTCCTAACAGATTAAAAGGTAAAATATTAACTAAATTGGGCTAAAATGTAGAGCATGTAATCCTCATTAACTGAGCTGCAAACAATATCTTTACTGGTTTAATACTTGTATTAGAAATATAATGTAATAGATTTGATGACTGTTTAACAACTTTTGTGATCTTTAATACAGTCTCTTCACTGCTCCGTCTAGAAGACTTGTGTCTTTTGTCCAAACCATATTTACTAACATAAAAGTACCACCCAATATTTTCCTTACAAAGACAGTGATGTATCTTATTTATGTGTTAGAATGGAATTATCTTAGTTAATATTCAAGTTGCATTCCTTTACTGGAGTCATTTTGCTTTCTTTTGCTCAACAGATTGAGCAAAAAGTGGACTTTATCATAAGTCACAAAAATCTGTTCCAGATGCCACTAGCAAAAAGTACAATAAAACCCTAAGAAAGCAGGTCCTCAACGATGAGAGTCAGAAAGTAATAATTCTTAGCAGCTTTGCAAAAAAGCCTGTAAATTTTTCAGTCAATTGTCTAGGTTTCTTCCTCTTCATTTGCTTCATTAATATTTTACTGTTTCACCATCTCTCTTTCAATCACTCCATACATCTGGAGTTTACAAGCCATCCTACTTGTGGTGCTACATACTAATCCGATGGCACCAAGTACTGATTCACATTCACAGTAGGAACACAGGTAAGGTCTGGAGTTCATAGACAGTCTACTATTACACCCCTCTAGTTGTTGAAATGGCTTAATCCTCAAAGAGTGGCAAAATGAAATAGGAAGATAACCCAAAACCATCTCTAGTCTACTTACAAACCAGAGGAAAACCCTATACTTAATATTTGGATCTCCAAAAGCTCAACCTTGGTTTTGATATGAAAAAGTTAGAGTACCCACATCAATAATCAGAACATTATGTTGATGATATAAAACTGCTTTATTATGGCAAAACACCTGAAAAACCTTAAGCACAATAGGAATGCTTTTCTAATTTCCACTGCAGCTAAATGCTACATCATGCGCCGTTTGAACATCATCACATCTCTCTATGGTGGCATTAATCACAGTAGAGTCATCGTTGTTTAGCATCTGCCTAAACTAAGATCCAAGTTGGCATCTGCCAAAATGACAGCTTGTTTTACTATTCCTACCCCCCCAAATCTTGCATAGTCCCTGACACATAACTCTTCAATATATATGTATACAACTAATAGTGCTAGGAGTCTTTGCTGAAGATTGGGTGATTTTATATTGATTATGTATGTTCCCTATCCCACTGTTCTCTGTGCTTATATATATGTACCAGTACCATATGGCTTTAATTACAGTAGCTATGTAATATGTTTTGAAATCAGGAAGTATGAAGCATCCAGTTTTGCCTTTCTTTCTCAATATTGTTTTTATTCTTTGTAGTCCTTTGTGGCTTCACATGAATTTTTAGAATTTTTATTTATTTATATTTCCAAAAAGAAAATACCACTGGGCGTTCCATAGGAATTATATATACTTTATAGATATCTTTGGGTTGTATAGAAATTTTTGCCAATATGAAAGACATCCAACCCAAAAACATAGGATATCTTTCCAGTTGTGTGTGTCCTTAAATTCTTTCATCCTTATTTTAGAGTTTTCATTATACAAGTCTCTCACTCCTTAATTAAGTTTATTCCTTGATATTTTACTTTTTGATGTTATTGTAAATGGGATAATTCTCCCAATTTCCTTTCCAAATAGTTTGTAATTAGTGTGAAAAAAAGCAATTAATGTTTGTATGTTGATTTTATTTCATGGATCTTCCCTGAATTCACTCATTAGTTCCTACAGGGTATTCTTTTGTTTTATTTTGTAATGTTTTTAGAATTTTATTTTCTAACTAATTATTTTAACACTCAAATCAAAAATTATAGTAAATTTGCTCTCTAGGGGATTTGGATCAGGATTTAGTGTTTTAGTTTTTAAATGGGTGTTTTTAACTACAGAGCATATTTAGCTTTTTGGAGGTTATCCCAATAAATATACTTTTCTTGCCTTTTAGAGTGACATAGTTTTTCTGCATGAGTTACTGAAGAAAGAAAGAAACTTTTAGTACTCCATCAAACAATGGCACTCATTATTAGACCTGAACTCTTTAGTTTAAAGCAATAATTTTAATTAGTACAAATCATGCAAATATTAATATGAATTGTTTCTTGAACTGCAATAAGAAAATAAAAAGCCCATAGTTATCTATTATTAATTAAATCAATAATAGTTTTATAATATGATATAATATAATATTATTAAATATTAACTCAAAATACAAAATTTAAAAATTCACTTGTGTCATTGGCTGCAACGTATTTCTAACATACTACAATATTTTTGTGGAAACTCCAAGTCCCCTTTCACTCCTCTATTTATCCTGAAGGATCTCTCATTAAAAGAAAAATAGGTTATAAGCAGAATAAAATGAAACTAAGCTTCTAACAGTCACTGAAATGTTAAAACACAAAAGTCCAAATGTTGGATATATACACAATGGAATTTTATTCTACTGGAAAGAACAAAAATATGCCATTTACTGGTAAATGCATGGAACTGGAGAATATCATGCTAAGTGAAATAAGCCAGACCCAGAAATCCAAGTGTGAAATATTTTCTTTGAAGTGCAGAAGCTGAAGGAGGGAGGGAAGGAGGGAGGGAGGGAGGGAGGGGGAGAGAGAGAGAGAGAGAGAGAGAGAGAGAGAGAGAGAGAGAAAGAGGGAGGGGATTAAAAAGAAATAGTGGATCTCCCAAGAATAGTAGGGAGACCAACATTGTAGAGGCAGGTGATGAAGAGGAAAGGAGTAGGGGAGGAAGTGGGGAAGTACTAGAGAACAATATCTACTAAATTATGCTATGCCCAAGTACAAATATGCCACAATGAATCCTGGTTACATATAAATTAGAATATGCTAATTGAAATAATAATAAAAACAGAACAAAGAACAATAGAGGAGAACACAAAGGTCAGGAAGAGGGAGGAAGATAGAGGGGAATGAGACTGATCAAATGAGATGAATATGGCATGATAAATCCCACTATTATGTCTAATTACAATGCACCAGTAAAGAAATCTTAAAAGGATAATCCTGACCAACTAATTAAAATATTAAATACTTCTGAGATAATGTGCACTAAAATCAAACAATTTTAGGAAAATTACTTTAGGAAATGTAACAGGGAAATATTTCAGGAAATGTAACAGAAGTTTAATATAAGTGTTATATAGAAGGCATCTACGAAATTTATAAAATCATATTGAGAACTCAGTGCTTAAATAAACAAGAAAGGAAAGGCTATTCAGTGATAAGGATATACAATAAACTTTAAAAAGATATCTGTAAACTCTCAGCCTAGTTTTAATGAAAAGCATGTATATTCAAACAGATAATGTATTCTTATTAACTATGCAAAAGCCAATTCCAGTGCTTGAGTGAATACATTAACTTGGTATTATCATAAACAGCTTAGTAAGCAATAACACAGTTTTTTGTGATATTTTTAAAAAGTAAATTTGCCATGCACCTCCAAAGTCATGAAAGAAGTAATATTTTGTTAATCAGATCAGTACAATTTTGCTAAAGAAATACTCAAAAACAATGAAATTCTCTTGTAAAATAATTATAAATAATACACAAAAACTTAAAACATGCATATGATGTGCTCTTCAGAAGTCAGCAGTGAACATATAACCATTCTTTTTTGTGACAGTGCCAAAACAATTATCCACGTGAAGTCTAAAAAATAACTCACACACACACACACACACACACACACACAAAAATACAAGACACACACACACACAAAATACAATAGATATGTTGGGATTGTGGTATCATCCAGGATCCTCTGCTGCCATTTTCCAAGTTTTATTTGATTTCATGGTATATTAGATCAACTTTACATAGAGAAGCAAAGAAAGTGAATAGAGGTGTTGGATGACATATTCCCTATATCCCCTTACCATCTGAGAACAAAGGCAATGCGTAAAGGTGGGAGAAGAAGAGAATGAGCACATTTCTTAGAACTTTATAGAGCTGTCAGAATGGTCAGAAATCATTTACTAAAATGTACTGTGAGCCTTTTCTTGGTTTCCTTTTTATTGTTTCTATCACCTGCGGATTTGGCATAACAAAGTTATGATGATTCACTGTTATGCTGCAGAGAGGTTTCTAATGTATATGGAAAAATCTTAATAATGTTTGGAGCTTGGGGGTCTGCAAGAAACCAAGGGAAATTGCTTCTGAGACCAAACTGAAATGTGAACCTCATTTAGAGAGACTGAGGGGGAGGGAACAGGATGGATAAAAACAACCGAAATATAGTATTTAGAATGACAGGTCATCATAGAAGTGAAAAAAAAATGCATTTAGCTCTTCCAGGTGTGCTGCATTTACTCAATTTTAAAGGTCGGTTAGTAAGCAAAGCACATATTATATTACACTTCTTGGCGTTTTCATTATTTTTCTAAGGTGCCAAGTACAAAGAGTCTCTTGGAAGAGAAAGTATGTTAAATACTTATAAAAATAAACTAAGTTAAACCTCATCTTTTCCAGGTGAAGATTGGTATTAATATTTAATAGGAGATGAAGTTAGAGAGACAGTAATACTTCCCATTGGATTGATACAAAACCACCTTTCCATCTTGTCAAAGCATATTGTGGTAGTGTAGAATGCAGTCCTATTGACCCTCTAGCTATGAGTATTTTATATTCCAGAATAGATGGGTGTCTCTTTGACAACAGCCATTAGGATATGCAAGAGGAGGAAGGATTTAATTTAATGTCCTATTAGATTCTACTCAATCCCATATCTCACATTGTCCAGTTTTTTGACCCAGAGTGATTTTTATAAAGTGGATGGAAATTTCAAGATATGAAACCATAATGGGAATTGGGCTATTAGTACCAAGGAAACTGTCTTTTCAGTTATTGGAATGTTCAACAGTGACTCTTTCTAAGGCCAATTTTGCAAATACATCAGTGGGAACCTAGGTTAAATGGCTTACTCAAAGTAACATTATCTAATTATAGCAGGAGAACTATGACCTTATATTTTCCCCCAAATAATTAACTTTGAAAATGGATGTAATTTTTAAAAATTATACATTTATGTGATAATTATAGATCCAATAAAAATGACTACATCTTTTCTTGAAGGACTTAGGGAAAGGATGGGTGGTCATCCACCCCTAAGTGACTTCATTATTTTAAAAAACTTAGAAAAAAAATCTCTTGCTTATCCAGATTGACAACAGTAGACCTTTAAAGTACAACGAGACACATTTGCTATGTTAATACCTGAGAGCAGCAAAGAATGAACTCTAAATCCATAGAAAGCTCTTAAAACTCACAGAGAATAAAATAAAATCCAATGAGATAGATGTGAGGATTTCTTGAGTCTCCATGAGAAAACCTTTAATATTGAAAAGTGGAGAATACAAGTGAGTTGAAAATAAATTACCCATACATGATGATGGAATCAAGACTTTGAGTCATATGATATGAGAAGGAGTTGCCACAGACACCTTTCTAGAGACATGATTTGGTGAATTGTGGTAATCCAGTGTGACTGATAAAAATCTAGACATTATCCTGAATATTTGGAAGCTAAAGAGAAAGAATGATCCTTCTATACAAGAATATAACAAAGCCAGTTTGGTGAGGTACACCTGTAGTCCCAGCTTCTCAGCTATTCTTGGGGCTGAGGCAAGAGGATCCTTTAAGCTCAGAGAGTTCAAGGCCAGATGGGCAAAATAGCAAGCAAGAAAGAAAAAAATAAAAAACAGAAAAGAAGATGGATCTTTGGTGAAGGAGGCATTTACTTGATTTACTTGTGAGCATGATTAAAATAAACAAGGTTGACTAAAAAGAGAAAATCAAGGAGTAAGAGGAGATAAAACAGGAGGACTCAACTTTACCTGAACAGTGATATTAAATCCAAGTCAACACTTGAACCACGCACAGTTATTTCATAAGGCATTGAATCAGAGTTCATACCTGAGGCAAATGTATTTATTGCATAGGACAGTCCACTAAATGTGTGCACTAGTAGAAAAGAATGTGCTGCAGTAGCCATATTATCTCTATGGAATTTTATTGGACCAAAGAGGAAAAAAAACAAGAAATTAGCAAAAGGAGTTTAAAAATCCACAGAAAGCACAGCAGATAGTATTAGGGCTATGAATATGAATTTTAAAGCCAAACCCGTGAAGACACAAACCCCGTGGAGTAGAATCCTGATGTGAAGAGGAAGAGAATGAGTCCATGGGTTATGAGGAAAATAGAACCAACAAGGAGAACTTGTGAAACATTCCATGGGGTAGAAAGTTCCTTTTGTGAGAGGAGTTGACCTCCCTGCCGAATTTTCTATGTATCTTTTTTTTCAAATTGTGGTTAAAAACCACATAATGTTAGACTGACTGCTTCAACCATTTTTAAATATAAAGTCCAGTAGGGTTGTGTTCCTTCATTTTGCTGTACAATAGGTTGTAACAGGGGGCTGGGGATGTGGCTCAAGCGGTACGCTCGCCTGGCATGCGTGTGGCCTGGGTTCGATCCTCAGCACCACATACAAACATGGAAAGCTGGGAATGGAGCCACCATTTGACCCAGCTATTCCCCTTCTCGGTCTATTCCCTAAAGACCTAAAAAGAGCATGCTACAGGGACACTGCTACATCGATGTTCATAGCAGCACAATTCACAATAGCAAGACTATGGAACCAACCTAGATGCCCTTCAATAGATGAATGGATAAAAAAAAAATGTGGCATTTATACACAATGGAGTATTACTCTGCATTAAAAAATGACAAAATCATAGAATTTACAGGGAAATGGATGGCATTAGAGCAGATTATGCTAAGTGAAGCTAGCCAATCCCTAAAAAACAAATGCCAAATGTCTTCTTTGATATAAGGAGAGTAACTAAGAACAGAGTAGGGTCGAAGAGCATGAGAAGAAGATTAACATTAAACAGGGATGAGAGGTGGGAGGGAAAGGGAGAGAGAAGGGAAAATGCATGGAAATGGAAGGAGACCCTCAGAGTTATACAAAAGTACATACAAGAAGAAGTGAGGGGAAAGGGAAAAATAATACAAGGGGGACAAATGAATGTCAGTAGAGGGGGCAGAGAGAGAAGAGGGGAGGGGAGGGGAGGGGAGGGGGGATAGTAGAGGATAGGAAAGGCAGCAGAACACAACAGACACTAGTATGGCAATATGTAAATCAATGGATGTGTAACTGATGTAATTCTGCAATCTGTATGTGGGGTAAAAATGGGAGCTCATAACCCACTTGAATCAAAGTGTGAAATATGATATATCAAGAACTATGTAATATTTTGAACAGCCAACAATAAAAAATTAAAAAAAAAGATGTTGTGTCCACCGAAAACTAAAAAAAAAAAAAAAAAAAAAAAATATTAAAAAATTCTCTCTCTCTCTCTCTCTAAAAAAAAAAAAAAAGATCACAACAATTTTTTTATCTTGCAGAATTGAAACTCTTTATCATGAAACACCAATTCCCCTACCATCTTCCCACCAGTCTTGATACTTTCCACTTCCTGTTTCTTTGATTTACTTACTCCAGGTAGTTTGTATGAGTAGAACCATAGAGTTATTCATCCTTCTGAGTATTGTAGTTTTCCTGTGCCTGATGCAGTTTGGGTCTATATGGATCCTTTCAACAGGTTAAAAAAAAATTCCTATCCTTGCGAATTATGCAAGTGAAACAATGCAAAAAAACAATTAATACTGAGCAAAAAACTAATTGAAATATACACTTTGAAATGCTGCTTTTTACAACAACAACAAAAATTTTTTTTGAGAAGTACATAAGCCAAAATGATGGATTAGGTATTGGTGTTTAACAGAGATTAAAATAAATGTATGCTACTTTTGCTTTGTGCCAGGAAGAAACCTTTTAAAATACTTTATTGATTTTAAAGTAAGCTTAATGTATTTTAACTGAGCTAAGCGACTTGAGGGAGAATGCAACTAATGATGGATTTTTTAATAATGTTTTCATAAAACATTAAAATAGGTCTTCGTTCCACTCATCTTTCACAATGACAATACTCCTTGCTAGATTAATCTTAAAATAAACTTGATGTATTTTAATCCTGTGTAAAGCTTTCATATGCATTGTAATGTATTTTAATAAAATATATAAATGATGACATCTCTGTAAATAGTTTTATATGCAGGCAGATATTGCTGAGCTCGCTGGCCTTTATAGACTGAGGTTATCAAGTGTCTTGCAGGCTTTGAAAGAGGCCTTCTCAACTCCTTTTGGAAAAAAAAATAGAATATCTTGCACACTGTGAGAACTGGTAATTAGTTTTTATTTAGAAAGTATATTAAGTGTTATGAGAGAGCATTTGTGAAAGCACTAATGAATATACTGTATTTACCCATCATCAAACACATCAAATAAAAGGACGAATGTTCTGAAGTAAGCAACTTTCAACAATCAGGATGTTTTCATAATTACTGTGCTGCCCTTACAAAAAGTAGACATTCCTTGCTGTCTAAATCAAGTTATCTTTTAAAATGTCTTTCCAGTGATATAGGTGGGTGGTAGCCAAAAGCAAAACTGATGACCTTTGGGGAAATTGTGTGGATTATAATGATGGGGGTAGGGGAAGCAAATTTGAAATGAAAAGGTGTTATCTATTATGTGAAGGAATTTCCACAAAGCATTGAATGCTGAATATTTGGTAGATATACCACTGATCTTTGCAGGATCATTATAAACCCATTTAAGTAAGAGATTTATAGAACTGGGGGGTGAGATAAGAGAAGAAAATAGCTAAATCCTGGTTATAAATAATGTCAGATTGTGCATAAAGATGATATGATTAGAAATTAGTGGGGTATGAGTAGAAGGAAGGTATCAATGAGCGAGCAGAAATGAAGCAAGATACTCTGAGACCCTACTGCCTCCCCTAAAGTTAAGGACTTTAGGTTGCAGTGGCAAGACTCCTTAAGCAGAGGAGTAAGGAGTGTGCAGACTCATCTGAGCTCCTGGATTAGGGAAAGATTCATGCAAAAATAACCTAGGAGTTTTCAACATTTCTTAAAAAAAAAAAAAAAAAGACACATCTCTGAATGAGTCATTTCGTCCTCAGATACACATGGATCTCTCTAAAAGTAAATCAGCATTGCTTGTTAATGCTGGAGTCACGGTCCAAGTCATTATACCAGAGAGACAGTGTGACCAAGGGTTCTAGAAGAGAGTTATGACCCTAGGAACTTTAAGTATTGGTCAAGGAGAACCTCATTTGGACAATTCATCCCTATGAAATTGGTTTATGTCTCTTGATCTTGATCTAAGGAGGGGGGAAACCATAGTGAATTTCACCATTGAAGAAATTTTATGGTAAAGGAGACCTTGGAAATTATAGTCAATGGTTCTCCATAGGGAGTGCTACTTCAATATCCCAGACATGGAAACCAACTTCCTCTCAATTCCATTAACCTCTCCTCACTATTCTCCCTTTGCCTCATAAATAAGAGCCATAAAAATTATTTAAAAGCTCGGGGGTGAATATGGGGCTTCATTCTTTAAATGCCTAAGCTTTCCTCTCAGATCTTGAAGTGAAAGAGAGCAAAGATACATCTGGGCAATAGCTCAAAAAAATTGAATCCAACATAATAGGAAAAAGATTCATAAAAAGCTTCTCTAAAGTAAAGATTATAAATGTCCTGAGCTGTTTTGAAAATATAGTTTTGTTGCCAGGTTAAAGCAAGCGCCATTTTCCAGAATACTTATTTAAATAAATTCCATGCTGCAAAGAAATTGCTTAGATAGATTTGAAAATGTGAACTTAATACTTCTTAATTGCTTGTGAGATAGAAAACAATATACCTACGTAAATGAAATGGAAATCATAGAACAAAATTGTTGTAGAAGCTAAGGGACCATGTAGGGGCTAGTTTAATTCTGTCATTTTATACATAAAGTGAATGAGTCTTATAAGCAAAACTGATTGTCCTACATCATACCAAGCCAAGATGCATACCTAACTGCCCTGATGTCATGCCAAAGCACACTTTAGTTGGAGGATTTATTTTTTTATTAATAGAAATGATGAGGAAAAAGGAAGGAAAAACAGGGGCATAGTATAAGAAGCAAGAAATGAAAGATTAGACCAGGCTTTTGTTAAACTGGAAAGATGTGAAAACCACCAGAGATCAAGAAAATCATGTTGAGGAAGTTAGGACAAAAAAGATCATAGGAATTCTTAACTGAGGCTATTTGGATTTTTCCAGAAAATCAGAATGAGCACAAGTATGAGACTGCAATATCTGATTCTGGGAGCACTCTTCTGTGCACCTTGACTTAAGTGTAAGAAATGATAACCCACAGATACTACTAAGAGCAGAGCCTCTCACCTTGAATGTCAGTCCTATTTGAGTAGAAAACATAGGCACAGAATTTTTGAATCTGTAATCATTTAGAGGACTCGGGAAGTCAGGATCCCCTGATCATACCCACTGTTAAATATGAGAGACAAAATACATTTTAAAAGTTCATATTTTGTTTTCCTTTTACATCACTAGAAAAGAATGTGAAAAAAGAAGTTGCCATAAGTGTTTACGTGGAAATAAATCTTTACCAACACACAACTAAAAATATTTTCACATATTCAGAATAACCAATTAGATATATCGATTTTCTTGATATATAAGATTTTTTGTTCGAACCAAAAGCTTTTATTTTTCTGTTGATTTTTAAAAAGATATGCTTTTCTTTGGATAATAATGACCATCATATCACATTCCACCATCATTGCTAACCTCTTGCCTGCTCCCTACCACTCCCACCCCTCTGCCCTATCTAGAGTTCGTCTATTCCTCGCATGTTCCCTCCCCCTACCCAACTATGAACCAGCCTCCTTATGGTAGAGAAAACGTTCAACATTTGGTTTTTATATAAATCAAAAAAATTAATTAAAAAAACAAAACTAAAATATAGCATTTGTTTTAAGATTTTATAAATATACGTTTTTCTAATGTGTATCTATACAGTTTCTTATTTTTTAAAATCTTTCCTTGATCTTTTGCATTTATAAAGATGACTGATTTTTCCTATTTTAATCTATTAATGTGACAAATTACACTGACCAATTTTCAAATAATAAACAAACTTTGTCTTCCTGGCATAATTTTTTTTAAAAAAAGATATGCTTTTCTATAAAAATCCTGAGGATTATTTGGTTTAATTTTTGCTATAAAATCTGTGATAAATTTCCAAGTTTTTTTTCAATTTTAAACAGGCATCAACTTCTACTATTCAATACAGTTTTTATGTCTTAACTGTGGTATAACAGAATCTACTATAATGGATTCAGAATGATCCCTTGCCAATTGACAGTCATTGGGATATATCATCATTAACACATACCAACAGAAATATGATCTACAACATATTGATTCAACCACAGTCATTTCATCACATTTCAGCATCCATAGTTTTCAGTCACTGGATCAGAATTGGATCCGGTTTTATACCCACCCCCCCATCTTAAAATTAAGCATTACCCTAAGCAAACTAATAGGGTAGGCCATTTAAGTAGACAATGCCAAACATCCTTATCCACTGCCATTTGAAATCTTAGCATGTAAATTATTTTTATGAAAAGAAATTTTTCATATGAAAATCTATTATATCTTAGATAAAATCTCAACTTAGTAACTTTTCATTTTTATCAACTCTGGATCTTAAAAACAATAAAACAAGTGTCTGGAGTAATTTTTTATAATTCTTCCCTCAGTTAGTATTTGTTAGTTTTACAATTCCAAATAGCTTCCTACTTTCATTAAGATGAAAAAATAATTCAGGGTATTTTAAAACTCTCTACTAAATTATCATTATGTGTTGAATAATGAAGGCAATTATGTTATGGTGTTTCCTTTTTCTGGGTACACGGGCCATCCATGCCATCTATGAAGTCATATTTGAAATCATAGTGGCTATGTTTGTTTCACAAAATAATGAATCAGCATGGTTTCTATGAAATTGAGACATTCTTACTTGATAATTTTACCTTCAGGGAAATTCTAAGATTAACTGCATTTCGTATCATGATTCAGAAGCATAAAATCAGTGAAAGATAATGAATTTGAAATCCTCCTGATATCAAATTATTCATATTCAGTGATGGGGCTAATATTTGTACTCATAATAAAAGAGCAAACAATAATTTTGAGAGATTAATGGGCCTAAAATTTCTTTAAAAATCTAGATATTTTACTTCACTCAAGTTTTCATGGTGTGTTGTTCTTGTTTTCAGTGGACAAATATTTAGTCATGGTCACATTCTCTGTGCCCCATACTTTACAGAAGCAGAAGGAAAAATTTAGCCTTAATCTAATATTTTAGCATCCAAGATAATTTATTTTACTCAAAGGTAGAATTAGATAAAAAATTATAGAGTACCAACTTATCAGGCTATTATTAGATGCTATAATTTATATGGTCTACATTGATTTTTTTTCACTGTAGAAGCTAATACACATACTTTCAGATTTAGCAAGAGGACTTTAAAAAGGAAATATAAAATCTACAAAGCATCTATCTCCATGAAATTTAATACCAGCAAATGCATGAGCACTGAACTGAACAAAAAGCAGTCTATATTTTATATTACTTAATTTCTCTATCGCCCTTTAGCACATAATCCTAACCACAAAATCTCATTTTCTTCTGTTCCAATAATTTTAACATGATAAAGAACAAAAAGGTACAACTGTTTCTATTACTTTAAGAATAAAATCATTTTTTTTCCTAGTCAAAGACAATATGAGTTTAATTGAAATGCAATTCTTTAAAAACTTACACTATCAGCAAATGGATTTGACAAAAAAGATGATCCTTTGCTCTCTGACAGCTGAGAAACCAGCTGAAACATCGCTCACACAAATTCTAGGTCTAAAATTTTTAAATAAAAATTCTTATGATGTAGTTAAGATTTTAAGTGAAAAAATGTCCCCATTCTTTAGCAACCTATAGATCCTGAAGAAGCAAAGAGTTGAGGGCATGATCTATGCTGCAGATTCCCACATTCAATTGACTAAAAAATTATGAGATCAAGAAGGACCTAAGCCAGCATGAATCAGACTCATCAAAAAATTAATCAACATATTTAGGGTACAACCTGATTTAGAATGCAACAAATTTCAGACATAAAATAGTAAAAATGAATAAATAAATAAATAAATAAATAAAGTGCATACATTATTTAAAATTTAAAAGAAGAAAAATATTGATGAAACTACATGTGTCTACAATAAATCACCAAGAAGACTTGAAAAATCATGAAGCAGAACATTCAGAGAAAATATGATTTGGGGTATGTAAAACAAAAAGGATGGTTTAGAAACAAATAAGTTAAAAATCAGTGAACTAGTTAATGTGAAGAATTAATACTCAGAGTATAGCAGAAAGGCAGGAAGAGGTAAAATATTAAAATAAATGTTAGAGATGCAGAATGAAAAGTCTTATCAGCATCAGGAAGTCTCAGAAAGTAGAGACGCAATATTTAGTTCATTAAGTCTGAGTTTCATTTGTTAAAAACCAATAAAGTGTATTTATCAAAGGATACAGAGACCATAACCTATATAAGCAAATTTAACAGGGGAAATATTCTTTTAAATCTGCAAAACACTAAAGACAGAGAGGATCTAAGTTTGAAGCCAGAAAGGAAGAGGGATATATAGCATAAAATCAGATCACCTACAAAGCAACCACAATTACACTGATACCTGACTTCTCAATAGTTAAAAAGAAACAGCGGGATCCAATATTTCTAGTCATGAAGAGAGTCCTAGTCAACCAGAATCAGAGAAGAAGATGTGACAACAGAACAAAGGTCAGAGACAAGGGAAATTCAAAGATGCTATGAAGCTGGCTTTGAAGATGAGGGAAGGGCTTTGAATCAGAGAATTTGCACAGCTACTGGTAGCTGGAAAAGGCCAGGGGACGATGCTCCCCCAGAGCACCTAAAAGGAGGACAGCTCTGCTGACAGCTTGCTCTGGGCCCAGTAAGATCCATTTCACACTTTTGACCTCCACAAATGTAAGACAATAAGATTGTGCTCTTTAAGTCTCTGAGTTTGTAGTAACTCAACACAACAGCAAATAGGAAAATACTAAGAGTAGCTTGTGTGTGTGTACACAGCATAAACAAGTTGTATTCACCCCAGGACTGTAAGGAGTGTTTAATATTATATAGCCAATTAATTCAATTTACCACATTCATTGCTTAAAAGGAAGAAAAATTATGACAGATTGATAAACGTTTTCTGATGAAATACAAAATTAAATTATAATTAAAAACGAATAAATTTGATGATGACTAATAATGGTGCAAAACTTCTTTCTCTTGATAAGGGTGTCTATGAAGTATCTATAGAAATTGTTAGTCTCATCAGTAAAAACATATCATTGTTTTTAAAATCACCAACAAGGCAAGGAATCTACCATCATTATATATATTTCATAATAAAACAAATATAAAATTAAGGATTAGAGAAGAAATAAAATTGTGATTTTTATGAGCAGTATGATAATCTAAACAGAAAAACCTTATGTGTCTTTAAATAAATTACTAAGAAAAATTATTGGCTTAGCAAGTTGGCTGACCATAGCATCAATACTCTGCAAACCAATTGCATTTCTGTATCTTAATGTGGTGGACAGGCATTTGGGTGGTCCTCTATGATCTCTACTTCTATTATTTTTGCCTATGTATAATCCCCTCACTGTGAGTATCATGAGTTAAACCTACAACTTGCTGTTAACTAATAGAAATTATTACCAGATGTCACTTCCATCATAAACATTAAATGAGACTTCATCCTTCTTGCAGTTTCTAAAGAACAACTCCCTTTGCTTGCTTGCTTAAGCAAGCCCTACTTATGGTAAAGAAGTGTGGAACATATATAGCAGCTATTGGCAGCCTATGGAAACTTAGAGTCACATCCAGATGGCAGCCAGAAGAAAGATGGGGCTCTGAGTCCTACAATCACAAGGAAATTTATACTTCAAAAATTCTGAGTGAGCACTGAAATGACTATACTACACAGTTGAGCCTCTAGATAAGAATGCAGTTCAGTACACCCCTTGCAGCCTTGTGAAACTCTAAGCCAAGAAACACATCAAGTCATACTGCATTCCTGACTCACAGAAGCTGTGTGATAATACAACATACACCACATGCCATATCTTATCATGCCATAACACAACATGGATGACACAGTATAACACAATATAGAATGTTATAACATGAAAATTACATAAGATGGAGTAACATAACATATACAATAGTATGTCATGACACATGACAACATGTTGTAATATGTGGCAGCACATGATATGACATGTTATGACATCCCCTAGGTGACATGTTATGAATGTGTTAATATAGCATAATACAGCATAAGATGGCACACTGTACCATACCATGTCATAAGCAGGCCATGATATACCATGACAACATGTACAACTCAGTAGCACTATACTGCAAGATGCAATAAGTAGCCACAACATATGATAACATCCAATAATTTACTTTTACGTATCCCAATATGCAATACTATGACATATCATAGCATGATTTAACATGTTATAGCATAGTATAGCATGTCATAAAAATTTTTGCATGATATAACATTCAACATAACCATGTTTAGCATGTCATGATATTTGATGACATGGTATAATATGCAACCTCATACATTATGTTGTTATATACAATAACATGCCATAATATATGTAGGACTGGGGATATACCTCACTGGCAAAGTGCAACGATATTCAGTCCCTAGAACTACAAAAATAAATAAACGACTTTTACTCATTTTTTTCATCACCAATGCCAAATAACTTGTCTGTAGCCTGAAACAAAATGTCTGCAGAGAAAAAAAAAATCAAATCAAAATATTTAACTAGAGTGATTTACTTGTCATTCTTGGATTAATTGTATCAAATATTTAGGTTCATCAAGGAGAATTCTTATCTGAATAAATCTATTTTAAAACCTATTTATTCTCTTCAATAAATTTGATGGAGTTTGGGGCTCATTACGATTTCATGTCTTAAGTACATTGCACTGTGTAAGATCAGTCTCATGAAATTTTTAGCATTGTCTCTTGTCTTGTTGAACTAACTAAACAGGCTAGATGTAGAAATAAGCCTTTTGTGTCAGAAAACGCACTGTTTCTTCAAAAAGGTAGACATACTTAATAAGAAAAAAGCCAGTGAAAAAATTAGGCATTTGTTGCTAATCAGTCATGAACACTAAGTGGATGCACATGAAACAAATCAATATAGCAGACACAAACTTGAGCAGAAAAACTGATAAATTCTAAGGTACACCATTAGGGATACTAGTTTGAAAGGGACAACTTCTTATGTCAGGAGTGGAGATGCATTAGGTATAGTCATTGCCTTTGGGACCATTGCAGACTGTCAATCACATACAGGTAAAGAGAAGCATTTCAACAACATTAAAGGGCTGACATTATTCATGTAAGATAATATGGTCCCTGCAGGATTCAGAAAAGCAAGGTGAGATTTCTGCCTGATGGCTCTGTAAGCTCACACTTTGAGCAGAGCCCTGTGTTCTAAACATACAAAAATAGAAACTTAATGAAGGCAGATGAGTTCCAGAATAAGACAAAGGTCTCTGAAAACAGGAACAATACAGAGAAGTAGGATAAAATGCAAGGGGGACTGTGCTACCAGTGTAGAAGCAGACAGAGGATACTGAGTTTGTCTTCCTAGGGTGAAAGGACAAAACCAGCAGAGGAATGGAAGGCTGATTTTTCAAGACAAGAAAAACCACTGCTTTCCTCTGGGACCATTGCTCACACTGGGTTTATACCAAGCAATAAAAAGAAGCAAACCTCACTTTTATTTGAGAAATGAACCAAAGAGCCCCAAAATTCAGCCATAAATTTCAGGGACTGAATTTATAATATCTTTACTCTCTTCAAAGAGCAGGAATTCCCAAACAAGAGCTCTTCATGGACCAGCAGGTAACATGTATGTTAGGGAGAAATGGGGGTGATCATAAATACAACCCAGAGAGAGCAATCAGGAAGGAGAGAATAAACTTGAGTCCTAAACAGTTAATAAATAAAATTGCTTTAAAGTCAAGATGAGACTGCAGATCAAAATTCTAAAACAGATAAAAAATATACTGCTAAGAAAAACAGTCAAAATACAGAAGATAATTTTAGTTTACGTAATCATAAACTGATAAAATAAAATGATAAAGCATGCTTAGAATGACCCAAGATAAATAAAATTCTTTAAAATGGAATGAGAAATTATAAAACAAAAATATAAGAATAATAGAAGAGGGGATGAATAAGAAGGAAAATATATTATCAGTGGTATAAATTAATACATACAGGCACTCAAAAATTTAATTCATTTGTTGGAAATTCTGTGATCAATCTTGATCTGACTAGGTCTCCCATCATTAAAATAAAAAAAAAAAAATCACAACACTAGGCAGAATATAACACAAACCACAGAAATCTGATTTCTGAGAGAAAGGAAACAAATAGATGAACCTATTATTGCCCCCAATTTCCATCACATTTTGGACTGCACCACAAGGAGGGGGTTACCTAAGAGGAGTCCTAGTGTTGTAGTGAGGAATATTAACAAGAGAAAGAGGGATGGGGATATAGCTGAGTTGGTAGAGTGCTTGCCTTGCATGCACAAGGCCCTGAGTTCAATCCCCAGTACCAAAGAGAGAAAGAGAGAGAGAAAGAGAACTTCAGAAATCTGCAGAGGAACCACCTTGAGAGTTTGACTAAGTCATGTGTTACCAATAGCTTAATTCAGAGTCTGCAAGGCCATACAAAGTAGATGCCAGGGAAAATAATTATGGGAAGCAACAAGTAGAACATCCATCAGAGTTTGAGTTTGCATAGGACTGAGACACTTCCGTTCTGACAGGGTAGGCTGCACACTCTGAATGAAGAGACCAATGACAGGCTGGAGTTAGAAGAACAGCTCATCTAGACCCTGCAGTTACCTTCTCTTCTTTCTAAAGCTTCCCTGCAAATACTACAAAAAGCTTATGTAAATGTTAAAAGGCTACAAAATAATGGGAAAAGAGAAGAAAATGGTAGCTTTTTTTTTTTAGAAGAAAGAAAAAATAAATGAAGAGATAGCTGATTTAGTAAGGGAAAGCAGGAAATGAGTTTATGGTACATGGCATAAAAGAAGGGCTGAGAGATCACCTGAGATTATTTTTTTGGAGATTATAAAACAAAAGGTCTCCAAATGGAGGGCCAGTGGGTACAAGGCATGTGTATAATAGAAAAAACAAGGGACTGAGTGAAAAGCACCATCATCAGAAAAATTCATTCTTCTTTACCTATTTCTCACAACTCCAGAAAGCAGTCTTATAACCTAGATAAAATTCTGGAGGATAGCAAAAATGAGAACCAAGATTTAATAGGTTGCAAAAGAATGTTATTAGAATCTTTCAGGATAGTAGAAAAACACAGAGATAGGAAATAAGAAAGAAGAGATAACATTGGAAAGTTAGACTAGCAAAGACAATATCTAAATAATAAAGGTTTAGCCACGGCTGGTGCAAAAGCCAGTTGCATGAATAAGCTATTTTGGTAGGAATGAGAGCACATTCCCCCAAAAGGGAATCATCTGAATTCACATATCTGTGGGTGGAGTTGTGAAATTATTTCACAAGACATATCAAAAATTAGGAAAAGTAAAACCGCTCACAAATTACAAACCAGAACCTGTGGAGTTTAAAGTGATTGAAAAGAGAAAAATAGACCTTTATAATCAAGACAGATTAAAAATAAATAAACCCAAAATTTTTAAAAAAAGAATAAAGGAAAACAAGAACACTGGAAATGTAGCTCAGCAGTTAATGTACCCCTGGGTTCAGTCCCCAGTATCAAATAAAACAAAACAGAAAAACTCCCCAAGCAAGCAAAAAAAGCTGTGGGGTATGGCATGGTGGCACACGCCTGTAATCCCAGTGGCTCTGGGGGCTGGGGCAGGAGGATTGCAAGTTCAAAGCCAGCCTCAACTACTTAGACAGGCTCTAATGAATTTAGCAAGACCCTATCTCAAAATAAATTTTAAAAGGGCTGGGGATGTGGCTCAGTGCTTGAGCACCCCTGGGTTCAATCTCTAGTACCCAAAACAAAACAAAACAAAAAAAGAAAGGAATGGGATAAACCTAGGGTTAAAAAAAGTGAGAGAGCAGTATGTAAAGAAATTATTAAACAAAAACGAAGAAAGAATAAAGAGAATCAAGAAACCCAACCGGGGCTGGGGATGTGGCTCAAGCGGTAGCGCGCTCACCTGGCATGTGTGCGGCCCGGGTTCGATCCTCAGCACCACATACAAACAAAGATGTTGTGTCCACTGAAAAAACTAAAAAAATAAATATTAAAAAAAATTCTCTCTCTCTCTCTCTCTTTAAAAAGAAAAAAAAAAAGAAACCCAACCGATGACATTTTGAAAAGATCAATTGACTTCTCAAAACTTTGTCAGAATTGATCAAAGAGCGAAAGCAGGATGAAAAATAGATATAACTAGAAACAGAATCCAGATTTTGAAAATTAAGGACAATAAACAACTTCATGCTAATGAATTTGACAGCTACTGAAACACATAATTTTTTAAGAGAAATCAGAGTTTAAAAAAAATAATAATAAATTCTGGAGAAAAATAAGCCAAAACTAGGAGTTGTGGAAAAGAATGGTGAATATGATTCTCATTTTCTCATTAAGTTAACTTCTTTTGCAATGTTATATTTTAATATTAATATGATAATTTTAGGTGCAAATTGTACAGGATGAACCCCAAGTAGGAAAAGTCAGAGCTGGAAGAAACTTTATGTATCTTCAAATGTAATCTCATATTTTATATATAAATACTGGAGTCAAGATGGTTAGTAACTTCATGAAATTAATAAATTTAGCTTAAAACCTCAGAGACAAAACTAGAACAAAATTTTCTTGCTTACTCTTCCTATAATCTTATGACTGTGTCATCATGCTTTATCTTTCCATTTAGACAGAATTCACCATTTGACCAAATTTTGAAAACATTCAAAATAGATGTAAAATTACACATCTGTTCACAGATTTGAGTTGCTTTTACTATGTGACTCATTCAAATTTGGTCTGTACTTCTCAATATTGTCAGACTGTGGCATAACTTAGAGTTCATGTGGCATGACTGCTACATGGAAAATAAGGAGAAACACATTATTTGAAAACATTTTAAAGTGTTCTAAGTAACATACATATCCAACAACAAAATAATCATTCACCTCCTCTCACTTTGGTGGATACAAATGAGTTCACTATATATGTATTTTAGCATTAAGATGATTTACTTAACTGATATTTGCATGAATGTCTATGCATTAAAATGGAGACACGTGATCTAATTTTCATATCACTCTATGAGAAATACAGCTTTTCTCCTCTTACTGCACCATTCTGCACTTATCTGATCAAAGGATGACAGAAATTCCATGCATAATTGATTACAATTGAGTCTCAATGGCATGCTACCTCAAAATGTATCACTTTTATAACCTTAGTGTAGGGAACACCTCTCCAATGTATCTTTCCATTGACTTTTCTACCTGATTAAAAAGGCAGCATCAGGACTTGACAGTAACTATTTAATCAGAAAACCTATAACCCAGAGAGCCACTCATTATATGGAATCTAAGTTAGGATCTGTTTTCTTAGGCACTTATTTTTCCCTTTGCTTTTTTTTTATTTTTTTTTTTTTGTCAAAAGTAAGAGAGTTAAATGTGATTCAAAGATGATAACATCATTGACTTCTTTATTTCCCATCATTTTTTTTCCTATGGTACAGAATGTGGAAAAGGAAAATCCTTGAATCCATTGCTCTATTGGTTTTGAAGCCATATGAGAAGGAGTTTTATATATTAGAACCTTTATATTATATTTATATATATTCTTCCTGCAAGGTAGGCGGGCCTGTGACCCACCGGCAGAAGAGGAGCAGCGGCCTGCTGAGAGGCAGAGCCGCCCCCTCCCCCTGCGCCGGCAAAGTAGAGGGAACTGTGACCACGCACAGAGCAGGCCCAGCGGCCTGCTGAGGGGCAGAGCCGCCCCCCCACCCCCCGCGCCTGCCAGGTAGGTGGAACGGTGACCACGGACAGAAAAGGCCCAGTGGCCCGCGGCGGGACAGAGCTTCCAATCACTCCTGCAAGGTAGGCGGGCCTGCGACCCACCAGCAGAAGAGGAGCAGCGGCCTGCTGAGAGGCAGAGCCGCCCCCTCCCCCTGCACCGGCAAGATAGAGGAAACTGTGACCACGCACAGAGCAGGCCCAGCGGCCTGCTGGGGGGCAGAGCAGCCCCCCACCACCCGCGCCTGCCAGGTAGGTGGAACTGTGACCACCGACAGAAAAGGCCCAGTGGCCCGCGGCGGGACAGAGCTTCCAATCACTCCTGCAAGGTAGGCGGGCCTGCGACCCACCGGCAGAAGGGGAGCAGCGGCCTGCTGAGAGGCAGAGCCGCCCCCTCCCCCCAGCGCCTGCAAGGTAGACAGAACTGTGACCACCATCAGAACAGGCCAGACCTGCAACCGAGAGACAGAACAGGCCCAGTGGCCTGAGGAAGGGTAGAGCCGCCCCCCCCCGCGCCTGCAAGGTAGTCGGACCTGCGACCCACTGGCAGTACAGCCCCAGAGGCCTGCAGAGGGGCAGTGCCGCTGCCTGCGCCTGCAAAGTAGACAGAACTGTGACCACCGACAGAACAAGCCTAGCGGTCCGCAGAGGGACAGAGCCACCGCCCGCGCCTGCGAGGGAGACTTTGCAACTATACAAGACCAATATAAATATATAGGGGGAAAATTCAATAGCACAACAGTTTCACCAAGTAGAAAGGAACGCGAACAGTATGAAGAGACAAGGAAAGAAAGGACCACAAGCATTGCAGGTCAACTCAACGTTAGAAGAGGTAATAGCTGCAGCAGATGGAATGTCAGATAAAGAATTCAGGATATACATGCTTCAGATGATCTGGAGTCTCAAGGAAGACATCAGACAGCAAAATCAGACAATGAAAGATCACTTCAACAATGAATTACATAAACAAATCCAAGAAGCAAAAGATCAACTATACAGGGAAATAGAGGTTATAAAAAACAAACAAACAGAAATCCTAGAAATGCAGGAAGCAATAAGCCAACTTAAAAACTCAATTGAGAATACTACCAGCAGAGTAGAACACTTAGAAGACAGAACATCAGACAATGAAGATAAAGTATTTCAACTTGAAAAGAACATAGACAGCTCAGCAAGACTGTTAAGAAACCATGAGCAGAACATCCAAGAAATATGGGATAACATCAAGAGACCAAATTTAAGAGTCATTGAGATACAGGAAGGGACAGAGTTTCAAACCAAAGGAATGAGCAATCTATTCAATGAAATAATACGAGAAAACTTCCCAGACTTGAAGAATGAGACAGAACCCCAAATCCTAGAAGCCTACAGGATGCCGAATGTGCAAAATCATAAGAGACCCACACCTAGACACATTATAATGCAGATGCACAACATACAGAATAAGGAGAGAATTTTAAAAGCTACAAGAGAAAGGAAGCAGATCACATTTAGGGGTAAGCCAATCAGGATAACAGCTGATCTTTCAACACAGACTCTGAAAGCTAGAAGATCCTGGAATAACATATTTCAAACACTGAAAGAAAATGGGTTCCAACCAAGAATTGTGTTTCCAGCGAAATTAAGCTTCAGGATGGAAGATGAAATTAAAACCTTCCACGATAAACAAAAGTTAAAAGAATTTGCAGCTAGAAAACCATCTCTTCAAAACATCCTTGGCAAAACATTACAGGAAGAGGAAATGGAAAATAACAATGAAAACCAACAGTGGGAGGTAGGACACTAAAGGGGGGAAAATAATCAAAGAGGAAAACAAACCATGTTTAGTAACATAAATAAACAAATATGGCTGGAAGAACAACCCATATCTCAATAATAACCCTAAATGTTAATGGCTTAAACTCACCAATCAAGAGACACAGGCTAGTAGAATGGATCACAAAACAAGACCCAACAATATGCTGCCTACAGGAGACGCATTTGATAGGAAAAGACATACATAGGCTGAAGGTGAAAGGTTGGGAAAAATCATATCACTCATATGGACTTCGGAAACAAGCAGGAGTATCCATACTCATATCAAATAAAATAGATTTCAAGCCAAAGTTAATCAAAAGGGATAAAGAGGGACACTACATACTGCTCAAGGGAACCATACACCAACAAGACATAACAATCATAAATATATATGCCCCAAACAATGGTGCAGCTATGTTCATCAAACAAACTCTTCTCAAGTTCAAGAGTCTAATAGACCACCATACAATAATCATGGGAGACTTCAACACACCTCTATCACCACTGGACAGATCTTCCAAACAAAAGTTGAATAAGGAAACTATAGAACTCAATAACACAATTAATAACCTAGACTTAATTGACATATATAGAATATACCACCCAACATCAAGCAGTTACACTTTTTTCTCAGCAGCACATGGATCCTTCTCAAAAATAGATCATATATTATGTCACAGGGAAACTCTTAGACAATATAAAGGAGTAGAGATAATACCATGCATCCTATCTGATCATAATGGAATGGAACTGAAAATCAATTATAAAAGAAGGAAGGGAAAAGAATACATCACTTGGAGAATGAACAATAGGTTACTGAATGATCAATGGGTTATAGAAGACATCAAGGAAGAAATTAAAAAATTCTTAGAGATTAATGAAAACACAGACACAACATATCGGAATCTATGGGACACATTGAAAGCAGTTCTAAGAGGAAAATTCATTGCTTGGAGTTCATTCCTTAAAAAAAGAAAAAACCAACAAATAAATGATCTCATACTTCATCTCAAAATCCTAGAAAAAGAAGAGCAAAACAACAGCAAAAGAAGTAGAAGGCAAGAAATAATTAAAATCAGAGCTGAAATTAATGAAATCGAAACAAAAGAAACAATTGAAAAAATTGACAAAACTAAAAGTTGGTTCTTTGAAAAAATAAACAAAATCGACAGACCCTTAGCGATGCTAGTGAAGAGAAGAAGAGAGAGAACTCAAATTACTAACATACGGGATGAAAAAGGCAATTTCACAACAGACACTTCAGAAATACAGAAGATAATCAAAAATTATTTTGAATCCTTATACTCCAATAAATTAGAAGATAGTGAAGGCATAGATAAATTTCTTAAGTCATATGATCTGCCCAGATTGAGTCAGGAGGATATAGACAACCTAAACAGACCAATATCAATTGAGGAAATAGAAGAAACCATCAAAAGACTACCAACTAAGAAAAGCCCAGAACCCGATGGGTATACAGCAGAGTTTTACAAAACCTTTAAAGAGGAACTAATACCAATACTTTTCAAGCTACTTCGGGAAATAGAAAAAGAGGGAGAACTTCCAAATTCATTCTACCAGGCCAACATCACCCTGATACCTAAACCAGACAAAGACACTTCAAAGAAAGAAAACTACAGACCAATATCTCTAATGAACCTAGATGCAAAAATCCTCAATAAAATTCTGGCCACTCGGATACAAAAACTTATCAAAAAAATTGTGCACCATGATCAAGTAGGATTCATCCCTGGGATGCAAGGCTGGTTCAATATACGGAAATCAATAAATGTTATTCACCACATCAATAGACTTAAAAATAAGAATCATATGATCATCTCGATAGATGCGGAAAAAGCATTCGACAAAGTACAGCATCCCTTTATGTTCAAAACTCTAGAAAAACTAGGGATAACAGGAACATACCTCAATATTGTAAAAGCAATCTATGCTAAGCCTCAGGCTAGCATCATTCTGAATGGAGAAAAATTGAAGACATTCCCTCTAAAATCTGGAACAAGACAGGGATGCCCTCTCTCACCACTTCTGTTCAACATAGTTCTCGAAACACTGGCCAGAGCAATTAGACAGACGAAAGAAATTAAAGGCATCAAAATAGGAAAAGAAGAACTTAAATTATCACTATTTGCAGATGACATGATTCTATACCTAGCAGACCCAAAAGGGTCTACAAAGAAACTATTAGAGCTAATAAATGAATTCAGCAAAGTGGCAGGATATAAAATCAACACGCATAAATCAAAGGCATTCCTGTATATCAGCGACAAATCCTCTGAAATGGAAATGAGGACAACCACTCCATTCACAATATCTTCAAAAAAAATAAAATACTTGGGAATAAACCTAACAAAAGAGGTGAAAGACTTATACAATGAAAACTACAGAACCCTAAAGAGAGAAATAGAAGAAGATCTTAGAAGATGGAAAAATATACCCTGTTCATGGATAGGCAGAACTAACATCATCAAAATGGCGATATTACCAAAAGTTCTCTATAGGCTTAACGCAATGCCAATCAAAATCCCAACGGCATTTCTTGTAGAAATAGAGAAAGCAATCATGAAATTCATATGGAAAAACAAAAGACCCAGAATAGCAAAAACAATGCTAAGCAGGAAGTGTGAATCAGGCGGTATAGCGATACCAGACTTCAAACTATACTACAGAGCAATAGTAACAAAAACAGCATGGTACTGGTACCAAAACAGGCGGGTGGACCAATGGTACAGAATAGAGGACACAGCAACCAATCCACAAAACTACAACTACCTTATATTTGATAAAGGGGCTAAAAGCATGCAATGGAGGAAGGATAGCATCTTCAACAAATGGTGCTGGGAAAACTGGAAATCCATATGCAACAAAATGAAACTGAATCCCTTTCTCTCGCCATGCACAAAAGTGAATTCAAAATGGATCAAGGAGCTTGATATCAAATCAGAGACACGCCGTCTGATAGAAGAAAAAGTTGGCTACGATCTACATACTGTGGGGTCGGGCTCCAAATTCCTCAATAGGACACCCATAGCACAAAAGTTAATAACTAGAATCAACAAATGGGACTTACTCAAACTAAAAAGTTTTTTCTCAGCAAAAGATACAATAAGAGAGGTAAATAGAGAGCCTACATCCTGGGAACAAATCTTTACTCCTCACACTTCAGATAGAGCCCTAATATCCAGAGTATACAAAGAACTCAAAAAATTAGACAATAAGAGAACAAACAACCCAATCAACAAATGGGCCAAGGACCTGAACAGACACTTCTCAGAGGAGGACATACAATCAATCAACAAGTACATAAAAAAATGCTCACCATCTCTAGCAGTCAGAGAAATGCAAATCAAAACCACCCTAAGATACCATCTCACTCCAGTAAGATTGGCAGCCATTATGAAGTCAAACAACAACAAGTGCTGGGGAGGATGTGGGGAAAAGGGTACACTTGTACATTGCTGGTGGGACTGCAAATTGGTGCAGCCAATTTGGAAAGCAGTATGGAGATTTCTTGGAAAGCTTGGAATGGAGCCACCATTTGACCCAGCTATTCCCCTTCTCGGTCTATTCCCTAAAGACCTAAAAAGAGCATGCTACAGGGACACTGCTACATCGATGTTCATAGCAGCACAATTCACAATAGCTAGACTATGGAACCAACCTAGATGCCCTTCAATGGATGAATGGATAAAAAAAAATGTGGCATTTATACACAATGGAGTATTACTCTGCATTAAAAAATGACAAAATCATAGAATTTACAGGGAAATGGATGGCATTAGAGCAGATTATGCTAAGTGAAGCTAGCCAATCCCTAAAAAACAAATGCCAAATGTCTTCTTTGATATAAGGAGAGTAACTAAGAACAGAGTAGGGTCGAAGAGCATGAGAAGAAGATTAATATTAAACAGGGATGAGAGGTGGGAGGGAAAGGGAGAGAGAAGGGAAAAATGCATGGAAATGGAAGGAGACCCTCAGAGTTATACAAAAGTACATACAAGAGGAAGTGAGGGGAAGGGGAAAAATAATATAAGGGGGACAAAGGATTGTCAGTAGAGGGAGCAGAGAGAGAAGAGGGGAGGGGAGGGGGGATAGTAGAGGATAGGAAAGGCAGCAGAATACAATAGACACTAGTATGGCAATATGTAAATCAATGGATGTGTAACTGATGTGATTCTGCAATCTGTATATGGGGTAAAAATGGGAGCTCATAACCCACTTGAATCAAATTGTGAAATATGATATATCAAGAACTATGTAATGTTTTGAACAGCCAACAATAAAAAATTTAAAAAAAAATAAATAAATAAATAAAATAAAAACTAAAAAAAAAAATAGTAAGAGAGTTAAATGTGATGCACAGATGATAACATCATTGACTTCTTTATTTCCCATCATTTTTTTCCTATGGTACAGAATGTGGAAAAGGAAAATCCTTGAATCCATTGCTCTATTGGTTTTGAAGCCATATGAGAAGGAGTTTTATATATTAGAACCTTTATATTTCAAGTGATGCAACTTGCAACCTTTGCCCATTCACACATCAATTATGTTGGCCCTTTGAGTGAAGCATTCTGGCTTCCATGTCCTGGGTTAGCTATCTGTGCTATGATTGTGGACCATGTTTAAATTATAAGGGATAGCATTATCTCATAAAAGAGGGGTTAATTATCATAAGAAAGAGAAAGACATTTAAGACATGCCAAAGTAATAAACATCCTTGATGGTTTTCACTTACTTGTGTGTATAATTAAGTATACATACAGATATAGGAATGAGTTCTAGGAGTTCTACTACTTGCTCTGCTGACTCATGCAGCCTCATGATATACAAGCAAAAGAGAGGTCATATTGCAATATGAATATGTCCTAAGGCTCTTGGCTTTAAAAATACCTAGAAAATGGAAAGAAAATCTGCTAAGGGGGGGTATTACTTATTTTTCTTTTATCTTTCTAGCAAACAACATAACAAAATTATTGCCATATGAAAAGATGTGAGCAAAATATAAAATATATCACCCACAATATTAAGAATTAGATGAAACATTACAGATGTGTGAAAAGCTGTATATTAATAAAAAAGTGTAGTTTGGAGGGTTGTGATGATATTTATAAATAATGTCAGCTACTTAAAATTTATATCTTTGGGAGATTCATTTTCTTCTTCTAAGTAAATATTCATTTCTGCACCTAGTTAGAACTAAATATTTTATATTCTTTATATATATATATATATATATATATATATATATATATATATATATATATATACATATATATATAAAATGTTCAGATTGCTCAAAACCAGATCTGTCTGTATTGCCTAATCTGAGTCGTGACTTTTTAATAGTTTTATATTTTCCATGGATAACGTTATTCTATTAGAGCAGCAATTTTCAACTGGGGGCAAATTTACACCCCAAAAGACATTTTTTTGTTATCATAATCAAGAGGTGGTTTGTATTCAACCATATCCAATATGTATAGGCCACAGATGTGCAGAACATGTAACAGTGAAGAAGAGACACCTGCCCCCCCCCCCCAAACAAAGAGTAATGCAGCACCAAAAGTCAACTATTGAGGTTAGAAAACTCTCCTTTAAAATGAAGGATTATACAAAGGCAGATATGGTCAGGCTGGTCCTGGGGATCCCAACAATATCAATGAATTAGTTATATAAAGATCTGTCAATATTGGTGTTTTTTTCTCTAAAGCCTGTGTTAAAATCTGATGGAATGTATACCAAAAGAATACTCTGAGGCACAGTAATATCATGGAAGGAAGTAAATATTTTCAAAGGAGATGTTTATCTTGGCATACAGATTCCAACATGTTTTTGGAAAACCTGTCACTTTACTTAAATAACCATATTTAATCTAATTAGCTCTGGGATAAATTTTTATTTATTTTTTAATGTTTGAGTCTGATTGTGCCAGACAGTCTTAGAACCTTCTTTCAAAAAAAGAACTCACCCTGCTGGTTTCCGATCCATGGGTGTTGGTGTGATGTCTAATTTACCCACAGTGCCACCCGCTGCTCACTTCCTCCCAGAATCTTCCCTCTTGCTGAGAACCCACTGTTCTGTCAGCCTGGTGTAAGGGTTTCTTCCTGTCACCAAAGTTCCCTGAAGTTGGGATGTGTTGAAAGATTTGAATTTCACAAGTCGTCTCTTCATACAAATAGCAGAGTAAAGAGGCCAAAAAAAAAAAAAACAGTCTAATCTCAACAGGACCAATAGTTTAGGTGCTGACAGTTTATGTTATTGCAGTGAGTATGTAGATGCCAATCACACACTGTGCTCGTCTGCCAGCTTCATCCCTGGGCCACCTCTGCTTTTTAAAAGCACAGTTGTCACTGATGGATGTGTCCCTGTCGGTGACTGAATCGCAGTGATTCAGGACAGGAGTTTTGAGAGGTCTGTTCAATAGGATGTAGGGAGTTAGGAACAGATATTATCTGCCTCAAATTTCAGAGGTAAAGTAATTTCATTAGGGAAAATACCAGGTATTTTTAACAAAGCTGAGTGAATTGTCTTGATTCAATCAAGCCTAGTGTGAAACTTTCTGGAAACCTCTTATTTCTAGAACTTTGCATCTCAAACTCCTGTGGTCTAGAGCTGTTGTACTCACTCAGAAGCAGGGATGGAATCTAAACTGCTATATCAACTGAATTCTTCTTATATTTGAGCCATTTTTTCTCTCTTCTCTGGATAACAGTGAAGACTCCCAGCTATCTGTATATCAAATACCATGTTCCATTTATTTTGGTGTCATTTTGTCTCACTTTTGATTGATAATTGAGGTAGAGGAATTCATGTGCTGTGATCCTCTGTTTCCTTAGTTCTAGCTATCTCTGTTGCTTCAGTTTTATCCTTTCAACATTTTTAAACCAAGCAAACACAAAACAAAAACACATCTCTCTTCCTCTCTTCCTCTCTCTCTCTCTCTCTCTCTCTCTCTCTCTCTCTCTTATATATATATATATATATATATATATATATATATATATATATATATATATATATATCTTCATACACAGTAGGGCAAACAAGCATCCTCATTGGCCTAAGAAAGAGTATTTTCCTAGAACCTGGACTTGTATATCTGAAACTAGGAAATTTCAAGGAACCTCAGACAAAGTGGTCTCTATATTTACACATCCAACAAATGGTGTTAACCATGTTTAATGACAGTTGTACTCTTTATTGTTATTGTATAACTTAATCTGAATGGAGTAGAGGTCATATACTTTCATACTCTGAACTATACACAAGAAATTTTGGAAGAAAAAAAATGAACACACAAGATCCTAAAATAAATACTCAACCCTCAGGTGTATTAAGGCAGGATGAGGGTTGAGTTTGGTCTTCTGAGTTAACATATTAGACACAAATCTCAATCTCACTAATGATTTCAGGGTAGAATGCCAGATGGGCAACTCAGGGCCACTTGGATTTGGCACTAATTCTATGAATCATTGCAGGGGAAAATTCTACTTGGTTAAAAAAATATTATTTTTTAAAATTGCTGACTTCAGCTTGTTCATTTTTTCTGACTTTTCTGAAGTCATGATTGTACTAGCCTCATGCAATTAATTAAGGAGTGCTTCCTCTTTTTCTGTCTTTTGGGGAATTTAGTGTGTAACATACTACACATTAGACAGTACAGAATTATACCCAGAAAAATATTTTTAAGATTCTTACCATGAATTTTAAAGTTGCTGAGTGTTATTTATGATGATTTCAGAGGATGTTCACAAATCAGCTGAAGTGTTTATTTTCAAGATTGAATTACTCAAGATTAAATTATTGAAGCTAAACTAAGAAAATACCAAGTTTAGGCAGTTTCAAGATGACAGAATAGAGAAGGTCACCTTCCTGGTTGCTCCATGTCATGAAACCAAGAAATCAGACAGATAGCTAGCTGCTCAGCAAGGTGAGGTATTGGAAACCTTCAGGAACACTAGAAGTTCACAGGGTAGAAACTCTACTGCCTCAGATCCATACTGTTAGATGGACAGATACACAAACAACATGAAAAAGCAAGAGAACAAATCACCCTAAACAAAATAAGATACTTCAGCAACAGAATCAATGAAAACTACAGAGGAAGAAATGTCAGAGAAGGAGTTTAGAAAGTGCATAGTTAAACTGATCTGTGAGGTAAAGGAAGATGCAATTAGTAAAATCAGAGAGAAAATACAGGAAGTGAAAGATCACTTCAATAAAGAGAGATTCTGAAAAAAAATCAAGCAGAAATACTTAAAATGAAGGAATCAATAAAACAAATTTAAAATTCAATGGGAAACATCACCAACAAACTAGACCACTTGGAAGATAAGAGTTCCAGGCAAGGAAGACAAAATATATAATATTGAAAATATAGTTGACCATGGAGAAAAAATGTCAAGAAACCATGAACAGAACATTCAAGAAACATTGGATAACCTGAAAAGACCAAAATTTAAGATTTATTGGGGTAGATGAAGGCTTGGAGATACAAAGGAAAGGAATGAACAATCTTTTCAATGAAATAATATCATAAAATTTCCCGAACCTGAAAAATGAAATGGAAAATCAGATACAAGAAACTTACAGGACCCCAAATATACATAATTACAACAGACACACACCAAAGCATAGTCTCATGAAAATGCCTAACATACAGAAAAAGATGAAAATTTTAAATGCTTCCAGAGAAAATTGACATGTCACATTTAGAGGGATACCAATCTGGATCTTAGCTCATTACTCAACCTAGACCCTCAAAGTGAGGAGGTCTTAGATTAGTATATACCAAGCTCTAAAAGAAAATGGATACCAGCCAAGAATACTATATCCAGCAAAATTAAGCTTCAAACTTGACAATGAATTTTAAAAAAAAAGAACTTTCCTTGATAACAAAAGTTGAAAGAATTCTCAATTAGAAAGCCTGTTCTACAAACCATACTCAATAGACTATTTCATGAAGAAGAAATGAAAAATACAAGTGAAAAGGTAAAGGGAGGAACTACAGTGGAGGAATAGACAATCAAAGAAAAAAACTAATTCAAATTAAAAACAAGAAATAAATCAAAATGACAGGGAATAAATAAAAAAACCTTTCTCAATAATAACATTGAATGCAAAAGGCATAAACTTATCAATCAAAAACCATAGACTGGCAGATTGGATTAAAAATCATGACCCAACAATATGGTATCTCAAAGACACTCAGCAAAGACATCCACAGACTGTAGGTAAAAGGATAGAGAAAAAGATGTTCACATGGGTCTCATAAACAAGCATGAATTCTATTTTCATATCAGGTAAAGTGAACTTCAATCCAAAGTTAATCAGCAGGGACAAAGAAGGACATTTAAGGGAATTATACATCAATAAGACATAACAATTGTAAATATTTATGCCCCAAACAATGGAGCATCTATGTATGTCAAGCAAATCCTTCTCAATTTCAAGAATCAAATAGACAATAACACAATAATACTGGGTGACTTTAACACACCTCACAGGAGAAATCCTCCAAACGAAAGCTAAATAAAGAAGCTATAAAACTAAAAAATATAATAAATAATTTAGAGTTAATAGACATATAAAGAGTATTTTATCCATCAATGTCTGAATATACTTTTTTTCTCAGCAGCACACAAATCCGTCTATAAAATAGACCTTATCTTAGGCCAAAAAGCAACTCTTAGCAAATCCAAAAAATCTATCAAATCATATGGAGTGAAATTTGAAATCAATGACAAAACACAAAATAAAAGTTACCCTAACACCTGGAGACTGAATAATACACTATTGAATGATCAATGAATAGCAGAAGAAATTAGGGATGAAATAGGGAAAAAATACTTACAGGTAAATGAGAAGAGCAATACAACACATCAAAATCTCTGGAACAATGTGAAGGCAGTTCTAAGAGGAAAGTTGATTGCATTGAGTTCACTCATTAAATTGATAGAAAATCAACAAATAAATAATCTAATATTATATCTCCAAACCCTAGATAAAGAAGAAGAAGAAAACACCCAAAGCAGTAGAAGGCATGAAATAATTAAAATCAGAGCTAAAATCAATGAAATTGAAACAAGAAAAAGGTCAAGAAAGTCAATGAAACAAAAAATTGGTTCTTTCAAAGAATAAATAAAATTTATAAGCCTTAGCCAAACTAATGAAGAGAGAAAAAAACTCAAATTACTAAAATTTTGATGAAAAGGAAATATCACAACAGACACTACTTTAATTATAGATGATAATTAGACAATATTGTGAAAACTTGTAGTATAATAAAAAAGAAAATCTTAAAGATCTCAACAACTTTCTAGAGACATATAACCTATCCAAACTGAATCAGCAGGACATAGAAAATTTAAGCACATCAGTTTCAAGCAGTGAAATTGAATACACCATCAAAAACCTACCAACAAAGAAATGCACAGGACCAGATGGATTCTTCGCTGAATTCTACCAGACCTTAAGGCAAAGAAGAACTAACACCAATCCTTCTCAATGAAATAAAAAGGAGGGAACCCTTCCAAATTAATTCTATGAAGCGAGTATCAATCTGATACCAAAATCAGACAAAGAAACATCAAGGAAAGAAACCTTCAGACCAAAATCCCTCATGAACATTGATATAAAAATTCTTAATAAGATACTGGCAAATTCCATTCAAAAAAAATATTAAAAAGATAGTCCACCATGATCAAGTGGGGTTCATCCCAGGGATGCAAGTTTGGTTCAGCATATGGAAATCAATAAATGTAATTCATCACATCAATAGACTTAAAGAAAAGAATCACATGATTGAAAAATAGATGAAGGAAAAGCAGTTAACAAAGTACAGCATGCATTCATATTCAAAACATTAGAAAAATTAGGGATAGTAGAAACCTACCTTAACATTGTAAAAGCTATATATATATATATATATATATATATATATATTAAACCCAAGATCAACATCATTCCAAATGGAGAAAAATTGAAAGCATTCCCTCTAAGAAATGGAATAAGACAAGGATGCCCTTCTTCACTATTTCTGTTCAACATAGTCTTTGAAACTCTAACAGAGCAATTAGATAGATGAGAGAAATTAAAGGGATAAGAATAGGAAAAATAAGTATTTAAACTATCCTTAATTGCTGATAACATGATTCTTTATTTAACCCCCCCCCCAAAACAAAACAAAACAAAAAAAAAACTTCACCAGAAAATTTCTAGCACTCATAAATTAATTCAGCAAAGTAGCAGGGTATAAAATTACCACCCATAAATCAATATTGTGTGTGTGGGGGGTGGCTGTGTGGTGATATATATATATATATATATATATATATATATATATATATATATATATATATATATATATCAATGATAAACCAACTGAAAGATAAATTAGGAAAACTATCCCATTCAAACAACATTGAAAAAAAAATAAATATTTGGGAATCAATCTAACAAAAGATGTGAAAGACCACTACAGTGAAAACTACAGAACACTAAACAAAGAAATTGAAGATGACCTTAGAAGATGGAAAGATCTCCCATGTTCTTGGATAGACAGAATTCATTTTGTCAAAATAGCCTTGCTGCCAAAAGTGTTATACAGATTTAATGCAAGTCCTATTAAAATTCCAATGATGTTCTTCATGGAAATCCAAAAATCAGTCATGAAATTTATTTGGAGAAATAAGAGACCCAAAATAGCCAAAGCAATCCTCAGTGAGAAAACCGAAGCAAGGGGCATCACAGTACCAGACCATAAATTATACTACAGAGTTCTAAGTAACAAAAATGGCATGGTGTTGGCATAAAAACAGACATGATCACCAATGGTACAGAATAGGAGACATAAAGACAAACTCACATAAATACAGTTATCTCATACTAGACAAAGGTGCCAAAAACATAATTGGAGAAAAGAGAGCCTCTTCAATAAATGATGCTGGGAAAACTGGAAATCCATATGTAGCAAAATGAAATTAATCCCCTATCTCTCACCCTGAAAAAAATTCAACTAAATGTGGAACAAAGGACCTAAGCATTAGACCAGAGCCCCTTCCCCTCCTAGAAAAAAAGTAGGGAAAAATCTCCACTGTGTTGGCTGAGGAAATGACTTCCTCAATAAGACTCCTAAAGTGCAAGAAATAAAATCAAGAATCAACAAATGGGATAGATTTAAACTAAAAAGCTTCTTAACAGCAAAGGAAATAATCATGAATATAATGAGAGAGCCCACAGAATAGGAGAAAATATTTGCCACTTGCATCTCAGAGCATTAATCTCCAGGGTATATAAGGAACTCAAAAACCTTAACACCAAAAAGCAAATAATACAATCAATAAATGAGCAAAGAACTGAATATGTACTTCACAGAGAAAGAAACACAAATAGTCAACAAATCCATTAAAAAGTTCAACATCTATAGCAATTAGAGAAATGCAAATTAAAACTACACTGAGATTTCATCTTATTCTAGTCAGAATGACAATTTTCAAGAATACAAGCACCAGCAAATGTTGGTGAGGTGCCGCAGTCTGGCTGGGCACAATCAGGAGCCACTTGTCAAAAGAAACTAACTTTATTTTTAGAACCACACACGCCAAACAAAACAGCCTCTCAGGAAAAACCCTCAGAGCCTCAACTGCCACCACCGGCTTCCCACAAGCCTCTCTCTCCTCTCTGGCATCTAAAGCCTGTTTTACTGCAGCTGCCACGACTTGCTCTTGTTCATTAATATCTCTACATAATTTAATATATGTGTTTAAATCTTCATGTTTCCATGGTCTAATGATATCTCTGCACCAACGGTTCGCTTGCTCATAAGCCAGTTGTTTTAGTAATGGCATTGCTTGTTCTGTATTTCCAAAAACTCTGGTAGCTGTTTGAAGTGAGGATGTGAAGAAAAGGCACACTCATACATCCCTGGTAGGATTTCAAATTGGTGCAACCACTTTGGAAAGCAGTATGGATATTCCTCAGAAAACTTGAAATGAAGCCACCATTTCACCCAGCTATCCCACTCTTTGGTTTATACCCAAAGGACTTAAAATCAGCATACTATAATAATGTGGCCACATCAATGCTTATAGCAGTTGAATTCACAATAGCGAAACTATGAAACCAACCTAGGTGCCCTTCAATAGATGAATAGATAAAGATAATTTAGTATTTATACACAATGTAATATTATTCATCCATAAAGAAAAATTAAATTATGGCATTTTCCAGTAAATTGATGGAACTAGAAACTATCATGGTCTGTGAAATAAGCCAATCCCACAAAACCAAAGTTCACATATTCTCTCCAATATGCAGATGCTAACACTTAATAAAGGGGGATGGGGTAGAGAAGAATAGAACTACTTTGGATTAGACAAAGAGAACTGAAGGGAAAGGAGGGGAATGGGAATAGGAAAGACAGTAGAATGAATTGGACTTTCCTATGTTCTTATATGCATATATGGCCAGTGTAATTCCACATCATGTACCACTACAAGAATTGGAAGTTATAATCCATGTATATGTAATATATCAAGATATATTTTACTCTCATGTATAACTTAAAAGAACAATAAAAAATTTAGAAAATGAAAAAGAAGGAAATACCAAATATTTTTGAAAGTCTGCAATATTTAGCATTTCTTAAAAATGTATAAATGTAACCATCCTGATAGAAATGTAACTTTTCTTACATTTTCTTTATTTAACTTGATAATTTATAAAAGATATAAACACTTTTGTTTTACATAGCATATTTGAGATTGGTGATGAGAAAGCAGAACAAACTTTTTTTAGTTTAAAGAAATGGAAGTTTTTTAAAATTCCCTAATAAGGGCTGGGGTTGTAGCTCAGTTGGTAGCACATTTGCCTTGCATGTGTAAGGCCCTGGGTTTGATTCTCAGCACCACATTAAAACAAATAAATGAAATAAAGGTATTGTGTCTGTCAATCACTAAAAAAAAATTTAAATTCCCTAATAAATGTAAAGATTTAAAAAGCATTGTTTCAGATATCCTTTCAGTGGAAGTGGTTGCACATGCCAGTAATCCCAGAGACACTGGTGGGCTGAGACCCGAAGTTTGCAATTTCAAAGCCAGCCTCAGCAATTTAGGGAGGCCCTGAGTAATTTTGTGAGACCCTGTTTCAAAAGGAAATATAAAGAGGGCTGGGATTATGGCTCAGTGATAAAGTGTCCCTGAGTTCATTACCCAGTATCAAAAAAAGAAGAAAGAAAGAAAAAAAAAAACTGAAACCCCAACAACAAATCAACAAATTCAAAAACAAAACCAAAACAGATTTACTTCACAAGATGATAGATACATAAAAGGATACCTGAATATTCCTCTAGTAGAGATAATAAAACAAAGATTTCTTCAAAGGAGAAAATATCACATACTATTCACTTTTCAGAAATATTTTAGATAGAAGAGCTTTAGTATATATTCTTCTTTACTACTAATTTTTCTGTGTGGAACAAATGTCCCTCAACACTTCATTTAAATATGAAATGAATGTTGTGATACATACAAATGTATATATAATCCCCACCTAAGCTAGGTATACTGACAGTGTTTTGCAATTAGTTACTAAAGAGGTGGACAGACTTGGTCATTCTCAAAAAGTCACCTGGATTACTTCTGTTTCACAATTTAATTAATGGATTTTCGTAGATCCTGAAAATTAACTTCTCATCTGAGTCTTAACATCTTCTTGTGGTTCGATTATTCCCAACCAATTTGACAGACCCCCTTACTCATAAATATGCAGTGTTGCCTCAGGATCTATAATATATTTTAGGGGCTCTACTCTTTGCCCACATTAACTTTTGCTCTCCCACAATCCCCAATTTAATCTCTAGATGGCTATAAATCTTATTTACTCCAAAATATATACTCTCTTCTTAGCTTTTACTTCTGTTTTCTTCCTGTCAAGAATTAATTCATCTTACCTTTCTATTAACTTAAGTATTACTATTCTTTGAAGCCCAGAGTTTCAGGTTAATCTGAGCCAATTTGGGCATACTTTCTGAAAAATGATAGTAGAAGATTAAAACTTGGGTGATTCCTGGAAAGCAAGTCACAGCAAATTCTACCACAAATTGTTAGTTATTTTCAAACATTTATCAAGTAATTCCTAAACAGTTAATATAAACTTTTTAAAAACTTAAGATTTAAGTAACAGCATCCAAAGGACAGATCCCCATCTATCCTCATCATAATTAGGCAACCATACTTTCTTCCTGCATGTGCAAACCAAGGACACCTAGAGACAAAACCCTAGATGCCACTCATAAGGCTCTGAGACTCTCTGGATTATTATGCCCTTTTCATGAAGAGAGGAAGTTGTCCTGTATGCTAATTAACAAGTATTTAATTTAACAAAAGGGAAACATTTCAAATGTTATTTCAATAGATAATCTCCTCCGGCTTTGAACAAATATAAAGAAAAAAGAAATTCTAAGCTGCTGTGGAGTATAAGATTTCTGATTATCATACTGACTGTCCACTTACAGGGGTGTGAATGCTGACTCAAATTCACCTAAAAGTTTCATGTAAACTAAGTATCCCAACTAACCCATGCAGAGCATGGCACTCTCTGTGCTAAAACACTTTTAAATAAATTACATTTGTCCATTTGTCAATGATATTTTTTCTAGAATGTATTATTTCAAGATAAATTTAACTCAGCCTCCTCTAGGTTTCAAATTAAAACAAACAATTGGATGCTTCTAAATTATTGATTTCTGAAAGACACAGAGCATTTGAAAACTCTGGAGGAGGAGGAAACAAGTGTCAATCTCTCTCATTTCTCAATATATGCAGATGGGCAAATTTCTCAGAAGAAACCTACTGATTTCTTCTTGTTCAAAGACTCAGGAATCAGAGATAAGAATGGATCCCTGGACAATATTACAGAAAAAAAAAATCTCAATTCTACTAATGATTTCATCATGTAAATCCTGATTAGGGACCATAAAAAAACTTCAATCCAACTTAAACTTATCATTAATTCTAATTAAATGCCAATTACATTGGTAAGAGAAAGTGTACCTTGTCATGAGACCAAGACCACATATTTATTATAGTTAAGCAATTAGTGGCCATAGGTTACAACCCTTTTTAAAGCATCGTTGTATCTAGTTTCACAAATGAATTTGGAATATAATTTTCCTTCCTCCTACAATCTTTGATGTCAAGATTATACTGTCCTTATCAATAAGTGGTTGAATGTTCTTTCTTTTTTATGTTCCCAAGAACATTTTGTGTTAAACTGATGTAGAGTATGTCTTGATTGTTTGGAAGTGCATGTATAAAATTTCTGAGCAGGGTGATTATATTCATGTGTACATTTTTGAGAAAGATTTTTTTTTACTAGATATTTACTATCTATAATGACATTCAAGCTTTTTCATCTTTCTTGGGTCAGTCTCTGTCAGTTGCGCATTTCTAAAAATAGATAAGTTTTATTTAAATTTTGAGAAATATGTATTTATTTTATCATATTACATAAAATAGATAAGTTTTATTTAAATTTTGAGAAATATGTATTTATTTTATCATATTACATAATCCTCTATAGTTTTGTTCCCTTTGTCACATCCCAATATGAATTATTTGTATTCACCCCAATGAATTATTATCCTTTAATTACCTTCTGATTAATCTTAACAGACTTTTTAAAAAATTACTCAAGAGTTTGTTCAAAGACCAAAAAATAACTTATTTTTCTGGATCATTCATATTGTTTCATTGTTTTTATTTTCTGATGTCTAATATTAGCCCCATTATTTCTTATCTTAAAGTTTACATGTGACCATTTTCTAATTTCTTTAAACAGTTAACTCATTAATTTTCAGACTTCCTGCTCTTATACCATAAGTTGATTATAAATTTCCTGATGTGTACTGCCTGATAGTTTCCCCAAACCGTTAAGAGTCTCCAAATAATTTTAAATAGTTGATAGCGATAATCTTCTCTATTTAAATACTTAAGTGGCTTTAAACTGTATATTTCAAGATTTCCAAATATGTAGGACTTTTCCCCTTTGTAGTGCTTTTATTTTTTTACTAAGAAATTTTGGAGAATAAGAGGATTTGGCCCCCAAAATTGTCTATATGGATAGATATCAGCTTTTGTTGTTGATATTTTCTTTGTGGCCTAATAGAAGAGAATTTTGGTGAATAACCCTTGTGGCTATGTAAGAATAAACATTCTCTTATTACTGAGTGCATTTTTCTGCAATATATGCTCAGGAATGCAAGCAAAATGGTTGGGACACACAAACACCCTATAATCTCACTAATTGTCAATATTATTTAGATTCCATTTACTTAGGTAAGATTTCTTACTATAATTCTATTTTCTATCATTTTAATATCAGATTTAATTTTTATTTGGGTAAAATATTATGTGGTTCATATGCATTCAGACTTTCAAATGTTTGCAAATATAATCCTTTCATTCAAATGTAGTAACTACGAGTTATGGATTAAGTCTATTTGTCTAGCATTTATACAGCTAGCCCTGGTTTATTTTGTTTATATGTTTTCTATCCAATTTATTTTATTCTTTTGTTTCTGTAAGTTTTAAAATTGTGTATTCCAAGCAGCATGTAGCTAGATCTTATTTAAGTGTAACATGAGAATTTATAGTTTTTAATTAACATGTACTGTTTATTTATTGATATACTTAGATTTATTTCTTTATCATCTGTTTTCTCATTTTTGATTTACTATGGTTTTCTTTTTATTTCTTTTTTATTTTTGCTTTATTTCTCTATTCGGCTTCCATCACATTAGCTGTTAATTATATGTTTACTGTAACTGTTACTGATAATTTTAATAAACCCATTTATCTTCACAGAGCCCAAAATTAATCATGCACTCAACCTTCTTCTTGTTCCTGGAACATATAGTAATGAATTTAAAACACAAATCTGTGCAGGGTTCACACCTGAGGATACAATTTCCCTGAAAGGGCTTGTATTTTTCTGATCTAAAACTGAGGCTGAGGCAAATAAATAAATAAGTTGTTTTGTTACCTCTTTTTGCTGCTGGTAGATCATTTCTATTTCATATATTCACTTAGAATAGTCTGCCTGAGTCTGAGAGCCTTAATTCCTGGGCCCAAACTCATAGTTTTGATATTGATACATTCTCCCTATCATCTCTCTCTCTCTCTCTCTCTCTCTCTCTCTCTCTCTCTCTCTCACACACACACACACACACACACACACACATACACACACAAAGAACCATGCACACACATTCACACACACACTCACACACACACACTGCAGTATCAGTTTAGTGTCATAACTCTTATTTCAATCCCGTCACCATGACCACTGGAATACCTCCTGTATAAAATTCCTTTGGAACTCATATTTGAATTTTATATAATTCTTACAATCTTTTATGTAATGATTTTAAGTCTTAGTGGGGAGAATTTTTTTCAGATTATCTAATATATAATGTAGTTAGAACTGAAAGTGCTTTTCTTTCTTCAATCTCCCCAATATAATTTCTGCTACAGTAGAACCATGCACATAGGCAATGTTAATTACAATCCCTGTGCTGTTAAATCTGGGACTTCTCAGTTGCCCTTTATGCTTTTGCCTCATCTAACAGTGGTATTCAATGGCCTGGACTTTCTTATGTTCCTTCTTGAAACACCCCTGTCTTGGCTTTTATGAAAATATGCTTCTAATTTTCTTTCTCATTCACTGGCCTGTCAATCTCCATTTATGTCAAACTCTCTTTATGTATATCTTACTTCATCAGTATCTAAGTTTCCAGTTAGGATCCTGTGTCTGTCTATGACTTAATTCAGATTCCCCCTTCCTGGTGTGCGATACCACCATCAGCTAACATTCTGTGGTTCCTGTTCACGTGTGATTTCTTTCTTCTCTCTCTTTTATAGGTTCAGATCATGAGTAATTACACTTGGATCTAAATTTATCATTTAATTCTTTGAAAAGTTGAGGCAAAATGTTAAGAGCAATGCTACATCACACATGAAAGTGTATTACCTATACATATGTTACCTATAGTTACATTGTCTAAAAGTATCTTATGTATGTTGCCTACAGGCACATTGTTTAGAAATATATCACCTATACACATATTGCCTATGGGTATATTGTCTCAAACTATAGTATTGTACATAAATATTCATAAGTGAAAAACATTGCATAGAAATTGTAATTTGGGGATTTAGAATCATAGATTTTTTTGTTTTTTTTTTTTCTTCTTACAAACAATATAAAATTATAATGAGAAAAGCAGACAGTTAAAACAAATTCAAACTTTACTTAAAACCAAACATTCTGGAAATTATTCTTGAAAATTTAAACAAGCTCATATATATCCCCCTGCTCAACTGGCTTAATAAATTGGCACATGAAATGAGGGGAAAAAAGGTGTTTCTGTTTTCATATATGAATTAAGTATTAATAGAGACCTACTCTTAGTGTTTAATATTCGTATTTAGTAGTATACATAGAGGTAACCTGAGACTCAGGATTGTAATTTATGTGTGATTGGCTATACTTATGTGGTTAAAACATGGGTAAAGTTATGAAATTGAATGAGTTGCAAGCTAAAATGAGTACATTGGTCTGTGTTTCAATTATGTCATTAAGACAGCATTCTACAAGTGATGATATTCTTATGATGTTTATTTTATGACAAATGATGATATTCTTATGATATTTATTTTATGTTTATTCATGTTTGGTTTAAAGGACTGATGCTGATTCTTTCCAATGCTTATAATAGTTCTTAAATGAAAAAAATAGTTTGAATTATGAGCAATCTAATAGATATTTTGGAATGCATTTTTTTTAGATGACAGCTAACAATTCTGTGAAAGTTCACATAAGAGGCTAAAATATTTTACAACTACATGAGAATAAAGCAATATTGCAGGTACATGATAAGTTTATTAAGTATCAAAAAGCTTGGTTAATAAGTATGTTATTGATAAAAGAACTCACTTAAAGGGATATCTCAGTCAGCTTTCTGTCACTGTGACAAAATACATGACAAAATCGACTTAAAGGAGGAAAGACTTACTTTGGCTCATGGTTTCATAGGTTTTTATTTGTGGTCAACTAGCTCATTGTTTCTGGACCTATGGTGGGGTTAGAGCATCAAGGTGGAAAGCATATAGTGGAGTAAAGCTGCTTACTTTATGGCAGTCAGAAAATAAAGAGCTTATAAGGGGCTGGAAACAAAATATAACTTGCATTATCTACTGCATGCCCCTTTTATCTATTTCCTCCACCTATTCCCCAACTTCTAAAGTTTCCAACACTTCTCAATAGCCCTTTAATCTCTGAATCCATCAGTGAACTAATCCATTGATGAGGATACAGTCCTCACAAGCCAATCATCTCCCAAAGGCCTCATCTCTGAACTCTACTCTATTGGGGATCAACCTTTCAACAATGAGCTTTTAGGGGGCATTTAAGATCCAACCCAAAACAAGGGTTGAATTTGTATAGAGGAATGGAACACACAAAGACTTTGGCAAAATACAGGTCTGAATTTGAATCATCCCTCCTATTGTCTAGAGTTTACTTTAACCTGTTCAGGGTATCCATAAAATATGGAAAATAATTATTACTTTGTACACTTGTTGTTAGAATCAGAGGAAATGTTTTATCAAATGCCTGGCTTACAGTAATTTATACTTTCCTGACTACTGATGCCTTGTTAACTTAAACAATGTGATATCTTCAAGCTGGCTGATCTCAGATGACCCGCCATTTTGCTAGATGAGCATACTGGTTGGTTAGTCAATCCTCAATGGCTATATTGACACCTAACTCTCCTGGTGGCTTTATGGTTCCATAGATGAAGATTGTGCTGGATGTTTGAAAGAGTAATAACAGAGAATTACACATCTAAACAAACTTAGTCCAGTGTAATTATGGTGAATTCCATATGTACTCAGAAGATTTTCTACACATCTTTCACCAAAATACAGAGGTATATAACTTTGTCCTTGCTTATAAAGGTACCACCGATTCTTGCCCTCTAGAGTAATCTGACTTTGTATTGATAGACCCACCCCTCTCAAATGTGCTGCCTGTCCCTAAAATAAAAGAATTAGTCTGTTTTTCAAAGCAAAGCCTATTTTTTTCATTGGTCCTTATAATCCTTTTTCCTTCAAGACCTTAATGTCCTCATTTTCTTGTTCATAATTGACCTTATAATCATTCCTCCAAGAAATTTTCATCCCAGGAAGCAATGTATCCTAACCAAAATGATAATGCCAGTATTTTCTCTTTATAACAATCTATTTTTTTTTATTTTAAAGCAGAAGTATTTAGATTATTATAATAATAATTCTACCCTACTTCCATTCCAGGCTCAAATTATAAGCATCTTCAATTCTTAATTATAAAGATGACAATTCACAAACTGAGTTACATATGTAGTGATTCTAATTGCCCAGCAAGTAGTAAAATGTTATATTTACTATAATGTGCTAGAAGCGGGGAACTGTATGCAACTCTGATAGCAAAGCATGTAAACATTTCACTAAAATATGCTGCCTAATTAGCAACTAGTAATGGAGCCATAAGTAAAGTGAGTGTAATTTTAGCTATATTGGGCCACCCAGTTGATGTAATGGTGTGTTACAAATAGTTCATTGTCAATTCTTCTTATAGCAATTCCAAGCCACTATTTGAATCACCAAAGTATACAAGCTGAACAGCACTGGAGATAGCTGAAACAGAATCTGAAATAACTGTTGTTCAGGGAAATATCCAGCATAATTATTTCAAGATACTTTACAATCTTTGAAAATGTAAAAGCATTCCATTTTATTATGAAATAACACAATCCAATCAATAATATACAGATATAATATATGTCATTTTCTAGTAATACCTTAAGCATAATGAAAAACTTTTAAAACTGGAACTAGAAAAGGCATTTAAATATCATTTTGGTTATTCCCCTACTACAGAGCATACTTAATTCAATTTACATAGATCATTATTGATTCTATTTCTCCAAAGTAGGAATAAAAAAATCACGTCTGGCATACCTTATTTTATTTTTTCCATGTTTTTTATTGGTGCACTTAATGGTGAGATTCATTGTTACATATTTGTACATGTACAGTAGCACACTTTAAAATCACAAAACGTCAATATTTTTCTCCCCTCTATAATGTTGCACCATTGAAAATCAAGAATATTTTCTTTCAGTCTTAGACTTTTCAAATTAAGTTATGGTGAATATTATTAAAACAAAATGTATTTTCCAAGTCTCAATGTAGGACTGGATGAAAACAACCATATAGATTATGTTAATTAATTTCTTGGAGTTCTTTGGGAATTCCCCCGAATACTGTCCATAGTCAATATTATTTATGTTTTTATTCGGTATTCCTATATTTTCCTATACTTTACTTTTGTCATTTTATAGCATATATAAATCTATATTTATTACTTAACTTCTTATAGCAATGATGGTAAGATTCAGTCTGCATATATCAGAATCTTATGGTGAATCTTTTAAAAAGCCTATTAAAAAACATAGTTCTCGTAACCTTATCCTGCCCATCTGCTGAGTTTCCTCCCAAGGATTCTGATTCTGAATTGGTTTGAAGTCTAGAAATTTCAGAAGTAAAATGTTAGATGATTCTGAGGCAAGTAGATTTTATCATTGGTAAACATAGGTATGTGTGTGTGTGTGTGTGTGTGTGTGTTTGTGAGAAAAAGGCATTAAGGTTACCCTAAGTTTATGATGCTTTGTAAAAAGGTCCTTCTTTTTCAAGATTACAAAAAATTCTCATTGCAAAAATTATCTTCTTGATACAAATTTCTGAGAATATCATTATTTGGCAACTTTTGACAGGATTGAATCTTTTACTGATTTTTCAATTCCTTCTAAAATTACAAGTTTTCTACTTTTCCTTTAGTGAATTTTAATAGATAATGTTTTATAGAAAATTGACTATTACAATAAAATTCATGTTTTAGAGTGTAGAGAGTTATATTCTATTAGAAAAAAAAATCTATCTTTTACCTTAATTCATCTCTTATATCTTCTTTCTTTATTCTATTCCTTCCTATGTGTAGTTTTTGCAGCTTAATACTTAATTTATATTTTGTATTTCTTTTATCACTTATTATCTCTGACCATAGACACAACATAAGTCTATTTTTATTTTGATCTACTTTGATGCCTTTTGATAAAGTTTTCATTTATCTTTGGCCATTACTTGGCTAAATTTATTTATAGTTTCATGGATTTTATTTCTGATGTGAATGGAGGGTCTTTGTTTTTTTTTTTTTTTCTCAGTACTCATTTTTGTTATGTGACAAAGAATTTGATTTTTATGAACCTATTTTTATATTAGAATTTTGATGTTTCATCTAGAAACTTTGTTGAATTATTATGAATGCTAATGGCCTATTCATGTTCCTGGATTTTCCATAAGGCCAAAGCTACCATGTAAAAATGCTTTTTTCTCATTTTCTCACTTTTTAATTTTTCTAATTTTATGCTTTATCATATTTTTACCAAGACAAGATCCTCTTGTTCACTGTTAGAAAACAGAAGTGATGAAAGCCAGTAACTTTATCATGTATTATTTATGGCAAACTTATAACATCTCACCATTAATATTATATTTTTTGTAGTATTTTCCACAAAAACATAAAATAGACTCTATCTATGAAGTACCTTTGTAAAATAGAATTTACTGGTTCCATGAAATTTGAATACATTTGATGTAAACTGTGTATTAAATTACTTAGACCTGAATCTCTCAGAACATGAAATTTTGATGATCAATTCAACGTATCCTCTCTTTTTACTTCCAACTTTCCTGAGTTTTTAATTATTAAATATGCCTCTTTTAAATGTTACATATCTGCTTTTTTGTTTGTTTTTTGTTTTTGTTTGTTTTTTGCTATATAGTAAGATAGGTTCTTATATGATGAGCACCTGTGTGCTTCAATGATGGATATATACAGAATTATTCCATTTTATCTCTTTCATCGTCCTTCTCATTGGTTCTACTTTTCATCTTCCCTTTCTTTTGTTGAACTAGTATAATTTTTTAAATTAACTTTTTGTGATGACAATTAGAATGATAAAATGTTAGGTTTGTCCTTTGGAAACTGTCCTTCAAATTTTATCTTTTTAATTTTATAATTAATTTATATATATATATATATATATATATATATATGTGTGTGTGTGTGTGTGTGTGTGTGTGTGTGTAATTTTTATGATAACATTTAAAATATTCCTTATTCCTCTCTCTCTCTTTGAACTACATATAGAACCTGAATTTACTTTAATAAGCCATTTCCCCAACAAGTTTTCTTTTCAAAGATTTTTTTTATATTTGTCAAATGTAAAAAATAAACTACTTGTGATATCTCAAGATAATTTATAAGTTTTTAAGACTTTCTATTATTCCTTGAAAAGTAGGCCTTCCATTACTATATGTTTTTCTTCTCTAGATATATCTTTTTTTAATAATACTTTTCAGTGAGGTTTGTTGAATAACATGATTTTACTGGTCTTTGGTGTGTATTAACATATATATTAGAGTTGCCTGACAGCTACATAAAAGGGACTCAGCTAGGCCAAAGAAGACACAAAATTTTTAGTTCAGAGCAGTAATTGATAATTCAGACCCAAGTTGAGCAGGTGTCCTCCTGATTTTGCAAAGCACCGTGGCAGGTAACATGGAGTGTGAGAGAGTGAAAAAAGAATAGAGTATTCATCCACTGAGATCAGGGAGCTCTGTCAAAGGATATCAGACTCCAACACCACTAAGTTGGGGTTCAGGGACAAGATGGATAAAGTTGGGAAATCCTCTGTTTCTCAGAGGAGCATGAGGAACAAGGAGTCCTATCCAAAAGTTCTCAGCAACAAATCCAGGCTTAAGCCTGTCTATCAAAATGACCTTAGATCAGGTTTCTGTGCCATGAAGATGACATGTTGGTGAATGGGACCTGCAGAAGGTCCAGGACATCCCAGTAGATGACCACATAGAGGGTCCAACTATGGAGATAAGGAACCTAGGCAAATTAGGTCCAACAGAAGTTTGAGAATTAAAGACAAATATTAGATTTATAATACTGTCAAAAGCTATTTCTAACTTTAAGGTCCATTTTAGGACACTAAGATATGTATTATGTGATATAACTCCATAACTTCTGGAAAGCCTGTAAGGTTGAATTTGATCTTTTTAGACCATTTATGTTCACTGGATGTGTTTGAATTTGTCTTACTCTCCTAAAGATCTAGCCCAAAATACCTTGTTTTTAAGGTAAAGGTCATAGTTTCAGGAAATTTTATTTTATTTTTTTGTTATTAGTTACACATGACAGTACAATGATCTTGACAATTCATACATTTGAATCAAATGGGGTACAATTTCTTATTTTTCTGATTGTACAGGTTGCAGAATCACATTGGTCATACAGTCACCCATATACATAGAGTAATAATATGTCTATTTTATTCTGCTGCCCTTCCTATCCCCCCTTTCCCTCGCCTCCCCTCCCATCACATCTCTCTACCCAATCTAATGTGACACACTTCTTTTTTTTTTCTCCTCACAACATCATACATGTATTCTGTATAATGATGAGGGTCTCCTTCCAATTTTATTTTAACATTTATTTTAACACTAAAGCTGGTCAAACTTTAAAATTTTACTTTAACATTGAATTTATCTGCATTCTCCAAAAGAAGAAGTCTACAAGTACTTGAGCAAGTAATACCCACCTAGCATATTATATGGTGCTTTACATATGTGGACTTATATGACTTTCAAACCAAACCCATGAGAAAGGTATACATCTATTAGCTTTCAAGTGAAGAAACCAAAGCAGAATAATCACATAATTTGCCCAAGGTAACATGACACATATCTCACAAATTCCAAGGCTTATCTTACTTCTGTTCCACCATGACATTTTATAAGCTAACCTTGTTGCAGGGCCTGGGCCTTAATAGATCAGCTCTCCCTTTGAAGAGCTTTGTAAGGAAAGCAAAAGGAGACAAAAGCAAGGTGCAGAAGCAAAGCAAAAGCTGCTTACCTGAGCTGCTAGCTTTATTTATATCAATAGGTTGCTTTAGGTCATTGGAATCATTAGTACATATTGTTCACTGTATGGCTAGGCAGGTTATAGACTTAGCAACATTATGCAGCTTATTCCTCAGTTACATACTAAGTTGCAATGTGCAATGTTAGGAGTTTTGGGTAGCTCTCAAGAAAGTCCATTGTATAAAGTTACTGTTATGTGCACAGGTTTAGGCTCAATGAAACATTGTGGTTGTTTAACAAGCTACTTCCTTTATTGCCAGGAGCTGAGTATCTGAGACCAAGGTCAAGGCTGATAAGACTCTTTCACAGAGCCTCCTCATGAAGGACATTACCAGAGCAGCTAGGCATTGTACATGTATTAGTTATCTTACTAGTTTAAGGCGAAAATGCAGAATATTCCAAGTGTGGAAAACAGGGCACCAGTTACCCGCTGGGAGTTTGCTCACCAAAAGAACACTACCTTGTACATTTCCATAGCCAGAATCCTTACACTTGTATGTTTTAAACATGAGTAGGACTTTATGAGCTACAATTAGCTTTCATCTTATGTTCTTATCTTACATAAGTTAGTGTTACATAAAAAAGCTACTACCTACTACATATCAGAAGTAATGAGTCATCATTTTTTTAAGGAGATGGGTGATGATAATACTCTTCAAGCTAAAAACCAACAAATCATTCATGCCATTAGGTTTCAAGGTAAATTCTATTTAAGCCTGACAAATTAATGCTCAAATTTCAATATCCTAATATTGGCTTTATTTTAGTCATAAGCACGTTTCACAGTATTTAAGTCCAACTAAAGAGCTCCATAGATCTCCACACAGATATTCACAGTGGAGGGTATTTATGGCTTTTTTCCCAAAAATACTAAGTACAAGGTAACATGTTCTATAGTACTTGATTATAACACTGCTTCCAGGTTTTTAAACTGTAGTTTTGTGTGAACACTTTACTTTGCAATAAGAATCTTTTCAACCTCAATGACATGAGGTGATCCTTTCAAAAACCCAAGAGTGAGGTTTTAAAAATTCTTTTTAATCTTCCATAGTTCTGCTAATCAATATCTGTAAATTTAGCATAGTACAGGAAAACTCAGTAGTTAAAAAGAAACATGAGAATAATAATGCTGCTGGTCTCCAAAAGGGATTGGGACTATACCTCCAAGTAGATATGAAGTCAATATAAGGTTAGTGGATGGATTAGTGTGACCAGCTTCAGTACACAGGAATTTTTTAAAGGCACTATATGAAATAATTCTCCAGGAAAACCCATATTGTTTTCATTTTCCATTTCCAAGTGTTTTTTTTTTTTGCAAAATTTTAGTAAAATTTTAATGTAATTTTCTATGAATTTAAGAAAATAGATTGGTAAAACATTTCTGATTTCTTGAAGCATGGAAATATTTGTAGAATATTCGTTCATAAATTATTTCAGAAACTCAACAAAAACAGTACATATTGAGTGCTATAAATTCCATATGATATTTCATTTGGTGTTTATGGAAGAAGGATTAACAGAGAAAGGTCAGTAAGTTCTGATCTATGACTTCAAGTAAACAAATTCTATTATTTTCAAATTATCATGAATACATTACTATTTTTCCATATTTCTAAAATCTTATCAAATAAATGGCTCATGTATGATGTTAGATATGAAAACCTGAGTACATTAGAACTGTTGTAATGTTGTATAATGCTAATAATTTATAAACTGTAGAGGATCTATACCCAAAACTCACATCAGTTTTTTTTTGGTATGTTGGTTGTTGGGTTTTTTTTTTTTTTTGGCATTTTCTTATTCCATTTTGTATCAGGCATACCTTTTTTTTATAGGCTACTAAATAGTCTTTGAAAATATGATTTCAATGATTCGATATTAATCTGTTATATGACTACCATAATTTATTATAAGATCTCTGGTTATTATTTTTATTTTTTAAATATTACCTTCTGAAACATCATGTTCACCAGTTAATATTTTCTTAGGATAAATTATGTCTTTTTCTTATTAATCTGAGGTTAACAATTATAATAATATCATAACATGATACTTTGAGCTGACATTTATATTTCCTGACTCTGAAACATGTTTATTTACATAGTATAAAATACTTCTATGATTTCTTTTAGAAAGGATAAAATCTGAGATAAAAAATATTTTATGTACAGAAAAAAACTGGGAGAAATATTTTCAGACTGAGGAGTATTTCAATAAAATCTGAGAACTATTTTAGTACATAATGCTTAGGTTATATTTACTTTTCTCCTGCAAATGTTATGGGCTTTCTACTGATATTCATCCCTGAGATTTCTGAGGTCAGCCCCATTTTTTTTGTTCTTTTTATTCACACAGTGGACATGTGTTGGTCATTCCAGGAGGCTAAGTGCTGGCAACAGAGCAGTATTGAAGATGGCAGGGTTATCACCCACATGGACCTTTCTGACCCACACCATCCAACATTTCAGATAGTGACATTTTTCAGACTACATGCTTAGAGAAATGGTATTTCCTTTTCATTTAATCCTTAAGTTGTTTTGCTAAATCCTGGGATGGCAAGCAGATTCATCCAATCTTCCAAATCTGACAGATTGCTAATGGCCAGCCACCTCTAAGGACTGTAAGGAAGAAGAAAATGAGATTGGCTTGGAGTTCTTTGAGAAATGGTTCCACAATGAGTCATAGTGATCTCTCTCATGCCTGATGAATACTTCTCAGGATGTCAACAAAAAATCTAAATATTTTTCCTGAATTTTGGTGATACATTTCAAATTTACATTCTTTGTACTTCAAGTCAGAACTTCTATTATTTATTTCATGACTAATTACTTATACTCTGACCACCACCCCACCCCTAGGCTACCCCAGCCCTGCTTGGGAATCCAGACTAAACACATAATAGGTCTCCTTCATCTACATACCTTTTGTTTCACTTTCTCTTATTTTTATCTCTATTTCTTCTTTGTGAATTTAGGAACTGTTTCAAAATTACCTTCTGAATGCAGCGTTCCTTCTTTTTTCTCATTGTAACCTTATGACTTCTGTTGTGCTAGTTTGTTAATAAGATACTTTATGTATGTCAGAGATGGCATTAAATACAGGGCACTCTTAAATTTATTAATTGGGGAGATGTTTTTTTTTTTTAAATAACTATTTACACATATGTGAGCTGGGTATAAAGAAACCGCAGGGGAAAGTGGATTGTGGCTGGCACTGGTAAGAGAAAGGATGTTCATTTTCCACTAGGCTTGGAGTGAACAGCAGTGACCAAAACCTGTACATGCAGATAGCCATGTGGACTGAGCTTCCTGACATTACCTAATAGTTAAGAGCAGTAGACAACCCCCAGCAACCCCACAGGGAGAGAGTCAGAGAATAGTTTAAAGACTTGTTAAACACAAAACAAAATGTTTGATCTTCTCTGTTTATCAAGAGAATGGGCAGAAGGGGGGAAAAAAAGAAAACAGAAAAACCAAAGGAAAAAAGCTAATGCTGTGAAATAACTTTATGCTTACATGTAATAAATTACAATATGACATGGAAGAATTGAGAACAAATACAGTAACCATTTTAATAAATCTAAATGGATTGAACTCACTTATTGAGAAGATTGTCTGTTTGGAGACAATCAAATCCAGTTTTCTCTGCTGGGCACATGAATCAATCTAAAAGTAAAGTGGTCCAGAATGGATAAAAATAAAATGATGGGAAAACATACCAGGCAAATGCAGTAAAAATAATGTGAGGATAATGTTTCTGATATCAAGCCATGAAGATGTTGGTCCCCAAAGCATTAAACAATGCCAATAAGGTAGGATTGCCCGATTTAGCAAGTAAAGTACAGAAATCATAATTAAATTTGAATTTCAGATAAACAGTGACAATTTTAATATACTAAAATCCCATGCAACATTTATAGCAATATATAAAGTTATCTATAATTTATATGAAATCTAAATTTAACTGGGCCTATTCATTACCCACTAAATAATGCTTATCCTGAGCCAGCACAACCAATGGGATGTAATCATAACGTAACTTTATTTTTGTCTCTGACTGTCCCTTTAAATCTGATCCCCTGCCCTTGCTGGTGTCACTCCTTGACAGTAGAGTTTCTGACTCCTCCAATGTTGCAGCATGAGAGGAAGAAGAGGAAGGAGAGAAGAGAGTTCTGGCTTGAGTGATAGTGTTTTGGTTATCTAGATTCTCTTAAAATATGTTCAAAACTCTGATTTATTTTATGGTTTCTTTGGCATCTATCTGGACATCTCTTTATAGTTTCTTTGACATGGGTGAAAACCCCTCACTTGGGAGTGGAAGGTCCTCCTCCATGGCTTTCAAGGATAGAGCACCACCTTCAGTGTATCTCTGCTGATTTGGCTTTGCCCTTTCAGATGGTCTTTTTGCCAGGATCCAAGGCAACCCTGGGTGCCTGGTTTACCCCTGTTCACAGGAAATGTTCACATCTTCTTCATATCTAAGGATTCTGGGAAGCTAACCACTGCCACTCACTCTCTTGCTCAGCTAGCAAAACATCTAAGCAACTCATTTCTCAACCTCTGCATTTTTCTAAGAGGAAACAGACATCCTTCTCTCTGTCTCTTATGTTTTAAGCTGTCTGAATATATGTGAAAACCCTCTAATTTTTTTTTCCTTTTCTTGTATTTTGTCTTTCAGAAATATATTTAAAATGCATATAATATATTTTCAAAGATCACAGAATATTTAAAGAGAAATATACTTGATCAATGTAGGAGAAACAAAATGTTGTAACCCCAAACTACAACCTTTGAAGATGTATAATTGATAGCTAACAATATGCTTGTATCATTTGAGTTGGTAGATTCGATGCTTTAAATAAAAAGTTCTAAGAGATCAAAGTACCCACTGCAGAGTCTCAGTTTTCCTGTTTTGGGTAGGAAGTAAAATGAGATAAAGTGTCACGATGTGCTATTTTATAAATATCATGCATAATAAAAGTAAGATAAATTTATTATAGCCATCTGAAAAATATGGAAAATAAAAAGACTATCAAAAACATAATATTTACCCTCAGCAGAGAAGACTGACTTGTACTGATAGAGTTCTAACATTTTTCTAGCTATATACATGTATTTTTATATAAAGGTACATCTACTTTATATATATTGCAGCCTATATTTTTCACTCTATAATATAGCACAAATATTTCTCATCCACACCTATATAGCAAAATATTTCAATATAGCACGAATATTTCTTTTTCATTATATTACTATTTCAACACCTAGCATCCCGAAATATATTTGTTTATTCCCCTATTTTAGGCATATTACATATTACAAAATATCCTATGATAAATATCTTTGCATGTAAATTTATCCTGTAGTTCATTTTTTGTGTCATATCTGAGGTCAATGCTTAGAAGTTTTAAAACTTCTGATATATATTGCCAAAGTCCTCCATAATAATTGAGCATAATGGCACTACCCATTGGCAGTTTATGAGAGTGTCCTTTTGGCTACACCACCACCATTACTTGGTTTGTTTTTAAAATCATAATAACGAATATTATTAAGTTGATTCTTAGCAAAATAACTCTATTTTTACATTTTAACAATAGCATTCAATGGAACTGGTATAAAGAGTCTACAAAATAGAATTCACATTTGTTCATAAATGATTGTGAAATGCCCAGTGAAGAAAGAGTTCTCTTTCCTGTAAGGCTTGTCAGGTCCTTTATCAGGCTTAACATACTAAGATACATTATGACTCCTAAAAGTAGGGCTGGTGCGTTCCACTCTACTAGCCACCAAGCTTCTTCATCTTAAAACTGCAGTCAATATTTAGCTGAACACATAAGGAAAATCTGGCTTGGTTTTATTATTATTAAATACCAGATTTCAGAGTCAACTTTCTTTCTTCTTATAGAAATATTTTCTATAATGGCATTTCATGAGTTTATTTTTTTAAATAGAGGAGCACAGATTCAAGTTGAGAAAGAGTATCTTTGGGACTGAAAGTTATTTTTCATGGTTTCTAGCTATATTCAAATTCTCTTGACATGAGCTTTGTTCTCTTTTTCTACATAATTTTGCACATGCTTGGAGTTGCTGGAGATGTCTGATTGGAAGGGAAAAGGAAGGAAAAAACCCTTACATTTTGCTAATATTCTTCCTTTAATAAATAATGATATTTACATATATTTGCCTTTGGACTACTTGTATAGTCATATTTTGTTACAGTGAAAGATCAATTCAACTTTAAAATATTTCTTGAGAGTATTCCTAGGAATTTTACCATTAGGTAATTGCAAATCAAACTGAAGTGGGTTTACTTTCTGAAAATACTTCTAGCATCTTTCTAACTTGCAGTTTTCTCACTGATACAACTATAGTAACTGGGTTTTATTTAAAGTGTAATATGCTATTATTTGAAATATTTCTACAGAAAATTGGCCAATCATTCAGACACTCTCAGGGATTTCAACTAAAGACACACACTTAATGGTGATGTGCTTAAAACTCTGTTTAAAGCTTTCAAGCTTTTTGTACATTATAAAATGTGTGAAAAATGAAACAGCGCTATTTGGAAAGTTCTAAAGTTCTCTCTTGATAAATCATTGAATTTGCAGCTATTTGACCAGACTATGTACACAATTCTATTACAGTTTCTTGAAATAACTTGTGATACTTTTCCATACTCCATCAAGAACCAGGGTAAATTAAGATGGAAATCATGGTTGTGTACACAAAGGCCTGAGTGATATATATATAAAACATAAATACTGACAAGTCAGGTATCTCAAAAATAGGGGTACATTTTTTTGTGGGGGACAGTCTACTTTGACTAATTTTATAGAAAGAAGCAACCTCTTCTTTTAAGAAAGTGATGCAACTGTCTGCATTTTTCTAAACTTCAGTAAAAATCAAGCCCATGTTTAAGAAATAATTTATAACCTAATTAATTGGATCAGTTTCCATTGAGTCCAATAAAATCAATTTTTCTTTATTTTACACATATTTTTGTTCCTCTATTTTCTTTAACTTTACATGTTTGTATATATATTTAATGGATCATATTTTTCTTTTGTTTTCTCTATTTTAAAAATTATGTTCTTAGTAGTTGTTTAGGGAGTTACAATTAACCTTTGAATTTATAGTAATCTAGTTCAGGTAAATATCACTGTAATTTCAATAACATACAAAGTCTTTACTCCTATATAAATCATTCCCTTCCTTCTCCTTGTGCTATAATTGTCACAAAAATAACATCTGTATATTTAATAAGCCTACATCCATGATTTTATAATTACTGTAGTTATCTCTTAAATTAGATAAAAATTGTGTTTCAAATAATGCATCTATACCAATTTTTATATTTATATGTGTACTTTCCCAGAAAACTTTGGTAAAGTCTGGGTTCTTGGTCATTTGTGGTTACTGCACTCATGGCTTGGCTATCCTAGTGGTCAGCTAAGAAATTTCTTTAAATGTTCCAAACTAGGAAGGAAGAGTTAAGGGGCTCTGTGTGTGTGTGTGTGTGTATGTGTGTGTCTATGCATGTATGTGTACTGTGACTTATCTTTAATGTCTACCAAAACTTCCTGAGTCTTCATTTTCCACTTGTACAAAGCCTCAAGGACAGCCAGAGGCAACTTACCAGGGATTTCTTGTGACTTTCCTGGACATATGCACCACTTTTGACCTTTATTTCCTTCTAGGCCACCAGGAATATGCTGGAATTTTCAATGTCCTTTATGGAATCTTGTTCCCTAGTTTTTCATTTAGGATATTTTAATCAGTATCTTGATAGTCACATTTGACATTGCTGCCTTATGAATGTGCTGTGATCAAATGTCCTACTGATACAGTTGCTTATATAGCGTAAGGCTAGGGGACTCAATTATGTGAGTAAAGGATATTTGTTTTGTCCTGTGTTCTCATTTCCATTGGCTTCTTGGTTTTCATAGCTGCCATCATTGTGAGTTCATTGTCTTTCAAAGCTACAGCAGAAAAATAGAACTAGGTGAGACTCCATAGAGTTCACTGTTCTTACTGAGATCCAGTTAGTTTTCTCGAATAAAAAATTATCATATTGTTGCAAACCTTTGGTTAATTTCCAGAATAAAAAAAATGATTTTAATGATTGCTTGAGTATTTGTTTTGTTTGTATGGATTTCTTTACCACATAGTTTCAGAAGTGTTTCCCTAAGTTCTGCTAGAACTTCCCCAGTTCTGAAGAACTTCTGGCAGAAATTTATAACAGTTTGCAGACGAAATTTATCTAGAAGAGTAAGTATAGGTGGATATATATTTGACTGATATTTTCTTTCCATGAATATAAAAATATTCATTATTTTCTGGCATCAAATGTTGCTGTTAATAAACACCTGATGACTAACTTATTTTCTCACATAAGTGACTTAATGATTTTGACATTTTACCCAAATCAAAAAACTAATTTTTTCTTCAGCATTTTGTTTCAAATGATGCATCTGTCATCAGTTTTCTTAATATATAATGTTCTTTCAATATGTAGTATGACATATTTTTTCTCTTTACTTCGAAAGCATGTTTCTGAATCTATATCATAGTACTTGTTCTGTTTCATAGATTTAGCTTTCTTTTGGGAGATTTTCCTTACCTACGTGAGCAGTCTACTTTACCTTCTTTTATCTGTACTTTATTTACTTCTTTGTGTATTCTTTCTTTTTTTTTTAGTTGTCATCCTTTTGCATTCAAACACGGATCTTATGTTTCTTTCACTTTAGTGTTCTGAAATATGTATTTATTCTTGTCTTTCTTGATTTTATTACTTTATGAGTTTTTCTTATTGTAATTTATATTAGTTCATACTGTGGATTACTTACAATGTTTCTCGTGTATTTTAGACTGTTCTGGAAGGTTAGAGATTCCACTGTTTCTTGCATGTGTTTATTGTGTGATCTCATGCTCTATAGGAATGATGTTGTGCTCTTTATATATTTTCTCCTTATAATACTTTGTATGAGATTCAGTAATGACCCTATAAAATTCCCTACTTATACCTGAATTTAGCTTTCTGGAAAGACTAGATTTTCTAGCTTTCAGCTCCAGTGCTCCCTCTTCTGTTGTTTTTGGACAACAGATAGAACCAGCTACCTGTGCTCTTCTGATTCTATCTTCTTTATCTTTCATTCCTGAATGTTTCATACCCTCTGTATTTCCTTTGCTAACATGTTCTCTATCCTTCCTAATTTTTTAATAATCCCAACAATTTCTCCCAGTGGATAGGAGACACTTCTGATAGGTTTTGAGGATTCATAATACCAAGATTACTCTAGTTCCTTCAGCTCTTAACTTGGACCAATTATATTAATCCCAGCATAAAAATCTACCAAAATGGCACTCAGTTTTAGAAGCTCTTCTTACAATATCTGACTGTACTTCCTATGAATTTCTGAGGTCTATGTGGCAGTTCGCAGCTTCTTGGATCTCTCAGATGCCCAACTGATTCCATGAGACCACATGAGGATCACAACTATCAGGACTTTGTCCTAACTCACATTGTCGGATTCCAATGGAAAGGTTTCACCTGAAACTATTTTGAGCATATAGGCTCTGAGTTTTGTATTTGATTCTCCTAGGTACTCTTTTTCACACTTTAATTACTACTCAGTTAATTCCTATCAGGAGATTAAATCACTGATTGGTTTAAGACTCCTACAATCCAATCATTTCTCTTCTGAACTTTCTTGCATGGTCTCAACTGTGAGCATTTTGGGATTACCTCACATCCAACCTATAACAAATTTTTTCATTTATCTTTTTATTTCTACAAGATTTAGAATTATTATTTTTGCTTGGAAGTTACAATCTCACCAGGACATGTCTAGACATACTTAATCTCTTTTAATTTTTAATGCCTATTACTCCTTCAATCTTTTCTTTTAACCTATTCGCCTCAGGCCAATTAAATTATATATTTATCTAACCAAAACATATTAAAATGAAACAGAGCAGGTCAATATTTGACAAAATTTATATTATAAGTTTTCAAAACTGCACAGACATAAAAACAACTATAAGAAAGACAAAGGAAAATACCAGTCATTAGGATGTCTTAGCATGTATGTCTTTTGTCATTGCTTGGAAAACAAAAATTGTATTCAAGGTTGTTTTTTTTTATTGCTTCTGTTTGAATCTGCTCTTTTCTCTAATTATGGAGTTAATTATTTTTACATATAATGCAGAGCCTTGCTCTGTCTTCCATCTCTTATCTTTTCCTTCATCTTCCCTTTTATTTAAACATGAGAAAATTTTTTTCAGATTTGCTCTTTTAACCCAAACCAGTTTGGTTTTTGTGCATAAATCCATGTGTTCCTTATTCCCTCCATTAAATCTTTTATTAAGCAATAATATATCTTATCAAAGATGATTCACAGATTTGATCTAAGTCTTACTCCATCTATAACTTGTTTTATTATTATATATTTTCTCACTCTCTTCCTATGTGTCTTACTGAATGAGACTATTTGCTCTGAATTTTGTGTTCCTTTCTCCTAAATTACTGAACTTAAAAAAAATTTCTGTTATTCCTAGTCTGATTTTTTTAATTTAAAAGGTAGTATATTTTTGACTCAGACCGGTTCAGCTAAATTTTTGTAACTACCTGCTCAAATTATTATATTTTGTATATAAGAAAAAATCAACATTTTCTTAACTGTGCCAGTTTAGAAGGTTTACTTGCATTTCATCAATAAAAGGAAATCTGATGAGCTTATAGAGTAAAACATTTCACTGTCAAGGAACAGGATTTCTACTCTCTATTTTGTCACTGTTCTGTTTGTGTGGTGAGAAATAACTGGAACATAACCCTACACGCCCCAGTTTTCTAAGTATTCACTTTTATAGCTTTCTGTGGGTCCCTGTTACTTCAGGTACTGTCTGAGCCAAGGGCTGGGCTGGGTAGGAGAACAGCATCTGACTCACTCTCTTGTCATTTCACATAGGACTGTACTTAGCTCCAGCAATGGCCTTATGACCTCCCAAGTGACAGTCCTAGTTGCACTTGACAGTGTGTGGTAGTCTAAGCTGGAGTGGGACAAGCCAGGCATGTAACTGAATTCTAATTTTCTGTATAGAAGAAGCACCAGAAGAGTCAGTGCTGGGTGCAAAAAAAAAAAAAAAATACATTTATTAGTAACTGCTGTACAGCAGTCAAATTTAACGAAAGCATGATTTCCCTCTGCCTCTAGCAGACTCTCCATTAGGGCAGTGCCTCCTCCTTTGCTATGGTGACCCAGACAACTCTTCAATGCAAATGAGCACTAGAACAAAACTTCCAACTGCTGCCAGAACTGCAGCCAACTACTCACTTCCTGGGATAATCTACAAGTTTAAGACTTATTAGGTAGTGGTACAACATAATTTTAAGAAGCTTGGATTCTACATCCTGACTGTATGTTAATTTTCAGAAGTGTTCTGTTTTTGTTTCTTCAAAACTGGTATCCTGGTCCCACCCCAGACTAATTCAAACAGGATGCCTATGAGATTGCTATTTAAAAGAGAAAAATCTCCCCTGGTTAATCCTAAAGTGTAACCAAGAATTGCTGTTATGAACCTGTTTAAATTATTACTTCTCAATTGACAAGATAAATGACCAAGCAGTTTAACCTGGGTTATCTGCTGAAAGGAAGATAGTAGGAGTGTTATTTCATGTGAAGGGTGATAAACCAGTTAATAAAACTAAAGCGGTTTCTGTGTGTGGGACTACAGGGTATGAAAGGTCAGTTGTACTGTCCTTGAAAAAAATCTATTTGACTGAGATAAGTTAATAATGATTATTTTAATCCATGGATATAATGCATTGTTATTAATTTAAAAGTCATCATCCTTACCTTCCAAGAAGGAAATTGCTTTCAGATTATTGAAATATGTCCATCTTACAGAAGCTGACCTTTAAATACTTAAAAAGTGGTATTTGTGGAATTTTGAGATGGAGTAAATTATATTTTCAAAAAAGAATAAGGTATATCATTCCTATCAAGAATTTTAGAGTCTACTTGAGAGAGTGGGGAAAAAACTATAATATATTTTGATAATTGCTGTGATAAAGTCCAGAATAGATTTCATTTAAATCGGACTTCATGTTCTGTGTATGTGATTAGGGAACAGAGGAAGTATGTGTGATTTATGGATGAAGTCTTAGAATAAAAAATAATTTTGAGAGCAGTGAATAAATATTAAAGACATGGAATCAGGCATAATTCAGAAACTTTCTAATTATGTAATCCTGGTTAGTTAAACTCTGCAGCCTCGCTGAGTCTCCTTAACTCAGACTTAAACCTGGAATTATAATAATTGATATGCATAGCTTTTCAACAGTATTGTGTAAAACACATCATATATGTTAAAATAATTTGGAAATTAGTAAGTGCTATGTAAATAGCGTATAATTGTAGTGTTCTTTGTGACTTCATATTTTATTTTAATATCATGGCCTAAAATATGTTCATAGAACAAAATATAGAAAGCTTGTCAATCCAATATAACAAAGAAAAATGTGTTTTATTTCAATAAAAGCTAGTCGCCTAATTAGGTAGTCGCATGCATATTGTTTGTGATTTATTTAATGTTACCAATTAACATTTTTGATGATTGATTAAGTGACATTTATTATCTCACATATTTTCTTAGAGGTAAAAAGATACTGTTTTTCCATCCCCAGGAAGGAAAGAGAATGGAAGGAGAATATTATCTCCTTTTTTTTTTTTTTGTTTCTTTATGGAGGAACTCTGAACTAAAATGATCGACAAACTGAGAAATTGGAAAATTTAAAAAGTTGCTTTCTGAGTATTTCTCATGATCTACCTTTTTATTTTTATTTATTTTTATTTTTTTTTTTTTTTTGCCTCTTGTCTTTCCCATGCCACCAAGTCTCTACAACAGCCTTAGGCTAGGAAGAGTATGTAGGTTTGCCTTGCGCTCTGCCCTGGGTTTCAGAACTGTAATTTTGCTGGATTGTCATTGCATCTATAATTATCAAACACAAGCCACACAACAGCTTACAGTAGTTACTTCAGGCATAATTCCTGTGGGAATAGGCACCATCAGTTATTAGTGGCTGACAACAACAAACGTTTCTTTCCTGCTTTTAATCAGCTGCTGTGGCTATGGGCCGCTGGACAGCTCACCTCTGTGTGCATTTTCATTCTGAGGCCAGGCTGAAGAGCTCCCATCTGTGACACACTGTTCTCATGCCAGTGGTCAAAAGTAGAAAAGATCCTAACCTAACCATGCAGGTATGCTTAAGCTTCCACCAGGTCATGGAAAGCGAATGTCCTGAAGCTGAGATAAATACTGCCCCTAAACAATGCATGAGCAGATAACATGGTGGTGGGCAGGGAGGCTTTAATTCTAGAACAGGGAGGTGGTAAATAGTTGGGGGAAAAAATCCAATTTTATCCTGACCATGTGGCATTTGCTTAAAAAGAAATCTAAAATCTAATAAGATATCTGAGTTAAGCCACCTTACAATAACTGGCAATAGAATGTTATCATTAATATTTATTGACAAATAAAAATAATATATATTCATTGAGCACAACATGTTGTTTTGAAATGTATATACATTGCAGAGTAGCTAAATAGAACTAATCAACATGTTTTATGTTAGGTACTTATCTTCTTGTGGCAAAAACAATCTACTCTCTTAGCTATTTTTAAGAATACAATATATTATTACTTAAAATATGTCATTATCACAAAGTTGTACAAGAGGTTTCTTGAAGTTATTTCTCCTATCTAACTGAAATATTGTAGTCACAGTGCAATATCCCTCCAAACCATCCTTCTTTACTCCTGGTAATACCATTCTACTCTCGCCTTCTAGAAAGTCAATGTTTTTAGATTTCACATATAAGTGAGATCATGAGATTTTTCTCTTTCTGTGGGGAGACTTAACATAATGTCCTCCCAGTTCATCTACAATGTTATGAATGACAGTATTCCCTTCTTTTTTCAAAGCCGAATAGTAGTCCAATGTGCATATTTACCATATTTCTGCATTTTTCTACAGATAGACAATTAGATTAATTCCATATCTTGGCTAGTGTGACCAATGCTGCAATGAATATAGAAGTTCATATATCTTTTTTAGATTCTACTTACAAATCCTTCAGATATATTTCTAGAAACAGGGTTGCTGGAGCCTGCTGGTAGCTATATATTTTTTTAATTTTTTGAGAAAAGTCTATACTGTGTTTCATAATGAATATAACTATTTACATTCCCATCACTAATATTCAAAGGTTAAATTTTCTTCACATCCTCCTGACACATATCTTTGGTATTATTTACAGTAGCCATTCTAATAGATGTGAAGTTAGTGGTTGTAGTTTTGATGTCTATTTCCCTGATATTAGTGGTGGCAAGCATTTTTCCATATATCTGTTGATCCTTTATAGGTCTGGGAATGGAGTTTTGGATTTATCTGGCTTGGGCACTTTCTCCTGTGCTTGGTTTCCTAGCTTAGCATGCACCTGGCCCTCAAGCATTTTCTTCCTCTCTCATGTAAACAGACACAGAAGCTTCTTTTTGTCCAGAAGCAAGGGTAGGTCTAAAATTTAGCTTCTGCTAGTCTTTGCTCTGATACATTTTCCTTCCAATAGGGGCACATTGTCTATTTCTATATTTCCTAGTGATCCTATCTCTGGCTTTCTCTTGTACTGGTAAGCTGTAAACTAAGTATGAGTCCTATGCATTGGGCTATTGAAAGTGCTCCAAATTTAGTCTGCAGTCTCAGTTGCCTAGTATGATCCTCCTCCAAGGTTTAGAATAGGGATTTCCAATAGAAATGTAATGTGAGCTATATATGTAATCCAAAGTAGCTCAGAAGCCACATTTTAAAAAGTATCAGGTGATTTTAAATTTAATAACCTATTTTATTCTATTCAGTACATTCAAAGTATTATTGTTTCAATATGCAATCAAATCAAAGAGGTATGTCAAAGAGGTATAACATTTTTCTTGTTTCTTTTGTATTAAATCTTTGAAATTTGATAAGCACCTTAAACTGAAAACACCTATCAATTCAGGATGGCTACATTTCATGTGTCCATGAGATACATGTGACTAATGGAAACCTATTGACAATGAAGTCTAAGGCTCTTGCTTTGTCTACATTGGAGATTAGAAGAGGTTGTAATTTCTTACATCACTCTCTTAGCCAAAGCAATCTGAGGGGCATATTATAAAATAACATATGAGAAGAAATGTTTTTATGAAGGATGAGCTTATATATACCTTAATCTTCATCTGCTTCTTTGTACAGGTTCTTCATACCAGTTATTAAAATTGAGAAACCTGACTTAGGTTTGGTCTGGTTGAGGAACATTCTGCTTTATCAGGCTGGTGGATCCATGATCCCTTGTAAAGTAAGGCTAACATGATTTTTCACCTCAATCCTTAAATTTCAACAAATTGTAAATAGACCAGTTAATTCCTCATAGGTAAATCTTGCAGCACTTTTAAGAGCATAAATATTCATAAAACTTTAACAGAAAAATTCAACATGGTATTTCAACTTTGGCAGGAATGCAGTCCTTATAATTACATTTATTCAATTTTGGTAGCAAATTATTATTATTAATTCATATTCTAACTAAAGTACTAATCTCAGTTAAAGGTGATAGATATACATAGTGCAATAAAAGGACATTTTAAATTTTAATAGCAATGTTTACATATCATTGACCTTTAAGTTGATATATTTGATATTGCTCACTAAAGATAATTACTTTTCAGTTGTATTGTAATGTCATAGTTTTGGACCATTCACAGGAGTAAAGAACTTTGACTGCCAATAAAATATCAAAAAAATCCAATTAATGAAGTTCCAAGGTGTCATAATAATTATTGTAACTAGGCAATATCTTATTTGATTAAATCATTACATAGAAATTTTAGCAGGAATTTCAACTACCTATTGACTATCAAATGTAGACGAAGAAAAGCACTTGAAATGTGCATCCATGCTTTTACTCTCTTTACAAACTCATCTGGTTTTGTGTGTTTGTGTGTGTGTGTTTGTGTGTGTGTCTGTGTTTGTGATGCACATGTTAGTGTTGCCAGTGATGCCCATGTTAGGCAAGCACTCTATCTCTGAGCTACATCCTTATATCTCATCTAAGGTTTTAAAACACAGTGGTCTCTTTTTGTGTGTCATGTTAGAACACTCTAACATTATAGAGCTCAGCTTATGCACTCAGTCACTGAAGAGTCTCATTTCTGTTACTGACCAGAGTTCAAAGGACAGGTGATGCTTTTATTTAGATTTTCCCTATCAGTAATCAATCTTAGAAATATTTTAATAAGACATGTGCATTATAGTATGAAGTCATCTTAGGAGTAAAGGCACTGGGGTGTAGCTCAGAGGTAGAGCACTTGTTTAGCCTGATCCCCAGCACAACAAATATATACTTTAGCCAAGAATACCTGGAGTTGAATCCTTGTGCTACTATATACTATATCTATAATCTTGGGCATTCTATTAAAATCTCTGTGCCTTGATTCACTTGTTTGAAAAGCAGAGGTAATAATATTAATTAATCAATAAAGTAAAGTAAGTATTAAGGCAGTTAAAAATATAAAAATGAGTAAGAATGCTTTAGACATACAGAAAGTACTCAATAGGCTTTAGATAAATATGTTTTATTATTATTATTATTAATTCCTTTATTTGTAAGCATGCATACATATTATTTGGATCCCACTTCAATTAAGAAAGCAGAATATACACATTCCAGGATTCAATTTTTAAAAAAAATATTGCAACCTTACTTTTTACATTGAAATTCCCTAACTTCAATACCTAACAAAAATTTCATTGTGGTAAAAAATGTTAGTATTCAAAGAAGATGAATTAACCTACATGCTACCTATCTATTCCATAATGATAGGAGTTAATTTGTAAATATCACCTATTATTGTTGTTATTTCATCATTAATTACTAACCTATCTAGATATTCTGACCTGCAGCCCTTGAACAACTTATAAAATTATAGACCTCTTCTAACCTTATATGCTCTTTGTTATGATTAAAATAAATACATATCTTTTTATAAATTCACTCATTCTATAAACAATATTTAATACCCACAATAAAACCAGGTACTGTGCTTTCTACCAAGGTTAAAACAAAACCTCCGTTCTCTAGGAGCTCACAGAAAACCAATGTTTTCCAGAACAGGTTTTGACACTGAGTTATTGGCCAATGCTTTCACATTTCTATTTACATCTTTTCTCTCATTTAATTTTTTTAAATTTTGTGCATACTTAATACAGTGAAAACATTTACATGCCCATGTGAATATATTTCAGAAATAAAAATATTCATGTATTTAAAAAAGCATAAAGATTATTCCATAGGGGAAAATTATAAAACGGTATAGAAGTCATAATGGAGGCAAATCTAATAAAGTAGAAAAAATATGATTATAGAAATCTATCAAATAAAAAGTGATAGGAAAGCAGACAATTGTCTTAAACCTGGAATTTCAGAGAAAGCTATATTTTTCTAATAATACTTGTTAATTTAAGAAACATGAATGGGTCATTGTTCAACTACAGGGTGGAAAAGTAGAAGGGATGAATGTGGCCAGAAAATATTGAAGGCTGATTCTACTGCCTGATAATGGCATGGGATTATGAATGACAGTGGTTGCATGATGTAGTTGATGTGAAGAAAATGGAGGGAACAGGCACTCTGGACAGTAAACAGAACTAACTCATAGAGAACTGTGCATGTTATGCTTAAGAGTGGAGGCTTCATTGTAGCAAACTGAAAATCCACTGATATTTAAATGAAGAAGTAACATAGGCAGATTTGAATTTTAGAAAGATAAGACATTTAACATGAATCTAATGCTTATTACTGTGTTGTGCATTTTGTATGCATTATATCACTAGCTTAATCTCCAGGTCCTTAGAAGTATAGCTCTATAGATAAATATGACCCAAGGCATACAACTTATAAATGGTAGTGCAAGGAGCAAATACAGGTATGTTGGACACAGAATGCACCCTTCTTTGTGATAGTAAGGTATAGTGTTGTATAAAAGCTAAAGATGGTTAATAAGCAGTTTTTAGCAGTTAGGGGAGATGATTGAGCTCAATCAGCTGTACTGAACCAGTAGTGGGCATTGAGATCAGGGGTTGATGTTAATTCAGCAAGCACAGTAAAATTCAAGTTGGTGGCAGCCCATACTGACAGCAGGTGGCATAATTATTGGACATACTGTCCACAATGAATTCAGTATCTGCTCATAAAAAGACACATTTCCATGAGAATGTCTGTATTTCTTAATAAACAAGTAAGATTCTTATCACATCATTGTATTTGTATCATATAACAAGTTTAATTTTATGTTTCAACTTGAAAGCTACTGGTGAAAGTTAGTAATTTACTTACTTATAGTAAACTAATTTTCATATGTTCCTATGGTTTTTCTCCTCTTTTGTGTTTCAAAATTTTATTCTTTATCATTCAGTGATACATGATTTACTAAAAGTCATCTCAATTTTTGGAAAGAAATATGCCATGTAACATAAATGAAATAAAAACCATAATCCAAAAAATGGTGTACTGCAATTTATAAAAGTATGTAGCTTTGTTTCTTTGAATTGAGATCCTTTAATTATATAAAAAGGTAAATCAATTGAGAAAGTTAAAATGTTTTCTGATTATAGGATTGTTCCAAATTGCAAACAAAATAACTCACCAAAGCCCTTTAATAAGCGTACATTCTTTATACCCCGACCTCCAGATTTTTTTCATGGATGATTAATAACATGTATTCCACACCTGGACCCAAGGCACATGGGAGAGTCTTGGCAGCATTCAAGGAGAAAGGCTCTGAGCTTAGATTGAATGCCAATAAACTGCATGCTGCTTTGTTTCTAAAACCCATTAATAAATTTTCCTAAATGGAAAGATTTTTTTTAATAAAGAGGAAATAAGAAGGAAGAAAAGACAGGAAGAAAAAAGGAATTAGTGATTACTAATGGATAGATAAATAACTGTTCAATTATGATAAAGAAGAATGATCAAATTTAAGCAAATACGAACATAGGTACATAGGTGCCATGAACATTTTGCTCTAATGCCAGTAAATAGTTAGCAGATTTTGTCTTTTAATGATAGCTATGGGAAGAAATTAATGTATAATGAATAATTATAGAAGATGAATTGATTGTGATGTTTCTTAAACTGAAGCAAGCTTTCTTAGTGTCTGCACACAAACCAGAAACTATTCCTCGATTGCATTTCATGGGCAAAGAGGTATGGCAAGATTCTCCTATGGAGATCAAGTATTAACAATGCCACTGGAACACTAACAAACTTATAAGAATGAAGTTCCAAGGAAGGACTAGGAAACCTTGATATGTTATTCTCACAATCATCTTCATACATGTAGAAATTGGATAGCAGCTCTAAGAGATGACTAAGTTTTCGTGGCTGTAACAAATTCAGAATCTCTAAACAATTCTATGCATGGAATGAGACAGAGAAGGCAGATGGTAGGATTTCCCCGTGTTTGGAATTTGGACCATGGAGAAAACTTTTAATCCAGAAAAGTTTAAAGAGGTGAGACATTCTAGAGAAAATTGTGAGGTGAAGCTCATGTGCATTTAATTTCCTGATGAATCCTAGGGCAGGTTAAATTTGGCAACCCAAATTTAATTTTTTTTTTAACTTAGAACAAAAACTAATAATCATAGTAGCCTGCTGTATGCAATCTAATCATTTCACTAACAATTTTGATCATTTTGTTTAACTTTTGAGACAATCTGAAAAAATGAAATGCTTTGGAATTCTTATAGTCAAGGTATTTTAATAATCGTTAGTAAGAATGAGACTTTCAAGAAGACTGTATATCAAAGGCTGAATTCCTGGTTCATTCAGGACATGGGGAAAGAGTTTGGATCTCTACAGAGACTCACAGGACATTATCTTCAGGCAGGAAAAACTTTCCTAAACTGATTTCATCTTTCCATGTTTGCAGTGATTCTGTCAGCGTACATAGGGAATCACAAATGCACGCAAACACTCTTAGGATCGTCCCCCTCAGCAGAAAATAACTAGTGTCATGTCACATGTGTATTTTATCCCCTGGTGGAAAGGATCTTAGAAGTCACATGGTTTGTATTTTTTTTTTAATTTTAGAATTAACACAAGTACTGTGGACTCAGATGTAGAAAGAACATGATGAGGTGAGACTTTTCCCCTAATTCCGTGTCAAGCACTATTGCTCTTATCCTTTGTATCATTCAACTGAAGTCCATAAAAGTAAACCAGTATCATAAGGTGGAAAATTGACCAAACGACATAGGAAATTGATAATTGTGGAGATGCCATGGATGATCAGAAAAGTTTTATAGAGAAGAAAGAGCTTCTGTGGGATGAGGATGAACGTAGATTTAAGATGGGAAGGCCACTGCAGGAGCAGGAGCCAGGAGGAGCTTGCATAGCCTAATATGTCCCCTCTGCATCACAGAGGGCAGCAAGGGGCAAATCTCTACTGGAGTCTCCCTCACTACACTGCAGCAAAGATTTTAGAATCCTTTTCAATCAAATATTCCCATTAATTTTTTTTTATATTTTTCGTCAAGAGTGATGTTTCCATGAGACTTCACATGCAATAATCACCCCCATAAGACATTCTTCACATTTTATCTCTAAAGAGAAGCCAGGCTCAAGCAGTTTTCCCAATTTATCCAGCTATATCAGTATTTAGCCACAGAGGTGGAATCAAATGCAGTCTATCACTCTAAGCCCTGTGTTCATCAATCCCATCACTATTAAGAATATTACTCAGCACTAAAAAATAACAAGATTATGGCATTTGCAGGGAAATGGATGGCATTAGAGCAGGTTATGCTAAGTGAAGTTAGCCAATCCCTAAAAAACAAATGCCAAATGTCTTCTCTGTTATAAGGGGGGGGGGGGTGGTGATTCAAAATGGGATAGGGAGGAAGAGCATGAGAAGAAGACTACCACTAAATAGGGAAGAGAGGTGGGAGGGATAAGGAGGGAGAAGGGAAATTGCACAGAAGATGGAAGGAGACCCTCATTGTTATACAGAATACATGTATGATGTTGTGAGGAGAAAAAAAAGTGTGTCACATTAGATTGGGTAGAGAGAAGTGATGGGAGGGGAGAGGAAGGGAAGGGGGAATAGGAAGGGCAGCAGAATAAAATAGACATTATTATGGCTGTATGTACATAGGTGACTGTATGACCAATGTGATTCTGCAACCTGTGCACTCAGAAAAATGAGAAAATATACCCCATTTGATTCAAATGTATGAAATGTCAAGATCATTGTACTGTCATGTGTAACTAAAAAAAAAAAAAAAAAAAGAATTCTCTAGCTTGAGACTGAGTCCTCTTTGGCCAATGGAATAGACTACGAGAAGTTACAGGGGGGTTTTGAAAAGACTGCTACATCTTTCTGTCAATGAAATAATTGCAACTTTAATTTAAATTTAACTGTAAGGAATTCTAGTCTAACCATCTCATAAATCTGTTTCCCTCCTGGCTACTTATATATCTCTGGCTTTTTTATTCACAGAAAACTCAGAGATTAATGTTGCTGGGATAGCTCCCATGTCCTACACACATTAGGTGGTTCTTATTTTCACAATCTAACTCTTCACATGTCAATAGTAAGTGAAGGATATAATCCCAGTGGCTCAGGAGGCTAAGACAGGAGGATTGAGAATTCAAAGCCAGTCTCAGCAAAAAGCAAGGCACTAAGCAACTCAGTGAGACCCTGTCTCTAAATAAAAATACAAAAAATAGGGCTGGGGATGTGGCTCAGTGGTTGAGTGCCCCTGACTTCGATCCCTAGTACCCTAAAAAAAAAAAGAGAGAGAGACAGAGAGTGAAGGATATAATAGGTTTTCACTAAGTTACAAAAAAGATTACATATAATGATATTGTAGCTTCATCTTAATAAAGGCCAAAATGCAATGCTTTTATTTCTCAATAGAATCAGGCTCACCTCCAGTTTTCTCTTCTCTCTTCTTTTTATCTTTCTGTTTTCTTTCTTTCTTTCTTTCTTTCTTTCTTTCTTTCTTTCTTTCTTTCTTTCTTTCTTTCTTTCTTTCTTTCTTTCTTTTGTGATACAGTGGGCTGGGGGAGTGTCCACCTTTTCACTCAGCATGGGGTACTTGTATCATGTGATTGTGCTCAGGAGCTCCCAAGGAGTTGGCAAGAGATTTTGTAGACTTGCATAATGATCAGACAGACACCCTGTTCCACCCTATTTTCTTCCACAAATTTATTCTCTGATAACCACACTCTAATAACTCTTTTGAAATCTAGGTTAGAAATTATTGAAAAGATTTATCAGCATAAAAGTGTAGTTTTTTTTTTTTTTTTTTTTTAAAGTTGCTTGTCACATCCTCTGTGAGCTCTCTGACATCTTCAGGCATTCTTACTTGAGTTCTCTGGTGGTCCAACCACACTGAATTCATCCTCTCTTTTCTCGTGTATTATAACATAGTTATTTTGAATGGTTGCCCTCTCTAAATCCACCAAACAAAATGGTGTTTATCTTTCTACTAATATCTCTGTTGGCTTTATTAATTGTCTTTACACATGATGCATATTTAGGAAGGGACATAATTCCTCAGGGAAACTTTGCCATTTTAGAATGGAAGATTGTAAGAGATTAGGGAATTAAGCATGGAAAAAATGTCTAAGACTTGTGATTAGTTTTTCTTTGTCTTTTTTTTAAGTGATCTATCTCTTATATTGCCTTCATAAAGAGATGCTAATAATCAAAATATGTACTTACTTTTATGCTCAAATACTAGCTCAGAAATTCATTTGACATTTAGTACTTCTGTGGAGAGTTTAAATTAAAAACTTTTCTTGAACAATGCAATTCATAACCTTTATCTATAAAAAAGGATAAGAATGCAGAAAAGAAAAATTTTATGATAAAAATATGATTCTGAGCCAGATATAGTGGCACATGCCTATTATTTCAGCTATTATGAAGGCTGAGTCAGGAGAATCCCAAGTTCAAGGCCAACCTGGGTAACTTTGCAAGAAAAAGGGCTGACTGTGTAACTCAGGTGTAGAATATTTGCCTACAGTGCATAAGGACTTGGGTACAATCCCTAGTACCAGCAAAAAATAAAAAGAAAAATCCCAAGCAAAGTTATAAATAATGTAAGAAAAGGCAACCAAGAAATCACTTGCCTTTGGTTATGGTTTGGTTTCTTAAAGATTCCACAATGAGACTGATTATTTTGCACTTCTTTGAAAGTTTAAAAAAAAAAGACATACATTAGGACATACTTATCAACTAGACAAAATTATTTTTGAAAGAACATCATCTGTAGGACTTGATTCAAAGTCATGGTCTCAGTGTTCTAGAACCATGCTGTATTTCTCAATGTCAGAGGATAACTTCATCAAAATTCCTTTAGGATTTTAATTTAATTTTGGTGAAAAAAGTATAGCTGGAAATTGACTGTTTAAGATTTCCCCGAGAGGGTTTATTCTTATACCTCTAGCTAACAATAAAAAGAGACACATAAACCTGTGTACTATAAGAAAAAAACAGTACGACTACATGTATCATCATTGGACTTCTGTTCCAGGATAGTTTTTAAAAACACCTGTGTAAGGTTATTTGTATTGCCTTTCTCAGAGGCACTGTGATTGGCTGATAGAACTGCTGATTGTTGGAATTAAGAATTCATACTCCTTTCTTTATAACACTGAACCAATTGCTTTAACTTTTAGTAACATTTTATATTATTTTCTATGAAATGATTGTACTCCCAAAGGTTTGTTAACTAGGAACTGATAAGATGATTTGAAAAAGTATTTAGATATAAAACATAACAAAAATAAATAGATCATATTTGTATGATAATAATAACCACCCTGAAACAAATTTTAAAAGAAAGGCTTTGACCTATATGGAGAAAGGTATAAAATGTTATTGATGAACAGGAAATAAAATCTCAAAACAATCATCAGTTATTCTTGGAAAGGGTTTAAGGATGTAAAAATATAAATTTTACAATAATCGATACATGCAGTTTAAAAAACTTCAAATATAATCTCATGAACATTTTGGAATTGGGAAAATTATATGAAAGCTCCTATTTAGGAATGTGTATAAAATAAACAAGGAGATTAAGCTGGGCACAGTGGCCTGTAATCCCAGCAGCTTTGGAAGCTGAGGCAGGAGGATTGAGAGTTCAAAGCCAGCCTCAGCAAAAGCAAGGCACTAAGCAACTGAGTGAGGACCTGTCTCTAAATAAAAATACAAAATCGAGCTGAGGATGTGGCTTAGTGGGCAAGTTCAAACCCTGGTAACATCCCTCCCCCCAATAAAAAAACACAGAGATTATGAAAACAAGCACGATAAAGTGAACAAATAACAAATATCCTAATTTTTTAAACAATTATAATAGAATAGCATTGGAATAATCAGTGAAAGAGAGAGTAACAAAACATAAGTCTCAATTTTCTGAGATTTTTATACCTGAAAACAAAGTAATAAATGTCATTGGGGAAGATGGCTCAGTCAATAAACAGAACTGGAACTAAAAATGAAACTAAAATTATATTTGTATGACACCCTATACAAAAAAATTCAGGTGTATTAAAATCCTGAAAGTTAAAACCTAAAAAACTGTCTGTAAGAAAGTTTAGTAGGCTATATTTGCTATATTAGAAATGAAGAGGCCTTTGTAATTAAACCACTAAGCTTGAGAAAACAGGTAGATCTGACTATATAAAAATGAAAAGTTTCATGAAATATATATCATAGACATAAACCAAAAGACAATAGTTTCACGAAACTGTTTAACTCCTACTTATGGGAAGTTCTATTGTTCATTCAATATTCATTCAACAACCTGAGTCCCTGCAAGGTTGCTCACCCTGCTCAGGATAAGGTGGTACATGGCAAATCCTCACAACATCTGTGAGTTTCATGGGTTTACAGGCTCTGTGGAGGAGGCAGAAGATACAGAGATGAATAAGTATGTAACATGTCAGGAGGTCATAAGTGGTATAGAAAAAAAAAAGAAAGAATGTAGATGCAAGCCTCAGATAGAGATGAGATGGGATGGGATGGGAAACCTGATCTGGGTGGAAAGGCATGAAATGAAGAGATCTGAGTGAAGCGAGAGAGCAAGGAGGAGCTTTAGTACCTGTGAAAGAGAACAGAGAACAGATGTACTGGGCAAGGAAGACCCTAGGTGGGAGCATCAGGAATGCTAGCTTGGCCAGGGTGGAGGGAGGGAGGGAGAGAATGCTGGAAAGGAAGGTGAGGAGAGGTACAGAGAACCAAAACACACACATTCTCAGGGGACATGAAAAGGGTGCTAATTTCTCACCTGCTCAGATGACTTGATCTGAAACCACGTGGGATTTTGTGCAGGGGCACAGCATTATCCGATTCGTTTTCCAAAGACTTTAAAAAAGGATCAGCCTTCTCTAAGACTGTTTAACATCTGTTTTATACTAAAACCTCTGTGTAACTGAACTAATATGCACAATCACAAACTCAGTAAAAAAAAAAATAAAATGCTGAATGACATGAACAGGAACTTCATAGAAAAATGCTTAAGCTGATTTCTAATAATAAGACAATGTAAGGTAAAGTAAAGTAATAGTGAAATCATTTCACATATTGGATTGGCAAAAATTGTTAAACATCTGATATTACCTACTATTTGTGGCATTTACAGAGAAGAGCCCTCTTTGTATAATTTATGGTGGAAATGTGAATTGCTATGGCCATTTAGGCCAACTGCCTGGTAATATCCATTAAAACTAAAACTACACATGTCCTTTTACCCAGAAATACTATTTCTGAAATTTTTAAATAAAACCACTAAAATATGTGGATATACGTGCAAGGATATTTATCACAATAGTAGATAGAAGAAAATTCTCATTCATTTCCCCTGAGGAAAAAAAAGAATGATGTGGTTAAACAAATGATTGCCCAGTTCCCCCAACATGTATTAGGTAGCCACTGAAAAGGAACAATTAGAGCCACCAGTCTTCAGATGTCTTATGTTTCACATGAAAGACACTCAAAGGTACAAATAATATGGCCCAATTTTTTAATGGCATCAGTGAAAAAATCCCACTTTTCTGAAAAAACTGATTTCAAATCTTTGCAGATGACTTGAGCAACTTCAGGCAGGTTGTTGTTCCAGTTTTATAAAATATTTGTGTCTGTACCAAAGGAGGGACTCTAAAATTTTAATGATATTTATCATTATCATAATGATAGAATTTCAGGTGGCTTTTGTTGTTGTTTTATATTTCAAATGTTATTTAGATTTATAGGGGTAAAAATGTGTAATATGTATGATCAGAAAAAAATGTATAAAGGTGATTTTTTGTGATCTAAAAGACTTTAAAAATCCCACAGTGAAATTGATAATAATTTTTACTTGAAACAGTGTTTCCTAACTTGCCTGACCTCAGTAACTTCCTTTTAGCAAACACCTAAAAATTTGTCTTGTAGTTAAAGTTTCTCAGGAAAAGAGCGGGGGCACACCTTTCTAACAGGTCTATCAAAAAGCAATGATTAAATACGCATATGATCATAGTGCAACTAGGAAGTAGGTACACACCGATTTTCACAGCTCTCTTCTGTGTTCATACTGAGGTTCTGGGTTCTCCTTTATCCTGTGAATAAGAAGACATTGAAGAAATTGTCAAAGGACAGGAAAGCTCTACGCAAGGAACAGCCTGGCACAATTCACTGAAAGAGAGAAGTGAAAGTCTAATCCATTCATGAAATAATGTTAAAGCTCCCAGTTATCAAGGAAATGTAAATTAGAATAAATACAATTGCTTGCCTCTAAATTGGCCAATTTTCAAAGGAAAATAGTTGTAAGGGTACAGAAACTAGCACTCATATACACTGCTGGTAAGACTATATCCTGGTGCATGCTTACAGGAAAACAATTTGCATTAAAATGCTCATATGCCTAGAAGCAGAATTACGACTGCTTATACATCATTAGAAAATCAGAAACATAGCCACAACATTTAGTTGCAGAGATGTTCACTGATGTGTTCGTAATAGCAAACACTGAAAGCAACATTAAAAGGAAGGACCAAATAATTTGTAATGCGTCTGAAAACAAAAATACTCTTTGTGACCCTTTGTAATGATAAGGGGAAATGTCCATGATGTGTCATATGCCTCAAAAACATTTATGTGCACGTGTTAAAAATAAATCAACTAAGGAAGGAATAGAATGTGCTAACTTTAATAGTTGCTTGCTGGGAGCCATTAGCCAAGTAGGTACGACAATTTCCTTGCCAGCGTACCCCATGTTGCAGTGACATTGAATGTAGGTGACCTTGCTCAAGGACGGGGCGGATTAGGGTGTTCCCGGTTTAGGATAATTGGGTTTAGGGCGTTCCAGTTTAGGGCGTTCCAGGTTTAAGGTTATTCCTGCTGGGAATAGGGCGTATCCTGCTGTCTGAGTTCCCCTTGAGTTCTCAAGGGATTCAGACAGTATTTTTTGGGAGACAGAAGCCCAGTGGATGTGGATTTGGGCAGAGAACGTGGATTTCCCCAGAACATGATTGTAGACGGCTGGTGTGAGTTCGGGAATAAAGAGTTGCTGTTTGAATCTACAAGCTGTGTGGTGGCTCGTGATTGTGTGCCCAGCCAGACTGCGGCATTTGTGCCCAGCCAGACTGCGGCAGTTGCTGTGTTATCATTTTATATGGTGGGATTGGGGGTGACTTTTTTTCTATTCCACATGTAGTTTGGCTTTTCGATTGTTCTTGTTGTACTGTCTACCACCCAGATATGCTGGGGCAGTGGGATCGGTTGCCAAGAGATCAAAGAAGAACCCCAGAGATGGTATGTGAGATATAGGATTTATTGGGAAATGCTCATGGGGGTGGTGCAGTGATAGTGGGTCGTACAGGTATACTTCTGCTGCATGCAAGGACTCCAGTCCCTCACCAAAAATAGCACCTCCTACCCCTCTTCCAAGCTTTGTCCAAGGGTGGCCATCTGAAGGAGCCTTCCCTCTTCATGGTGCTCTGGTAGGCAACAGTTTTCACAGGAAGAGGGATTTCTAAGTTAAGTAACAGAAACAGTGACATCATCGGCACTAGTTTACTTTTCTCTTATTGTGACCAACATCTCAATGAGCAGTTGTCCTGGTAAATGTGCTAGAAAGTGGCTTTCTATAGATAACACCAACTTGTCCTAATCCCCACCATATGTGAGAAAGAGCCAATGTCCTTCGGGATAATATGTATCTGAACATTCCCACCCAGACCCAATTTCATTGTTTCCTTTAGTTGGCTAGGTTTTGGAGAACAGAAAGGGGCATTCCAGAGACATGGTATCTTTCTGTCCTCCTTTCATTTAAGGATACTATGACTGCAGACTGAGTTCAGGAGTTGGGAAGTTATGAACTGGTACTAGAAAAAGGCTATAAAAGTTGAAAGCACTATGGCTTTATTTACAATATTACCATTATGAGAAATAATCAATGAAGAGTAAGTCAGTACTAAATTCTGTTTGTTCGTCATGTGGAATATTCACCTGAAAAGTGATCATTTGCAATTGATAGAGAAAGAAACTGAACTTATTTAAGTGAATTTTCAAATAGCTTTGTTGTGGGGAAAGTGATGGCTAACATTATTTCTTTCTTTTCAGTAAAAGCAGGGCAATTTTTTTTGTGAAGTTAAAACAATAAAAATGTATATTTTCTCTTTAACAGTAAATTCTCTGATGACCAGAGAAGAAACCATCTAGAATTGTGAACCTATGATAAATGTTTTTAAAACCTCATTCCCCCATGACCATATTATTGAACCTCACCAGGAAACCACCTCACAAAGATCTTAACCATGGGTTAAGATTTCTTTAAATAAGTAAAAAAATTAAAAGGTACCAATTTGTTGCTAAGTGGAAGGAACTGAGAACACATTCCTTCATCAATTTTAAGGAAATAATCTTTATTGTTGTTTTTTTGTTTGTTTGATTCATTGGTTTTTGTTGTTGTTGTTGTTTTGTTTTGTTTTTTGTGTGTGTGTGTGCGCGTGCTTTTTTGTTTTTAATGAGACAGAGCATCTGCTGAAGCTTCTGCCTTCACAAAAGCAACTTAACCTGATGTGTCAAGTCAGAGACATTGGCTCCCTTGTAAAACATATCTAACCACTTCCCAAGAAGTCTTCTCACCTGAAGCATCCCTCTGACTCATAACATGCTTTTTATTCTGTTTTCCAAAGGAATTAATAATGACAAATCAGAAATTCATAGCTCCTTAAATAGCAACTGAAAAGCATACTATGAAAGAAAGAGATGACTTTCCAGTTCATTAGATAAGTCTGCCTTTTTCACCCAACCATTTCTGAACATCAGTTATGAGCTAAGATTGTGCTATGTGCTAAAGATGAAGACGTAAACAAGACTGGCATGGTTTCCATACAGCTTAACTAGCAAGATCATCATAGGGTTCTGGGAGTGCATTATGGGGCCAGCTAGAGAAGTCAAAGAATATTCAGAGGAGCAACACTGAAAATGACACAAAATTTGCAAAGAAAATGTCCTAGCCTGAGGAATGTCAGCCAGAATATCTCCCCAATTGTATGGGACAAGGTTTTTCTGAAGAATTATTTTTTAAAATAAGTAGGCAGAAGATTCTTTAGAGGTAGCCAGTGTGGTACTATTACAAAAATGTGAGTGAAAGAAGTCCCTTACAATATTCCATGAATGTCAGAGAGTCTCACAGGCCACTAAGCCATGGCCATATGATAAAATAAGAAAAGGTCACCAGGCACAATGGTGCACACCTGTAATCCCAGTGGCTCAAGAGAATGACAAGGATCACAAGCTCAAAGCCAGCTTCAGCAACTTAGTGAGGCCCTAAGCAACTTAGCAAGAACCTGTCCCAAAATAAAAATGGCTGGTGATGTGGATCAATGGTTAAGCACCTCTGAGTTCAATCCCTGGTACTATAAATAAATAAATAAATAAGTAGATAGATAAATAAATACATACTAAGTATAACTTTAAGAGCAGAATAGCAACAATAAAATTATTAAAGAAAGCATGAATGATTAATTAGATTAAAATTAAGAAAAGAATGAGAAAAACTAGCTCAGAAAATACAATAGAACTTTCTAAATGAGGTGATTTCAATAATTAGACAAATCACTTATTTAAAAGAAAACAATGGCTTTGACATATGAAGACAACAAAAAGAGGAAACAAGATATTTGTAATCAGCAACAATGAAAAAGATATTTCTTACATCTCACCATTCTCAGAAGCATTTACATAGACCTAAAAATCTAGAAGTAAAATATTGACAATAGAGTAGAAGATAAAGAAGAGCAATAAAAGAAACATATAATAGGAATCAGAATCAGAATGGGATTATTTCAGGGTGGAAAGAACAGCTAACCATTCTAGCCAGACAGTTACAGTTTGTTTAAGGAATTTCTTGATTGAGGTAGGGCCCCTAAATTTGTTTTCTCATTGACAAGAGCCTGAAGGCAAAGAGTTGCACAAAGCCCTTCTTTGCTCTTCCCTTAGATGTGTAACAACAGGACACCCTGGTATCTGAGCACCTGTCAGGTGCTGGGTACCTGTCAGGAGGGTAAGGCCCTGACAGAAGGATACCTGGGAGTATCAGCAGAACCTAGGAAATTTGCAACCTTCTAGCCCAGGGCATGCTCCACTGCTTACTTTGTTTTTGTAAGGCGGAAATATATTTAAATTCAAAATATTGTTTTGTCTCCTGTAAGAAACAATCTGCCTCCTTCTGAAGGAAGCAGCTCTCATTTCTAATGGCAATTCAGTATTTATTAATGTATTATATGATTAGTTTCACTGTCTTACTCTTCGGCCCCTTGCTGAGATATAGTCTCATGTTCTTATAAGAACTGCTGCTTTCCCTGGACAGGATAACAAATATTAGATTCACTTCTCCCTGCATTTCAGTCTTAATAAAATTCAAATTCTCTATATTCAAGAAGATGCTTCTTAAAATCCATCACTATTTGCTGGTCTCTACTGATTTGGAATGATCAAGTAAATATCCAGTCTGTTCCTGTTTGAATTACAATTGGAAGTGTAATGTGGCTACTAAGCATCACATATGCTTTGAAATCGGGAATGAATGGCTGGAGGAGGAGTGTTATGTGTCCTATATGCACAGTATCACACAGTGAAGCTATGATTAACAGAGGGAGCACCAGCCTAGATTCTCAAAGGCATAAGCCTGGAGTGAAAGAAGAGTCTTTCTGGGAAGTCTTTTCAAATTAAAGCCGGAAGGAAACTTGAGTCACCTCTGTGCTCAGATAAGAAAAAAAAAAAAGAAAAAAAAAAATTTACAACTTCATTTTCCTGATTTTTCTCCTTTAGCACAAAGTTTTAAAGCATTGATTTTCTAGGCATTGAAGAGGTAATTAAAATCAAAATGTTCAGGAAATTAACTTCAATAGCATTAGAAGAGAAGAAAGAATGCTCTTGGGTATGTTATGTTTAATACAGCATATTCAATAGAATTTTGAGGAAAGAATTGCAAAAATGAGTGTAATAGAGAATACTGTTCTGTATCACCTTGGCATTGTTAAAAGCCTTACGTAAAATTGTAAATTGAATTTACATGCATATTCATAGTCCCATCATTTATGCCCCAGGTTGGACCTCGGTCTAAACTGATTCATCTCGGGCGTATGCATTTATATAATTAGGTATAGTCCTCTTTCTAAAAGAAAAATTTGGAAGACTCTCATTTGTGTGTGTTTGTTGTGGTTAAAAAAGGACATAACATAAATTTCCCATTTTATCCATTTTTAACTCTGTAGTTTGGTACCATCAAGGAAATTGATGCCATTGTGAAACAGAACTATAGAACCTTACATCACCATTCTTTTTTTTTTTTTTTTAATATTTATTTTTTAGTTTTCGGCGGACACAACATCTTTGTTTGTATGTGGTGCTGAGGATCGAACCCGGGCTGCACGCATGCCAGGCGAGCGCGCTACGGCTTGAGCCACATCCCCAGCCCACATCACCATTCTTAAATTCTGTTCCCATTAAACAGCTCCCACTTCCTGCCTTCCCCAATCCCTGATAATCTTCGGTTTTCTATGAGTTATAAATGTTCATTATGTATTTGCCTTTTTGTGACTGGATTATTTTATATTCACCCAAACAGAAGGATGTGGCAAGAATTCTTTCCTTTTTCATGCTGAATAGCATCCTATTGTGTATATTACTGTATATATATATATATATATATATATATATATATATACACGCACACACACTATGTTTTGTTTATCCATTTACCTACTGTGTGTGTGTGTGTATGTGTGTGTATGTATGGGATTGCTGGATCATATCATATCACAGTTCTATTTTTAATTATTTGATGAACTTCCATACTATTTTCTACAATGATTACACCATTTTACATTGTGACCAACTGTGCAAAAGTGTTTGTTTCTCCACATCCTTACAAGCACTTGTTACTTTCTGATTTTGTTTGCTTTAAAATACAATTATGGTGACTGCCTCAAATGAGTATTAGGTGATATTTCATTAATATTTTGATTTGTATTTCTCTGATAACATTTAGCGATGTTGCCCATCTTTTCATAAGCTTATTGACGATTTGCATATCTTCTTTGGACAAATTCTGTTCAAGTCTTTTATCTGACTTTAAATTGGATTATTTGTTTTGCTTTGAGTTGCAGGAGATATTTCTGTATCCTGGATCATAGCTCCTCTTCAATATATGACTTTCAACTATGTAAGCACATTCCTCTGATTATATTTTTACTCTTTTGATTTTGTCCTTTGATACACAGAAGTATTAAAGTCATATTTAGTACCAGTTCTCTATTATTTTGTTGTCTGTGTTTTTGGTAACATATCCAAGAAATCATTGCCAAGTCCAATGACCAGAAGATTTACTTCTATACTTTTTTTTTCTAGAAATTTTATAGTTATAGGTCTTTCATTTAGGCCTTTAGTCCATTAGGAGTTATTTATTTTTGCAGGGTGGTAGGTACCAGGAATTGAACTCTGGGGCACTCAAAAACCAAGCCATGTCCCTAGCCTTATTTGGTATTTTGTTTAGAGACAGGGTCTCACTGAGTTGCTTAGTGACTCACTTTTTGCTGAGGCTGGCTTTGAACTCACAATCCTCCTGTCTCAGCCTTCCAAGCCACTGGCATAACTGGTATGCATCAATATGCTCAGCTCATTATGAGTTAATTTTTATATTATATATATATATATATAATATTAGTTAATTTATATATGTTGTAATATGAGGGACTGACTTTATTCATCTTCAGGAGAATATCCAATTTTCTCAATACTGTCTATTAAAGAGCCTGTTACTTTCCCATTTGGTGGCTTGGCACCATTGTTGAAGAGTGCTTGACCACATACACAAGGCATCATTGGGGGGTTTTATATGATTCCAGTAGTTCACATGACTTTTTCCCATTACCACTCTCTTTTACTTACTATAATTTTGTAATATGTTTTGAAGTCAAGAAGTATGGAAAACAGTGACAGAGAAGGGGAAAGCAGTGACTGAGATTAAGGGTCTCTGATGACCTCATGGCTGTGGCATGCCTGGTGTCTGGGAAAGTTTCTGTGCAAGGGTACAGGATGCCTAGCTGCTATGATAGCACCCTGCCTCAGTAGCTCTGTGCAATGGTCTTACCAGTTTCAACCTTGATCTCAGGCACATAGCTCCCAGGGATAGAGGAATTCTCATGCTAGACAACCACAGTGTTTCACGAGCTCTGCTACTCCTGAGCCTGACCACTTAACAATAGCTTGAAACAATGGGCTTCCTTGAGTGCTACACAAAGCTCCTAATGTTGCACATAGACACTGTGGAAAAGCTGCATAGATATGTCTATTTCTGTAACTTTCCTGAGTACAAAGGATAATGCTTGCATAGTCTTTAACCTGACAATGAGACACATATAAATAAAGATTGGTGGCATAACTCTTCAGATCTGCTTCCATCTGAGAGCAGCACTCCACCTGATCCCAGCTTTACTTCATATCTGCCTGTGTGAGTCTTTATTTTCTAATCCCCCAATGCCCCTCACTGGTACTGCAAGTTTGGCTGTGCTGGTTGCGGCAAAGAAGCATGACTCATCCAACTTTGTTCTTCTTTTTAAAAGTGTTTTGACTGTTTGATGTTCCTTTAGATTGTGTAAATTTTTACAAGGAATTTTTGTATTTCTGAAAATAATGCCACTGGGATTTTGATAGTGATTGCCTTGACATTTTAGCTGCTTTGGTTACTATGGAAAAATGCACAGCTGACTTGTTTCATGGAGAGTTCTGCCTATGTCCATTAGGTCCAATTTGTTTGTAGCATTTTAAAATCCTGTGTCTCCTCACTGACCTTCTATCTGATTGTTCTAGCCATTATTGAAGGTGAGGTGTTGAAGTCTCCTACAATTTTGTGTTTCTGTTTATTTCTCCCAGGGAGCTTAGAAGTTTCATAAATAAAAAATTATAATTGTTAGGCTTCTTGGAGAATTAACACCTTTATCATTAAAAAATGTCCTTCTTTGCCTCTTGCAGCATTTTTTTTTTTAATTTGAAGAGCATTATTTTTTTCTGGTGTTAGTATCAGCATTCCTGCTCTATTTTGATTACCACTTGCATGGGCTGTTTTCCTACCCTTTCCCATTTAGCCTATGTATTTATCTAGATAAAAATTTTGTCTCTTGAAGACAGCATGCGGTTATGTTCTGTTTTGAAAATCCATTTAGCCAGTCTGTTTTTTTGAGTGTGCTTTTTAATACATTTACATTTAAGTAATTACTGAATTACTGGTAGGGAATAACATACTATTGTCATTTTAATTAATGATTTTCTGTATATCTTGTGGCATTTTTTGATCCTCTTCTCCTTTGGTGTCTTCCTTTATATTTTGTTGTGTTTGAGTTTTTATTGGTGATATTTTTTGATTCCCCTTCTCATTTGCTTTCATGTATCTTCTATAAGTTATGTGTGTGTGAGAAAGATTACTACTGTAACAACAAAGCATCTTAAAGATAGAATGTTCTTTATTAATCTGAACAACTTAACTTCAATCACAAATTCTACCCTTCCGCACATTTGTTATTAATGTCAAAATTTCATCTTAATTTATATTAACATATGCTAATGGTTTCTTATGTTTTTGTCATTTAAGTTCTATGCATTGAAATTACTATTGTACAGGTTACTACATTTCTCTATGTGTTTACCTTTACCAGAGAACCTTATAGTTCTGTATAGCTCCTAGTTCCTATTATCTTTTCATTTGTCCTGTAGGATCCCTTTAGTGATTCTTATAGACTAGAGGTAGTTGAGCAAGAACAATCACAGGAAGAAACAAAACTCCCTAATACTCCACTGTCTGAGTAATCTCAAGTGGTTCTCAAATACTGGTCCAGATACTCAGACTCTTCCATGCCTATGATGAGATGATAAATGGTCCATAAAAAAATGAATATAAATTCATTTATACTGTTCAAAAGAAGTAAATGTCTCCAAAAATCCTCAGTTTAAAGTCTTCTACCCTGAGATTAAATCCTCCCTAAACTTTGGAAGACAAATGATTTCTCTTATGATACAATGGTGAAACCACTTGCCCTTGGGCTGTACCCAGGATGTTCATATGGCTTTTGCAAGAGGTTACATGAATAGGAAATAGAGTGGCCCCACCATTATACAAAGCATTGTCATGTGTGGTCATCTGACTCTCATTTTCCTCTTTCCTAAGATCGTCCTGAATTTCTTTCAACAAATATATTTCCTTCTTGGTGTATAGTCTTGGCAGGATGGTAAATCCAGATTTCTGCCTCCAACTCCAATAACCTTTGGCACCAGATCTATTCTCTTCCCATCCATATTCAACCATGGAATAGATGCATAATAATAATTGCCGGAGTCCGGCTGCAGCAAAATAACCGGGGGGTGACGAATAACTTGTGTACATTGATACTGCAGGAGTAGGAGCCGTTTATTGCAGGACAGGAGCAGTATTTATACATTCCACACAGCTTATCTAATTAGCATAAACTAGATACAGCAGTCAACCAATCAGGAATCTCCACACTTAATGGCTCGCTTTTGTTACTTCTCAAACCACTCCCTCTGGCATTTTGCCAGGCACCATCCAGACTTGTTTATGAACTCTAACATTCCCCTGGCAAAATGCCAGGTGTTATTTTGACTTGTTTACAGACTCTAATAAGTAATCAGAGACATTTTTCTTTGCAAGCACCCTGACCAAACACTTGCTGCTGTGGTCCTTGCTTCTTGCTTGACTCCTTGTCAGTACTCCCACCTACTCTCTGGGCCCAGTTATCCTTTTGGTATGGAACTACTTATCTTTTTAACCCAGAGCTTTCACTTTTCTTTTTTTTTTTAGTATAAAAAATTTAATAGGAAATGGACAAGCTCATAAAATATTACATATGATTTTAATGCAACTACCTCAATATTTCAATACTTGTTTGCTAAATAATTCTTTTAATATTTGACTAAGACATCTAAATAAATTAATGAAAATTCAAATTGTCTAGTAAGATATGTTTAACCTTATTTATTAATACTATATAAAGATGATCATGGTTAATACAACTTAAGCATTTACAGAATACTATTTATGTCCAATATTGACATATTAAATCAAAGCATCCCATGTTCCACCACAGAGCTTTCACTTTTCTTAATTCTTGACATATTGGAAGTTAGCTGTTATATTTACCAAACAGCAGTGCAACCTTGAAGAAATCACTCCCTTTCTATAATTGATAAGAGTACCCCCACCTTAGAGGATTAAGAAAATTAAGCAAGTTTTTATATGTACAGTGCTTAGCACATAGTTGGCTATTTGATTATCATTACTATTGTTACTGTTCAGCAAAGTGCATAATTATAATCCACAAAAGACATTACAAAACATGAGTGTCTGCCCTGTGGCTATCAGGCATCTTCTAAAAACCAATAGAGTGAAAGGATAATAGCTTAGGCATTTACTCTCATATATCCAACAACCACCTTTAAAATCAATTTCCAGACATAAAACTTGACCTTGGTTTAGAAATAAATGGAATTAATTTGCAGAACCTGCTTGCAAGCTTTGCTTTCTAATGCTGACTCTCACTTAACAATTATCTTTAGTGATTTAGCTTTTTTTTTCCACCAAATCCCTACAGAATTCATTTAAATAAAATTGTCCAGGACATCAAAATGGAAAATTGCTCAGTTGTAGTGGACTTCCTATCCTAGATAGTGAGCTCTCAGTTACAAAATACTTTCTCAAGCTGCATAGAAATCAAGGAAATATCATCTATTCTCCTCAATCCACTAGCCAGCCCTGGAAGAAAACAGTGACAGATAGCTGAATATATGATGGAATTTATCAATAACCCAATTAACCAGTCAATCCGTCAATCTATTCAAATGATCTCTTGTCCATAGGTCATGAACTACCTAGTGAAAGCCAAAAACTTAGACTCCGTCTAGAAAAGCAACAAAATGCTATTTTACTCACTTTAAACGTCTTTGCCCTTTAATCTCACAGTCCTTTTTATATGGCATTTGATTCCAGTTGACAACTTGAATATATGGATAGATTTTTTTTTCCCAGAGACCTAATTAGGGTGTTTGAGATATTGAGTCAAGCTTAAGAGTAGTACTGATTAAAAGCCTTCTGCTTTCAGTTATAAAGAGCCGATCTTAAATCCCCTTCTTTCCCCTCCCTGTGGTGCAAACTATACATAATTGGGAACATTCTTTACAGGGCCTGCAAAAGGCATGTGCTATCCAGGGTTTATTACTACACAGAGCTCACTGAGCCTGGCCCATCTAGCACCTTTATGGCCCATCTACAAGTCATGAGAACACTCACAGTGCTCAGTGTTATATTTGTAACAGGGATGAGTCTCCACAAGGTATTTGCTCGGCAGACTTTATTATGATGTCTGTGAATGCAGAGAGACATAGCTCCGGATTCGTGTTTTTACCTTGCAAAAATATCCTCATGTTTTTCCTGATGAGGGAACTTTGTTTATGACATGCAGTAATCAATAGCTTATATTCACAAATGATCTGATTCTTACAGCTTAAAATCCAACCTTGTTTTGCTGCATGTTTCCTTGAAAGGGAAGAAGTAAGAGTGGCTACATTAAAAAAGAAAAGGAAAGGGAGAAAAAAAAAAGCTACATAAATGGCCACATGGTCATGGTTTTATCACGATTTTTGGCATTGCATCTCTATGGATTTTCACTTAAGAACAGGGTGCAGTGGACCTGACTGTTTTTCCGGCTCTCCACTTCAGCTGATGCAGCCTTTCCATCAGGCCTAAGCAGATGCAAGGAATGCATCACTTTGGAAGTATCAACTCAAGTTGGAAGGTTTTTCCCCATGAAAATTTAAGCAATACTATTGTATGTAACCTTGCCAAATAATACAAATGTCATTTATTTATTTTAGGTGCTCCCAACAAATTAAACACAGTAAGGAATGCCCATATTCTAATATCATGATAAAAATATTGGCAGCAAAAAGGAGAGGTTAAGCAGCTCTGTAAATGTTAGTCTGATGATGATGGGATAAATGTTTTGGCATTATGTTAAAGAGAATAAGATCTTTTTAACATATAGTTCCTCATTCTTCCTCTTTAAAGGATTCTGACTGATCAACCTCAACTTTTCTAATCTTGAGGCATGAGAGTGTCTGAAATAAAGCCTGCCCTTTATGAGGCACATATTTTAAATTTAGTTCAATATTCCGGAGTTCAATATGCCAGGCATGAATTTCATCAATGTGTTGCTCCACTCCTTTCTCCAGGCCCACTGTGCCCAACCCCAAATCATCTGCTTTTCTCTTCCTCGGCTGAGCAACGACCTTACTCTGTGTTTTCTGCACGAGGGTGCTATTAGCATTTTGCACAGGGCACTCATTGATTGTAAAGGACCACCTCATGCTTGCAGAATATGTATCAACTTTGTCTCCAGGAGCTCCAAACACCCATAGCACATTCCAGCTCTAATGATCATTTCTAAATTCCTCAGGCATTTCAAAACAACTTATGCTGGATGTCATCTTTCCCATGTTTTTCAGATTCCTCTTCCTTGATCCCTTTGTCATACCTGATGCCAGCTGTACTAGTTATCTATTGCTGTGTGACAATTTTCCACAAATCCCATTGGCTTCAGACAACCTGTATTATTATCTCCCAGTTCCAGTGCATGGCAAATTCTGTAGCTTAGCTGGGTCTTCTACTTCAAGGTCTCTTGTCAAGGCAGCAGCAGAGGCTAGGTCCCAAATAGGGAATCCGCTTTCCAGTTCACCCATGTTCTAGGCAGGACTCAGTTTCTCCTGGAGGGTTGGACTGAGGACCTCGGATCCTCTCAGCTGCTGGTGATGGCTTCCCTTATTTCCTTGCCTCATGGGTCTCTTCACAGTTCAGCTCACAGCATGGAAGCCTCCTCCACCAACAGGGAGAAAGTGGAAGGGAAATGAGGTGAGTACCAGAAAGATGGGGGTCACAATCTTTTAGAAACACTCCCAGAAACAGCATTTCATCTCTTTTGGAATACTGTTAGATGCAAGTCATTAGGTTAGGCCCACACATAGGAAGAGTGGATTACGCAAGGGCATTGCTATGCCAAAATTCCTATGTCAAAATTCTAACTCTCAAGGAGATTATATTAAAGGAAGGAGGGGGGGACATTGAGGAAGTGATTAAATCTTGAGACATCCCCCCCATCATGAATGGGGTTATTGCCTTTATAAATAGACCCCAGAGAGCTAGTCATGTCCTTCTACCATGTAAGGACACAGGAGAAGCTGCCATCTAGGAATTAGAAAACAAGCCCTTTTCTGACACTAGATCTGTCAGTGCCTTGATCTTGGACTTCTCAGCCTCTAGATCTGTGAGGATCGCAATTCTGTTGTTTATAAATAACCCAGTTTATGCTATGTTGTTATAGCATCCTGAGCAGGCAAAGACAGGCATAAATAGGGATACTTTGAGAGGTAGGTCAAAAGCTGTCTTTAACACTGCCAATTTTTGAAACTATTTCCTTTTGTATCCAGGGCATTGTTCTCTCCTGATGGTTCTAACTGGCTATTGACACCTTAGTCATCATCTTGAACAGTCTTTTCTGACCATCACTTAAATTATTTTAGTTCTCCTTCTTTAATGTTTAATCTATTAAACTAGATCTGGGTGGTCACCTCCTATAGTTCCAATACCTTCTCTTTGATGACCAATCTCTGATCTACATCTCTAATCTATAACCTTCAACTGAATTCCAGACATACACAGCTGATAATTAAGTGCAATATTCTCTTCAGGGCACCAGCCACAGGCAAACACAACTCATCACACCTGAAAATGGGATCACCATCTTCCTATTCCTTCAGTTTTACCCTGGATCATCACAGTTGGAAACCTGAATGCACGGGAAGGGCACTTCACACTCCTGGTAACTCATGGACTCTTTTGATTTTGCATCTAAGCAGAGTTCCAGTTCATCACTTCTTATTATTTACACTTCTCATTTTCTTTCTGTATTCACACATTTTTCACAAAATAATTATTACAAGATCTTTGACACTCTTATACTGTTAGCCTCAAAGTTTTAACAAATATATATATATATATATATATATATATATATATATATATATATGAACATATTACACATGCACACATACACATACACCCTCACACATATTACAGGTTTGCGACATACTTTGTGGGTCTCTGGGCAAAGTGGAATTGAGAGATCATTGTTCAAAAATTGTCAAAAAAAAAAGTCTTGTTAATAGTACTAAACAATAAAATTTTCTTTATTCTACACTCTCTTGCTTCTCTCCCTCTCTCACCCATCCATGCTTCTTTTTAGGTTTTTTTTTTTTCTATTTAATGTCATATTTCCTCCAGCACAGGAGTATTCACAGTAAGCAGAGAACTTAATGGGAGCCCAGGGGTCCAGCCCCACGATTCTATTCTGTAGGCAGCATGTGTGCAGCCCACCTCCCACTAGGGTATCCTCCTACTACCTACCAGTCCTTCTTACCTTGCCCTGGACTCAGAAAGGACATTCCTCCTTCCCATGAACCTGGTCCCCAATTCATACCAGACCATTGACCTCCCCAAGGGATCACAACCTCCATACTGAGAAATTCTTTGTTCCTGAATCAAGGGTGAGTGGTAGACTAACTCCCAGACAATTCTTTCAGAATAAGCCATATAGCTCTTGATAAAATATCCTTAGTGGATTCCAAATTTTCCTCTACATAAAGTATAATGCATTGATTAATTATATAAACCTTTCAGGTCATGGAATTCAGGCTCTACTGTCAGCATCTTCGTGATCATAGACAAAATTTTAAATTCTCCGAGACTCTAGGTATAGATGGATCTGCAATATGAGATCATTGTAACAAACAGGATTTTTTTCAGAAGGGCTAACTGAAATTATCATGCAAATTGCTAAAGTGATGTTAGTTCTAATGGATATAAATTCATTTTTCTTGTAATATTTATTACTTTCTTCAGTGAATTCTCTCATTAATATTCCCACTATTAATTTTTGTTGGCATTTTCCCATTTTGATTGTGTCTCTTTCTTTATTTTTAGTCTTTTGTGTCATTGTATTTGTAAAGTCTGTTAAGAAAATAGGACATAGTTTGATTTTTGGAAACATGTTGGAGAGTTAACTTTAAAAATTAAATCTAAATAAATTTATTAGGATTATATGTGTTTACTATGGCTATACATATTAACTATTACTTTTCCTCTTCCCATTTCAGAATCTTACTATATTAAAAAGAAACTTTTGTTTGATTCCTTTTATTGCTCAGTAGTTGGGAGATTATATATCTTTTTCCATTCGTCTATTGGCTTCTTTTCCAGTTAAACAAAAATCTATTAACATATATGTTTCTCTACATACCATCAACCTTGAAACAAACAAACAAACAAACAAACAACATAAGTCCATTTGAATTTACTACTTCTACCTTTTCCTGCATGGTTCTTAAATTTGAGCCCTTCTTTTCAGTGTATATCATCTTCTTGTCTTTTGGAAATGATTTTTTTCCTTTGAATTGTATCATCCCTTTGTTTTCTCCAGATATATTTTTGAGTAATTTGCATATCTATAAAAGTACATGCATTCTCCTCTCTTAGAAGAATCCTGGTGAATCTAGGTAGCAATGTCACCAGCACCTCATCTCTGTAGACACTGTACCATTACCCCCACTCCACATCACAGGTGAGAAAAACTAAGGCTGAGTCTCATTTTGTGATAGTTAAGATAATTTTAGTTTTGTATGAGTTTTTTTTAAACTTTAAAGATTTTATTTTATCACTGTTGAGTTTCAAAAACAACCAGATTATGTTTATTCAATTTTTCACGCAAGAAGCCGAGATACCACACATCAAAGAAATAAGGGGTTGGGGTTTTAGCTCAATGGTAGAGTGCTTGCCTAGCATGTGTGAGGCATGGGATTTGATCCTCAGCACCACATAAAGATAAATAAATAAAATAAAGGTATTGTGCCCACCTACAACTAAAAAATTAAAAACCAAAACATATCAAAGAAGTATGTTAAGAAAATAAGATTATTCTCCAAACATGGTGGTAGGTATTTAGTCAGAGTTAAAACCTCCACTTACAGACCATGGTACAATGTAACATAATAAGAAGTGATGAATTCTACAGATATAAAAGTCTCCACATTCTTTTCCCCTCTTTATGCCTTAACAACTCCATATATCATCCTTTGCTCCTTGGGCTCATACAAGCATATCGTATCATGAAGCCAATGAAAGGACTGCTATTTATGACCACTAATTTCATCACCTCCTTCTCTTGCAGGTAAGTTCAGCCTTCCCTCACTCAAACTCCATTTTCTATGTAGGACATCGTCAGTAGTTATCACTCTATTGGTTAATTTGACGCAACTGATCAAGGACCCACTATTTTACAAACCTATAATTAGGCAAGAATTTTGTATAAGGAAACATGTGGAATCCAAATGGTTTCAGGAAGTAAAGGCCACTTTAAGAACCTGTCACCAAAACCTTATGGAAGCATTTTGTTTTCTTTTTGAACTACAGACACTAAATCATCTCCTGACCTGATTGTTTTTCTAGGTTTTTTTTTTTTCTTTTTCATATTTTTTCCAGTTGGTTATACTCTCATTGATCTGATTCTCATTATATGAACACCTCTATCCACCTCTATTTCTTATTTTGTGTGTGTGTGTTTACAGTCAGAGATTTCTGACTGCCTGAGTCATTGGCTCCGGCTGCATAAATTGGTGAGCTGAGGCTGCAGATATGGAGCTGTCCCAGCCTCCCTCGCAGGTTATAAATGATGCTGTCTGACTGGAGGACACTGCATTAATGGGCATTATGGATAGGCCTGCTCTGTTTCAGAACTGTGATTTTCAAGCCAATCGTTTGTGTCTGAGACAGGGAAGATAGAGAAGGCCATGGTGGAGGTAGAGAAGTGACCTTTTTTTTTTTTTTTTCCCAGAAGGAAAATAAACTTAAAATAATACAGAAAGTGATTGGATATATTAGCAATTGAAGAATGGCAAGACATGCTGGTGAAAAAACATCAAACAGACTAATTTTTTTTGTCCAAATAATCTATTAAACCTCAAATTGTCTTTTACTTTAGGCAATAAACAAGTTTAAAAAAAGAGCCTCTTAATTTCCAATCTATGTCAGATTCTTTCTCTTTTGAAGGAGGACAATAGAGATGCATTGTGTAAAATATGGTTAAAGTACATTTTAAAGTTAGAGGGAGGCAGGGACATCTGTCTTAGAGCAAGATGAAGGAGAGACAAGACTGTGAACTCCAGTCTGACATTAGTTGATGTTGAAGCTATTGGAAGGGGTAATGAAGAGTCATAGAAAGTGACCTGCCAGGTCAGTGTCTTTAATGGACCTACTTTATTATTTTAGTTATTCTTGTCTCTTCAAGGAAAAATTATGAGAGTAAAAATAGATCTCAAAAAATGTACAAGATTAAGAACCTAGGGTTACAGAGGAAGTGAAATAGCTTGAGATTTGGAAATTTGGGGACATCCGTTCTCTTTACAGGTATCATAAGGAATTACTGTGTCATCTTTGTTTTTAATTTTTTTTTGTAGATGGACAACATGCCTTTATTTTATTTGTTTGTTTTTATGTGGTACTGAGGAGTCAAGCATTCTGCCACTGAGCTACAGCCCCAGCCCTACAGAATGATCTTAAAGAACGTTTTTTAAACTTTCTAGACTGGATATTCTTCCTCTGCAAAGGAATGTGACAATAGATACCCGACATTGATCCTGAAAGATTAATGCAATGATGTACTTCAGCATCAAGCACAGTGGCACATTGTAAAAGGCACATTGTAAATACCTGTTTCTTGTGTTTTATCCTTCCTCTGGGATCACATCCCATCAGTTCTTCCTGCTTGGATTTTCTTTTTAAAATACATGTTCAGTGCATTGTTTTTTTGTTTGTTTTTTTGTTTGTTTGTTTCTGGGCAAATGTTTATAGTCAGTACTTGAGATTCATAGTATCTGTCTTTGAAATCTTCAGCTTCCCATTGAGTTAAATCACAAGCCACTGCAAGGTAGAGAGAAAAATGCTGAACCATTTTTACTGTGATGATTTCTAAGCCAGCACTGCTAAAACTAAAATAATCTGAGAAAGCAGATCACTTGAAGCTAATGGCATTCAGTCATGTTCTCAATTTAGGGACCTTCGACTAAATATCAATTACGACTCCCATTTCAGACAAGGTAACAAATCACTCTGATTTCAGATCATCTGATGTAAGTGGAAAAAAAATATGACTAGGAAGCTTCATGTAATTGTCATTTTCACTGATCAAGCCAAGAAGGATAAAGATTGAGGATCAGAGACTGTGATGTAACCTAATCAGTACAGATCCCCCCCAGCTCAAGATTTGGAGGGTTATTGTTCAAATCCTTAAGGAAGGAGCAATACAATCTCAAGGTTAAGCTACTGAGGGAACAGAAACTTAACAATCAAGGATGGGCAGAGGCTCCCTAAAGGGCTTACATGAATTCTCTAAATTGGTCCCACTTTTGATTTCTTCCTTGTGTATTGGGATTGAAGTGTGATCAAGTAAGGAAACCTCTTCATACAAAGTACATGTACATAGGCCCAACTCAAGTCCTTTACAGGAATTGCTGTCAGCTGGCCATGCTAGCATGTGACTGTAGCCAAGTGGTGTCTAACAAACTGATGTTGGGAACCATTTGAGTTCAATGGTCCTTTCTTGTAGCCACTGGTGGGAGAAGGTGATTCATAGACTAAACCTCTATGTTAGGACTTGGACTAAGTACTTTCTGCAGATCTCAAGTTAAAGCAATGTGTTCAGTGCATGAATTAATTAATTTCTGTGGTAAAATCATCTTGATGTCACTACGGCAGAAGCAGCTATGGATTGTTCCTGAGGGCTGCTGACCCTCGACCTCAAGAGCAAGTGAGTTAAAGGTGGCTAGAGACCCCATTGGCTCTCCATGGGCGTTTTGGCTTCAGATTTGACATGCTCAATCCACACCCACAGAACTTTAGTTTTGCTCATGTGTTTCACATTGATAGGCCCATAGGGTAACTTCATCTTGACATATATTGGAAGCATGGTGATACCCAGCAGATGTTCCATAAACAGTATTTATGGAAGTCAGACATCTCCCCAACGATCGTGCGATGCAATGTGTAGCAGAGCCACAATTAAAAAAAGAACTATGGCAGGTGCACTCCTTAATGAGGTATCATCTGGGTCCTGAGCAGGAAAATTGTAAGCCCACAGTGTCTAGTTGTTCACTTTTTAAAACATGGAGCTTATTCACCAAGACAGGTTAACATCAATAAGTGTCTATTTTTTTTTTTTGATGAGTTTTTGCTTTATTCAGTCTTTCTTTCCTTTTTCCTGGCTGCCTTGCCTCCTCTCTCCTTTCCTCTCCTCCCTTTTCTTCTCTTCTTCTCTCCTTTCTTTTTTTCCCCCATTGAATTTAACCAAAGGTTATGTCTACTTTAAGCCAAGTAGATAATTACAACCGTAAAAACAGTGTAACAGTTACACATATAAGGCATTATGCTAAGTAGAGTGAGGAATATAGCTGTGGCTATAAAGTTTTTATTCTTAAGGAACTTACTATGGTTCAGAATGCAAATATGTACACAAATAGAGACAGCCAAGCCAGGATGGCAGTATGCCACCAGAGAAAGAAAGGGAACTTAGAAAAAAAAAATCACTGTCTCCGGTACTTAGAGAAACTTACATAGGAAAAAGCTGCACTTGAATTAGACCTTGAAGAGTGAGGAAGGTTCAGAGAGATAAACTGAAGTTTAGAATTAGAAAGAGAATTATATAGTAAAAGAGGCAAAGAAATTGGGAGGTGGACTCCCCAAATTTTAGGCATTTTTAAAGAATGGTGATTAAAGGTAATATGATTTGTAACCAAAGCAAAACAAAATAGGAAACTCAGCAGGTAATAGATGCTTTGGGGGTAGGATGAAGATAATTCTCCTTACATTTGTTTTTAGAGCAGAAACAAATGCAGAACCAGATTAGAGGATCAAGACAAGAGCCATAGACCCACAATGTTGACACTCAGAAAAAAGAACTAATGTTTTGGGAGGATAGGAAGCTCCAACATGAGAGTCTCATAAAATTACAACATTCCAGGATAGAGTAGGTATAAATCATATGGAGAATAGTAGAAAGAATAGTCGATGGGAACTGGAGAGCACACAGCTCTTGGAGGCTGGAGGAAAAAAAAACAAAGTGGCGACGCACGTAAGCATAAACTTTTGAAAAGTCAGGGGGGAGGGATCACTCTGTCAGATGTTGCAGAGGATTTAAGAGAATGGAGACATGGGAAGGGCTTCCGTGTATAATTAGATGGAGTAGAACACAGGGGTTAATTATGCATATTTTGTGTTTGTATCTTTTCTCTAGAGAAAAGATTTCAGGCATGTCTCTTAGTCTCTCTGGTTTTCCATCTTATTCATGAAATAGAATTGTCACTGTGAGTATAGGTGGAAAACAATTTAAATAATACCTACCAAGCAATCAGAAACATAAACACGCTCTTCATCATGTTTCTCTGTCTTCAATCTCTTCTTTGGTCACAGTTGTGTGAAGAACGTCAAGGCTGATCTGAATACTCTCAGACCCTAAGTCCACATGACCTTGCAGCTCATACACATCCAACACTGATCAACTCCACACTGCTTCTGTGGTGCTTTGTTTTGCTTTTATTTTCCTTCCCAGTTCCCCCAAAATACTACTTAATTGGTCCAGACTAGGAAGGTTTCTTCCCCCAAACAATCAGCCTTGTCCCTGGATTCTAGTCAGGTGGGACCCTGAGAGCAGGGTCATCATGTTTGCCACTATACCTGCCAAGGGGGTAGATGAGTGTTGGAAAGGGTCAAATGTCAATTGTGGATTGTGTGCCACCTTCTGTTTATTGCCTTATAGTGCACAAAAGAGTATCCCAAGCAGCCTGGCTGGCCATAAATCAAATTATAGTTCATAGCTCTGATTAATCTCAAGCCATTATTTACCAAAATGTGATATAGATGGTGAGGACATCACTTCTCATATACATCCCCTTCTCTGGTGTTTCTTCCATCAGCTATAGTTGTAAGACTGCTGGACTCTCCAGCACCAGAGACAGCACTATGTTCCAAGGCAGACTCTGCCAAGTACTCTATGTGTGGTTTTGTAGCCCTTAATAATGCACCTCCATTTCTTCATATGTGAAATAGAGCTCACAGGTCTGTTCTGCCTAGCACGGTGCCTGACGTGTAGTAGATGTCCATAAAGACTGTACTCCCTGGAATGAAAACACTTTGTTGTATGAGACACAGTAGTACAGAGCAGTGATGCTTGAACAGAAGTCCTAAGATTTATTTTCTTGTTTTTTCTCTGTACTGTCCTAGCTGTGTGATGTTGGAGCCTCAATATCCCTTTGAACTTCAAAATTCTCACATGCAAACAGCAATATTCTTTGTTTTGGTCAGCATTTTGTGGTTGTTGTGACAAAATAACTGATAAGAGTAATTAAAGGAGGAAACATTCATTTGGGGGCTTATTGTTTCAGAGGTCTCAGTTCATAGATGGACAATCCATTGTCCCAGGTCTGAGAGGAGGCAGAACATCATGGTGAAAGAGTGTGGTAGAAGAAAGCAGCTGGAAATGTAGCACCAGGAGGCAGAGAGAAAGAGCTCTGCTCACAAGGACAACATATATACCCCAAGGGACCCACCTTCTCTAACCAAAGTCACCACCCAGTTAATTCCTATTAGGGGATTAATGCACTGACTTGATTAAGACTCTCATAACCCAATCATTTTATCTCTTAACTTTCTTGCATTGTCTCACACATGAGATTTTGGAGTACATTTCATATCCATAGTATTCTTTAATTGCTATCCACGTTTTATTGGTGTTCAAGGACCCAAGTGAGCTAAGGTATTGGAAAATAGTTTATAAATTAGAAAACACTAAATGCAAAGTCTAAGACCTCACTTTAGGTGCAACTCTTGAATAATTGGAATTTTAAAATGTAACTCCTATAAGTTTCATTTTCTAAAACACCATTAAGGTAGATTCTGGAATAAAATGCATTTATCTTGATCTCCTACAAAGACATATTTTTATGCTGTGGGCAAAATGTGATGAGCAGATGGGTTTGGTTTGGGCTGCATGTTGTTTAAAAAATATCTGAAAAATGTTTTGGGTTTTTTTTTAAATTAGTGAGGTCCTAATCATCTTAGTGATAGCCAGTCCAAAAAAGAAAAAAAGGCTGGGATTGTGGTTCAGAAGATAAGTACTTCTGTATTCAACTCCTACTACCAAAAAATAAGAAAGTTTTTAAAGCATGTTTGTTTTAGGCAGCTTTTCTGCTGCTGTGACTAGAAGACCAACAAGAACAATTTAAAGGAGGAAAAGTTTATTTAAGAGTTCACAGTTTCAGAGATACCTGTTCATAGAGAGCCAGTTCCATTCTTCAGGGCTTGAGATGAGGCAGAACATCCTGATTGAAGAGTGTGGCAGAGGGAAGCAGTTTGCATGATGATCAGAGAGCAGAGAAAGAGACTCTACTTGCCACTGCAAAATATATACCCCAAAGGCACACTGTCAATGACATACTTCCTCCAGCCACACCCTACCCACCTTCATTCACCATTCAGTTAATCCCATCAGTGGATTAATTCACTGATAGGGCTAAGGCTCTCATAACCCAATCATCTCTCTTCTAAACTTTCTTGCATTGTCTCACACATGAGTTTTTGGGGGAATACCTCACATCTAAACCACAACAATATTTAAATGTAATTTTTTTATAAAAGCTTATACTGGGCTCTTCAATTTTAAAATAAAAGGACGATCTTATAACAGGGACAGAATTTAAGGTGAACTTAGCTGATTGGTAGCTCCTAACTTTCAGTAGTGCCTGAACACACTGGTTTGCCATAGTCTCCACCACTCCTAATCACCAGCTCACACTAAAGCTGAGCATCACTTTCTGTTTGTTGTCACACACATAAGTAGATACTATTTTTTATGACACATTGTAGGCAAAGTCTTCTTGATTATTTACTTTATCTCAGACCACTGAAGGCAACAGTGTTTTTATGTAGAGAATGCATTTCCTAGTATAAACCTAAAGAAAGACTAACCTTCCAATAAAATGTTATGTGTAACTGATGTAATTCTGCAATCTGTATATGGGGTAAAAATGGGAGTTCATAACCCACTTGAATCAAAGTGTGAAATATGATATATCAAGAAATTTGTAATGTTTTGAACAACCAACAATAAAAAATTTTAAAAAATGTTATATTCAAAAGCAGAAAAGCATTTAATGGATTATTTTAAAATAATTTCATATTAAAAGGTAAAAGAAATGTTGCTGTCAAATAGAAAACAAATTGATTTGATGCCATTCTCAAATGCCTATTAGACTAGATTTCCCCACATTTGACATGCATTTTTCTTCTTCTAAGACCAGCATATAACTGTACCCAAACCTATTAATGGGATTCTTACTGATCTGTAATTTCCAAATATTGTGCATGCATGCGTGTGTGTGTGTGTGTATTGGTCCTTGTTTAGGGAGAGGTACCTCAGCTTTATTTTGATTCATAAAGAGGATGATAGCACCAAAATTAAGAATCACTTCCCTACAGAGAACTGAGGAAGGTACTTGAAGCTGTCTGAGCCTGTGTGAAATCATAGTACTTATGGAAAGAAGGAATCCATATTAGTCAATTCTGATTCTGAACTTGAGCAGGTTGAGGGGAGAGAGCAAAGAGAAAGACATCTATTCATGTGTGTGCATGAGTGTGGCTGTTTATGCATGCAAGAATCCTTGGGACTGATGAAAATGCAACGGAAATATGTAAGAGAGCTAGAAATAGCATTTGTAGCCAATAATATCCTTTTTATTGGAAAATAGTTCTCTACCAGTCCCTCATGTTTCATCACATCTTGGGAACAAGGCTAAACTACCCTTTTCCCTAAGTTATCTTTCCAAGCCTTCTTGCATAGCAACAGCCTCAGAAGATATAGCATCTGATTCTGACACAAAAGGCAGTTTTATATGCTGCCCAGTGTGATAAAGATATTATCTCCCTCTAGTTTAGAATTTTTCCTATTTCTATAGGAGAAAAATCTCAGACCTGTCACTGTGTTGGACAACCTCCCGTCCTACCCTATCTTCTTTCTTAGAGCTTCTCAAGGGCCAATAGCACCACCTATGTTGGCAAAATCTACTATATTGGGTCACTTTCCACTGAGACTCTGGGGCCAAATTACAAATTTAAAGTTTCTACATGATTCAAGTTCTTACTTATTAGGATATTACTGACATTTCAGAATTTTGGTATTCTGGTTGATAATAGGAAAAAAACTTTAAAAGAAACACATTTTTATTTGAAAATTAATTCTTCAATTAAGAGCAAATTAGGAACTCAGAGGATCAACGAATCTTGTAAATCCTCCCTCCAGATGTTTGTGGAACCATGGGGCTGGCACATTTACTTATCCCTGACAGATATAGAAGGGTAGAGTATCTTCTCAATGTCCAGGGAACTCTGATATAGAGCAAAACGATATAAATCTATCACAAAAAGTGAGAGAGTCTTACTGATTCATTCCACTGTAGCGCAACTTATCCTTCTAAAACACATCATTGACTTAAATTTGGGATATTAAATGGCTGTTTGAGAATGCTCACTGTAACATCATGATTCTTACATCATTTATATTAAGGCATAGGGGACATCAAAGTAAGCAAAAAAAAAGGAAAAACTATCTAAAGAAGTTGGAATATGCATTAGGGGGACAAATTAAATTGCTTTCTACTTATTTTGATTTTTGCAAAGTCAGTAGGACTTTCTGAGACTGGCAAATATGAGTCGTTTTTTTTAAGTTTATATTTATTTTTTTATTGGTTGTTCAAAACATTACAAAGCTCTTGACATATCATATTTCATACATTAGATTCAAGTGGGTTATGAACTCCCATTTTTACCCCAAATACAGATTGCAGAATCACACCGGTTACACATCCGCATTTTTACATAATGCCATATTAGTAACTGTTGTATTCTACTACCTTTCCTATCCTCTACTATCCCCCCTCCCCTCCCCTCCCATCTTCTCTCTCTACCCCATCTACTGTAATTCATTTCTCTCCTTGTTTTTTTTTCCCATTCCCCTCACAACCTCTTATATGTAATTTTTTTTCATTCATCTTTTAAAAAGACTCATATTTCTTGTAGAAATATGAGTCTTTTTAAAAGATGAATCTAAAATTGAACAACTATTACCTTTAAGGTAAAGCTCAGGAGACTGACTTCTATTGGTGTTTTACATATATATTGTTATGTATTCTTTAACATGTATATGTAAAATAATTAAAAATACCTATATAGCAGGTTATTCCTCATAGGTATTTTATTTCTCATTTCTTCCTTTGTATTTCTCACCTATTTTCTTTGTTATTTAAGCCTGCACATCAAGACACTCTCTTTGGGGTGTTTACAAATGGTGATCCGGGAATATCAAAATGGTCAATCAAAAGTCTGCCTTCCAATCACAGGAGCAGTGTAATCAACTGAAGAAATACTGTAGAGATTCACACTCTGCCCCCACTGTTCTTTGACAGCTGTGATATCCTATTGTTCAATTTTGCAACACGGCTTATGTTTTATTTATTTTTTGCTGAGTTAAAATGAATTAAATTTTAATTTTATGTTGAAAATTGTTTTGAAAATTCAAAACACCTTGAGGTAACTGGAGATGCTCTAGGGGCCAAAGGCTGGAGGTGGAAAACAGGGAGGGAATTATAAAAACAGGGATGGGAAATGCCTGGTGTTAGAATCAGGACAGCTTTCTTAAGCATACTAATATCTTCCCAGGTGGACAAAATTTCTGCACATCTCTGAGATCGATCACCTTTTCTAGATCCTACTTGTAAGATCATATGGTGTTTGTCTCTCTGCGCTTGACTTACTTCACTAACCTTGATGCTCTCCAGGTCCATCTATATTGTCTCAAATGGCAGAATTTCATGCTTTTTTAATTTTTTTTGATAACCAAATAATACTCCATTGTATATATCTGCCACATTTTCTTGATCCATTTGTCCTTTGATGGATATTTAGGTTGATTCCACATCCTAGCTATTGTGAATAGTGCATCAATAAACATGGAAGCAATAATGTAGCATAGTAATAGAATTTGACATGTTGATTTCATTTCCTTTGAGTACTAAATAAATGCTATTCTTAGATGCTTCAAGAATAATAAAAATGTAACCTACAAAAAAAAATAGAACCTGCAAAATTATAATGGGTAGAAGAAGAGATGTACACCACCCTTCGATCAAATGACAGGTACACTTTTTTTTTTTTAAATATTTATTTATTTATTTATTTTAGTTCTCGGCAGACACAACATCTTTGTATGTGGTGCTGAGGATCGAACCCGGGCCGCACACATGCCAGGCGAGCGTGCTACCGCTTGAGCCACATCCCCAGCCCATGACAGGTACACTTTTTATTAAAATAAAATATTTACTATAATATTTATTATAATGAAATACAATATCACTTATGTTGTATTATCAAGTGAGTGTTTTGCCAGAAGTTGCAAGTGTTTAATTATTTTTTTAGAAAATGTCAAATTTAAAAAAAAAAAACACATTTCTTAATTAATTTAAGCAAGTTTTATTGAGAGACATAGTGCTAGATGCCAGGAACATGTTGATGAATAAAACAGAAGGTGCTTGTCCTTATAGGTCCTGCAGACTACTGGCTGACATCTACACTGGTGTTTCAGTAGGAGGAAGAGGAAACAGGGTAACTGTTAAATTGCTCACTTAGATCTGAACTTGAACAGGCAAAAATGGAAGAGGCCCCAGCAGGAAGAGAAGAGGGAATTGTAAGGATGCTGTAGAAATTTCTAGCATTCAACATAACTCAGTTTTCCTCTCTTCCTGGGCACAAAGTGATATCATTTTCCCCATTCTCCTTGTGGCTATGGGGAACAGTGCATTTGGTTGGGATCAATGGGTTGTGGTAAATTAGGGTGTGCTTTGTACCTAAGGAAAAAGATAGGACATTTTGGCATGACTGTAATGGTCACTTCCCTGCCTCACAATCTAAGGCAACCACTGTTGAGCTGATGGAACCACAGGACTAGTAGCACGGACTGTTGAGTTAGTTCCTAGGTGGACATTTCCTGACAGTTGTCCTGATTTCTAGTGGATTCTGTAACAAAGGAAGATGTTTAGTTGTGGTGAGTTTTGAGATGGTGGAGTACTTGGTACAGAATAACTTACCAAGTCCTGCCAATGCAGAGTCCACTAATGGACACTTTTTCTTGAAGATTGGTGTAGGTGCTATAAAAGAGGGGCTGGGATAGAAAAGAGAGAGAACTTTACAATTTTTGAAGCCAATAAGTGGAGTTATAGAAATCCCTGTTGCTTTATGTAAAAAAAAAATTATAATCAAACCCATATTTCAATTTGTTTGCCAAATGAGAAACAGATGGAAAATTACTTCGAATACAACTGTTCTTGACTTTAAGAAAGCAAATATTCTCTGAGATCAAAAGAAGAATTTAGATATGCTAAGTCTGGTATTGAAGGTTTTTACTTCTAACATCTAACAGTGTTCCCATTTCATCATACTAGCAATTTTTATTTCATTCATGTAAATGTGCAAGTACAACATTTTGCATTGTGTGTGTGTGTGTGTGTGTGCATGTGTGATATAAAACTGAGTTAATGTTATTTGGTTCTGCCAGGGAAATTCCGAGTTAACTTATCAATTCCATAATGAAATTAGTTTTAGGTAGATAGACTCAGATCTCTGACTTCTAGAGAGAGAGAAATGATCATTTTTTATTTAGCTGCAAAATTGGAAACAGAAAAATGTGCAAAATTGAAAAGACATAAGAAAATCAGCAATAAACTTTGCAAAAATATCTTAATTGTGTCATGGTTATTGGGCAGGTGTTAATGCTTAGTTCTCTGGGCATTGAGAATCCATTAGTTTATGAATTCATTAAATCATTATATACATGTATGTGTGTATATATATAAATATGTATATATATATGTGTATATATATATGCAACACACACACATATATACACGTACATATATATGGTTCTTACAATATGTCTGAATATTAGCGGTTCTGATAATTTATCAGAGGCAATGCAGGAATGGCCCATGCTCACTTAAAACAAACATTCAAGTAAGAGGAAACAGAATATAATTGATACATAAAAAATAAAATAACAAGAAATGAGTGCAATATATGGCATATTAGGATAGGAGTTATTGAAATTCTAGAAACTTCTTTAAGTAGGGTGGTCATGAAAGCCTTTCTGAAGAGGTCTTTTGAAAACAGAAACTTTTATGACAAGAAGGAACCAATTTTGCAACGATACAGGGAAACTGGTTTGCAGGACAAGAAAACCATAGCTACAGAGGCCCTGGTGTGGGAAGTATTTGGTATAGACTAGGAACAGGAAGAGGATCTACTCCAGCAGTGTGAGCAGGGCATAAAGTGGCAGGACATGAAGTAGGAGGATTCTCATTGCATAGTGACTCATAATAGAAAAGTAGAGTTTTAATTTCTTTCTCTGCAATGAGAAGCCATTGGGGATAACGTGATCTTAATTCATTTTATTTTTAAAATAAAATCCATAGCTCTGCAGAGAATGAAGAAAGGTGGGTTAAGAAAGGAAATCTGAAGACCAGTTGAAGAGGTTATTATAGTCGTACAAGAAATACAGCAGAGCAGAAGGATTGGAGATAAAAAAAAAATGATGTATTTTGGATATGTTGTGAAAGTGCAATCAATAGAACTTAATTGTGAGCTAGAATGTGGGGCTGGGAGAGAATTCAAGGAAGAGTCCTCCGTGGTTGATTTAAGCAACCAAGTACATAATCTTTCCATTTACTGATATGGAGATGATGGAGGGAGGTAGAGGAAGCAGTAGGGGTAGGGAGGATAGATTTTTTGCTTCAATCATTTTAAATATGAAATGCAACATCTGAGAAAAGATGATAAGATAGCAGTTAGACACAATAGTACGAAGTTAAGGGATGAAATTAGGCTTGGAGAAAAAACAAAGAAGACTTTGAAACATATTTGTAAAACTGTGAGACTAAACGCTATTTCCTGGGAACATGTGTCTTCAGTGAGAGTGGATTTGGAGAAGAAGAGATAATCCTGTCTTGAGCTTGATGGCACACCTGTGTTTATCAAGCAAGAATGAGGAAGAACAGTGAGGAGGATGGAGGAAAACCAGGGGAATCCATGGGTTGAAAGCTAAGGCAAAGTGTTCCAGTTCCTATTGAGAGGTCACATAGGAACCACAGAGGAATTCCTACTGCTGGATTGAGCTTCATGAAGTTCATTAGTGACCTTGACTAGAGACACTAGGAAAGGATGGTAGTGGGTAGAAGCCAAATGAAGTGCACTGGGGGAAAGAATGGAGGTTGGCATGAGAAAGTGGAGGTAGTGACTACAAAAGAATTCCATGAAAAGGTATTGTGAGCCCAGGTGAGCTAGGGGCGATATGAGGTCTAGGGAAGCTTTTGTTATTTTCTAAATAGAAATTTCTAAGGCACGTGTTAATGCTTTTGAGAGTATTTCAGAGGAAAAGGAGAAGCAAATTACAAGAGAAAGGAAATTATTAATGGAAATCCTTGAGGAGGGGAGAGAGATTAGAATTGAGAGCCTAAGTGAACCTACGGGAGCAGGTCAATGCCATCCGATTGTTTCTGTTTTCTCAAAGAGTTTTGAAAGAGAATGTCAGTATAAAATAAGGGAGAAGTGGGCACCCCACCTTCTCCCTTATTCACGTGAGGTTTGCCAAGGGAGCAGCAATTCATAGTAGTCTCTCATTTGAGTGGAAGTCAATGCACTAGAAATGCATTGTACTTTCTGAGATGACAGTCATGGTCTTAAAACTACACCAAGAGCACAGCTGTGTTTTGCTCCAGCAAAGGATAGCTGTTTTGATACATGAACAGAAGAATGAGGTCACTGGGTTTAATTTTACAGGCAAATGAGAATGACCAAGGAAAAGAGAAGGACATGAAGATATTAGAGAAAATTTAATGACACGGTATTGATTTTAGCTGAGTTAAGGAGAAAAATCAGGATTTAAGGAAAATGATGGAAAGTGAAAAAGAGTACTGTCAATAAATTTGGAGTTCTCATTAAGATTAAAACAGTGATAGAAAAAGACTACCAGGTATGTGACCAAGAAGAGTGTTAGAAAGTGCTAGTTTCTAATATCGGCTCATTTCTCTAAGCTTAGATAATAATTAGAAATAAGCAAAACTCTTAGCAGGGCATGTGACTACAGAGAATAAAGACATTTCACATCAATTAGGTCTGTAAATTCTAGCTAATGGAACGTGAATGAAAGTGTCCCGTGCATCTTTTAGGAAACTTCCTTACAGATGCAATGGCTGGAGCAGAAGCAACAATCCTGCAGCATTCAGTGAAAATTTTGTTTTAATAACAGAGGAGCAGAGCAGAAGGAACCTGACAGCCTGATGCTTCTGAGAACCTACCTAACCAGCGTCTGTCTCTTTGAACATAATTTTACATGAGCTTCTATAAGCTTTGCTCAATTTCATATCTGTTTATTTTTGGGGGGGGGGAGATTTTTGTTGTTATATGTGATCATACTTGCTGCTAAATAAAACAGAAAGAGGAGAGGTTGTTTGAGTTTGAGATTTTGAAAGTGATACAATTATTGGTAAATGTGGAGGTCAAAGGTCATAGCCATGGAATGGAAGAAGAAATATCACTAGGCATGAAAAAGGTCGTGAAAGTGAGAGGTGAAGTGGCTGTAAAGATGACTACAGCAGATGTCAAAAATCACATATTTGTAGGGGAATTTAAGCAGGAAAGGAAAATAATGAGCCAGGATCTGAAATTACCAGTGAATCTGGGAGAGTCACCCAGGGTCTACAGGGCGCAAAGGGACAGGTGGTAGATGACTGAGAGAAAAGTGTTATATTGAGAAGGACATTGGGGCCCAGAAGTGGAAAGGCTGCTTATGCTGCTTCCCATTTTAAGGAAAATTTGTGCTGGTTCAGGCTCTGGAGTCCCGATCCTGAACTACAAGCCTTATTTCTCTTTCTAGTAACCAACTTTGATCAAGTCACTTAACATATCTGGGCTTCAGTTTTCTCATTGGTAAAATGTGGACAATAAAACATTGGGTTGTGTGGGGATTAAAGTCGATAATTCATGTGACATTGTTAACATACTGTCTTACAAATTGTTAGCTCAAGGCATGTTAACTTTGGTTTTTGTTTCCCTTTTCAAAACATACCGATTGCATACCAGCCCAGGAATATAGCACCAGGAGAGAATATTTATTGCCCATTCTTTAAGTTTTCAAGTGAGGTCAGGGAATAAAGACCTATCTCTTCAAGAGGAGCAGTGTTACAGGCTCAGTGTACACTGCTTCATTCCCAAGATTTAGCTATTTCACGTGAAGTGTCTTACTTTTATTTGTAAAATTAGAGAACTATCTCTGAATCTGTATAATGCATCCATTTTAGGCTCTTCATCTCTTAGAGACTTATGGACACGGGTTGCCTCCTTCTAGTACTTCCATAAAGCACACACATGTGGGTGTAGGTAAGGTCAAGCCTGGAGAGTAAGGTATACTCCTGGGATCCAGGTCCCTCTGCACTTGATGTGCTTAAGCCAGACGGTACTTCTCTGGTGTTTTAGTCGCTCCCCCCACCCCCACTGTAACCAAAAGACCTGACAAGAACAAAGTAAAGGAGGAAAAGGTTTTTGGGAATTCACAATTTTAGAAGGCCAACTCCATAGCTCTGAGCCCAATGTGAGGTAGAACATCATGGCAGAAGGGCATGGTGGAGGATAGCAGCTTAGAACATAGCAATCAGGAAGCAGAGAGAAGGATACACTCACCAGGAGCAAAATATAAACCCCAAAGTCACATCCTCCGGTAACCTCCTTCAACCATACCCTTCTGCCTCCAGTTACTGTGCAGTTAATCCATATCAGTGGATATATCCAGAGCCCAATTATTTCGTCTCTGAAAATTCTTGCATTTTCTCATACGAGCTCTTTTGAGCGACACCTCACATCTCAACCCTAACCTCTGGTAAAAGTCTGGCAAATGTCTGTTCTAGAAATCCATGAATTCCCCAAGGCAGAGGACACATTGGGGACAGGGACAGTTGAGAAACCAACTAGCTTTTTTTTTTTTAACTCAACCTACTTCATAATAAAGCTCTTACTGAGCTCTGACAGATAGATACTACCCATGGCTGTCTGTCAATTTCTTTAGAAATCTTGGAGGGAAGCAGTTTGATTATCACATGAAACACTTGAAACAAATGAATCCTCACAGAGGAAGCGACTTATGGGATATAGGCATTCTGAGGTGAGAGATGATAAATCTCCTAAGCATAAAAGAGCAAAAAGATATCCAATGAGCAATGAAAGAAAACGCCACAGTGTTGAACCTGGAGAAAATCCATGTGATAAAAATGTTTTTGAAACGCAAATAAATGACAGCAAGCTTTAATGTAACAGAATTAAAAACAAAACAGATCGAAATAAGCTAGGAATGCCAAGGTAGATTGTGGATTGACAAATGAACCATTATAAATGAATAATAAAATCATGCTAAAAGGGGCAAAGCAGGGGGGGCGGGGAATGTTGACCTAAATAACCCGAGAATGCTGTGTTTAGATATTTTAAAGCTAGACATAAAAATAACTGCACTCTACTTGGTAAATTTATTTTCCACAGGGTTAGCAATTCTGACACTACATTAAATATATATATACAACTTTAAATAAATAAGTTAGTAAATTATAGATCATAAGAACCAGGTTTCTCACTGTAAGAAAAAGAAATCACAAAATGAACCAGGGAAGAAACTAAAATGAAACTTGGTTGTGGCTGTATTAGCCTTGGAGATAACAGTGTGAACAGGCATATATAAATGAATAATTGTGTACACATGAGCTAGTAGTAGGCAGATATACATTTCCTATGTCTGTCCACTGAAAGGTCCTAGAAGAAAGGCCATTTAAGTAGTCACAAGCATATCTAGTACCTTGATCTTGGCTTCTTAATACTATTTCTCTGAGAAAAGGAACTTGAGGCTCCTTGGAGAAATGGCTGATTGTACAGTTCAGGCAGGGAAAATACAAAATAATTCCAGAAAGTAAGCAAGTGAAAGTAGAAGAATATTTAAAAATGCAGAGGTCAAACTGAAAGAGCTTCTGATGGCCAGAGCCAAAATAATTTAAGCACTGATATGAGAAAAAGGTAACACTGGATTATAAACCAAAAAATAAAGAAAACATCCATGAGTATATATACATATAAATAAATAATTGAAGACAGAGATGCAGGAGAAGGAACGAATCTCCCATAAAGAAGAATTCTAAATGATGAGTACAGAAAGAATGAAGGAAATTAACAATCACTATTAGAACACCATAGAAATAACTGCTTCAGGCAAAACACCCATTTATAAATGCCCAAATTCATGGGAGAAATTTAAAAGGAAGCGGGATCTTATATAACCTCTGTGTGTCTCCCTCAAAGTAACTGTTAATTATGATGGTGGTTTTTAGTATATATCCACATGGTCTTGATATTTTGGAGAGCATTTTCCATTCCCTGCAGTGTGGAGTAGACTTGATGACTCACTTCTAACAAATAGAGTGTGGAAAGATATTAAGAGTAACTTCACAATGGGAAAAAAAAAAAAACAGGCAGACACTATATTAACCAATTGATCAATAATAATGTCACCATCAATGAGTCATGTGAATATGGCATACCTCCTGACAGAATGTAGTGAAGGCTCCTTTCTCTCTGTAGTATTTCCTTCCCCAAATCCATAATTTCAATCTATTCTTAAACTGACATGCTGAGGCAGGATGATTGCAAGTTTCAGGCCTACCTCAGCAAATAAAAAAGGGCTAGGGATATGGGTGAGTGTTTCAGCAACCCTGGGTCCCATCCCCATTCCAAAAAGTAAACAAATTATTTAATTAGTTAATTAATATTTAAATAGGACTGGGGTATAACTCAGTGGTAAAGCACCCCTGGGTTCAATCACCCATACCCCCCCAAAAAAAAAATCAGATAAATACAAACACAGGGTCATTGTATAAAATATAAGTGATGCTTTTCTAACATACATAAAACATTGGGGAGATAAGGAGACATAATTATTTAGTGCAACCTGGCACTCTGAATTGGATGCTGGAACAGATAAAGGGTATTATTGGGAATACTGGTAAAATAATCCAAATAAAGCTGAGAGTTAATTAATAGCCATCTATTAATGATAATGCTTTGAATTTGATAACTGTATCAAGATTATGTAAATTGTTAACATGGGAGGAAGCTGGTAAAAAGGCATATGGGAGTTCTTTGTATTACCTTCATCTCTACCAACCATCTAAAATTGCTTCAAATGTACATTTTTAAAAGGAATTTATAATTTTTGTGCAAACACAATACAACATAAACCTGTTAGAGATTTGAGTCTGTGGCCATTCTCCTTGTTTCTTATTTTATTATGCTTTAGACCTTTTCTAAGTTTAGTACAGTGATTAAGAATGTGCACCCTGAAGTTAGATCAATGAACAGTCATGTAACCATCCCCACTAAATTTCTCTAAGATGCAGAGAATCGTAAAATTGCAATACCCAACTCACAGGAGAGTGCTAAGGATGCAATAAGATGATACCTGTAAAACACAAGCTGGATGCCCAATATTACTACTTGTGAATTGCATTTTGAACTATTATCAATATTGTTGTGTTGATTGTTGTAACACTGTTATTAGGGCTTAGTCATAAAATCCCTTAAACACATAAAACCTCTATGCTTGTTTCAGCTACAATGAAAGTTTAGGTTTTAAGAAAATGAAGAAAGTGGGAAATGGGAAGGTAGTGATCAAGGGTAATAGTGACAGAGCAGGCTGATCTTTGGAGCTTCGTCAAGGAAGACAGAGTTGTCGGGTACAAAGGTTTTGGCAGAGGGATTAGTATCACCTCTGGTGTACTGAACAAGTATTTACCATTCATCTCTCCACTGTTTACCTTCTACTAAGGAAGCATGTTAAATGTTGACCCAGTTATCCCACTTCTTGGTGAATATCCAAGGGATTTTAAATCAGCATACTATAGTGATGCAGCCACATCAATGTTTATAGCAGCACAATTCACAAGAGCCAAGCTATGGAATCAACCTAGGCACTCTTCAACAGATAAATGGTTAAAAAAAATGTGGTTTATATACACAATGAAATATTACTCAGCCATAATGAGGAATGAGTTTACAGCATTTGCCAGGAAATAGGTGGATCTGGAGACTATAACACTAAGTGAAATAAGCCAATCCCCCCAAAAACACAGGTCAAATGTTCTTTCTGATATGTTAATACTAACACACAACAAGGGGAGTGGGGGAAGAGTAGAAATTTGTTAGGGTCTGTAAACAAGTCAAGATGGCGCCTGGCATTTTACCAGAGGGAGTGGTTTGTGAAGTAATGCCAGCGAGCCATTAAGTGTGGAGATTCCTTATTGGTTGATTTCTGTATCTAGTTTATGTTAATTAAGATAAGCTGTGTGGAATGTATATATACCCCTCCTGTCCTACAATAAACGGCTCCCACTCCTGCTGTATCAATGTACACAAGTTGCTCATCACCCCCCCCCGGTTATTTTGCTGCCACCTGCCACTGGACTGCTGCAGAAATTCAGTGGAGTGGACAGTGGAAAATGAATAAAGTGGGGCGGGAATAGTAAAGACAATGGAATGAATCAGACATAACTTTCCTATGTACACATATGAAGCACCACAATGAATCTCAACATTGTGTACATCCACAAGACTGGGATCCTAATTAAAATAAGATACGCTTTGTTTATATAAATATGTCAAACGAGGCTCCACTATCATTGTCTAACTAAAAAGAACAAAAGACAAAAATGTTCAGATCCTGTTAGGCACGTACTGGCCTCTCCACAATTGGTAGCTCTCTCCCTCCCTGCTACTTTCTCTCTTTTATACAGAAATAGTTGTAAAATGCTTACTAGGCATTAGGAGTAGTTTCCAGTGCTTAAAACCAAGTGGAGGAAGACATATCTGCTATTATCAAGAAGCTGTGGGCTTCTGCATGAAACCACACTAAGAAGGAAAAAAATAAAGGAATTAACAGATGCATTCCCTACATTCAGGGGCTAACAAAATACATATACAGGAGCATGCAGAGAGATCAACTACTACTTATTAACTCTACTGAAGTGGAAAAAATAAAAGACTGAACAATTGAATATGTGACTTTAATTTTCAAAGTATTTGGGGAGGAATGGGATTAAAAGCCTTGGAAGGTGGCTTCACAAATGCTTTATTTAAAAAGCCATTATACTGAGTGTTGGATTCAGGCTACGTATAAATATTTAATAAATGTAAATAAGCTATGTTAATCTGGGGTTGCTTACCCAGTAGAGTTTGCACAGGAAATTTTCCTATTTGGTGGTAGAGAGGGAGTAGCCAGGAGGGTCAGGTTTCAGACTAGAAACAGGATATCCCCTGTGCAGAGGGTAGCTCACAGAAGAGTGTTACCACATACATACAAGGTATTCCAGAGTCCTCCTGGAATTTGCAGTCAGCTTGCTATATTTTAGTAATGGATTTGCACTGATTTGGGAATGCAAACAACATTAACACTAACAACCAGCATCACTGAGAATTTATAATGTTCTAGTAATTCATGGCACACTTTATCTGCTGTATCTCATTGAATTCTGATAACCCTATTTAGCATGATGATCTCCATATTAGTATATGGAAACTAAAGCTTTGAGAGGAGAGGAGTATAGACTCTGCTGATATCTGTTCTCCTTTTTTTCCCTTAAAATCCAAACCCCAATTTGTTAAAGAAGACAATATGCATAGCCAAACCAAAAAAAAAAAAAAATTCACCTTCCTTGAATTCACCTTCTTTGCAAGTGCAAGTGACAATGTCACCCAGTTCTACCCAGTAAGATATAAACTAAACTCACCTGGAGTGGTATTTGGGAAAGCCTTAAAAAAAATTAAAAATTGGGCTAGCATACTCTCCTCAGAACTTTGACCTGCACCCTTGTCCATTCCTTTTTAAAATTTTATCTTATTTTTTCCCATCTGAAATATGTAAGCAATGCCTGGAGTCCAGCAGCTATTGGGTAGTCATGAGAATGATTGCTACATAATAATGACGGAGAAATAGCAAAATCAGAGAAACTTTATGCTTGCCTAGCACATGCGAGGCCCCTGGTTAGATCCTCAGCACCTCAAAAAGAGAAGTAAATAAAATAAAGGTAGTGTGTCCAACTACAACTAAAAAATAAATAAATACTTTAAAAAAAAACTTACACTCTTAGTAGAAATACTAAACAGCCTCCCCAATTTAGACTGTTATATTGTTGCTTCCTTTCTCAGATTATTTTGATCAGTCCAATGAATCTTTATTTAAGTCCTAATATGTTAAGACAATTTTAGAAACTCTCATTATTTCACAGCATGAATTTGATTTGGAATTTTAGTGATCTTAAAACAGAATGATTTGCATGTACAGCTCTTGATTAAGATGGTGTGAGATTATTAAGTAGAGCAATGGAGAATCTTTTACAAGCATTCAATGAATTTGATTGCTGGAGTCATTTTCTTTTCAGAGAATCAGTGTCTCCAAGCTTCAGACTTTTCCTATCTTATCTACATGATATTAATTTAAGGAACCACAAATAGTTGGCAGATAGTGATAACATTTCTCAAAATCTGCACAGATCCACCAGGAAGTTAAGCAAGAAAGGAATCAAGGTTTAGACTCATCACTAAAGTGAGGAGTGAACAGAATTGGGCATGAGATGATTTTTTCATGATGAAGGGCCCAGAATAGAGTTAGGACCCCCTCCATCAATAGCCCTGCAGTTCCACTGACTGATTGTATGCAGAGGACAGATGACTGAAAAATAACCAAGCAGCTATTATACAGGAAACTGAAATGGGAGAAATGGGATTATAGGGACATGGACCATGTTCCAAGTTCAGACTCAGACATGGGAAGTGTGCACCATAGTGGTAAACCAGAATCACACTTTAAAAAAAAAGTCATGGCCAGTGAAAATAATTTGACTGTATTCAATTATTTTACAGAAAATAAATACATAAAAAAGTAATTTATAACCTCTTTTTATGTATAACCTAAACTCAGGCCTTATACCCAACTTTTTAAATGTATTTTTTTTAAAAATGCATTTGAATTATATACACAGTGTTTATAATTTAAAAAATACGAATGAATTTTGGCTATGAAAAGATTTCCTTTCACTGTGTCCTCCAGCTTCCTTGGAAGTACACTTGCATTGGCCTTTTTGATATATTTTCAGGGTTATCCATATATATTCAAGCACATAAGCATTATCTCCCATTGAGCCTCCCCACATTTTCAAAAGAGCGTGCTATAAAAACCATTCTTTTGATTCTGCTTTTATCACATGAAAAGGTATTGTAGTGATTGTCTCCTATTAGTATATAAACAGTATGTGATTTTTAAATTTTATTTGTTTTTTTTTAATTGTAATACAGGAATGGAGCTCAGTCATATAGAGTCCTTGCCTAGCATCATGAGGCCTCAGGTTATAATTCTCAGCAACACAAAAATAAATAAATGGGAAAATATGGCATATGCAGATAAGACTATTTAACACATACAGGTATAACTTTGAAAATAACACTAGTATAAAGACTCACCTCTCAGGTTAAAAAATAGTTCATTACTGGAGTTTTAGACTGCATCCCCGACCCAAACCTGTGTGATTCTCTCCAATAGCATCTGCCTCCCTCCAGAATCCTTCAAAGAACCGTCATCCTAACTTTTGTTAATTATCCCCTTCCTTTATAGATTTGCTACCTAAATATGTGTCCTTCAAGAATTATATTGTCTAATTAGTTTTAAAAACCTGAATGGCAAGCCCCAAATTATCTTTGTAAGAAAATTGGCATGTTATTGCTATTAGATGGACAATCCCAGGAAAACAAGATCTCTTGGGGGACATTGGTGACAAAGTCATCAGAGTAAGTCCTGGAAAACACAAGAGATGACCACAGGGCAAACATCAGCTAGAGATGGAGGGAAGAACAGGTATCTGGCAGCTGGCAGGTATTTGGTCAAAGGGAGTGAGATGCTCTCTCAGTTTGAACTCAGTATGGAAATCTGGAGTGTCCAGAAGTACCCAGAGAACACTTTGTGAGGTGAAATGCATGATCAAAGGTGATCCAGGTTTTCTAGCATCAGAAAGGAGACCAGGAACCTCATCAGCACATTGACAAGACAGTCAGTACAGAGGCCCCTGGTGTACCAGACTTCTGTGTCTGCAGAGGGTCTGCTGTTCTGGAGGCCAAAGTTTTAGGTGCCTGCTGTGTGAGTTATCATTGGCAAATCTTCAGCTCACAAAATTTCAAGATTATTGTCTCCTCTCCCATGTTCCCCATCCTTTCATATTCATATCTTTAAAAAAAAGTCTTTACAGCAATACTATTCATTATTTTGCTTACAGCAGGTTAAATGGGAATGTTTAAACCACCAGTTTTACCAAGAATTCAATAAAACCTTAAAAAAATTAATCATGTGCTGGGCATGGTAGGGCATGCCTGTAATTCCAGCAACTAGAGAGGCTGAGGCAGGAGGATCATTAAGTTTGAGATGAGCCTGGACAACTTAATAAGGCCCTAAGCAACATAGTGAGACCCTGTCTCAAAATAAAATAAAAAAATAAAAAGAGCTGGGGTGTGGCTCAATGGTTAAGCACACCTGGGTTCAATCCCCAGTACCTAATAATAATAATAATAATAATATTGTTAGAGTCTGTAAACAAGTCAAAAATAACACCTGGCATTTTGCCAGGGGAATGTTAGAGTTCGTAAACAAGTCTGAATGGTGCCTGGCAAAATGCCAGAGGGAGTGGTTTGAGAAGTAACAAAAGCGAGCTATTAAGTGTGGAGATTCCTTATTGGTTGACTGATGTATCTAGTTTATGCTAATAAGATAAGCTGTGTGGAATGTATAAATACTGCTCCTGTCCTGCAATAAACGGCTCCTACTCCTGCTGTATCAACGTACACAAGTTATTCGTCACCCCCCGGTTATTTTGCTGCAGCCAGACAGACTGCGGCAGATGGTGGCCTGTTACGGGGAGCCCCGGGACACTTGGGGGTAAGTGACGAAAAAAGCTGCCCGTCCATAGATAGGACGGGAGCAATCTGCTCGTCCCTAGGCAGATAGGGCGAGAGGAAAAATGGCCATTTCGAGAAAATGGAGAAGATTGATACAGTATGTTTGTGTCTTGTTTTGTCTCAGTGTATTGTATTGTCTTTATGACGAAAATATGGAAGGGGTGAGAAGTAAATTACTAAGGGAAGAAGGCACCCCAGTGGAACCAAGAATAGTTAGGGCATGTGTTGATAGAAGCCCAGGAACTCTAGTCAGAAAGAAAAAGAAAGTTCAGAAGAAGGATTATCAGAAAAAAAGTTGCAGCAAAAGGCTATTACTAAATACTTTTCGTTACCGGAGGGTGCGTGAAGCGGAGAGGCGGCTGCCGAGTGTGCAAGCCGGTCACAGCGCAACAAGGATTTTCCAAGAGGCGGCGGCGACTGGCCCTTCCCTGCCTCCTGGCCGGGGAGCTGGCTCTTCCACTGCTGCGAGCCCAAATCTAGACCTGACTTGGAGGCACAGTCTCGCAGGCTCTTGCTCCCTGTGCCCAGTAGCAGTTTGAGTCCGGGACTCTCCCCAGGGCCATCTGGGGCTACCCGGGACGCTACAGCCTCAGAAGACACTACTGGTGTCCTTGATGTTTGGTCATTTTCAATGCCAATAACTAAGCTACAATGGTTCTCCCACACCTGGAAGCTGATGAGTAATGAGCACTATTAATGCTTATTTCAAATGCAAAAAAAAACCTTGAGATAAAGTACTAAATTGTTCAGAAGGTTGTTTTCTTAGTAGAATGCTACAGGATTTTCTTTAGCCATCCGGAGTTCCTGCCTTCGTCCCAGTGCCGGTAAAGACCAAGGTGGAAGAATTCCCAGTGTTGCTGAGAACCGGACTGAGATTTCAGCTGAGAACCAGACGAGACTTCGGATTAAGCTAGCTGCCTGCAGAACCTACCTGGACTGTGATTTAAGCTAGCTGCCTGCAGAACTTACCTGGACTGTGATTTAAGCTAGCTGCCTGCAGAACTTACCTGGACTGTGATTTACCTGGACTGTGAGTTAATCTATTGAGACACTGCTTTACCTGGACTGAGACAACAAACTGTAATCTATAACAAATTGTAACTCGGTATCTTTGCTAACAGTGTCATTGCTGGTATAATTTTTCCAAGGGCTTCTTGCATGGAGCCATCAATTGGCTTGGTATTGTGGCATTTTGTATCCTCCCTTTCTGTTTGTAGCAGGTTATTTATGGTGTTTCTGTAAAAACCACTATGGTCGTTATTTAAATTAAACAAAAGGGGGAAATGTTAGAGTCTGTAAACAAGTCAAAAATAACACCTGGCATTTTGCCAGGGGAATGTTAGAGTTCGTAAACAAGTCTGAATGGTGCCTGGCAAAATGCCAGAGGGAGTGGTTTGAGAAGTAACAAAAGCGAGCTATTAAGTGTGGAGATTCCTTATTGGTTGACTGATGTATCTAGTTTATGCTAATAAGATAAGCTGTGTGGAATGTATAAATACTGCTCCTGTCCTGCAATAAACGGCTCCTACTCCTGCTGTATCAACGTACACAAGTTATTCGTCACCCCCCGGTTATTTTGCTGCAGCCAGACAGACTGCGGCAAATATACTTGATTTATTGATAAAAAATTTAAGTATCTATGTACCATAAAATACTATGTACCATAAAGTTTTACGAAGTTGAAGTTGGAAGAATCAAGTTACGGTTGTATACAAATACACTCCAAAATCATATTTTAAAATATTTAACCCTCGTCATATCCATTTTTACCTTTCTGTCTTTGACTTATTCTTATAACAAATCATAAGGTAGCTGAATAACCTACATCAGGATTATGAGATTAAGAAAGGGTTTTTGGGGGAATATTATAAGGGATTCCTGCAGAAATTTGCAAGTTGTGACTTTTGTCAAAGAACCTCAGGAATATTTGCTCTCCACTGACTGAATTTTTTCCCCAGATGTATTTCCTCTAAAAAGACCAGTATTTCTAATTGTGATTATGAGATGGATAGCTCTCAAGCACATCACCCCAACCCATGCCTCTCTCCCCCACAGAATTTCTGCAACCCAAGGCTAAGTATGTATGTGTGCCCTTTCTTGTCAGTCCTCTGAACTAGAAGAAGTAGGTGTTTCAATGCAACCCTTCAGTTTGCATGACTCTGGAAACAGAAATCTACTTCATATTTCCCCACATTACATGTTCTCAGTTGCAGGATTAGAACAAAATAAATGGCAATACACTGTCTAAACTTCCATGAAAATTCTATTGACCTTTCCCTGTGCTTTGTGTCCACCCTGGCCAATGTTCGTGACCAGTCAAGAGTATGACAAAGTTTGACAGAGACTTCTCCCCTGCTTCATATTTATGGATGATTAAAATTGGTAGAAGACAGGAATCATTATGATTAAAAGACTGTCATTACCTGAAATGTCAATCAATAATTAGAAACTATGTTTATGATTAGAAAGTTGGAATAATAATACACTGAAGTCCAAGGAGGACAATTTATAAGATGGGGGGGATCAATAGTGTCAAAGAGCAGAAAGCCAAAATATTTGATGGTTTATTTTTAAATGCTTGGTTTCTGTACTTTGAAGGAAGTCTGAGATAATTACAGTATGGAAATAATAAGATTATGACAGAGAATATTTATACAGCAGATACCACAAGTTTACATGATGCATTTTATATAAATGTGTCAGTGAAAGAAGTAGGAAAGAACTGTGACCTATTTGTAAAGTTCTTCTCAGTCTTGCAAATGTTAATAAGCTGATGGATTTTTAATGTGTTTTAAAATCAACAGTAAAATCATTGAAGACTTATATTACAGAAACTCTGCACCATAGCACCATCCACGTTGAAGGGTCGGTAAAATGCAAATCCAATTCATGCTCACGGTTTTAATAGCCCACCAAGAGGCTCTCACTTCAAATGATGCCAGGGAGAACCGGATGGCTTAAGTAATTAGGTTTCCTGAGTACCTTCAAGCAAGTTAGCTTCGTTCTTACATTTAAGGTTAAGTCAGAGTTAAAATGGGATTTAAGATTGCTGCCAGGAATTAACTGTGGCATAGACCAGAATGTCCACATTGTACTAGGCAACTCTGAGTACATCAGTTAAGGGTTTTGATTGTAAACATCAGAAATGGGATTTGGCTTATTTAAGTAAAAGCATACTTGTTACAAGGATAATGAGGTGATTTACAGACTCCACTGGAAGGGAAGCTGAATTAGGTTCTGGAAGCACAAGAACTAGGGCAACTTTGAGGAACTCAGCAGTCGCTCAGGGACCATTTTTCCTGAGTCCCGCCTCATGGTAAGTCTGCGGAACAGCACTAACATCTCTTATTCTCCTTTGAGATTTTTAATACCCAAGAGAGAAAGTCTGAATTAACTTAAGTGTGGATCAGGTATATCTTCTTACCTCATTAATGACATCTCATGGCTAGAAGATATAATCATGTGACATAATTGTGAGCTGTGTAGTTATTATAATGTATGCCATTATTTGAACTAGAATCTCTGATTCTTCTTTTTATCTCAAATGGTTATTTTATTTATTTTATATGACCTGTACTAATGTTGCACATTGCCTCAAACATAAAATATTAATAATTAACTTTAATGAGAACTTACTGTGCCCAATCTTGGTTAGAAACATTTTCTAAAATTGTCTCCTGTGAGATGGTTTCTATCATTTCCATTTTACAGGCAAGAAGACTGAGGCATGGAGTCCTATAACTTTATCCTTTTTTTTTAGAGTACATTCTTTTTTATTTCTTTATTGGTTGTTCAAAACATTACAAAACTCTTGACATATCATATTTCACATATTAGATGCAAGTGGGTTATGAACTCCCATTTTTACCCCAAATACAGATTGCAGAATCACATCGGTTACACATCCACATTTTTACATAATACCATATTAGTGACTGTTGTATTCTACTACCTTTCCTATCCTCTACTATCCCCCCTCCCCTCCCCTCCCTTCTTCTCTCTCTACCCCATCTACTGTAATTCATTTCTCTCCTTGTTTTTTTTCACATTGCCCTCATAACCTCTTATATGTAATTTTGTATAACAATGAGGGTTTCCTTCCATTTCCATGCAGTTTCCCTTTTCTCTCCCTTTCCCTCCACCTCATGTCTCTGTTTAATGTTAATCTTTTCCTCCTGCTCTTCCTCCCTGCTCTGTTCTTAGTTGCTCTCATTATATAAAAGAAGACATTTGGCATTTGTTTTTTAGGGATTGGCTAGCTTCACTTAGCATAATCTGCTCTAGTGCCATCCATTTCCCTGCAAATTCCATGATTTTGTCATTTTTTTAGTGCTGCGTAATACTCCATGGTGTATACATGCCACATTTTTTTAATCCATTCATCTATTGAAGGGCATCTGGGTTGGTTCCACAGTCTAGCTATTGTGAATTGTGCTGCTATGAACATCGATGTGGCAGTATCCCTGTAGTACGCTCTTTTAAGGTCTTCAGGGAATAGTCCAGAAGGGCAATAGCTGGGTCAAATGGTGGTTCCATTCCCAGCTTTCCCAGGAATCTCCATACTGCTTTCCAGATTGGCCTCACCAATTTGCAGTCCCACCAGCAATGTACAAGAGTACCCTTTTCCCCACATCCTCGCCAGCACTTGTTGTTGTTTGACTTCATAATGGCTGCCAATCTTACTGGAGTGAGATGGTATCTTAGGGTGGTTTTGATTTGCATTTCTCTGACTGTTAGAGATGGTGAGCATTTTTTCATGTACTAGTTGATTGATTGTATGTCCTCCTCTGAGAAGTGTCTGTTCAGGTCCTTGGCCCATTTGTTGATTGGGTTATTTGTTATCTTATTGTTTAATTTTTTGAGTTCTTTGTATACTCTGGATATTAGGGCTCTATCTGAAGTGTGAGGAGTAAAAATTTGTTCCCAGGATGTAGGCTCCCTATTTACCTCTCTTATTGTTTCTCTTGCTGAGAAAAAACTTTTTAGTTTAAGTAAGTCCCATTTGTTGATTCTTGTTATTAACTCTTGTGCTATGGGTGTCCTATTAAGGAATTTGGAGCCCGACCCCACAGTATGTAGATCGGAGCCAACTTTTTCTTCTATCAGATGCAGAGAGGGAATGGCAAACAGGGAGAGTGTGCCCAGTCGTTCATGAAAATAGGGCTCCCGAGAGCAGCAGACCTAGCGTGTAGCCAGTATTGTGGTGAGCATCACCGGTGAGCGGGGCCTGGCTTGAGGAAAAGTGGGGAAGTGACTAGACACAAGAGAAGGCCCTAGGCACTCAGGATTGGAGACCCGCCCAGTCTGGGAGGAGGAGCTGCTGCACAGTGATTGGTTCCCGCGTATTGAGAGGAGAAGCTTGGCCCTGTGGGAACAGCTCCACCTACTGGAAGAGAAGTTAATCAAACTCTTAAAACTTTATCCTTTTCATAGTTAAAATGTAGTAAAGGCAGGATTTCAACTAAGCTCTTAATAGCTGAGCTATTTTTCCTATGCTGAAAATGCTATACTATTATGCTGAAACTGCTTCAATAAATGCTTGTTAAACAATCTCCTTTTTAAAAAGTAATAATTTAGTTTACTTTTTTTCAAAGTCTAAATGTTATTGATTGAAAGTGGACTAAAAACTATTTTTCTATCACTCTCCACGTACACATCTAAGCCAGACTGGCCATTAAATCCTTCTGCAGGCACACCTCTGTGGGCATGGGTGAAAGGTCGGTGCTTCTCCATGTGTACCAAGTCATGTCACCTCCCTGTACTGAGGATACCGCTCTGGCAATGGACCTTCCTCTTCTTCATTGTCATTTTTTTTTTTCCTTTCTGATCATGTTTATCAACATGCAAGCACATATAAAGCACCTCTTGACTCTCCTTCCCCTCCACTTACCAATGCATTTCTCTGATCTTCTTAACAGAATTCCTAGAAGGAATAATCTGTGTTCCCTGCCTCAAAGTAGCTTCTACCAATATTTCTTATACCCTCAGTAATAAGAGCCCCAACCCTTATTTTAAACTGCCTTGGTCGAGGTCACCAGTAACCTCTTCTCTGGAAAGCCAGTAGTCCCTTCCAGGTCTTCGTCTCTGTGGACCACTGATCCATATCTCATCTCAACATCTTTTTTCGTTTGTCTCCCAGGACCCCAGTCTTTTCTTGTTTGCATCCTACAACACAGGCTGTTCCTTTTCAGTTTCCATAGCCAGTTTTTCATCTCTGTGACCTCCTCATGATGAAGTAACCCTGGACCTTAGTCTCTTTTACCTACACTCACTCTGTAGTGACGTCTCACGGTCTTCTCACTTGAGTGCCACCTCTGTCATCTCTATGCTGGTAATGATATAATTTTTTATCTCCAACTTAAGCCTCCTCTCCAAGTCCACACTTTTATATCTAATACCTTACTTTGCATCTCCACTTGGATAACTAAGCATATATTTTGTATTTACTATATCCATAACAAATCTTGGTAAAATAAGAAACCAAATTTATACTTCTAGTCACTGATTGAAAAATCCTTAGTTCATCCTTGACTTTGCTGAGAAGCAAATATAGATGTTCCTGAAAAGGCTTATTTTATTTCAACTTTTGGTATTTGAGCAGACAGCTAGCTCAGTTGGATTGAGCTCCAGATAAGGCTTTTGGCTGAAGTTGTCAGTATGCAAAGCTGTTCCCAGGGTCCCTGAAAAGCAGACCTTGGTCCTCACATACACAGTTCCAGTGTCACTATTGACCAGAAAATGCCTTTATGCATTCCTTGATATTCTGAGAAACTATGCATTTCCTAGTCTTTTAGGTGCACACACGTGCATTTACAGCACACACATATAAAACAGGTTGTGTGTTTCATTCTTTCTGCTGGAACATTGATGTCTGGCTTGTGCTGTGGAATAAGGAGAGTTCAGGGGACTGTAGGCGCTTTGTTAACTCTCTGCTTGCATGATCATCAACTGTAAGTTCTGTGTTAAATCTGTACCATGTGGCACTAGTGATGTGTGTTAGTGACCCTCTTAAATGACAGACTCATTCATTTGCCTCACCATCTTCATCTAAATCTGTCAGCAAATGGTATCAGCTCTGCCTTCAACATATATTTAGAATATGACCACTTCTTATCATGACCCCTACTACCATCTGATCTAAGTTGCCATCCTCTCTCATCTGCATGATTTATGTCCCTAAATGGTTCCTCTGCTTTTACCACCCTTCTTTACAGTTTCTGTCTATAATATAGTGGCCACAGAGACCATTTTTGAAACCAAAGTGAAATCATGATACCCCTCTGTCAAAACCTGTTAAGGTCTGTAAACAAGTCAGGATGGCGCCTGGCAAATGTTAGAGTCTGTAAACAAGTCTGGATGGTGCCTGGCATTTTGCCAGAGGGAGTGGTTTATGAAGTAATGCCAGTGAGCCATTAAGTGTGGAGATTCCTTATTGGTTGACTGATGTATCTAGTTTATGCTAATTAAGATAAGCTGTGTGGAATGTAGAAATACCTCTGTTGTCCTACAATAAAAGGCTCCTACTCCTGCTGTATCAATCTACACAAGTCGTTGGTCACCCCCCCCCCCCCGTTTTTTTGCAGCAGCTGGACTGTGGCAGATGGTGGCCCGTAAGGGGAGCCCCGGGACACTCAGGGGTAAGTGACGGAAAAAAAAAAAAGCTGCCTGTCCCTAGATAGGACAGGAGCAAATCTGCTCGTCCCTAGGCAGATAGGGTGAGAGGAAAAATGGCCATTTCAAGAAAATGGAGAAGATTGATACAGTATGTTTGTATCTTGTTTTGTCTCAGTGTATTTTATTGTCTTTGTGATGAAAATACAGAAGGGGTATTAAGTAAATTACAAAGGGAAGAAGGCACCCCAGTGGAACCAAGAATAGTTAGGGCATGTGTTGATAAAATCCCAGGAACTCTAGTCAGAAAAAAAAAAAAGAAAGTTCAGAAGAAGGATTATCAGGAAAAAAGTTGCAGCAAAAGGCTATTACTGAATACTTTTCGTTACTGGAGGGTGCATGAATTGGTGCAGCGGCTGCCACGTGCGCGAGCCAGTCATGGCGCAGCAAGGACTTTCGCAGCAAGGACTTTCCAAGCGGCTGGCTCTTCCCTGCCCCCTACCAGGGGAGCGAGACACCACGGAGAGAGCCCAAATCTAGACCTGACCTGGAGGCACAGTCTCACGGGCTCTTGCTCCCTGTGCCCAGAAGCAGTTTGAGTCTGGGACACTCCCCAGGGCCATCTGGGCCTGCCCAGGACTGATGCTGCAGGTGGAAGATGCACGTCCCTGAAGTTTGATCATTTCCAAGGCCAATAACTAAGCTACAATGGTTCTCCCACACCTGGAGGCTGATGAGTAATGAGCACTATTAAGGCTTATTTCAAATGTAAAAATACCTTGAGATAATGTACTAAATTGTTCAGAAGGTTGTTTTCTTAGTGGAATGCTACAGGATTTTCTTTAGCCATCCGGAGTTCCTGCCTTCATCCCAGTGCCAATGATGACAAGGATGGAAGAATTTCCAGTGTTGCTGAGAACCGGAAGAGACTTCAGATCAAGCTAGCTGCCTGCAGAACTTAACCTGGACTGTGATTTTACCTGGACTGTGAGTTAATCTATTGAGACACTGCTTTACCTGGACTGAGACAACAAACTGTAATCTACAACAAATTGTAACTCAGTATCTTTGCTAACGATGCCATTGCTGGTATAATTTTTCCAAGGGCTTCTTGCATGGAGCCATCAATTGGCTTGGTATTGTGGCATTTTGTATCCTCCCCTTCTGCTTGTAACAGATTATTTATGGTGTTTATGTAAAAACCACTATGGTCATTATTTAAATTAAACAAAAGGGGGAAATATTAAGGTCTATAAACAAGTCAGGATGGCGCCTGGCAAATGTTAGAGTCTGTAAACAAGTCAGGATGGCGCCTGGCATTTTGCCAGAGGGAGTGGTTTATGAAGTAATGCCAGTGAGCCATTAAGTGTGGAGATTCCTTATTGGTTGACTGCTGTATCTAGTTTATGCTAATTAAGATAAGCAGTGTGGAATGTATAAATACCTCTGTTGTCCTACAATAAAAGGCTCCTACTCCTGCTTTATCAATCTACACAAGATGTTCGTCACCCCCCCCACCCCCCGGTTATTTTGCTGCAGCTGGACTGCGGCAAAAACTCTCAGTGGCTCCGCATCTTACTCAAAATAAAAGCCAAATCTCTAACAGATAATGACCCGAAAGGAAGGCCTGACTTCATCCCCATCTCCCTCAGCGTTCAGACCTCATTTCCTCCTCCATATTTCTTCATTTGCTATATTGGTTTCTGAGGATGATCATGACAAAGTGCCACAGACTGAGTGACTTAATAGAAATTGATTTTCTCATAGTTCAGGCTAGAAGTCTGAGGTCAAGGTTTCTCCACAATCATTTCTTCTGAATTTGCTCTCCTTGGCTTGCACTTGGCTATTTCTTGCATCTTCTCATAGTCTCTCCTCTGTATGTGTCCAAATTCCCACTTCCTCTTCTTGTAAGGACATCAGTCACATAGGCTTAACACCCAGCCTAAATAACCTCGTTTTCATTTAACTGCCTCTTTAAAGACCTTATCACCAAATACAGTGGCCTTGTAATAATTCAGATATTAAAATATCTGAATTCCTGGAAGGACACAATTCAGCCTACAACAATCACTTTGCCTGCGTCCACTGGCCTCTGTGCGGGCCTCAAAGCTTAAGCCTGGCTGCCTAGGGCCACAGCTGGATGTTTCTATCTGCTTGGACAATGCCTTCAAATATCTCCATGCTCCTATTCCTCACCTCATTAAGATTTAATAAAATGATATACCACCCTCTCAGCAAGGATTTTTCTGCCCAGTGTATTTAAAATTGCAACCATTGAGCCCAGCTCCTCATCCCATTCCTTGGTTCATGTCTCTGTGTAAACACTTATTATTTTGTTTTTGGTCTGTCTCCCCCAATTAGGATATATACTCTATAAGAAGCTTTTATAACTACGAAATCTCAACAGTTTATAATAGTGCCAAGCACCTGGTTATCATTTAGTAAATATATGTTGAAAATCTAATTCATTCATGTCTACATTAACTGCTTTCTGAATCTGACCTACAACTGCAAAAAAAAAAAATCATCTCCAAATCTAATTAAATGTTATTAATTAAATGTCCAAGTTCACATAGAAAGACAATGGTATTAATATATAGCAATGTGTTTAATGGTAGAAATAAATAATGTGAAAAAGAATGAAAAATGGAAATGTCCGTTACACTTTCTCTTTTCAGATCAAACTTTCTATGGAATTTTATGAATAAGCACAAATTTACTTTATTGTTTCCTAATCTTAAAAAAAAAAAAAAGAAGAAGAAGAAGACTTTTCTTTTCAAATGTACAAGTACTACTTAAAAAAAAAAAAAAAAACGACTTTGTAAATAGGTGACTGTTGTTGCTCAGGCACCAGAACAGGTGTGGGGATCCCATGTGGAGTCTGAGTCACCTCCTTACTTGATCCTAGGGAAAGGGGCTGCCAAACAGACGTAGCCCAGAGTCCTGCCAAAGGCAAGCACAGAGGCGTTTTCCCTGCTGGGTTTGTTTCTGCCTTATGCTTCCTGGAAGCAGAGTGTGGTTGTTAATACATCAGAAGGACTGGAGACTACAAAGAAAAGGAAGAGCTGGAGCACTACACAGTAAATACTTTAAAGTGCCCCAGGGATAGAGGGAAGTACCTAGAGGGAGTGCAACTATTTACCAAACAAAGCTAATATCATCACATTTCATATTTTGCCTGGCTCTGACTATGTGAGCCACATAAAAATGCATTAGACTGTGACATTCCCTTGCTCCACTGACTTTAATTAAACTTGCTTTGTGCTTAGGAAATTAGCAAACTCTTCTTCGCAGTCGAGGGGAGAAAAACACGGGTTATTCACATGGGTACATTTTTCCCTTTAACTCACAGAGCTCAGCTGCTTTGTCATATTCAGTGACTCTGGCAGCTACAGCACGGTGCCAAAATCCATTAGCAGAGGCTGCTCGCCATGCCTGTGGAATGGAATTGCCACCTAAGTCTGGTACACATGATGGATAGCATCAAAGAAGAAGGTCACTGGATTGGGGCTCTTATCAGAGATCTGTCACCCAGCAAAGTGGTCCTGCAGCAATGAGCGGGTAAGGATGGATCGACTTGTTGAAGGCCCAGAGGCAGCGGCATGGGGGTTCCTGGCCTTCCCAGGACACTGCTCCATTTCATGTGAAAATGACTGCCCTGCGTTGGAGATCTGAGCCCATAACAAAATACCTTTTACTTGTTACATAGAAACAACATTATCTACAGAATTGTCAGGCATGAAAAATTAAACCTTTGGAGGCAACAGCAATTCCGTATTTCAGCTAAGAGGGTAAGGGAGATCTTGAAGCCAAAGCAAAACCCTTCTTTGCCGTAATTGGAGGATAACTTTTTTTTTTTTACTTCATTTGAAGGGAAGACAGAAATCTGTAAAGAGTGATTAAGGTGCATAATAAAATTGATTCTAGAGCACAAATCGGTTACTCCAAAGTTTTAAAACCTGAGGCCAAAAATGACCTATTGGAAAATGCTCTTAAGCCAATCACAGAAACTACAGATCACCCTCCTGAGCAGGTCAATATGATCCACAGCCACTGAAGACCACCATCTTCTTAAAGGAATCCCAAAGCTTCTAGAAGAGATGACTGTTCCTTAATCATGTCCCTGGCCCACTTGCAGCTTCTTGGATTCTTTGAATAAAGCACATTATTCTATCTCCTTCTCTCTCTTTTTCTCTCTCCCTCCACCTCCCTCCTTCCCTCTCCCTCTTCAACTCTCCTTTTTTCTATTGCCTTTGGATTTCAGGTAGAGTTTTTCAAGCTGGGCAACTGTCTTCTTTGGTAGATTTTGAGACTTGTAATGAACCCCATCCTGTAATCATATGTCACCATCCTTACACAGATGTCAAGCAGCCTTCAGCAGGTCATAGAAACAATTGATTAATAGGTCATATTGTTGGTCTGGGAGCTGGATGGAATGGTACCTAGAAGGTGCTAAACTCAGGATTCAAGTCCTGTGCTTTCACTGTGCATTGCTCTTTCTGTTGTTAGACATGTTCCCTTCCTTATATCTCAACTCCAATTCTTGAGCAGGTGACAAGTTGTTTTGCCAATGTGGGGCAAAAATGGTATTAATGATGCCACATTTCACCTCCCTTTAAAACTCTGGAAAGAGACATATATGCACTTGTTTTGTGGTTACAAACCCCAAAGGAAGGGGTTTTTGACCTTAGACACACCCCTGAGAAGTGAATGCAAGCTGTTCTTTGTATCAGGAGGAAAGGCTTTCATCCCCAGCTCCCACTCCTTAAAGGTTCTTCTCCATATTCTTCCCCCTCCCTTTGTCTAATAACACATCTCTTTTAAGTCAAAATCTATTACTTCCTCAAAATGACTTCTCTGATCACTGAGTGGAGACTAAAATTCTGTATTGTCTCCTTGTACATCATCTTGACTTTTTCTCCCTTTGTAAGTCTTTTCCTGTGTGGTCTTCTCAGTTGGTACCATAGATTTTATCTCCCATGGGCAAAACCTTCCTGCTTTGTTTTCTGCTGCCTTCCTGCATCTATCATGATAGATTGCCATGATGAGCAAATATTGTTTGAATAAATGAATAGACGACTAAAATATGATTATTGGGAAAAAAGAAAAAAGAAGGAAATGAAATTAACTCTTAGAGAGTACATACAGATATTCAAAGCAATATGATCACGTTTCCCAGGAGTAGGTTAGGATAGGAAAAGATTTCTAAGTATGGAGGACCAGGAACATGCAGGAATTGCCTTGAATCACTTCACCTTACCGACAGCAATATCTTCAGGAAAATCACTCTACCCAAAGTCTATTTGCTTATTTCTTTGCTAGGGTCATTATAAAAGTGACTTTCATGCATGTGCCTTGTAATACATAACTAATTATTAGGAAGCTTCTCTACTTTGATTATTGTCTCTTAACTCAAAACGGTCAAAGTATGAATGATTCTCCTAAAATGACAACTCACAGGTATCAAAGACCCAGGAAGGAGATGGTTGCAAAAAAAGCATCATTTCTCTGGTGGTCTGAAGTCAAGACATCAGAGGCCTGTTGTTGAGGGTGAGGGGCCAAGTCTGTCCTGGGAATACATCACTGAAAATGGTTAAAGCTGATGCCACAACAGAAAGAGTTTTGAAGAACTGAGGACATTTCAAGTTTGACCATAAAACCTTGAAAAGATGAAAAGAAAGCTTGAATCCAAAGTTAGGTCCGTGATAAAGAGGCATAGAGCAACCACAATCCATCAGGAAGGCAGTCAGAAGGCAATCAACTTTTAAAGCATTTCTGTGCTGCAGGGAAGTTTTCATAGGTCCGGGTCTCAAGGTGTCATTGTTAAAATGATAGGTACCCTGTCCTGTGCTGGATGGAGTTGACCGAGTCTTTATTCACAATGGTTCAAAATCCATACATTAACTCCCTACATTGGGGCCATTCCAAGACCAAACATTAGGATAAAGAATTAACAAATAGGAGAAATGATTTCTAATGTTTTTCCTTCACATATCCTCAAATTAGACGTGCGATGTGTGTTATTTTAGGTTGTCTTTCAGGTTATGGACATCCCATCCATCATTAGATTTTAAAACAAGATTTCAAATTGTAAAAAAAAATAGGGCCAGATCTTACTGATGAGAACGGGGTAATGTAAGGCTAATAGCATAAGTTACATTAAAAGTATGTCCCATAACTCTATTAAGAAACATCTTTTCCGTATGTTGTTTGTGAACTGAACTGAGGAATCTCTGCCAACAACATCATTCAATCATTTACTAGTCAAGGGCTAGTCAGTGGATTTTCCCAAGAATTTCATAACAATGTTTACCCTGGCGTGTCTAACCCTGTATTGGGAGGAATTGTATTCCTCTATTTGGTAATTTATAATAATTCGTAAGAATATGTATAATTAAATATGTTAACTTATCTAAGTCATGTGGCTGGAAGAATGCAATATTATGTCTCAGTTTTGTTTTTTAAAGTAGCAGTTCATATCCTTTATATTAAAGACTCACATTTTTAAAAAAAAGAAAATTCAGTATGAGGAAATTGTTTTATTTAATGTAATGTTTTTATTTGGGGTTTTATTTGTTTTTTTTTTTTTTAAAGAAAGTGGGAAATTGTTGATAGCACTGCACTGTCTCTTCCATTCCACCAACAGTCACGGTTCTTACACACCTTTAGAACGCTGCCTGAGGTCACAGTTCACTGGTGTCACTGATGTATTCTTCCATTTTCCTGCCGCATCTTTTCAACCCAGTCCTGTCTCCCAACAGCCCCTCCTTCCACTACCTCAGTCACCAAGCTTAACCTCCGCAGAGCATCTAAACTCTTTGTTGATGACAGAATTCCAACCAGATGCCTTTGTGGAACAATTCAGGGAAATATTTAAATCAGTAATAAAATGATTTTTTTTAGAAAGTTGTTGCATCCTGGTTCTTATTGCTATCTTACTTAATTATAGCTTAATAACAAGGATCCTGAGTCCTTAAAATGTAAAAATAAGATTCTGAGCCAATACATGTAGGAAAGAAAGTTTGTTAATGGTTTGCAGGTGGCTTCATGGGAGGCAACAAATTATAATCATGAAAAAGAGTGAGTGAGAGATCTGGAATTATATAGATCTGTGCTTAAAACTTGTACTATCTTTAAGGTTACTAGTATTACCTTTAACAAATTGACAAATTCTCTGAGACTTAGCCCTCTAACTTGCAAAGCGAGACTTGTAATAATTACCTTATAAACTACATGTAACAATTTAGTGAGATTAAATGTAAAGATATGCATTTACTTCGTTTTACTTTCTTCCAGCCCATATTTAAGCCATAGTTAAGGATATAACTCAGAAGCCCCTCTGAGTCTAGATGCAGGGGAGACAATCTGACCTACTCAGCAGCATAACCTCTAGCCCTTTTACTATTTTATCCCATGAGAAAGAACACACCATTGAGAGGAGCCTTAAACATCACCAAGAAGAGACACCAGGCCAGTGTGGGAATTAAGAGAGTCAATAAAGGAAACACAGGTATTAGAGTCACACCTGTACTCGAGTCCTGGTACAATCATTTGATGATTACTTCGTCTTCATTCAGCCCTTCCATCATTTAACAAATATGCGTTCAGTTGTAGCTACTTTTGAACATTTCAGTAAGTACCTGAGTAATAGGCTACAAAGACATGCTCTTGGATAGAAATGAAGATCTGATTGAAAATTGGAATTGTTACATCAAATTTCTTGTACATCCTCCTTGTTACATCTCTGCAAAGAACTTGGCTGCATTATGTACATGTAGAAAGCCAAAGGATGGATGAGTTTATTTGGCAGAGAAAATCTCAAAGCAACAAAACATTCAGACTGTAGCTTGTGTATTATATTGGCTACATTGAATCTGATTTACAGTGAGATTTGGGAACAAAAAGAAACAAAATATTTTGAAAATTTGCAGTCTGGCAAAGGAGAGAAGGCAAAGCTTACAAAGGTGTAGAGATTAGCATAGATAAAATGGAGTCCTATGTTTCATCAATGTGACAAAGAGAAAAGACCTTGAAAATGCTTCAGAAATCTACAAGAGCACCCCTCCCCAGAAGCCTTCCATAGCAGAATTGTTCCAGGGATGGGTCATGGGTGCCCTCTGTGGGCTTACTGCCCACACCTCAAGTTTTTTTTCTTCTGCATTCAGATGAAGTGATTCACAATGGCTGCAGCCATGGTTTAAGTGGGTCCAGGTGTTGCAGAGCAAGGGTCCATTGCTACAGAGCCAAGGCAGTTGCAATAATCCTTGGTTACTGGTTCTTGTAATCTTTGCAGAGAGATTTCAGACATGTCTCAAAGAAAAGCAGGCAAGAGTTCATTAGCAGGGATAGGAAAAGAGAAAACATGAACACTTTTAAGAGAGAGTATTGGTCCTCCCAGAAAGGAGAATTGATGGTATGTCCTTCCTGCCCTCCAGTTCTATTGAGGTTCCCAGGAAAGATTCCAGAGATTCATGCCCAGGACTGTCACCTCTGACTTCTGACTGACAGCAGAATTTTATCAGACTTTCAAGTCCCCATTGCATATGATCTTATCTCTCATGGAGAGGAGATTTTACTATAATAATGACTTACTAAAGATTCAAGGTCACTCTTTGATCCACACAAACCAATTCTATTTGGAACTTGCTCTTATAGATTTTATGGTTAGGGACTTTGCCTATCTCTCTGAGTTCTGAAATCTGGTCTTTGTAGAGGTCACAAAAGTACCCCCATTCAGGGTAACTTGTGTTCTTCTTAGTGTCAGGGAGGAGACTTTTGGGTCTGCATTTCTCTTTTGGATAAAAAGTTGTTTGCATATCCCATTGTTTCAGTTGGTGTTTTCATTGATGTGACCAAAATACAGAAAAATGTATTCTGGCTCATAGTTTCAGAAGTTCAGTTCATGGTTGGTCGACTCCATAGCTCTGGGCTATAGGTGAGGCAGAAAATTCTATACATCTGCAAATTCTACACATCTGCAAAGTTATCACTGTGGGCATGCTATCAAGATCTGCCATAGGCTCCAGTGGTGCCTGGGATAGATAGCATATAGATGAAAGCAGTGGGAACATAAAGCCAAAGAGATAATTCTATAAACGGGGCTTGCTGTGCTGACCACCATGTGTTTTCTTTTAAAAAGCAATTTACCTGCAGCCTGCTTGGCTTAAGTCCATAATGTCATGGTTTAGATATGAGGTTTCCTCCAAAATCACATGTGTGAGACAAGGCAAGAATTTTCAGAGGTGAAATGATTAGATTATAAGGAGTGTAACCTAATCAGTGGATTAATCCACTGATTAACTGGGTGATAACTATAGGCAGATAGGGTGTTAGCAGGGACCCCAGAAAGGAAAGTCTACCCAAAACATGTAATGCTTACTAGAGAAAGCTGAAGGCAGTCTGCAAAAACAGTTAAAGAGAATAACAATGTGACCTGCCACCAGCAAAGCCATGGGGACAGGGCTACTTGAAGCATTGGGAGACCACCCTTTATTGCAGCATACCTAGGATGCTGGACCTGGAGTTCATATATACCCTGCTGGGTTTTGACTTTTATTTGAGATAATTGCTCCTTCTTATTTTCTATTTCTCCTTTTTAGAATAGGAATGTTTTTTTTCTTATCCTTGTCCTACCATTGCACCTTGGAATTATGTAACTTGTTTTTTATATTTTACAGAGGCTCACAGCCAAGTTTGCTCTTATTCAATTTTTAATTTTTATTTTTTTTTGCAGTGCTGGGGCTCAAACCTTGGGCTTTGCTTCCACTAAATAAATGTTCTCCCACTGAGTTATACCCCCAGTCTCTGGAACTGGACTTTTGAAAAATGCTGGAATAAGATAAGACTTTGGGCCTATGAGAATGGAATGATTGCATCTTGCATTGTAGGAAGGACCATGGAATTTGGGGGTTAGAGACTGAATGCTGTGGATTAGATGTGGTTTATTTCCTAGTGATTCATGTGTTAGAAGGTTGGTCTCCAGGATGGTGATATTAAGAGTTGGTGGGACTTATTGTTTAGGTCCAGTGGGGATTGGTTAGGTTACTGTGGGTGCTACCATCCTGAGATAGTTCTCATAGGTCCCATATTTAGTTCTATCAAGAGAGTTGTTACAAAAGAGCAAGTTCAGCCACTCCCAGCCCATTTGGCTTCCCATCTTGCAATGTGATCTCTTCCAACTGTCTTCTCCCAGGATAGTTGCCATTTGACATTAGGCTCTTACCAGATATGAGCTGATACCAGTGTTATTCCCTTGCAGCTACAGAACTGTGGGCTAAATAGACTTCTTTATAAATTACTCTGCCTCAGCTACTTTGTGATAGTCATAGAACATAGAATTATACAGTATTTCACAGGTACAAGTAACAGATCAAGGTAGACAGGGAAAATACTCCCACAGCCTTTATGATCGACTGCTTTTGGGGTCCAAACTTCTCCCAGATTGCTAAATGGAACTTGATCAGTTATATAATCTAAAAGAGAATTATAGCCTCATCATATCAACTTGTGATATGACCTTTTGGCTAAATTTTCCAACTCCAGTTTTTGTTTGTTTTTATATTGTTTATCTCAGTAAGAGGTTCAATGTCAAAATTTGAATTTCTTATTGTTCACAGGGTGGGCCTATCTGAAAGATATTGTCCTCTAGAAACAAATAAAGAAAAACAAATATTTAGTTCCAAAGAGAATAATTCAAGACTTATGGTCCCTGGGGGGCAGGGAGAACTCATAAACATGTACTATGTCAGTTGCAATATGCTGAAGGTGTTCCCAAACCTTAAGGTTTTTGGTGCAGAAACAAAGCATACTCTAGTGTTTAAAAGATATGGATTCTCAAAAGACAATAATTATTTTTACCACTCCTCGATTATATGGTAAGCACTATTAATAGCCACCAGTTGGCCCTTCATATTTTGTGGGTTCCACATCTGTGGATTCAAACTACTGCAGATCAAAATATTTTTTAAGAAAGTATCTGTACTGAACATGTATAGACTTCTATTGTCATTATTCCCTAAATAATATCATATAACTATTTGCATAGCATTTGCATTATATTAGGTATTATAAGAAGTCAAGAGATGACTTTAAGTAGAGGGGAAAAGTGGTAAGCAAGGGCTATATGTGAGACTTCAGCAACTGTGAACTTGGATATCTAAAAAGGGTCTGGAATTAATTCTCCATGGATATATCCAGAGATGCCTCTGAGTGTGTATATTACATACATATGTAAAATTTCACTGACTCCTCCCTTCAATACTGTGAGGCAAGCATTATTATCCATATTTTAAGGACAAAGTTTATGTTCAGAGAAATAAACTTCCAAGATCATATAGCTAGGTGATGAGGTTCCCATTCTGGCCTCTCCAAATGTCATGTTCTTTGCTACCAGGCTAAACAGATGCTGTTTCAAGGAAAAAATATAAACATAAATAAAGCATCCTACTTTTGATAAGCTTGGTGCTTTACATTAATGTAGCACACAAATGTGTCTATTTACTGCATCATGTGGCTTGCAGGACAAGATTTTGAATAGGTAATTGGAACATTAGCCAGGTTTCCTGCAGTTAGGACTAGCCTAATATTTATGTTTGATTGAACTGCTACAAATTTTCAAAACAACAGATCTATCCATATACACTTAAGCTAAAATATCTAAAATAAAAACGAATTATTTAGGGGTTCATCCACCTTTTAGGTTACCCATAGCATTCTTCCTCTCCACTAGCATAAAGAATACCAGACTCAGCCATAGCAGCTTGGGAGGCTGACAGGAGGATTGCAAGTTCAAAGCCAGCCTCAGCAATGGCAAGGCACTAAACAACTTAGTGAGAACTTGTCTCTAAATAATATACAAAACAGGGATGAGGATGTGGCTCAGTGGCCTAGTGCCCCTGAGTTCAATCTCCAGTATAAAAACAAAACAAAACAACAACAACAACAACAAAAAACACCAGAATGCCAGACTCGTGAATACCAAAACATGTTAGTAAGATTCTTAAAAGCCAAATTTCTTTCTTAAAATATATCAAGATTTTTATGAATAGATAATTAAATCATGATACTATTTACCAAAATGGAAAATGTATGTCCCTTATATCTAGAAATTCCAGTTCTAAGAATTCATGTTACAAAAAAAATTTCACAGAGATACACAGAGGGATGGATATTCATTAAGGCACCATTTAAATAGCAAAATCCAAGAATGAAATTAAAGACCTCTCAATGGAGATTGGTTGTAGCCACTCTTTACTTAATAATTATTCCTCATGTTTTCCAATGTGCCAGGCATTGTTTGTGGCACTAACAATTTATCCATGAAAAGAGCTGATATTCTATAGATGATGGTACATTCTTATAATGACAAGTAATAAATCCATTAAAGTGGGGGCAGGCTATCTGCGGAGGTGTACTGTACACTGTGTTTAATGAAAAGAAAACCAAGTCAAAGAACAAATCCTATAATACATATATGTATATTTATATGTATCATAAAATTTCCTAAACAAACATAAAATTATGTATATATGGGGGTATATGGATATTTCTGTTTAAGTTCTACTAAATTTGGCAAGGGAGTGTCGTCTATCTGGGATAAGTTATACTTTGATGTTTTAAATCACAATGAAACTTAAAAAATCATAATAATATCAATAAAGAATTTTCATTGAATTTCACAAATTATTTTAGCTCAAATGCAGAGAGCAAAAAGTAGGCAAGTATTACAAACTCTACTTTCCAGTCCTTTCCAATAGGTATGTAAATTTTGGGGTCATTTCATCATCCCAGGGCCTTTAACTTGGTACTCAATCCTTGATCAGAAATACAGAGCAGTGCCTAGACCATATAATCAAATTTCTGCTACCTGAGGACTTTGTTTCTGATCCTAATCAGAAGTGGATGGGGCTGGAAATGTGGCTCAAGCGGTAGCATGCTCGCCTGGCATGCATGCAGCCTGGGTTCGATCCTCAGCACCACATACAAACAAAGATGTTGTATCCACCGAAAACTAAAAAATAAATATTAAAAAATTCTCTCTCTCTCTCTCTCTTAAAAAAAAAAAGAAGAAGAAGAAGAAGAAGTGGATAGGGATACAGATGGCTGACTGTCCTGCCAATATATCTTGCAATTCGAAGGGGTTAGAGTGGGTAGCCTTTGGGGACATTCAGTTGCACCTCCACCAGTACTGAGTTACATTACAGCTTAGGCTTGTTCATATTGCATTCAAAGAGTAAGTTTGTTTCTAACCGGTTAGTGAGATGTAAATGTCAAAAAAGAGCAAGGAAGCAGGTCTCCTAAACAAACAAAGCCCAAAACCCAAAAGCAGATAAAGGAAAAGACAAAAAACAAACCCTTGGGAACTGGAAAATGTGCTTTAACCTCCTAAGTGTAGTGGGCAGATGACACAGAGAAAAGGACCCAGCAAGCTGGTTGGTCATAGTTGTTTGAGAGACATGAAGACAATCCATCTTCTTCTCAACATTGTCCACAGAAGGAAACATCATGCGCCTATTTGGTAGTAGGAGGGATGGTTTCTCAGGACCTGTTTGGGGATTTTCCTAAGAATCCTCTGTGTGTGTGTGTGTGTATGTGTGTGTCTTTGTGGAAGTGTTTCCAGTAGTTGCCTCTGAAGATGGTGGCTGGGGATTTCAGGTTTGGGAAGAAGATGTCCCTTTTTTAAATCAACGTTTCATTTAGAATGATGTCAGATTTACACTAAAGTTGCAAAGATAATAAATGCAGAACTGCCATATGTCCCCATTAGTCTCACATCATGATAGTGCATTTGTCACAATTAAGAAACCAACAGTGGGCTGGGGATGTGGCTCAAGCGGTAACGCGCTTGCCTGGCATGTACCTCAGCACCATATAAAATAAAATAAAATAAAGATGTTGTGTCCACCAAAAACTGAAAAATAAATATTAAAAAATTCTCTCTCTCTCTCTCTCTCTCTCTCTCTCTGTCTCGCTTTAAAAAAAGAAAAGAAAGAAACCAACAGTGGTGCATTTCTGTTAACTAAATTCCATACCTAGATTTCATTAGTGTTTCCCTCAATGTCCATTTATGATGGCTATTTGTTTTTTACTTCATACTTTTGTGTAATGATTGGAATTCTTAACCTTGTGCACCATTTTTTCAAAACATGAAAAGGCTTAACATGTAAAAAAAAATCCAACATATATGTAATTTATGATGACTTATCAGTATTCAAATTCGGCTCAATGCTCATTTATAAGCCACTTAAAACAGAGCTAAGATGCTCCAAGGAATAAAAAGTAGATAGTTGGCAAAGGAAAATACAATTCTTTCTCTTAATTGGATTGAGATGCATATTTTTAAAATGATAAATATTCTCACAAATATTCTACCTAGAATTATCAGCTATTAAATATTAAGGATTGCTTAAAAATGTTTGTTATGATATTAAAAGAGCCATTTGTACTTCAGATTTCAGGTGCCAGTGGTGCATTTTACATGCAATCAGTACATTATCTCACTTAAGCATCACAGAATCTACAAACAAGTGAACACTTTTCTTACTTAACTATGAGGACCAAAGGAACAAGTTAGACAACTGTATAAGGAAAAAAAAAGGTACGATTTGAACCTCTTTCTTTATAAATCCAAAGTTTCTGTCTCTTCACCGTGCCATACAGTTTCTATTACCATATTCAACTGATGGGCACATCATGAGGTCAAATCAGTTGGCTTTTCTATTTCTGAACTCAAGCTGCCAGGGCAGGTAAATTAAGGCAAGAAGGCAGAAGAAAGTAAAAAAAAAAAAAAAAAGGAAGACTCATCAAAAAGAAAATCATTGCACATTAGTTTTGCACATTTTGCATAATCTTTAATGGCCATTTTAAATCACAGTGTGCTCAGGACATCATGAATATAAAACACACTCTACTTCAGTGTTCCTTAATGTGCTAGTAGCTCATACCTGGAAGTATATTCCACTATGATTTGTTTCCATTTTCATTAAATCTTGGGCTTTTAAAAAATTTTATTTCTTTCTCCTGTAGATTCACCCATAAAATATGTTGAGGAATCATATCTTCTCTTGAGACGCCCCCCCCCCTTTTTTTTCTCAGGGACTGTATATTTCAAAGTGATGGCCCAGAGGTGGAAGAGAAATTAAGTGGAGGAAGATACATCGAGAGGGAGGCTGCATCTGTGGTTAAAAGAATAAAGCAGAGAAAGATGTGAAGAGGAAATAGGCTCTTGGCTCAAAGTACCACCCTCTCTTAAAGCAGGTGAGGACTGGCACTTTCAACCACAGTTGTATTTTCGTAAAACCTCTATATTTATTCACAGGTCTTAAAGCTTGGAAAGTAAGGACTCAGCTAGAAAGTTTGAAAGCTTATTGAAATTCAGACATCTCTAGAAGCTTTCTAGATTGAGTATATACCTAAGGTTAGGTAAGAACTTAAATTAGGTGTAGTCAGTATTTCTAAGGCTGGGGGAGTGCTAGAACCTTTATCTATAAGATTAGACAGTAGAAGCTAGGTGCAGTGGCCCGTGTCTGTGATCCCAGTGGCTTGGGAGGCTGAGATAGGAGGAATGCCAGTTCAAAGACAGCCTCAGCAAAAGCGAGGCACTAAGCAACTCAGTGAGACCCTGTCTCTAAATAAAATACAAAATAGTTCTGGGGATGTGGTTCAGTGGTCAAATGCCCCTGAGTTCAACTTCCTGCCCCCTCCCCCCAAAAAAGGATTAGATAGTAAAATGATTGGACATAACTTCTCTATGCTCATATATGAATATACCACCAATGAAACTCCACATTATGTACAAGCACAAGAATGGGAATCTAATTAGAAGAAATTATACTTCATGTATTTATAATATGTCAAAATACATTCTACTGTCATGTATACCTAACAAGAATAAATAAAAATATAAGAGAAATTCAGAAAAAAAAACCTTCAAAATAATTGTATGGTTACCAAGGAACAAAGGAGAAAGCCATAAAAATCAAATGCCAATGACTAAGTGCATTATATGGGAATGTTTTCTAAATCAAATTGCTGCAGATTGCCATTTCTTGGGGGAAAAGGTACGCCCCAAACAGATGTAAGATTCCTTGAGCTATAAGTAAACATATAAATAAATGCAACTAAGGCACACAACATTGCTATTTCCGATATATTGTAAGCTATTTGAAGGCAAGGGGCATGCTGTCTTTTGTGTATATCATTCATATTGCCTCCAGACCTTTGAACTTGCTCTTCCTTGGTGAACCCATTACTTGTGATATAACAACTGTAATAGGAAAGACTAAATTCCATTGAATCATTCATTCATATCATAACTTAAGAGAAACAATCCAAAAGTTTGAATTCCAAATTTGCAGTTCCTGCTAGCTATCACTTATCAGCTCTGCTACTTTTGAAAATCAAAATGCAGAATCATGATGACATAAGACAAAATCCACTTAAAGCCATAGACCACTATATAATGTTTTGCTATGAATAATCAAATATGCATTTCAATAACTATTTAACTGTTTGCTACTTGGTTATTTGTATTATTTTCACCAAAAGCACAGATACAAGCCAGATGTGGTGGCACACACCTGTAATCCCAGTAGCTCCAGAGGCTGAGGCAGGAGGATCGCAAGTTCAAAGCCAGCCTCAGCAAAAGTGAGGCACTAAGCAACTCAGTGAGACCCTGTCTCTAAATAAAATACAAAATAGGGTTGGGGATGTGGCTCAGGGGCCAAATGTCCCTGAGTTCAATTCTTGGTAACCCCCCCCCCCAAAAAAAAAAAAGTATACAGATATCATTATAATGATTACATAAAAGATTAAACCAGATCATGGAATGCACCATGTATCATATATTATTCTGAATCCAAAAAGAGAAATATGTTTCAATGCAAACACATGGCAAAAAATTTACTGACTAGGAAGAAGGCTGGCCTATACCTAACATATCAGATTTAATCTGATCATCAGCTGATGCAGAATGACAACAAGCAGTTCATTTGCTTTATTATGTGTAAGTGTCCACTTGGTCCTTGACCTTTGTAAGACAGGCCTTTTTCTAAGGTTGAGTTATCCCAGATGAAGAACTAAAGCAAAGGATTTGAGTAAAAGGAGTGATTTATAAGTAAATGATCTCACAAGAAACTGTTAAGGGAGTGAGGGAAACAAGACAGAAGAGAATTAAGCCAAGCAAGGGTGCAATTTCAGAGTACAATCCAGCTTCAGTCTGATCCAAAGGGAGCTATCATGTATATATTACTTATCAAAATTTGTGGTCCTGATAAGCAAAGGAACACTTGTCAGTCATGGCCTTCAGGCAGCAGTCTGTACTGTGGGTAGAAGAGTGTGATGCGGTGGGTGGTGACTTGGCTCAGCAGAGGTAACCTCTCTCTCTCACAGTTTATTATCTGCCCAGTCAAGGGTCATCCAGTCACAAGTAATAGAGCACACTGCAAGCTTGTTTGAGCAAAAGTAAATTTATTAAACTAATATCTGTGTTACAAAACACTAGGTAAGAATAATAGCATATGGTAACTAGAAAGATGAAAAGAACTAAAAGCCTTCCTCTTCTGACACTTTTTTGCACTGTGTCCTTGTTTCTTTCTAAAGAAATTCTTTCTGTGTTCCATCAGCCTATTAAGACTTTCAAATACTTGCCCAGTGCCTAAGTCTTCATGAATTCTTAACTCCAAGGAAAATGCAGACTGACTCAGTTTCTTCGTCTCTTAGTTCAAGGCCTCAAAAGGGAATCTGTTGGGGTCTGTAGGCAATGTGTTTCAAGGAGCTATTACTGAAGAGCAGGGAGCTGACATGATAAAATTTACCTGGAAGAATCCACTCACAGCAACTCATAGAGAGTCAATGCAGGCTGAGCTGAGATCTCCCAAGCCTTTCTGCTTTACCACCCAATATTAGTTCCGCATGGCACAGAAGGATCTGTAGGAGGTGAAAATTAAATATTTTGTTTTTGTGTATGCATGTTACAGACTTGGTGAGAAACAAAGCAAATTGTGAGCTCGGTTTACCAATATCTTAATTATCCCCTATGACACTTAATGTCCATATAAACTGGAAATACAGAAACATACAAAGTAGCATTCTTGAGAATAACCTCAATGGTAAAATTGCTCTAAAATGACTGAGTTTTATCCATGGTTAGTAGCACTGTAAATGAGTAGAATATCTTAGAAAGTAATTTAATAATAAGCAAAGACCTATAAAAATGTTCATGTCCCTTGACCCAGTAATTCTGTTTAAGAGAAACTATCATAAAGAGTTCAAAATATGGGGGAAAGTTTTATGTACCATATGTTTACTACAGAAGTGTCTACAGAGAAAAATAATAGAAGATAATCTAACTATATTTCAGAAAGGGAATAATTATATAAACCACTGGAATATTCTCCACTTATTGAGGTTCTGGTCATGAAGAATATGAAACATCATGGAAAAAAATGTTTATATGTTCTTTTGTGAAATATAGTGCAATACTGGAAGGGAACTCAGAATGGTCAGGGTAAAACTACATGGAAAAAAAGAAATTAAGTCAAGATACTAATGGTTAAATCAACATAATGAAAATATATGCCTTTTTCTCTATTTTCTGAATCGCTTCCAATGTACGTACATTATTTTAATAAAAGAAACAAAACTCTTACAAAATAGCTAGCATATTATGACCACCTTCTTTGCTGGATACAGTTTGCATCCTCTAGAGCTGTTTCTCCCTACTCTTTCATGGGCTACCAGCTCCCTTGAAACCTATTACTTTTTGAAAGGATTTTAGAAGTTAAAGACTATAGTACTTGGAAACTACTGAGAGGAAAATAGAAAATCCAGCTTAAGTAACTATTGCAAAGAACATTTAGAAGGGTCTCAGGAAAGTTGCTTTGCTGAAAAAAAAATGGAGGTAAAGAGGACCTCTAATCCTCAGAAGTGTCTGAAACTGGCAAATACAAAGCAGTGGTGGTGGAAGGATCTGCAGCACTCAGAATATCTGATGACGCATCCAGGAAGGGTACATAGGAGATAGTAATTAGCATGTGCTCAAGTAATCATCAAACCTGTAGATTTTCTTTTCCAAGTGACGATTAGCCTGATTCTTCCGCCTGTTTATAGGAGGCTAGAGTATTATAAAAACCACACAGAAGTGAGAGAATTTGCATATCCCATGCTCTGAATAAGTAAAACGTGGCTCTCTCATTGAAACTGTTCTGAGAACATAGTGTTATGCCATGGTAGCATGAAAGGTGAAGTAAACAATAATGCCATCCTCATTACAAGATGCAACACAACACAGCATTTTCCAAAGGGTGTTCTGTAGAATACCAGTCCCCAAAGATGTTCCATTACAGAAAACATTTTGGGTGTGAAATAGATCTAGCATGCATTGTAGATCCTTTCTAACACATCCTTTTTAACAACCAGTATAGTCCTAAAAAGTATCACAATAAGGAAAACTATGTTATCAGCCTTTCCCAAACTAAACTGCTCCTTCCCAACCCCTCCCCTTGATGCAATAACTAACATCACTGAGTAAAAGCAGTGTTCTGCAAAATATATACAGTTTGTTAAATGTATAATGTTGACAGATTTCAGGACCCGTGAGACATAATCTCAAATCAATTTCTATCACACACTAGCCCCAGGAATCGGAGTTAATGAGATTGCCTTGTTCCACCAAAGATCTTTAAATGGTTTCAGTCCACCTAAAATATAATCATAAACATACATAAATTCTGTTAGAAGGTACAATTTTTTTTCTTCAAATCTTGGCTCTTACTCTCTTGTCCATGACCCCAAGACCCACACATTTTTCCAGGCTTCCTGTCTTCATTACTGATTTTGATACACATTTCTGGTCTGTTTAGGGATCACCAAGTCTAGGCACAGGGTGAGGCAGAGCAGCAGAGGATGCCCACACATCTGCACCATCCACCCTCCGGGCAGCAGCTATAAGCCAAAAGAGAAGTCCCTTCCTGTGTAATTTAGTGCTATAACCTGCTCAGGGAAGAAGAAAACAAAATAGCTCTAGGAATGAGTTTTCCAAAGGAAAAAAAAACAATGAAATCAATACAGTATCTGACAAAGTTGAGATGAGTTTTACATTTTTGGTAAAGAGTGTTAAGAGAATTCCCTTTAGGTACATAGCAACTAAGCAATAAAAAGGCAATTAGTAACTCTGGGTAAAACAAAAGGATTTACAGGAAAAACTAGTTAATATTAATACACAATGTGATACGACTGTGTATTATGTCTTCTCAGTGAAGTGACTATTGATTAAACCACAAACTCTCATACAACTATATTGAGGAAATGGAGGAAGGAACACATGTGTATGGGCAAGGGAGGGACATGGTTGGTGTGTATGCTAAATCTTCCCAATATGGAAGAATATAAATGGTACAGTCTATAACCGAATAATAATATGAATATATTGTTTAAAAAATATAGACCTAAAAAGCAAAAAAACAACAGTTAAAAAGAAGAAAGAATCTGGTAGAGAAAAGGCAGAAATTCTGGCTTGCAACGAGTGAGGCAGGAAAGTGCTACTTTTGTGTAAGTACCATGATATAATCTGAACTTTCAGTTTATGTATATGGACAGAAAAACAATTTTAAAAAACTACAGTAAGTTCAGTATGTAGAAAAAGTGATTTCTTATCTGCTAACAACTTAAAGCAGTTCCAATAGAAATACTTTATAATAGTAAGAGTCTGTCCATTTGTTCTATAAATGGAATAAATATGAAAAAAAAACCCTCACTTGGTTTACCAAGGCTTTTGGCATTTTATAAAGTACTCAAGTAATTAACAATTCATAAAAATGGAGGGGGGGATATTTTAGGTGGAAACAAAACTGATACAAATTCATTCTCCAGCAAAAAATTCTTCTGAAATGATATGTCCACACACAGGGATACTCTGCAAAACTATCTGCAGGGAGCTACCTTGCAGGCAGGACCCCCCCCCCCCCCCCCGTCTGCTTTCCAGGTGCAGAGAAGTTGGCAGATGACTGCTCCAGGTAGGCTGCACATCAGTCTCCAGCATCTGCTGCTCATGCCTCAGCTTTCTCAAATGCCTCTGTACCAGTGTGCCTTTCTGTTGCAATTCATTCCTTGGTTCTGAAATGGCCTCTTTGATAACTTGCTCCGGTTCTAGACAGACAACTGCAATTGCAGTGTTATTTTTTTTCTTGTTGTTGCTTTGTTTTTTTGTTTGTTTGTTTGTTCATTTTTAATAAATAGCAACACTCAGTCTGACTTGCAATATCTAGACACTTCTAAATACGCGGATCAACATCAGGTCGAGTTTCTTCCTGACCTGTGCCATTGACATAATCCTGACTCAGGAGAGAAGCAAAGCAAACCTAATGTCAACTTCAACTCATCCACCAAGGTACTGTTAGAAGTTCTCAGAGCACCAGGTGCGGCCTGAAGAAGCAAGGCCTCGCCTGGGGGTGGGAGAGCCCAGCAGGTGGCGAGGGCCCCCTTCTGCTGGGCTGCCAGGAGAACATATGATCCAGCCCAGCTACCATGTCTGGAATTGATTATTTTACTTTACTGTAGTAGAAATGCTGGTCAATCAAGAAGTCTAGTATAGAAAAAGATATGCTATAATTCTCAGACTTTTCTCCTGCAAATAGGTATTGGTAACATCTGTTAAAATCATAATTAATCCTAATTTCAAAGGAAATTTTACACATAATAAAGGATTAATTATATGTTTAAAAAGGATTTTATAAAAATGTTGATCTCTTTAAAATATTTCATAAGATATTTGCCTTTACATTTTTAAAAAAGCTAGATATTCTCACTGAAATATAACATCAAAGTACCAAATAGATCAGAGGGTATGGATTCTATAATCAGTTAAGCTATTGAACCTAAGTATCCAAGGGGTCCTTAGGAAAAACTCAAATTTCAGCATTTTCACATTTGCAAGTTGTTTCTCAAACTTCGTGATAATACTACTATGAAAATCCAATAACGTGTTTTTGAGTTTTAAAATATTGTACATTTTCTACTGAATAAAAGTACAAATCTTCTACCACAATCTTGTTCACACAATCTTGTTCACTATCTTTAAACCCCCCAATACCTTGTATTTTCTGTTTGATTTTTAAGTGGCATTTTACTTGTGTATTCAGAATCAACTTAACCACCTGTTGCAAGCATTAGAGAGATGTTCAGGTATGGAAAACAAGGAAGTATCACATGGTCAATCCTCGTGGAGAAATGGACACTATCCAGGGTTCAGGCTTTTTCTAGAGTGTTAGGTGTCTAGTCAGTCCTTAGTAACAGGCATCCAGTGCTGTCTACCCTGGAACTCGACCACTGAAGTACTTGAGCTATTTTACACTCTGCCCCAGTATTCTAGCCACAGTTGATTGGACTATACTGATTGAGTCCGTTTTCTTACAGAAAAAGACAGAACTATGTTACCTGACCAATTTATATGTTGTTGGCTAGACATCAGAGGAAGGCCAATCCTGGTAAAGCCAGGAGGTTTTTAGGATAATGAGCATTTACCTTTGGATAAAGAAGGGAACAAGGAATATAGCTGGTACTATTGAGGCAGAAAGATAGATCTCCCATAGGCAGCCTGGAGAAGGAAAGGAGGGGAAGGGGGGACATCATGCCAACCTGAAAGAAGACAGGGGGTCTGAAAGACATCCTGTGACTCACTACTCCCTGCCACTGTTAACCGCAGTGCCACCTCCCGACTTAAAATAGCTGTTTTTGTTCCTCACAGCTGCAACCACAGGGGACCTTCCTTGGCTATCCTTGTCCTTACTCCTAGCAATGGCCAACCACAAGCAGACCCCTACCCCAAATGCCTCCTCTTTCTAACAGACTTGTCAAAAACCACCAACTGAGATGGTCCTCTTAATTATCTAAATAAAAGATTAAAATTATGCACTTCTGATTGGCTTATGAACCTCAGAGCTTAATGAGTTTAACGGGTCCATGCTGGCATCCCTCACCCCACCAATCACTCTCAGCCGTCAGATACGCCTTCAAAACCCCTACAGAACAGACACACATCGGAATCCCTCTCTTGGGGACACTCCCCCTTTGCAAGGTCTGTTTTCTTTCTGTTACTCTAATTAATCCTGTTACTTTGCTCTCACTCTTATGTCCGTGAATTTCATTCCTGGTATTCCCAAGACAAAAGAATCCCGCTGCCTAACTCTGTTACACTATGGATTCCTGAGAGGGGAGAATTTAATAGACATCTTGCTTACTCTGCCCAGCAAGAGAGTTCTATAGCCTTTAAAGTTCACTCAAATCAAACACTAGAAAGATCTTTTCTTGATCTCCTGTCAGAATTGATGTTTAGTACCGAGTGTATCTACCAGGTGTTTTTGTGTCTCTATATATCCATAAGTTTAAAGTTGTTTATTATTTATGTCATAAATAATTGGAGATTATAGTAAAAAATTCTAGGTCTGTAGTTGGCCTGGAAATTTCTCTAAGGCATCATCAAATTGTCTCATTTATTTCCCAAATTTTTTTTTATCTGTTTTCTTTTATACGGTGAATATGTTAATCCAAGTTGCCATCTTGTCGTTTTTTTTCAAAATTATATATTATTTTATTGTAATAAATTCCTACTTGTACCATATTCTTATAAAAATCTGTTCTCTCTCCTGTACCAGAGTGTTCATTTCAATATGCAAATTAAATCATCTTTAGTTTACCCTTTAGGACTCCATAGAAACAGCCCTTTGTTTCCTACAGTCTCTTTTTCTACCACAATCTTGTTCACACAAACCGTAATACTTCTTCTATGTTGTTGCTATTGTTGTTTATTTATTGTGAGAACTTTTTAACATGAGACCTACCTCTTAACTGATTTTTATGTGTCCTAACAGTATTGTTGCCTGTAGTCACAATGTTGTACAATAGATCTCTAGAACTTAATGTGGTTGAAAACGTATACATTTTAATTAGCAACTTCTCACTTCCAACTTCCCCTGGTCCTGGCTCCCACCATTCTACTGTTGGCTTCTATGCCTTTGATCATTTTAGATTCCTCATACAAGTGGAATCCTACACTATCTGTCATTCTGTGGCTGACTTATTTCACTTTGCATAAGTTCCCCAAGGTACATCTGGATTATCACATAAGGCTTCTTACTTTTAAAAGCTTAATAATATTCCATTGTGGATATCTAACACATTGTTTATCCATTCTTCTCTCAGTGAACATTTAGGTTGTTTCCACAGCCTGACTATTATAAACCGTGTTGTACTGAACGTGGGCTTGCCAAAGAGTCTCTGAAATCCTGATTATAAAAATGCAGGCAGCAAAATCAGAAATAGATGATTGGGTTATATCAAACCCAAAAGCTTGTGCATAGCAAATAAAATACTCAATAGAAGGAAATGTCAACCTACAAAATAGAACATATTTCAAAGCTTTGTATTTGATAAGGGGTTGTTTGGGGCAGCTTTGTGTCACTGTGACCAAAATAACTGACAAGAACAACTTAGAGGAAGAAACGTTTACTGTGGTTCACAGGTTAAAAGTTTAGACTATGGTTGGTGAAATCCATTGCTTGGGCCCCAGGTGAGGCAAAACATCAAGGCCAAAGAGCATGGCAGAGGAGCACTGCCCACCTTATAGAGGCCTGAAAACAGCACAGGGAGGGTCTGTAGAGAAGATGAACCCTTCCAGGGCATGTGCCCAGTGATTCACCTCCTTTAACCATGCCCCATTTGACTATAGTTGCTACCCAATTAGTCCAAACTAGGATGGGCAGATTAAGTTACAACACTACGATTCAATCACTTCACCAGCAAATATTCCTCAATATTCCTGCATTCATAGGAACTTTCTGGGGGTGGGAGGAGGCACCTCATATCTACACCAAATATTTTTCCCCTGGCCCCCAAAAATTCAAAGTCCAAATTATAGTAAAAAAAATGCATGTAGACCATTTCCAAGAGTTCCCATAGTCTTAACAGTTCCAGACTACCCAAAAGTCCAAATCCAAAAGTTTTACCTGAGACTCAGTGCAAACTCTTAGTTGTAAGCCCCCTGTAAAAATTGAAAGCAAGTTTTATATATATATATATATATATATATATATATATATATATATATATATATATATATCGCATATACAATAGCACAGAACTAATATTCCCATCCCAAAAGAGAATAGTGGCATACAAATAAGGGATGGAACCAAAGCAAGTCTGCATCCCAGCTGGCCATCAGGTCCTGTAAACTCCAAGTACAGCTGCTAGAACACATGACAGGGAGCTGGGGCAATCCTGCCCCTTTGGCCTTGCTCATTGCATTGCAAATGGGCTGTCTGTTAACCTGGCTCTCTCTGCAGCCATCCACTTTTCTCAGCAGACAATCTAGATTAGTAGCATCTTATAATTTCCTGGGGTCTCAATTCCAGTTTTGGCTTCACCTTCAGAGTTTCATGTATTGTCCTCTCAGGGGCAGTCCATAAGTATCTGATACAGTAACAGGGTCAATTTCTAAAACATATAAGGAACTCTACAATTTAACAGGGAAAAGAATCCTAACATCCCAATTTAAAAATGACTGATTTGAATTTCTCTGGTGAAGGCATACAAATGGCCACCAGGTATACATGAAAAGACACTTAATATCATTAACTATTAGGAAAATGAAAATCCCAACCATGGTAAAACATTAATTCACACCTTTTGGGGTGGCAATTATCAAACAAAATATCAACTGTTGGTGGAGATGTGGGGGGATCAGAACCTTTTAGACTCTTGGTGGAGATGTAAATGGTGCCACTGTTTTGGAAATCAGCATGAAGAGCCCTCAAAATAATATAACTACTGTAGTGATCCAACAATTCCATTTGAGGAATTTTTTCAAGATTTGAAATTACAGTGACCTTCTTTAATCATTGATTCTAACCGTGTTCCCTTCTGCAGTGTAGCCTGTGTATATGCTGTTCACAAAATGAATAATTTTCATTCTTTAGGTCTTAGTTCCATCCTTACTTCTTTTGGGGGTCTCCTAATAGTCGAGTGTCAGGAATAAGGGTCACTAACTAAAACCCTCCAAATGATAGACTAATTTATTAATTTAATAGTTAATAAAGGAAACTTGGCTCACCTACAGTGCTTCTCAAAGCATCAGCTTCCTCATCTCTAAAAATAGGGTTAATGCATACTTTAAAAGGATTGCTTTGAATTACACTTAACTTGCTTTGAGGGTTATAAACTATTGCCCAACGTATTTAGTGACTCGATAAATACAGTACATTGTATTTTTATGATGATACTACTCTTAACAATTTAATTCACTCTTTTTTTCTTCTTCTTTTCAGTGCTAAGAATTGAACCCAGGACCTTACACATGCCAATGAAAACATTCTGTCACTAAGCTATATTCCCAGTCTTTAACAACATAATTTAGAACAAAATTATTTCTAAAATTGTGTTCTCTATTTGCTGAGGTGGTTGGTGATAGTTCTCATAAAGACATCAAGTGAACTGCTTCACCACAATGGAAGTCAATTTCTCTCTTAAATTTAAACATCTTGGAAGCTATCCCAGGGAGATTAGGATAACTTCAAAGCATTGAGGAAAGCCAAGATCCTTGCTTAGTAATTTTTAGGGTGTTGCTCTTGTCTGCACATTCAAAGACAACTTGATATCACATCCACAAGGACACTTCCTTCCTAAGGTCATGATCCAGAAGTTATATCTAGCATTTTCACCATTATTTCACTGGCCAGAATTCAGCTATGTCCATGGTTACCAGTAAAAGACAGTGGGAAACATATTCCACTGTCCTTTACTGGTAATATGTTCTATTACTATAGATTTTTAGATAAAGGAAAATGAATATCGAGGAGATATGTAGAAGTCCTCTGTAAGGATTCTGAATTTTGAGGTCTTATGGGAAAATAATGCTAATAGGAATATTAAAAAAAATTATGCTGGAACTTTAGGAAGCAAGACAGTTGAAAAAGGAATATTGTTACTCTTACAAGTTAAGTGTTAAATACCATGATTTTGAAACAAGAAATGCAAAGCAAACAATAGAATTACACTTAAGTAGTGAAAGAAAGGACCCTAAGGCTCATGGTCTCTGATCTCATGTAACACAGAGGCACCTGAAATCCAGGGGAAATGATGACCGTGCAGGGTACATGATTGGGGATGAAGTTCAAGCTGTCTGCCTCTAATATGCTTTCCACTTTGCCTTCATGAAATATTTAGGAACATTAGGTACTGTCTATGCAACACATGCACACACACGGTATACAAAGACTAAATGACACAAATGCGGTAGCTCTCATGAGTATGTATTTGTCTTTGTTGTTTTCATTATTGTCATCCAATAAATTTTTAGTGAGTGCCTAGTATGGGCCAGATTGTCTCCTTGACACTATACCTGCAGTAATGATCAAAAACAGACCTAAATCTTTGCCAAATTCCAGGATAGAATCAGCAAAGGAGGGTGGGTACCTTGGCCAAGGAGTGTGTCTGACCTTGTTGAGGAACTGCAAGGAGACCCTCTGGCCAGAGAAGGGAGTGAGGGAAGAAGAGAAGGAGTGAACAGGAAATGATGTCAGAGAGCTAAGTGGGTGCTGGGAAGGGCAAAGGGAAGGAGATTGTTGGAGTTTGAATGGCCTCACAGGTCATCATCAGGACTTTGGCTTTTATCCTCTGATAGACGGGCAAACCTAGAGCCTTCTGAGTAAAAAAGCCATGTGATCTGAGTTTTATTTTAACAGATTGATAATACTTCTAATGCTACAGACTCAATCTGTTGAGGTTCTGATCTTGGAAAGGTAACAAGTGCTCTGTGTATACCATTTGATTTAAACTGCCACAGCTCTGCAAAATAGCTATTATCTCCATTTTTTGTAGATGAAGAAACTGAGCCTCACAAAGATTTCATAAATCACTCATCTTAATAAATGGCGTTCTTAGGATTCCATCTCAAGGATGTCTGTCTGCAAAACCCTGTTTGTCATTCACACCGTTTTATTTTTGTCACTATTGTGATAGCCCACTTGAGCAGTTACTGCATTCTTGTCTTGCCATAAAATTGCTTCCCATTATATTCTGTCCACTGATATCTTCAGTAGATGTGATAAAGAGGTATCCTGCTGTATCTTTCTGAAGAGCAGAATAACTTATGATAGCAATTATTACTCATTAGCATTTGATGAAGATAAGCTCAGTGCCATCCCGCTCCTAATCTAAACAGGGCATCATAAATTACAAGCCCCTGCAATTGGAAGTAGAGCTTCTAAGGGTGTTCCCTTTTTAATCTCAGTAATGAGGCATTAAATTCATAACTCCTTTTTATACCTAGAGGAGCTATTCTGAAATCTCTTGCCCTCTTGCTTCCTTCCAAATTTCACCTCAATCATTCTTATCCTTCCCTACCCATATGATCCCCACACAAGTATAAAGTGCAACTCAGCATATACAGATGTTTTGGTCATCAGTGATTATCTGTGGATATTCTGTATTTTTATTTTCTTTTTCTTTCACAGTGGTAGGATTCAAGCCCAATACTTTATGCATGCTAAACACTGAGCAACACTGCAGCCCATCAGTGGGTATTCTGAATGTTCTCTAATAGCTGCAGACCTACCCCTAACATGAAGGGGTCCAGAACAGGAGTGCAAATGGATGCCTGCAGACCTAACATCTACTTAGAAGTTATACATCAAGTGAACACACTATTAAATAAAACATGTTCAATATGCCTACGTAACAACTGTCATTTATTTACTTTGGTTCTCTAAAAAATTCATTCTACATCTAAGTCCCTCTTGTGTGTGTGTTGTTTTTTTTTTTTACATTTTAATCTTGTTCTCAACTCACACTCATTCTCAATATTAAATAAGAAATGAAGTTAAATAAATAAGAAATGAAAAAGTAAACTGCAATCATATTAAAAGTGAACAAAATTTAATATTTTACTTAGAATGTAAGTTAAAGTCCACAGAATTACCTGAAGATCTAAAAGGCATGGGAAAATAAGGTTCCTTTATATGGTGGGATTTAAGAATTACATAAATAAATAATGAAATAAATAAAATCTAAATTAAAATAAATGTGAAAATTAAAAAATATATATATTTTCATATATAGCTTATGTTATCTAAATATTTAAGGGTGTTAAAATTAAAAGGCGAACTATAAATTATATTATTGGAGATATATATTTATTTTATTATGGTATAATCCAAGAACTTCTGATAGAACTTTTGTAAATTAAGCCAATTTTTTTTAAAAAGCATCCATCAGTACAAATATTTTAGAAAATTGAAACTAATGATAATTATAGCTTTAATGCACATCTGGTTGTGAATATAAATGTAGTCCATCCTCAATATTTGGGGTTTTTTTTTATTTATAGATTCATCTATTCTCTAAAATTTATTTGGGACCCTAAAATCAATATGGTGGCTTCCTGATATACACACAACTTTGAGTCGCCTGACATGCAAGTTCCCAGTTGAGCTCAAACAAGTCAAAGTTCTGTCTTCCTTATCCTGCCAACATACCATAAATGAACATTCTTTTTTGCGATCTGACCAGTGCCACATTTTTTGCTTTTTGTGTGTGTGTGTACTTTTAGTCAGGGTTTTTTTCTGTTTAAAATGGCCTGCAAGCATTGTGCTGAACCACTCTCTTGTGTTCTTAAACATGAGAAGGCTGAAATGGGCCTCTTAAGTTCTTATTAGGAGAAAATACATGTATCAGATAAGCTTTGTTCAAGCATGAGTTATAGTGTTTTGTTGGCTGTGAGTTTAATGTTAACGAGCCAAGAATATATATTAAATAAGATGTCTTTGAAAAAAAACGCACATAAAATAAGGTTATACATTGATTCATTGATGAAAATGCTATGACCAGAGACTCTCTTGAGCTTAACCCCATATTTCCCTTGGGAGCAATGATTCAGCATTGACTAATTCAGTGTCCAGGGCAACTTTATGGAACATCAGTACTGTGGATAGGAAGAATCAAATGCAATCAGTATCACATCATATATTACACCACAACCTGCTGAGGTGCAAATATAAAAGTAATTTGAAGTCTTTAGTATTGTAAGATGTGCTTCAGCCACCATATGAAACTGTTGCTAATACATTAGGTGCTATGTATTTCTGGAACCGTGAATCAGAGCATGAAGATAAATGTAAACATAGTACTACAGGAAAACAACCCTTTCTTTTGCAATAGTTCATGGCTTTTGATGAATGTGAGGGAAAGGATTTGACAAGTTACCATTCTTATCTTTTTCCTTACCTAAGCACTTCTGCTCAAATCCTCCTCAAAAATGAAAGCAATGACCATCTCTGGCAGTCTTAGTCTTTGTCAAAAACCTTCATAGCACTCCAAAGCAGTAACATTTTGTTTTGATGACATAGGCAAGAGATGAGAAACGTTTTCCTGAGGTTTGAAAGGTGTTCATCTTAAGAACTAATATGCACATTTATAGGACCCATTGTGTTAATAGTGACTATTGGATTTGAGTGACCAACACGTCTGTAGTTCTTTAATACATTTATTTGGGATAGAAAGTGAACTTTGAAACATCAGTACCCAGGAAAAGGTATTTCTTGCCCAGATCTAAGGGTGGAACTACTAGGGCTGCACCAGCCTCATACATAGTCTTCCCACTTCCAGGATCTCCTTTACAACTTGGCTTACACATGCGCGCACACACACACACACACACAACTTCCCGAGTCACAATCCCTATTAGGTTGCCTCTCCACCCTGCCCCGGCCCCCACGTTATCAGTCATACATTATATGCTATATAAAAATAAGGTCTTGGGCATTGATGATCCTCAGTAAAAGAGGTCCAAGCCACTTTTTCAACCCTGCTTCGTAAAACTCCCATAATATCTATGCAAGACTGTTCATGCATATCTTGAACTACCTAATTTTCTGGGTTTATAATGCTTTCTAGTTCTGCCAGCCCAGAGTGCTTATCCACTCTCTTTTGAAGCCCCATTTAAGATGCTATCTATAAGACATGTCTGTCAACTGTAAGTAGTCATTCCTGCCTCAGACATCCCATGCCAGTCCCTCAACATTTTCCTTACAGCAGTGAGCTCTTAATGCATAGTTAATTGTGTACATATTTCTCTGATAGCACAGTCCTTTCCAATTCATTCCTGTAGCTTCTTACCACAGTGTTTTTTTATTTGTTCTAATCAGTATTTTTTAGTTGTTCTAATTAGTTATTCGTGACAGTAGAATGTACTTTAACACATCATATATAAATGGAGTAGAACTTTTCATTCTTCTGGTAGTACATGGTGTAGAGTTACACCGGTCTTGTAATCATATATGCACATCGAGTAATGATGTCTGATTCATTCTACTATCCTTCCTAATCCCACAGTATTTTTTAAATTAGCATTTGTTGATCAGAGAAGGAAGGCTAAAAGTAATAAGGAAATTAACTACAGTTGCTGTTTCAATGAAAAACTGTACTGCTATGACATGATTTTACATTAGAAACATGTAAATGTTGGGGAATGTCCTATTATCAGATTGAGACCATGGTACTTTTCAGTATCTTAAGCCAGTGTGCCCATTGGTGGCTCACCTCATCTTCAACATATGGTTTAAAATGCTTAACCCATTTAGAAGGTACATGGGTAACTATCTGAGGACATTTCACATATTTAGTGAGTTTCTTGTATAAAGTGTATACTGAGAGTATACATAAATAAATGTACTCATTTTTTAAAGCATGTATATTTACTTATCTTTATATAAATGACAGTATGGTCATTTGAAAATGGAATAGATTTTATATAATCACAAAGTATAATATTAAGACAGTATAGAAAAGTTTGAGGGGCACATGTCAGTCTCAATATTTGGAAGAATTTTCTTTTTTTTTAATATTTTTTTTTTTTAGTTTTTGGTGGACACAACATCTTTGTTGGTATGTGGTGCTGAGGATCGAACCTGGGCTGCATGCATGCCAGGCGAGCACGCTACTACTTCCTACCCCTGGAAGAATTTTCTAATGTTCTGTTTTATCCCACACACACACAAAAAAAACACATATAGATAAATGATGTGTTAAGGCAGATGTTGGGGGAACATCTATTATAGCTTTGGTGAAAGAAATTTTTGATTAAGTGAAAATTTTATTAGGACTCTTAGTTCTCTTCCATGTAAATAGAAAACAGAAGAAATAAAAGATTCTAGATAAAGGTAGAAGAGTAATATTTCTAAAAGTAAAAAGAAGTAAATCTCATAAAAATTATTTACTAGTACTACGAATCAAGAAAAGGGATATAGCAGCATGCCCTAAACTTAGAAAAGTGGTGGCCGAGGAAGAAAAAAGATTTCTGACAAATTTCCTATAGTCATAATATAACTGTCCAAAATAAGGAAAAAACAAGAGAAAACAAAACATGAGAATTCCAACTACTGGACCTTTGATTTCAAGGGAAGCAGATCCTAAGTACAGAACTCAAGAAGTCAGAAAAGTAAATTTCCACTTTTCCAAGGAGGCAAATTATCAGAAACCCAATTATGTCTGCCTCTTGAAGTAAGATAAACCCACAGCTGTGATCAAAGCATGTTGAACTGTGGATATTTTATAAAATATCAGGTTGTTCCTTTGGTTCTTTCTTCCCTTTCTTAGTCTCCTTTCCCATAGTATGTTTCAGTTACAGAAAAAAATGTTCTAAAAGCAATGCTGAGCCATATTAATTGTAGGTTACAGGGAAATATAAAGTAATATGAGATGAAGTTGGAAAATTTCAAGGAAGATCCACCAACAAAACACCAAAATGAAGAACTGGTCCGAAAGATGTTGTTAGTAGAGAGAAGTGAAGCTGTCTCTACTGCCATATTTGCAAAGAAAACAGATGTGCAGAGAGAACAGTATCTTCATTGTTTACAGCTAAAGTTGACCATTCTCACAATGTGATGTATTACTGCGGTTGGTGAATAATTAGTATGAAATTCAAGTTAAAATTTCATCAAATCCAAAATTGTAGTAGTCCCTTTCACATAGTGTTTAGTCTCTTGAGATTGGAATCTCTCAGGTGATCTTCCCCTTGCCATCTTCCTATGAAGAGGAAAGGAAGATGTGGTTTCCTGGCTAGAGTCAATTCAGTGGAGACCGAATACCTAGACTTGCTAACTTGTATGTCTTCTGGTCCGGGGAAAACCTATCCATCTCCTTTATCTAGCTCTTGATTGCTGGTGCTGCCCATGCTCATGGTTTTGTTGGGTTTACAGCTATGTAACCTGTGATTTGGTGTCTTTAGACTTTGTTAAAGCCAAGCAGATTTGGATGATGGATTTGGCTACTATATCATTGCCTTTGTCTGCTAATTTTACTATCTGTATCATTTCTGGATCTGTTTGTATTTTCTCCTGGTTCTAGACCTTATTTTCTGCTTCTTAGAATACCTGGTAAGTTTTGATTAGATGCAAATATTATGAATTGCATACTTTTGGGTGCTGGATTTTGTTTTCATAGCAATGTCGCTTTAATTCCTGGAGGGAAGTTATTTTAAACCCACTTGATTATTTTGAGGCTTGTTTTCAGCTCCAGAGCAGTACTTAGTCCATGGCTAATTTGACCCATTACTAAGCAAAACCTTTGTGGGAACTCTGTCTCATGATCCATATGTCAGGAGTTCTTTCCACCATGTATAATGGGAATAGGAACTATCCCGTACCCTTTGAGTACTGGGATTGATCCATCAATGTGTGTACATTGGTATTCAGACAAAGACTCAGTGGATTCCTTCAAGGATTGCCAATTCTCTTTGGAGATTTTACCAACAAACTCTGCCTCCTTTGCCTCTTTAAACTCCAAATTCTGTTATCTTAACTCACAAAGATCACCATATTTTCTTTGATTTCTCCCTCCCTGTATTGTGCCCCAGAAAAAAAAAATCCAACCCATACAGTGGGTTGGGACAATCACAGAGCTCACCTTCTTAATGTCCTTTCTCTGGGGGACCTCTCTCCTGTTGTGGTAATTGTCCTTTGTCTGAAGATCATCCTTTCATGTATTGGGGCTTTGTTTCCAATTGTTTGCTCTAGAATGGTAAATTCATATCCTTACTCCATCATAACTGGAAGAGGAATCTGAGCCTTTTTTGTAATCATAGAATAAAACAGTTCTACAGAAAATAAATTGCAGGCCTCATTGGGCAGAGGAGGGCAATAATGTTTATTTTGTAATTATTCTTTTCCCCCAGTTGGGTTCTTCTAGATCCGTATAAATGGCAGCCTATGTTGTGTCCCCACAGGAATGCCCTACTGTTTCCACAACCTTGCCCTCCAACTTGAACATCCTATTTCAGAAGAACTGAATCAGATAAAGTTTCTATAAATGAGTGTCAGACAGTCTGAAACTGGGAATCTTTGGTTTATTTTAGCGTATATCTTTTTAAATGTTTTGTTGCTCCTTATCCTGTATATGAGAACTGTCTTTTAAATAGAGATTTCCATTATACAATCATAAAGGTATGATGTCAGTGACTAAATGATTATGTCTTTTCAGAAATCAAAGAATGATTATTTTTTAATCATTTTTACAATTTTTTTTTCATTCTTATTTTGAAACTTAGAAAGCCTGTCATAGAATATGTTACCTATTCCTTTTGTATTTGAGTACTGAGGAACTTAACTTTCCCAAATGAAGCTGGATCACAGTCTTTTTCCGGAAAGTCTAGAATGGTAAGGGGATAAATAGGATTTGTTTTTTTCACCATTAACAAAGAAAAAGAGACCAGAATGGTTTCCTTACATAGTGACAGCTCACACACATAATATCAAGTTACAGATTCATTCATGTATTTTCTATAAGGCAGGTCCTCAGCTTGGTCCTGTAAGTGTAGATGTAACTGAAATCTAAGCCTTTTTAGAAGGCATCTTACAAATCAATTACAATCAGAAGCCTGGCAAAAGCCAATGGAGTTAAAACAAAATGCCATTTGTCATGAAAAGCAAAACAAAACTTTAAAAAAAACTCTTCTCTGAGTCAACTAACTTCAGTGTGGTTTAACACATTTTTTGAGTCAAAATACAATTTTGTCATGAGGTCTAAAAACAGCAATGACACCAGCTTCACCACAGATATCTATTTTAGGTCTTCTGCAACACTTCTCAGGCATGCTGTTTTTTTTTTTTTTTTTTTTTTTTTTTTTTTAACCAGACATTGAGATGTCATAAATGGAAAAAAAATACTTGGTAGTTACAGTTTTGAATCATTCACCTCTGTGACACAGGCTGTTATGGGTATAGTACTGGGAAGCTACAGGGAGATGCCCTTTTAAGAATTTAAAATTAAGATTGCATTCTGTTAAGCAACAGACACAGAGCAAAGGTAAAGATATGCAAACATAATTTGAAGATACAAAAGGATTTCCAGGTCAGAGACTTCTCAATAACCTGACAGACTGAATTATTTTTTTCCCCAAATGAATAAGAGGTTAGTTTGTTTTGAGGGGCACAACATAGAAATAAAGATTTCATTGTCTACACCATATCCAACCAGGATAAAAAGGGCTTCAGTTAGAAAATTTTACAAATAAGATATGGTGGACTAAATGTCCACCCTATCCTCAAATTCTTACATTGTAATGATAATTGGAAGGGAAGCCATCAGAAGGTTATTGAATCATGTGGATGGAGCTCTTCTGAATGGGATTAGTGCCCTTATAAAAAGAAGAGTACACTGATGATTGCTGTCTGCTCCCATCATGACAGTATGCAATGAGAAGACACCAGGAAGAGTGCCCTCACAGGATTGTAGATCTACCAGCACCTTGATCTTGGAGTCCCTAATCTCCAGAACTGTGAGAAATAAATATTTATTACTTTAGCCATCCAGTTTATAGTAATTTATGATATCATTTTGAACTAAAGTCTCTTTATAATGAGTGTACTAAACTATTTTTTTTATTTCTAAGGATTTTATTATTTTTTTTATTGGTTGTTCAAAACATTACAAAGCTCTTGACATATCGTATTCCATACATTTGATTCAGGTGGGTTTTGAACTCCCAATTTTACCCCAAATACAGATTGCAGAATCACGTCTGTTACACATCTACATTTTTACATAATGCCCTATTAGTAACTGTTGTATTCTGCTACCTTTCCTATCCTCTACTATCTCCCCTCCCCTCCCCTCCCATCTTCTCTCTCTACCCCATCTACTGTAATTCATTTCTCTCCTTGTTTATTTTCCCATTCCCCTCACAACCTCTTATATGTAATTTTGTATAACAATGAGGATCTCCCTCCATTACCATGCAATTTCCCTTTTCTCTCCCTTTAAGAACAAAGCAGGGAGGAAGAGCAGGAAGAAAAGATTAACATTAAACAGATACATGAGGTGGGTAGGAGTGTACTAAACTATTAAACAATCAAGTTATCAATCCTTCTATCCTGACATTGTCTTTAAGTAACCTTTTGAAAATAATTTTACACATACTTGTGTCTACAATGAGAGAATGTGTGAATCATATGGACCAAAAGACTTTTGACCATTGGAAAGGTTTTTTTTTTTTTTTTTCTCATTATAAACCAATACATTTCACTATTTCTCAGCATATCAATTTTTAATATGAGTCTTTACCTGAGAAATGAATCCACTTCACAAGAAGAGTAAATGGGTTTCTGAGCCCAAAAAACAAAACAGACAGATTAACCCAGTATGCTCTTCATAGGTCACCATAGCTGCCTAGGTCATACCTGAGGAGGCAATGCACATGACTCAGTATGTTTAACAGTATGCACCTTTCCATTTTATTAAAAGTGTCAGGGTGGAATAGTCAAAGATGTTATTTTAGTTATTCAAATTACAGTGCCCAATTTTGTCTTGTCTCACACAACAGCCAAATACAGCTCTGCTTGCTAGCTTCTTCTGTGTAACAGGGATGTATGTAGCTCAGACAGATGCCCTTACTTACAATTAGCCACATAAATGTTAATAGAATAGCTCACTGTGAACGAATCTTCAAGCACCATGCTAAGGGATACAGCCAGGTACCAAAGGACACATGTTGTATGATTTCACTTATAGTAAATGTCCAAAGTAATGAATTCATAGAGACAGATAGTAGATTAGTGTTTGATGGAGTTTAGAGAAAGAGGAGTTGGATAAAGGGATTGTTTAGGGGGTCATGAACTATATAGTGGTATTGGTTGTACCTCGTTATAAATATATTATATATTTATACATTAAATTTAAAATATACATTAAATTTCACAGCATAAAAGGATGACTTTTTGGTATGTGAGTATTATGTCAAATAAAAAAATAATAATGGGGGCCATATTAGGGTCATTGGATTTCAAGTGATTTTTACTTTTAAGTATTTATTTATTTTGCATGAATATAATCAGAAATGAGCAATAAAGAAACTATCATTGGATGGGAAAATGAAGCTAATTAAAAAATCAGGCCATTTTGAAATCCCATAGAGGTATCTGACCAAACCAAATATAGCTTATAATAGTAAAAAATTAAAACTTTATTTCAATTATCCTCAGTAGACATTGGTTCTTATTGTTAACATAGTAGACACAGAGTCTACTCACAGACGGGAAATAGAAGTTCAGTCAAGTAGACAAAGGGACCTCTGTGTTAACCAGATTTTTGTTCTTCCCCAAAATGCTTCTTTTTAAAAAATTTATTTTTTAGTTGTAGTTGGACACAACACTTTTATTTTACTTATTTTTATGTGGTGCTGAGGATTGAATCCAGGGCCTTACATGTGCTAGGCAAGTGTTCTACCACTGAGCCACAACCCCAGCTCCCCCAGACTGCTTCTCGTAATAATGCTCATAGGTGAAGAATTAGATCACAGATCATTGAATTGACCTATAGTAGAATTTCCTTCAACTTTCCACTCTTTTGTAAAATTTTTAAAAAATTTTTATTGCTTCTCTTTAGTTATCCATAACTGTGGTATGCATTTTAACATAATTATAAAAGCATGGTGTATGTCTCCTTTAAATTCAGTCCCTAGTATCTCTCCTTCCCCTTCCCTCCTCCACTCTCTGATCCCTTCCCTCTATTGATCTTTCTGCCATCTCCCTATAGTTATTTTTAAAATTAATTTCTTATAGATGTACATGATAGTAAGATTCACCATGATATATTTATATATCATATATGCACATAGGAAAGTTGTATTAGATTCATTCCATTGTCTTTCCTTTTTCCCTGCCCCTCTTTTTTCCTTTTATTTCCCTTTGTCTACTTGACTGAACTTCTATTTCCCCTGATTTACACACACACCCACTGTGGATTAGCTTCTACATGTCAATGAAAATATTTGACCTTTGTTTTTTTTTTTTTTTTTTGGAATTTGCTTATTTCACTTAGCATCATAGTTTCCAGATTCATCCACTTACTGGCAAACATCATATGTCCATTCTTCTTTATAACTGAATAATACTCCATTCTGTATATACAACACATTTTCTTGATCCATTCATCTGTTGAAGGGCACCTATGTGGGCTTCATAGCTTAGCTATTGTGAATTGTGCTGCTATAAACATTAGCATAGCTGTATCACTGTAGAATGCTCATTTTAAATCCTTTGGGTATATACTGAAGAGTGGGCTTATGGGGTCAAATGGTGATTCCATTCCTCGTTTTTTGAAGAATGTCCATAATGCTTTCCAGAGCATTTGCACCGATTTTCTCTCAAAAGGGTATAAGTGTACCTTTTTACCCAAATCCTCACCAACATTTGCTGTTACTTGTATTCTTGATAAATGCCATTCTAACTGGAGCGAAATGGAATCTCAGTGTAGTTTTAGTTTTAACTTCTCTAATTTCTAGAGTTGTTGAAATTTTTTCCATATATTTGTGGACCATTCGTATTTCTTCTTTTGAGAAGTGGCTGCTCAGTTCCTTTGCACATTTGTTGATAGGTGATTTGGTTTTGGGTGTTAAGTTCTTTGAGTTCTTTGTATAAAATGCAAAATTTCTTCTGCTGATCTTTGCAACAACCCCCTGTTTAAACAGACTTCAGAAGCAGAAGTGAGAAATAATTCCTGTGCTGAATACTTATCTGTTTATGAGAGAAAATTCTTCAGTGGGGTTAGTAGTGTTTTGTGGTGTTAATCACAATAATGTTCAGCAGTTAATTACTAGTATTTTGAAGTTGACTCATCTTGTCTCACATAGTTGGCAGAGACCATTGAAGTAATAATCTCTATCAGTGATTCTTAACTTCTTTGTCATCTGCAGAACTTCAGAATTGGATCGTTTTGCCTCTCTCCTTTTAAAGACACACACACACACACACACACACACACACACACACACACATATATATATATATATATATATATATAGAGAGAGAGAGAGAGAGAGAGAGAGGGAGATATACAAATTTTAAATAGCTGGTATTTTTATTGAAAAACATTCATGACTTTCTGATGTATCAGAGATCTCAGGTTAAGAATAACACACGTATAACCAGGCACAGTGGTACATGCTTATAATCCCTAGAGACTCCAAAGACGAAGGCAAGAGGATTGCAAGTTTGAGGCAAGCCACATCAATTTTAGTGAGCTCTTAAGCAGCTCAGTGAGATCTTCTCTCAAAAACCAATTAAAAGGGCTGGGGATGTGGCACCCCTAGGTTCAATTCCCATCATTCATATAAATATATATATGTATATATATATATATATATATATATATATATATATATATTCACTTATAAGAAGAATATATACCTGGATTGGCAATTTAGCTCAGGGGTAGGGTGCATGCTATCATGCACGAGACTATGGGTTAAATCCCAAGAAACACAAAAAATAAAAATAAAAAGATAAAAAATAAAGTTCACCAAAATAAGAATATATTATTAATGTAGGATAAATATTCTTGGTTCTTTCATTCATTCCATTAAATGAGTTGTCACATTTAAAGTTTAGAATTTTCTGCTTCATAGTAAGTATTCAATGAGTATTAGATTGTTTTCCTTTTTTCTTGTAGTTCTGTTGAACATCTCATGTTCTTACTCAAAGGCTGCATTAATAATGGCTAACATTTTCTGCATTTATTATAGTCCAGACCTATATTTCATTTAATACTTGGAATTGCTCTGTGCAGTAGATATGTCAATGCTGGATGTTTGCGGGTGAAGAAACTGAATGTATTGAAGTCACCTCACCCTCATCACTTGGCTATCACTAAGGAAGGAGTAGGGCTTATCTTCAAGTCTAGTAATTTTTATTCCAAAATCCAGCCTTTCATTCACTCTTTTATGTCACTGTCAGCTAATTACACTCCCGTATTAAAAATTAATCTGGCCAGGCAAGGTGGTGCACACCTATAATCCCAGGGGCTCAGGAAGTTGAGGTAGAAGGATCACTAGTTCAAAGCCAGCCTTAGCAATAACGAGGTACTAAGCAACTCAGTGAGCTCCTATATATAAATAAAATACAAAATAAGGCTGGGGGTGTGGCTTAGTGATTGAGTGCCCCTGAGTTCAATCCCTCATACCCCTTCAAAAATTAATCTGGTGTGATTCATTTATATTACCCAGGCATATATATATATATATCTTCTAAGAAAAATCTTTAGATTGTATCAACTCAGATCAAAGGTAAAGCCAGAGAAAGGCCAATTCTCTAGTTGAAGTAAATGTCATGAATTTGCATTGACAGTGTGTCCAAAGTGTTACCTTTTCATAAAGTCAAGAACTATATAAATTATCATAAATTTCCAGTCAAATGACCCCATCCCTGACTAAACTCACCAGAAAAGGCTGAATATTTCAATTCCTATCATGTTACTATCATGAAAGCTAGAGCACATTTAAAAGGTTATCTAGTTTGTGAATGAAATGAAACCTTACACCTTGCTTTGCCTTATTATGATATAAGTCAAAGGCACTGTGGCCTAAAACATTCTTAGTGAAATCTGAGTTGGGGTCATACATTTAAAATCTAGAGATATAGTTAATGCTCTTGGTTTCTGAGTCAAGAGCAGTTTCTAAAACTTGTCTAAGACTTTTGATTTTAAATATTTCTTTGAGGAAAAAAGTACTTGAATCTTAAATGTTCAGACATAGGAAAAATAAAGACATGTTCACATGTTCACGTTTGAATGTTCATGGGAATAGAGAATTTCGTGGAAATATGCTCTTTAATCAGATTATGTTTCTGATCCACTGAGAAACTAAAGGACCAATAAAGAAACTGCCATTAAGAAACTCAGAGAATCTGAAAAGTTAGGATTTGGGGGATTTAAAGGGCAAGAAAAGGATGGAAATGTCCTATATTAAACATAATCTCACATTTGGGAATTTTCAACAGAATTTCTTTTTTTTCTTACTAATAAAGCAAACAACATGAGTGGAATTTATCTTTCATCCTATTTCTTCCACTCCTCTAAAAATATATTTGTAACCCCACCTGCAAAACAAATTAGCTTCTTATGATCCTCTCATGTGAGTAGCTAGGTAAGGTTCAAAAGGACCTAGGAGATTGAAATAAGGTGAAAGTCCTAAGGAAATACCTACAACAATTGTGGGGGTGTGGTATAGAGGGAAGAAGGAGAGGTCATGCAGGAAAAATGGAAAGTCCTACTGGGTCAGACACATTTAATTAGTCATAGAAAGGTGTGTGCCCTGAGGGAGAGACATGGACAAATGATATGCCCTAGAGCATCAAACTCCCTGGCATACTTTCCTCCAGGTTCTTCCCTGAGCTATGTCTTGAAAACAGTTTGAGCTATATTGGAAAGAAATGGAATGGGAATGCCTTAACCACTTCTCTGGAAGTTTTCCATAGTTTAGTGAGTATGTAGGTTGGTGATCTCTCCTAAAAAGCTATCTTCATTCCAGAGGCCACAATAAGAGAAAGGTGTATAAGAAGCAAGCTTGGAAATATGGAACTGGATCCTTTCATGTGGCAGAGGTACCATGTACTACTTCTGCACCCTTTCCCAACCAGTGTACCAAAGCACCCATTTTGTATACTCCCAGTTGCTCACAAATACACCCAGATATGGATCTCCTTAGCCTGTGAGACACCTGATCACATTTACCTCAGGTGACCACAGAAAGATGATCATTTTATATGACTGAAATAGGTTGGGGAGTGCTGCCGATATAGCACATGGAACCTGCCCCATCACGGCTCTAGGTAATGGCCATAACCAAGAAACTTAGAACATTCCAGAAACTTAGCATGAGCTTGCAAAGGATGTATTATCCCTATTTGTGGAGAAACAGAGGCCCAAATGAAAAAGGAATATGCTGAAGACCCTATAGCTAGTTACAAAAGAAAAAAAAAGCAGGACAGGGGCTGGGGATGTGGCTCAAGCGGAAACGCGCTCGCCTGGCATGCGTGCGGCCCGGGTTCGATCCTCAGCACCACATACAAACACATGTTGTGTCCGCCGAAAAACTAAAAAATAAATATTAAAATTCTCTCTTTAAAAAAAAAGCAGGACAGGGAACACAAAACATAGCTTAATCAGATTTTATTCTGAAGTTTATCATCTTCCCACACTGTTCATAGTTTCATCTCTCATAATTTTTTTTTTTTTGGAATTGTTTTTCTCCACCTTAGACTGAGTTTCTCCATAGAGAAAGGAATGCATCATTTTGGGCTACTTAGAACTTGGCACATACATCCATATTACTTAAATATTGAGGATCTGCAATGTAATGCCTCCAACTGTGCAAAAATACAGGGCCTCCTAAAGAGACAGAGCCAATTAGACATGTCCCTCTTGTAGGGGTTGCCAGAATATAAGAACAGTTTCCTTTCATCATACCCATTTGTGCTCTCATCTATGCCAGAAAAAGTGCCTTATGGTTAGTTGCCCTGGAGCATGGGTCTATTATCCAATATGCTGAAAAATACTGCTGTCCAAAGAGTCACCCCTGCCCCACCTCCTCATTCAATAGAAGAGAGTCATTGTTCTGCATCCTGAGTTTTATGGAGGGATAGTGTCCTGTGTCATGTGATACCTCTGTGCATTAAAAAGGGAGGGGGGCAGGAGGACAATTCAAGAATATACAACCTCTAAGAAAAATCCCCATGTCAGAAAATCAAAATGAGCCCAGTTAGGAAACACTCCTAGGGTAGTGCCATATGTTGAATGGCAAATCACCAGGTCTTATCTACTTAGTCTCTTAGAATTTAAAAGAATGCAGATGTAGTTCAGTGGTAGAGTCCTTGCCTAGCAGGTGTGGGTTTAATCCCCAGTATTGCAAAAAAAATAAGTAATAAAATAAAATAAATTTAATTCATTGCTAAGTGAAACTTTGACACAAGACAAATCTCCACTTTGCCTTTCCATACCCACATCTCACTCTCCAGCTTTGTGTAGACCTGAAATCCACAATTTAAAAATGATGCCTTTTCAGAATAGAGCAGCCCTGTTATTCTTAGAATGGTTAAAGCCACTGGGGAATAATTAAATATCTGTTCAGCCTATGGGAGAGTTGGGCCTGATTAAAAAACGATTTGAGGTAGATGAGGGATGGAATTATCTCCCATATTTTCTAGGAAAACTAAAACCAGCAGCCTATTTAAAAAAAAAAAAAAGCAGATTTCAAGCTGGGCACAGTGACACATGCCTGTTACCCCAGGTATTCTGGAGATTGAGGCAGGAGAATTGCAAGTTCAAGGCCAGACTCAGCAACATAGTGAGACTGTCTCAAAGTGAAGAATAAATGTACTGAAGATGTAGCTCAGTGTAGAGCATCCCTAGGTTCAATCCTTAGTACAAAAAAAAAAAAAAAGAAAGACAAAAGATATAAGATACCAGTTTATACAAGGTGAGATTCCTAACCCTCAGAGTCACCTAAGGGTCATAATGTACCATTTCCAGTTTTGAATGTGTTGTATCACAGACTAGAGAAGAACTCCTTGGTAGTTGTGAGATGAGTGAGGTCAACTCTAGCTTCCAGGCATGAGAAAATATAGCAGGTACAGTGAGTAGCTAGTTGCTGAACTTAAAGTCAAATCTTAAAGATGCAAGGAGGGAAGGTAACTCAAACTCTTTTTAGCAATGGTCAGGTTTTTTATTCTTTTTGATAACCCAGTAACGGAGTATCAGTGATGTGGGTTTTCTCTAGTATATGGAAAAATGCCTACCAACCACATGAACTTCATATTTATGAAGTCCCTGTAGATGCCCCAAAATATTCAGCAGGACCTTGGGATTCAATTACTGGGCTACTGCAAAGGAACCTCACAGCACAAAAGTACCAGGCGGCCTCATCAGAACTCCTATTCTGTCATCAAAGAGAGTTTCCAAGTTCAGTTCTCTCCTGTTCAGAGTACTTAGGTCACTTATTCCACATTCTTAAAACAAAAATTCACAGCCAACCAAAGCAAGGGGCTTTTGTTCATTCTGCTTCAACTAAAGAAATCAACTCTTTGCTGTAGATCCTTGACTGCCACCTCTAAAAATGTTGCCACAACTCGTCTCCACTTTCCCCTTTAGTTTCAGATTCTCTGTTCCTAACTCCTTTGGTGTTCTATTGTTTTAGAAGTTTGTTTTTTTTTCATGTGTGTGTGTGTGTGTGTGTGTAACAAAAAATAAAGGAGAAGGGAAAGGATGAGAAAGGAGAAAGTAAAAAATTGAGTTACTTTCCATTTTTAAGAGGGTTCTTTATATTGAAAAGCATAATTCATAAGTGCACATTTTGGGAAGATACTTTAACTTCATTAGTATTTTGAAAATGAGAATTCTGAGTTAATGTCTATGTTGGTACAAATAAGTGAATTCCATATTTCATATCTACTACTGACTGACAACCTTGATGGTATGCATCAAACTAGTTGGTATTTAAGGGCTACAGAGCTCTGAGGGCTGAGACATTCATTTATTCAATCAAGAAAGATTTGTTGAGCTCCCTGCAGCCATGATTTAGCTGCTAGGCCTACAGAAGTGGCCAAGGTTCCTGTCATTATGGGGCTTTCTTTGTAGTGGGCAGGTACACTAAAAGTGTTTTTGTCACACACAATTTCAGGGTTGAAGTCAGGGGGAAAAAGGCACGGCATAAATAACTGCTTGTAAGTTAAATTATGCATACCCACTTCTAGGTAAAAGCAAAACACTCACCTGCCTCACTTTTATGTTTGATGCTTACTTGGTCTTATCTTATGGAGAGAACATGTGTTGTAGTTGGAAGAAAAAATGAACTGGAATTAGATGAACATAAGTTTTATTTTATTTTTAAAACTTATAAACTGGGGAAACATAACACTCCACTTCCCTCTTAGAAAGGATGCTAACAGGTACTTCACATGGTGATGAGGATTTTATGAAATAAATGTATGCAAAGCACCCAGTACAGTGCCCTGGACCTGTTGGGTGGTCACCAACTACAGCTTCTCATTCTTCTTCCTCTGAACTTCCTGTCCTGTCATTCTACCTTGCCTCCACAAAAAGCAGACATGGAGATACAACATTGAAGGTAAGATCATTTGATTGTTTTTTCTTTCTTTCATCATAATCCCAAGATACTATGAAGTACCCAAAAATATAAGAGCATACACAAAGTAATTATATATATATATATATATATATATATATATATATATATTTGGTATTGGGGATTGAACTCAGGGGAATTCAACCACATCTCCAGCCCCTTTAATTTTTTTTTTTTTTTTTTAGAGACAGGTCTCACTAAGTTGCTTAGGGACTTATAAATTGCTGAGGCTGGCCTTGAACTTGTGATCAGTCTCCAAAGTCACTGGGACTATGGGCACATGCCACCACAGCCAGTAGTGACTATTTGATTTTAAGTACGTCTTTCAAAACTTTTTTCCAAGCTCAATTTCAATTGTGTTTACACTCTTTCAACACAGAAAGGATCTAACTTGAATGCTTATTTATGCATACTTACTAGCATCCCAAGACTCGCTCCTTAGGGAAGATCAGGAGGTACCTATTAATTTGACTACTAGTGTTACAGAGCTGGGGCCTTCCAAGAATCTGAGACAGTTTGAAGCCTGATTCTTGTGATCAAATCAGAAAGATTTCAGAGGCAGAGCTCAGAGTAACAGGAAGGGGTTTATTGAAAGGATGGAGAAAGGGAGAGAATGGGTGCTCTCAGAGAGGAGAGGGACAATGTACCTTTTCTGCACTCCAGTTTCATTGGGGATCCCAGAGAAGTTACCAGAGAGTCCAAGTCCATCTCTTCACTCTTGGCTGACAGCAAGATGACATCAGACTTCCAAGAACCCACTATCATGGCAACTCTAGGTTACCTTGGCACATGCTGACTGGTTCTAATTGGATTCTTAACCATACATTCTTATAGATTTTATGATTAGGAGGAATTATCCTTACTTCCTAGAGTTTCAGGAACTGGTCACAAAAGTCTCCCAGTTCAGGATAACTTGTGTTCCTCTAATCACCATTATCTTGGGCCTGCATTTCTCCTGCAGTGAACAGGTAGTTTGTTTAGGAATGTGACACATCCTGTCCACTGAGGCCAGGCAGGGCTGCAGTTACATTGCTTCTTAAAAAAGAGAGCATGTGGGGGTCAGCAAGGTGGGTCCATTTTATGGAATTATTCTCTTAGCCTTGTGCTCCCACCATCCTCATCTGTCTGTCTTTAACATTGGGAATAATTATTTAACAAGAAGCTTAGAAGATTCCGTGTTTGTAGAGGGCCACCCCTGGTCCAAAGTCAATTCCCTGACTGTGAACAGTGTGCTTCTAATGGCTGGTCAGTGTGGGGGGCACACAGGCAATGATTCTTGGTGGAAATTCAGGTAAGTCTGAGAGACCATCCTAAATGAGGTAAGCTGAGACATGTTGAGATGTTGACTGTACTAACACACAACTTCTGCACTGCCTCACCCTTCTTTCTGCCCCTCTGCCAGGGGCACTGCTTGGAAGAACACCTTCTAGTGAGCTTCCTAGACAGTACATGACATGCTATCTCAGAGGTATTTTCTTGGGAAGCTGACCTACCAAGAGGGGTCAGATCTCTTCTGTCTCACTCATTGGCATTCATTGGCATCGGGTGTCCTGCTGAGATTCGCAGCCTGGTGTCAGACAATTCCATGGTTCAAAATCCTGCCAGTGTATTCCTACAATGGAATACTCTCTAGCAATCAGAGTAAACAAACAATGGCTGCATACCTTAGGACTCAGAAGCAGGACACCAAAGAGTACATCTGTCCCTATGTTGCAAAGTAAAATGTCTGTCTTCAGATCAAAATAGAAAAGCTTTATGTAAAGACTAGGAAAACCTAATCTAAAGTATCAGAATGTAAGCTAGTGACTATACATGGAAGGAAAGTGATGATCAGGAGGGAGTGTGAGGGGACTTTAAAGTGCTGGCAACATACTGGTGTTTGATCTGGGTGCTGTGTGTGCAAGTGTTTCCACTTCATGAATGATCACCATTGGCACCCTACTATTTCTGTGGGCAGAGTACCCGCCAATAAAAATATTAAAAATATATGTTGCATACTCGATAAACTGATTCCAAAAGTCAAGAATGTGCAGGCATTTCAAGAAGCTCAGAAATAGAATATCCCTGCTCCGTTTCATACGCCAGGCCAAAGCGTTCAGCGGTGCATGGTTTTGTAAACTGAAGAATCATTTATATTTCCTACAAAACGATTTTCTCTTTTATAATGACAAATTATCATGGTCTGGCAGGTGATCACTGCTGAAATATTTAGCAGGCACTCGAGATGGAGGAAAACTCAACAAACACTGTTTGAAATACATTTAAACAAAATCTCTCTCCAAAGAGCAGAAAAACAAAGAGGGCAATTGATGGCAATTTATGACATGACACAATCAATTAGCTTGTTATGGGATCAGCTCGCTTTCAAAAGGAATGGGCTGCAGATAATAATACACACAGTTAACTCCTTTGTGTCAGTCCAGTAGGGCAAGTAGATATCATGTGACAGTGTAGCTCCCTGAGAAATTGAAGTTGTAGCTAAGTGTCTTCATTAGGCTGCTTCCACAATAGGAAAAACAACCCATTACAAACTAGCTGACATAAGATATTGGGATAAAATAAATATATATTTGGTCTTAGTCCTCAATTCTTAGCCAGAGCTTGTTTTTAAAAAGGTTTAAAAACCCTATATTTTCTGTGTGATAAAGGGGAAGAGTATTTTTTGTCATTAATAACAATCCCCTATCAACTATTTGAGTTTATGTTAAAGAGGTGACTTCTGGACAGCTCTTAAAGATGGGAAGCTGGTTACCAAGGGAACCAACCCTGTGATTGACTGAAGGTTGGGAGTTTGCAACCCCACCCTCCTAAAGTCAGGAAAAGTAGAGGGACTGGAGTTTGACTTAATTGCTAATAGCCAATAACTTAATCAATCCTGCCTATATAATGACACCTCCATTAAAAACATTAGCTGAAAGGGCTCAGGGATCTTTGGGTTGCTGGACACAGGAACTGCCATGCTTTGCCCTCTATCTTCCATCTGGCTCTTTCTGCGTGCATCCTTTATACTAAGCCAGTAAATGTAAGTAAATGTTTCTCCTGGGGGGTGCTGGGGCTGGGACTGTAGCTCAGTGGTAGAGAGCTTGCCTAGCATGTGTGAGGCACTGAGTTTGATCCTCTGCACTGCAAAAAAATAAATAAATAAAGGTATTATGTCCATCTACAACTAAAAATAAAAATAAAGATGCTTCTCTTGGGGTTATGAGCTGTTCTAGCCAATTATTGGATGAGTGGATAGTGGAAGCCTCTAGTTTATAGCTGCCCAGACAGAAGCACAGGTGGGGATCTGTACCTGTGATTGGCATTTGAAGGTAGTGGGGGTGGGGGGATAGTACCATGGGACTTAGCACCACGTAACCCTGAACAATGTCAGAATTGAGTCAGATTATAGAACGCTGAGCTAGTGTCTGAGAATTGGGGCTCCTCTGAGGGAAGGAACCCTGGTTGGTGTCAGCAATGTTATATGTGTGAGTGCTCAGAGAAAAATGTTGTTTTGATTTTACTAAACAGTATATATAATATATATATATATATATATATATATATATATATATATATATATATGTATATGCATTTTTTCTTGGATATATATATATATATATATATGAGTATATATATATATATATATATATATGTGTGTATATGCATTTTTTCTTGGAGATATATATATGTATATATGTATATGTGTGTGTGTGTGTGTGTGTGTATATATATATATATATATATATATATATATATATATATATATATAACCAGACCCTAGGAAGAATGGGTACCAGGGACTGAAATCTCTTTCTCCCACCCCCTTTTCTCATAGGAGTCACTTTTATGCACTTTTGTCAACTGGCAAAGTGGTTATTCATGATTGAAGAAATGTATAAATGGATGACATGTACAACATTTTTAAGTAGTTTTAAATTGTAGAACTTCAGTCTCACATAATCCTATAGAAATTAATAAGTATATAAAACCCATGATGGAGTCTGTAAATACTTTAAAATATTTCCCTAAATCATTAGGCCACAAATTACAATGGTATTTTGTGTATGCATTTATTTCCATTACAGAACCATATTCAGTGACATTTATTTTAAATTAAATTTTGAGGTATAATCAGTATCAGACAAGGTAAATATGTTGTTCTTCCACTTCACTGAAAGTGTTAAAACACATGACTAGAAGTTTGGGAAGTTTTTCTATGTTGCAGTACAGCCACATTGATCCCTTTAAAATCTACATCAGCTGGACTTGGTGGCACACACCTGTAATCCCAGCAGCTCTGGTGGCTGAGGCAGCAGGATTGCAAGTTCAAAGCCAGCCTCAGCACCAGGGAGGCACTAAGCAATTCAGTGACACCCTGTCTCTAAATAAAATACAAAATAGAGCTGGGGATGTGACTCAGTAGTTGAGTGCCCCTGAGTTCAATCCCTAGTCAACGCCCCACCCCCCAAAAAAATCTACATCAGATATTATCACTTCTGTCTTTCCCAGTTAAAGCCAGGGTCTGAAAATGGTAAGCCAGAGCTTCTCAACTGGGGTTCCCTATATAAATTGAGCCTTGATATTTTAAGGCATCCATTGCCTGGAACAAATTTATTTCTTTCCTATATATCTAGAATGGTGCTATCTCTATGCCACATAGAAATAACTAACAAAATTATGCACTCAGACGATATTTTGTGTGGCGTTTTACAAAGGGGAGAGGCTGTCAGGCTCTTCACCCTCCATCCCATGACATTCTTTGCCTCTCCTAACTCAGCATCACTCTTTCAGCTTATTGCTTACCTAACTCCAGCCTTAAGGACTACTGTACAATTTCACAAGATAGAATAGCCCTCACCATAGGGTCTTTGCATTTCCTCTTCCCTATACTTAGAATGCTTTGCCCCTACCCCCAAGCTATCTGGATGACCTGATCCCTCCTCTCCTTGCAGGTATTTAATGTCATAATCTCAGTAAGATACTCCCTACTGCCCTCCCCCAACATGCATGAAAAAACTCCTCTTCTGCTTTAATTTTCTTAACATCATGTATCACACATACCACCTATTCTCTTTTTATTTGGGGTGGTGTTGGGTACCAGGGATTGAACTCAGGGTCACTCAACCACTAAGCCACATCCCCAGCCCTATTTTGTATTTAATTTGAGACAGGGTCTCACTGAATTGCTTAGTGCCTTCCTGTTGCTCAGGCTGGCTTTGAACTAGCAATCCTTCTGCCTCAGCCTCTTCAGCTGCTTGGATTACAGGCATGCACCACTGTGCCAGCAGGCTTCTGTTCTGTCTTTGGTATCATCAGTCTCCTCTCATACATTAGAACAAAGCTCAATAAAAACAAACTTTAGCAAAGGGTTCACATGGTTGTGTTTCTTAAAATAGTGTCTACGGTATTTATTATAAGTTCTCAAGAGAAAAGTGTTGCATGGATAAGGACATTTGATATGAAGGAGTCTCAACTGTTACACATGCAAGCATGTTGAAATAGGAAAAAATGTTATCTAGAAAGTGTGATCAGTCTTACAGATCAAGTTATAGAATATTGGGTCCCGGGTTCCCACAAAGGCACAGTTACTTCTCAGGATACATCCCCGAGTCGGTGGCAGTATCCAGCCAATATTCACAAGTCTGCAACCCTTTCCTGGCTCATGAATTCCTTGGATGCCAAGCTCTAACTGTTCTCTCAGGTCCATTGTCCAGCAAGCCCATGAATCTAGGTTGCGGGATTGCTGAAAATGGTGTGCGGCGTGATATCCCCAGAGCACTCAAGAAAGGCATGAGATGTCATCTCTATTCTCACCTCACAAACTTCAACAGGATTTCTATTATTTCTATTCTCCAGCTTTTCAAAGCTGACTCAAATGCATTACATCCATGCTCTTACAGGTATCTCCTTAAACACTGAGGCTGTACACAGAGTATAGCCAGTGTCACTGTGCCACTTCACGGCCTAGGCCATAAGGACTAAGGGTTGTTACTCTTCTTCCCAGGAGTCTTTGAGTTGCCTGTTTAAAAACCCAGTGAACCTACTGATGAATGTATATAGAGAGTTCAGAAGAGAAAGTCTTGAGACTACATGTTGAGGGTGCTGTGGAGGAAGACCTAACTCTCCCAGTGTCCTAGCCTGGTTGAGCCCCATCTGTCAGTGCATTGGACATGTGAAGGAACGAACCTGGATCCTTCAGCCCAATTGAGCCCCCAGATAATTGCACCTCCAGCGCACATCACATGGAACAAAAGAACTTCCCAGATGAACCCAGTCAGTGTGCAAAATCATGAGAAATAATAAGATATAGTACACTGGTTGCTGTGTTTGATATTAAGTACTGGAGAGATTTTCTATGCAGCATTAGAGAGGACTGTTAAACTACTACACCTTACATACCCTCCTGAAGTGAAGGAGAAGAGAGGTATAGGGATGTCTTTAAGGGACTTTTAGGATTATAAGATTTCTGTCTCTATCATCCTTCCCACATATTAGTTTAGAAGTAGAGGGAGCTGAAGAGAGGGTTGGGATGACTGTTTCAGCCATGATTCCTTCCAAATTCATTTATCTTCATCAGAATAAAGATTCTGAACTTTAAACTTAGATTCTTCCATATCTAGTCTTGTGACCACTCCTTTCCCTGACCACCGAGAAGCTCTGGCCTCATCTACAGTAACTCAGATGAGAATGAAGTGTGAAGTTCTGAAGTCTAGGTACAGTGGAGAAACATCAAGGATACTCATCTCCTGCCACCTCACTTTAGACCAGACAGATGTCTAATAATTTCCCCTGGGTCAACCATCTGACCTGACGCAGAAAGCCACCCCCAGTTCCTACATACTGAAGTTGACCCAATAGTCAGGTCATTAACTTGACAATCTATTAGGTTCTGTTACTGGTACAGACAACATGTTATCTTTCAGGCTTAAAATAAGGTTTTTGGAACACTTAAGGCAAGAATGAGGTTTGAAGTTTCAATAAACGAACTGAAAGATTTAAGGATTAGAGGCTTCACTTTGTAGAGTTTCTAAGCCAGCATCCTGGAAGTTGAGCCCAATTGAGCAGTCAGGGCAATAGAAATAGATTCTTACTCTTTTTCTCAGAGTGATGTTTACTTGCCTTTATTCATTTCTATTTTATGGGCTCTGAAATAGTTCTTCCAGTTGATTCTGTTTTAAAAGAAATGTAACAATCTAATCTTCTCACATTCAAATCCAAATGCACAGACAGTTCCCTTTAAAGAGAGATGTGTTAAAAAATTCCATGAGCAGATTATTATTATTACTGAATTAAATAAATGGATGCGGTATATCTCTAATTCCCTTGTGTAAAGCCTGTTTTAATTCTATAATCCCAACTGGATGCAATGTACTTAAATGAACAGTATTAACTTGTGTGTTTTTTTTTTCCTATCATGTTTAGAAACATAATAACAGTCGAGAAACATTTATTAAGGAAACATCAACTCTATTTGCACATTCTTAAAGAGAATATTAGAAAAACAGAATTTTAATTTTCATGTATATAATTTGTTAATATAATTTGAATGGAATATAATTAGGTACTTTCAGATCTTTCAGTGTTAATTAAAAAGCTAATAACTTGAATGACTATAAATACTGAATTAGTAGGCCTAATGCTCCTGGAAGTTAATCCTTTGTTTGTCATTTACTGAAGACCACTTAACTGGGATATCATTGTTATGTCAGGCATCCCCTACCAATAAAAATTCTTAAATTGTAAGGTCCCTAAACCTTAGATGGTAGATCTTTGAGCTATTTGCAAATATACTGTATCCCAAGCCAGGGATTTCCCAACCATCAACACTACTGCCTTTGACTAAATCCATTAAAGAATTTTACTCTCAGTGAATTTCCCACTTCCCTTTTAGCTTTTAGAGAAAAGTTATCTCCATTAGAAAGATAAAAATGAGTGGCTCCAGCTCTACTATTTAACAAAATTATAAACAGTGTCTTTAACTAAAAATAACACTTTTTTAAATGTAGACATCAGAATGATTAATATCAACAATTGGTAGAATGGGATCAAATAACGTTTGATAATTTTTATAATGGTGAAAATTCATGAGTATATAATTCTTAAAATCTCGTTGGTCACTATTGGAGGTTGCTAGGGAACCAGTTTATTATTCTTAAAACTAGCAGATAATATCAAAGAATTTAAAAAAAATCCCCAATCATTTACAAACCATACTTCAGTGTACCTCCTCCAATATTCCTCTGGGAGTAATACATGAATAAAGAATACGAATAATAGAATATCACTGTACTGCAACCCATGATAAAACTAAAGATTAAGGCAATAATTATTGATGGTCATTAAAACCTTTAAGTTACAAGAAGACAGCAATCTGAGTAATAACTCAATCTACTGATCAATATTCATATCTGTATATCATTGAGTTTTTGCTGAAATAATATTTAGCCAATAACTCAGTAACATACAACCACATCCATTTATTCCTTAATTATGAAAGGATAGGATCTGTGGGACAGCTGATGCCAAATCAGACTTCATTCCAAACCGGATTTGTTTCTGGTTAACTTGTGTCTTCATAATCTAGAATCCAAGATTAAAAGAAGAAAAAAATCAGCCACTATTTGAAATGCATAAACTTCATGGTAGAAGGTAAGTGTTCTGGAGCCTAAGTTAGACTGTGTCAACAAGCCATGGCAGAGTGTGGCCCATGTCATATCTATTCACATTCTATATGCCAAGCAAGCTAAATGACTAGCTAAGCTCCATACCCATAGTGGAGAGACATACTTCTCTTAGGAGTGCTGGGAGAGGGCAGAATTCAGAGACGGTGATTTATTTGTTGGGTAATAATAGGATCTGCTACTACATCACAAAAAATAGAGACAACCAGACATTATGTACCCCCTTGTAATAAAAAAAAAAGTATGCAACACAGCCTACAAAGTATTCCAACTGAGGCTCTATATCAAACTACCAATTCACAGGAAATAAAAGCAGAGGATATTGGTCACCATTGCAAGGAAGCAATTGGCAAAACTTAGAATACGACAGGCAGACCCTGCAGAGCAATGAGGTGATTTGTTCTACAAATAAATTGCACACAAAAATGATGAATATAAATAAAAGATAGAAGCCGAAGTCTCAAATATAAGCAGAAATCTCAGAGAATTGCAATTTGTAAACTTTGAATCAAAACTGGAACAAATCAAATAGAAATATTTAAGAGACTTGCAGGGAGATTTGAATAATAATTGCCTATCCATTGACACTAAGGAGTAGTAATGTTAGGTATGATGTTATGATTATGGTTTTAAAAATAATATTACAAATCATGGTATAAATATGTACTGAAATACTTTGGAATGAAGTGAGGTATTCTTCAAAATATTCTGAGGATGATCAGCAGTAGGGAGGAGTCTGGATAAGCTTTTTGATATTTTGTACATAATCCTATTCTATTCTTCAAGTTATTTTAACTTTTCCATTTTAAAAAAAATGTAAAGGGAGAGAGAAAAGAAAGAAAGCAAATTTTTTAACTAAACAGAAGTAAATGCTTTTAAGAAGGGGATGATTTTGAAAGTGTGTTCCATTTGAGTGCTTTGCTTGAACCCCTGAGTTTTACACCCTATGCAAAAATTAGCAGTTTTCCATCTTACTGTGATAACACAGATACAAAGACTAATTTCTCTCAATGTGCATTTGAAAAACAAAAAAGTGTAAGATACAAAACTTCTTTCACCTCAGAAATAAACAATTGTCTGAGAACTGCTTCTCCTCTAAAATAGAAAAAAAAAGAGACCTCAAATACTAGATATGCTTAGAATTTTCCAAAGAAGGCCTCTTAATGAATGTAAAACCAATCTATGGGAGCAGGAGATGTTAGTTAGGCCAGGTATTCCTTCCTAAAGGAAATCTCGTGAAACGTTTTGCAACTGTAAACTGTTTTGTTTCATACATGGAATGAAACAGAGTCACTGATAAATTATATTCATGTTTTCATAAGTGAATAAGAATGTGCTTATTTTTGAAAACAGCAATTTTATTTGAGATTTTGATCAAATGGCAACGTATTTTTAGGAGCCACAAAGAAAATGGAATTTCAAGAGAACTGGCATTTTAAAAAACAACAGCCTGTGAATACGATCCTCATAACATTTTCCCTGCAACCAAATGGGCAGTGGTGACTTCAGTGAGGCATTTCAACCCATAGCGATTTACCGGAAGGAAATCATTAATTCTCCCCAGCATTTTAGAATAATAACATGATGATGAGACACCTAAAAAGCACTCAGAGGAGACATTGGCTGCAAGTAGCTGCCCAAATTGTTTAATGTTTGTCAAACTTGAATTGCATTTGAAGGGTGCATTGCTAGTAATGGGTTTCCAGTTCTATTTCCACATGGGCAAGGCTCTGCAGCCATTACAAGCTGTCATTTATTACCTTGCATTATGTATGAGATGATTTTTGTGAGCAGGTACACAAACACAAAGGGGAAAAATACAAGAAAGCAATTTCTTTTATTGCTCAAAACACCGCAGTTAGGAATAATTTGGAAATTTTTCAAATAGCTTATTTTGGGAAATTCTTAGATCTACTCAAGATTGATTATTTTCCACAGTGTTACTAAATAATTTGACTGTAGCTAAGATTGGTATTAATTCCTAATGGAGTTGTCTTCAGCTGTAGAATATAGGCAAAGTGTCAGAGGAGTTACTAGATTTGAACAAATAAATCCTTAAGCCTTATTTCTCACAATGATTAGCTGTGTGTGATCTTGGTCCTATAATTTAATTTTTCTTTATACCTCATCTTGTTCTCAGCAAAAACAGTAAAGTCTACCTCACATAGTTATAATGAAGATTGCATGTGCCAAGCTCAATGGTTGTCAAAAAAAAAAAGTGGGCAAAATTTGGGGTTTAATTCAAACTATCGAATGAAGAATGAAAGCTAATAAATGCAAAATAATTTTATAAATCGCACAACACTATTCAAGGTCACACAAAAGTTTAACAGTATTGTTCTGTTTGTTTTATAAAATTTGTTTTTAGATGTCTTCATAGTGTTTCCCCAAAGACTATTATTTGAGGTTTTGTATTATTAGTGAAAAGACTGTGTGTCAAAAATAAAACCATTCTATCTTTGAACCTTGATCTTGGACCAATCAGTTCCAGGAATCTTATTAAGTAGGGTCTTGAACTGCCATTGTAAGAAACAAAGAACTGTTATTAGAGATGATATGGAGTGGCCTCAAAATGGCGGTGTGTTTGACATGTAAAATGTTCCAGATAAATTGCAAAATGGGAAAGGAAATTCTCACGTATAAAATGTAGCCACCACAAAGTGAGCACTTAACATGCCAGAGAAACTGTGTATTACTTTTTCTGTACAAACTTTGATATGCAGCCACTCAATCCATATTTTATGCATAAATGAGTGGAAGCCTAGGGAATGTGGATGTTCTTTGTGGTTTTGGAACACTGTTATCACTTGAAATCCATAACACTCTCAAATCTGGCCAAATTTTGTCTACATTTTGGAAGCGTCATTTTATTTGGGCCAGAGAATCTCTGTAAGAATTTTCAGGCCTAGAGGGAAGATTTTTCCTTCTAAAGGAAGAAGGATAAAAACAGGAGTTCCTCCAAACTTCACACTGCATGGAGTCCTGCTTCAGCCTTCGGAAGGAGAGCTAGTTGTACTCGCATAGCAGGTTAATTTCTTTTCAGATGAGTGAAGCAGTCCCCCAGTTAGAGAACACACTTACTCCACCATTGCCTGTGGGGCTTTTTTTTCACAAATTTTGTTGAGAGATTCCTGAGTACTCTCTGAGGGTATATTTAAAAGCACATTATCTACAAGCAAGGAAAAGGTAAAAACTGTAAGAACCCATCAGGGGTACGTGAAGATAAATATCAAGCAGAACACATTGCCATGTCTGATCCCATCTCAAAACTACATAACAACACAAACACTTCATATAGATTATCCCTCATTTCTCTAAATTAAAAATGCCAGTTACTGACAATTTTGAACAGCTATGAGCCCCCAGTAAAATATTATTCTGCTGCAATGGTGCCATCCCAAAGTATAATGACACTCTATTTTCTTCCAATTCTTTTCAAGTCAGAAGTTTCTTGCATGATTATATGTAAGTTATAAATTGAAAACTGTATGGTGTGGTAAAAATAAAATATATATATAGAGATAGATAGATAGATAGATAGATAGATAGATTTTTAAGTAACCTCAAATTGCGGACACTATTTGGTTAAAAAATTATAAGCTAAAATTTCAACAGTGAAAAGTTATTATCTCTGAGCCTCAAATTCCTTATCAGTATAAAGAAGATAGTAATGTCTCTAAGAGTCATACAGTTGTTTTAATATTTAATAGAATTATTTATATCTGCATTGCATGACATAGATATACATAATATATGGTATAGAGAAAATTTATGTCAAATTTAGTATATTTATATATGTATGTATACATACACATGCACACATGCATACACACACATACACAAAGGAGCAGGAGCTGAGGTGGAGACAAAGAGAGACAAAGATATGTGAAACAGAGAAACATAGATATACAGAGAGGTAGTGAAAGTGAGAAAGATCCATGAGAACTTAGGGCAAAGACTAAAACCTTCATAAATAGTACCTATCATTATTAGTTCCAGTATGCATTTACAAATTATTCCTTGATAAATATTTTTGAATGCAGCCTTATGATAATGATACAGATAAAATAGTAAACAATACAGTCACTGCATTCAAGCAATTTATTTTGTAGTGCAGAAAACATTTGAGTGGCCTATTTAGACCAGTACTACAACAGATTAATCAAGAAAACACACAGGAGGATTATCTTTTACAATCTTAAGAACTAAGGAAAACTTTTGACTTAATATGACACATTTGTTATGAAATACTTGGAGCAGATGAAGGAAGCAACCATGCAAAAGAAGGGAGAGGAAGGGTGTGGAGTTCCACACAGAGGGGACATTGAGACAGAGAGAATAACAACCTGTCAGACTTTTTAGAGAGCATTTCACAGGTCCCACACTCTACTGAGCAATTCACATTTCTCATCTAATCCTCAAGATCAGCAACCAATAGTCCCTAGGGCTGAGACTGTCTACTTGATTCTAATGCATGGGCTGTCATATACTCTGCTGCTATAATATATTTAGGACCAGCACACTGTGGGGTAGGAGCATGCAGTTAGACAAGTGCTAAGTGTAAAAGGCTAGAAAGGAAAGGAAGAAGGACCCCAAAGAAGAGAAGAGAGTGCCTTAGATACACTGTTTAGCAAAGACATCTGAGGGTTCTGTGTATGGAACTGAATTGTAGATCTGGAGGAAGAAGAGCCAGTTTGTTGCAATAATCTGTATAAGAGATAATGATGTTCCCATACTGAAATGGTGATGAAAATAATGGTAAAATATGGACAGATTTAAGAATTTTCAAAAAAAGTAGAACTGAAAGTACATGAAGAATAACCAGATGTGAAAATCAGAAGGTAAGAGAAGAGCTAGGTTAGAGTAAGGAGATAGACTCATAGAGGAAGGGAAGACAGAAGCATTTCAAAGGCAAAACTGTGCAAGATGTGAAATACTTACCACAACAGAAACATTGAGTGCATGAAGATCTCTCTCTCTCTCTCTCTCTCTCTCTCTCTCTCTCTCTCTCGTCCTTTTTGCTATTCTGATGTACATACTAGCTCTAGTTTCACTGATCAACATTCCATCAAACACACATGTAAATTAAAATCGTCATTACTCTCCCAGCCCAAAGAAAGTCTTTGTCATATGGACCTTTTAAACTAACTCCTAAAGTAAAATATTTGGTCAATGTCTTTCCTATGTACACATTTCCTCCACAGGGGAAAATGTCCCTATTAAAGTGTGAAAGTGTCTGTGAACTGTGTTCTGTGATATATTGGAAAGAACCCTAAACTTAAACATACCTCTGTATTCTTGTCCTAATGTGATTTTTTAGAAATGTCAGTTTGTAGAAGCGTTCTCTAAATTCCAAGTTTCCGATTAGTATAAGATGACAAATAATAATTAACTTGTTTACTTCACTAGGTTGCTAGGGAATCAAGAACCATATGGTTTTTTATAAACCATATATAAAAACTTCATATAAAAACTCTATAAATATTAGAGGACTATTTACCCATTTTCAGAACTGTTAGACTGCTATTAGCTTGCAGATTGAAGTTAATACTACACTGTAATATGAATTAGTAGGATTTCTTCATGATTAGAAATTAGCAGCATTAATATTAGATCTAAGTTTTTCTACTAGTAATATTTTAAAATTTTCCTTACATATAAAATTAATATAAATTGATTCAATCTCATTAAAGGATCAAATAGATAATATATAGTTACTTTAAGTTTTGATAAATCATTATAATGGGTAGTTTTTATTGGTTTGATATGATTTATCTATGAAATTAATGAGACTGGTAATTATAACTCAGAATAAAACCTGATCAATGTGAGAATGCTTTCCCCTTCTTTTTTGAGACAGCTCTTTTTTATAAAATTATACTTAATGACTGATTAGGAAGGAAACAAGGCCATCTCAAATATCTCACTTGTCATACAGAAATATTCAAAGACAACTTCTTACCATTCTATTTATTTTTACTTTCAAATATTCTCTTTTCCAAAAGATAAATTTTCAGTAAAATGAAAATAATAAATAGTTAGAAATATTTAATGACTCATCTATTATGTTTCTCTAACAGTTTTGGCAAAATATTAAACTACTTACAGGTTAAATAAAACAAGCTCTGGGAATAAATCAATTGTACATTGTGATAAAAGCCTATATTTAACAAAATCTGGATGCAAGCTGAATTTGGTATATGAATTTTTATTCAGATTAAAGAAACAAATCGTTTCTAAAGAAGTCAAACACTCACATTAGAGAAACCCAAATCCAGAGCAGGAGCCAAATTCTTTACCATTTTTTTCGAGGGCTTTATCTTCTCACACCACAAATTCTCTCTACAAATATCCTTTACCCTGGTGAGGATGTGTAGACAGCTGCAGGTGCCCATTAAACCCATCATTTGCCCAAATGACATTCTACCATCATTTCCCTATCACAATTCAACAAAGAATTTTCATGTTTACAAGGCCAACCAAAACACACTTTCAAGAATCTCTCCTGAAGGGGCACTTCTATTTAACATCATCCTTGAAACACTAGCCAGAGCAATTAGACAAAAGAAAGAAATTAAAGGTATACAAATAGATAAAGAATAACTCAAACTATCACTATTTGCTGATGACACGATTCTATATCTAGAAGATCCAAAAAATCCCACCAGAAGACTTCTAGAACTAATAAATGGATTCAGCAAAGTAGCAGGACATAATAAAATCAATACCCATAAATCAAACATATTCCTATACATCAGTGACAAGTCCACTGAAAAAGAAATTAGAAAAACTACTCCATTCACAATAGCCTCAAAAAAATTAAAAAAAAAACAAAACCTTGGAATCAATCTAACAAAAGAGGTGAGAGACTTCGACAATGAAAACTACAGAACACTAAAGAAAGAAATTGCAGAAAACCTCAGAAGATAGAAAAATCCCCCATGCTCCTGGATAGGCAGAATTAATATTGTCAAAATGGCCATACTACCAAAAATGGTATACAGATTTAATGCAATTTCTATTAAAATTCCAATGGCATTCTTTGTAGAAATAGAAAAGGCAATTATGAAATTTATTTGGAAAAATAATAGACCCAGAATAGCTAAAGCAATCCTTAACAAGAAAAGTGAAGCATGGACCTACCCAGCATCTTGAGATAAAATTCACTGTTGTATTACAGGCAAAATTTTAGCGTGGTGTGAATGCTATGGATCAATTTAAATATTATGTTTTCTGTGATTTTGTTGTCTGCAATACATTTAGTTTTTGTTTGAAAGCAAACTTTTGTATGGTTGAACGGTATTTTTCAACAACTTGACCCTTACTAGTGTTATACAAAGTGGAGGACTACATCTTCTCCTGTTTTTACATTGTTGAAAAAAAGTCACATGAATTTTATGTGAAAAGTACATTTTACTTGGTATTTCTGCTTGGTAGCAGTGGTGACCCAGAATTGATTTGATTAATACCTACATGGTTGAGAATTACTGATCAAGAATGTGGGGGAAAAAAACAACTGTGATTAAAAACCTCAGTCCTCAGTATAAGTAGGTTATATCAGGTGAACCCAGAGGTAACCTTTATATGTTCTCACACAGGTGGAAAAGAACCTTTGCAAAACAGATGATCTGATAAAATTAAGTAGAGTGGGATTGGGAAATCTTCCTAATAGGATTATTGTGTCTTCATGTTGGTACATAGGAGCAACTGATTTGTTCAGTTCAGAAACTTAACACTGAAGTTAATAAAAAAAAAAAAAAAACAGTGAGCAGAGCTGGGGGTGTACCTCAGTGGTATATATAGCACTTGCTTAGCATGTGCAAGGTCCTAGGTTCAACCCCTACCACCATAAAAAAAAAAAAAAAAAAAAAAACAAGTGAGCAGAGACATGATTACTAGCTGATTGTAAGACTGAAGTGACCAATGGGCATGCTCAGTTAGAGCATGGGGAAGAAAGAATCATTGAGCTTTCAGGAGGCTGGGCAGTTTATTTTTCTCGAGAACATGGGCCCCAAGCTTTCACTGATGCAATTTAGTTCTTTTGTTTGAATTCCATACTCACTAAATAACCTGATAAAATCTGGTTTTCAGTATAACTGCTCTAAGAAGAAATGCACCGTTCATGCTGATGTACATATTTCAGTCTGCATGGCAAACGTTCTACATCTTACCACAAAATACTAAACTAACTGGTTTATAATGTGAAAAAAAAAAAAAAGTGAAGCAGGAGGCATCACAATACCAGACCTCAAATTATACCACACAGCTATAGTAACAAAAATGGCATGGTTTGGTACCAAAATAGACTTGTAAACCAATGGTTTACAATAGAGGACACAGACAAACTCATATAAATATGGTTATCTCATACTAGACAAGGGTGCCAAAAACATTCACTGGAGAAAATATAGCCTATTCAACAAATGATGCTGGCAAAACTGGAAATCCATATGTAGCAAAATGAAATTAAATCTCTATCTCTCACCCTACACAAAAAATTAACTCAAAGTGGATCAAAGACTTAGGCACTAGAACAGAGACCTGGCACCTAATAGAAGAAAAAATAAGCCCAATCTTCACCACATCAGCCTAGGATCTGACTTCTTTAACAAGACTCCTAAAGCACAAGATGTAAAATCAAGAATTAATAAATAGGATAGATTCAAATTAAAAAGCTTCTTCTCAGCAAAGGAAACAATAACATGAGGAGAGAGCCAACAGATTGGAAGAAAATCTTTACCACATGCACCTCTGATAAAGCATTAATCTCTAGGACATATAAAGTTCTCAAAAAACTTAAGACCACAAAAATCCTCAATAACCTAATTAATAAATGGGCTAAGAAACTGAACAGATACTTCACAGAAGAAGAAATACAATTGATCAACAAATATATAAAAAAGTGTTCAACATCTGTAGCGATTAGAAAAACGCAAATCAAAACTACTCTAAGATTTCATCTCACTCCTGTCAGAATGGCAATCATCAAGAATACAGGCAACAATAAATGTTGGTGAGGATATAGTGAAAAAGGTACACTCATACATTTCTGGTGGGACTACAAATTGGTGCAACCACCAGAGAAAGCAGTGTATAAATTCCTCAGAAAATTTGGAATGGAACTGCAATTTGACCCAGCAATCCCACTCCTTGGTTTATACCCAAAGGACTTAAAATCAGCATACTATAGTGATGCAGCCACATCAATGTTTATAGCAGCTCAGTTCACAATAACTAGACTAGGGAACCTAGGTGCCCCTCAATAGATGAATTGATAAAGAAAATGTGGTATATATACTCAATAGAATATTACTAATCTTTGAAGAAGAGTGAAATTATGTCATTTGCCAGTAAATGGTTGGAGTTGGAGAATATAATGCTAAGGAAAATAAGCAAACCCACAAAACCAAAGGCCGAATGTTTTATCTCATATGTGGATGCTAATTCACAATGAGGCAGGGGGAGTGTGGAGATAGGAAATATAGTGGAATGAAACAGACCTTATTACTGTATATATATATATATATATATATATATATATATATATATATATATATACAGTAATATATATATATATGACTACATGACCAATGATTCTTCAACATGTACACTCAGAAAAATGAGAAATTATAAATTATATCCCATCTATGTATGACATAACAAAGTGCATAAATGCATTCTTCTGACATGTGTCACTAATTAAAACAAATTAAAAATAAATAAATAATTTTAAAACCATTAAAGGTATTTTGAGGAAAAAAAATAATAGGCTTCAAAATTATTTGTTATTACCAAAGAGTGAAGCCTTTCGGCAAAATTAATAATTCTGTGTTGCCTTGATAATGTGGACAGTTCTACTTATCAAGAGGCAAAATGTAAGCATTTACAGTCTTTTCCAATTTTTAAAAATTTCTTATTGTTGTCATTTCACATTCATTTCTTCTTGTTGGGTGACCATATGACAGTAGAGGTGAAGAGCCAATGAGCATTTACTTAGCCATGCCCTGCTCAGCCTTGGGAACAGATGGAGAAGTTGCAATGGGTAGATCTTCCACTTTGACTTCTTTGCCATTTTTTGATTCTGGGTTTGTGATTGTCAACAAAAAGTGCAATGGTACCAATGCTGAAGATGTTTCTGCTCTTGATTTTCCTTATGCTCCTCTTTGCCATCCTCTCTAGGCTCTTTGGTGAGGAAGACTCCTGTGAAACCTTGATCTATCAACCTAACATATGTTCTGTCTCATTGGTCTTCCTTGTTTTCCTGCACCCTCACTGTGCATATATAGTAAGGTGGGACCAGCACTAGGGTCAGCATCTTTGAGAGCACTCTCTGATCCCTTGTTCTGCTCTTTGATTTCACTATTCCTGAAATTCTGCTGGTAGTTGTGTAGAAGATTCCCAGGGTCTATCATGATTATGGTTGGCTTCATATTAACTGCCTTGAACTAGAACTCCACTAGGGCCTGTAAGGACTAGCTATTTCCATACCCTTTTAAATCATATTGAACTCCATAGTCTCTCCATCTCCTACACTGTGAAGGTGCTTCCTGAGGTTATTCTTATTTATGGAAGTCTGGTCTACAAACAAATCTTCATTGGTCTCATTCCTGTTGATAAAACCACATGCATGTCTTGCATTGAACTATTTTACTGTCCCCCAAACTTTACTTGCCCTGACCCTGTAAGGCTGGCAGAGCCCCTGAGCAACTTCCTGTGCAGCTGTCCATGGTGCTGGTGTTGGTGTCTGTAGCATTGATGGCTGGGGCAGCTGGAAGGTGGGCACATGGCGGCTGGGTCTCTCTGTTGCTTAGGATTGTGGTGATAATGACTGGGGTCAGCTGGGGTCCAAGCCGCTGTTCAGGCAGTATGGTGGCAGCAAGGCCAGCAGCAGTAGCAGTGGGACTGCTCAACACTCTCTGAGGTCTGTGGCCACCTTTAGTGGAACACTATATAATTTTTGACCCCCCCAGCATGTAAATACCAATAGCCTGCTATTGTCAGAAAGCTTTACTGAAAGTGTAAATAGTCCCTTAGCACATATTTTGTATATTGTATATATTCTATACAGTGAACACTATGCGAGAACCACATGAGATAACTTTTTACTGCCATACACAAATTACTGGAGAGACAACTGCTCATGGAGAGATGATTAGCATCCCACCGTGTTTTAAGTGGTACACACAAAACTTGAGCTCACCGCAGTAGCAACAGGAGGTGTCTGTGAAATTATTACAGTAGTTTAGTATGTTCTACAGTTAATTTTATGCAGTTATGATTTAATTCCATATCTTTACATTTTTTTACATTTCCCTCAACTGCCAACAATGCCACATATAGTCTATAAGTGTGTGCATAAGTTGGGATAGAGTTTAACTTTTTATAATAGATTGTTGTACAATTTATGGTGGTAAATAAGAGAGACTATTATCTACATATATTTTATGCATTCATATCTATTATGGTTTTGTGGTTTAGATATTAGATGTCCCCGAAAATCTCATATGTGAGACAATGCAAAAAAAGTTTGAAGGTTAAATATTTGGGTTAGAAGAGCTGTAACCCAATCAGTGCATTCATCCACTTGAATCTACTAACTGGATGGTAGCTGTAAGCAGGTAGGGTGTGGTGGGAGGTAATTGGGACTTGCCTTTTGGGTAAATATTTCATCTATGTCAAGGGAAACTGAGAGAATCCAAGTAGCTTTCCTCCACCACATTCATCTGCCACGTTTTGGCTCATCTTGGGCCCTAAAGAATCAAGTTGGCCAACAAAGGACTAAGGCTTTTTAACTGCAAGCCCCCAAGTAAACTTTTCCTCTTCTAAAATTGTTCTTGTCAGGTGTTTTAGTCACCGCAGTGAAAAAGCCAACTTAAAATAATAACATACACTTTTTTCTTATTTTTTTCAATATTTATAGGCCTTGCAGTTCTGCTATGAGTTTTTTTTATCAAGTTGTTGCAAATTTCAAAATACAAATCTTCATATAAAGATGCCTAATCAGGTCCATTTGTGTTGTTCAAGGGTCAAAGGTATATATATATATATATATATATATATATATATATATGTGTGTGTGTGTGTGTGTGTGTGTGTGTGTGTGTGTGTGTTTGTGTGTATGTATACACATGTATATATTTTTATGTTTCCCAATAATTGCTGAATCCTAGCATTCTGTACAGCACTAAATACATGCCATTTAGATATAAAATAGTCAACTGGCTATTGCCATTAAGTCAACCAACTATCAACATATTTTTTTCCCTCTAGAATGAAATGGTTATTTTGACATTATGTCCTATTTCTTAGAATTTTTCACCTTCTTGCTTTATATTTCCAGATAAGAATATAAAAATTATTGCAAAATTGTAATCTATGTGACTCTGTCAGGCAGATACCAGACTTTGACAATGATAAATAGTGCTTATAATATCACCTATAGAGATCCTACTGAGACACATTAAGAATGTAAGCATTTTTAGTGTCAGTATGACTTTCATCTTATACCCTTAGCAAATAGGCAAGAGCAACCAAAAAGATGGGCACTCTGAAATATCATATATTTACCTGATGCTATCCAACAGTTCAATTTAACAAACAATTATTAACTATCTACTGTGTGTGACATGATATCTACAACACCATAGGAGATACAAATGACATGTTCTCAAGCTTACAAATCTCTTTCAGTGGCATAAGGTCTTGATATCATGCAATTTTACTTCATGTTGTTAAATAATTATGCCAAAGATGATATGAGCAAACAAACCTTCTGCAGAAATCTAAAAAGTAGCTTTCCCAGGAAAACCGCATTGTGCCTCATTTGTTGAAGCAGGCCTATCTTCAAACATTCAAAATCCTAAAAAAGGAATTTCAGTGGCCACAGGCATATCAGAGAATCATCTTTTTATTCACAGAACCACAGGATCATAAAATCTCTGCAAAGAGAGAGACTTGGGAGGCACTCAGTCTGATACTTTCAGCTTCATGGTAAAATAAAAATCACCTCAGGTGCTTTCTGTAATATAGATTACAGAATAGATTCTAGGTGGTGGCCCCTAGAGATTGATTCAGCAGGCCTGGGTGGAGTCATGCAATGTGTACTTTATAAAATCTTTCCAGGTGATTCTGCTATTTGGCCAGGCTTGAGAACACAAATCTCACCTTACTCATGGTTCTGTTATGTTAATATGTTCTGCACTACTTTTTCTAACAAGCTGTTGTTCAGTCTGTGCTTTAATGTACATGGGGTGGGACCCTGACTTTTAACAATTGTTATTAGAATGTCTTCTATAATAACAATGTCTTCTATATATCTTTATCTCTATGTGTGCATATATCACGTGTATGTCTACAAATATACAGTTGTGTGTTCATATCTGTCTCCAAAAACAATGCTAAAGTTATACCAGGTCAAAGGCTAAGGCTGTTTTATTTACTATTGTGTAAACTAGCACTTAGCCTAAATCTTAGTGTTTAGGAGGTAGTTATTAAAGTTTATTGACTATATACTGGAGATTCTTCTTATTCTGAGGAACAAGATTCCTCCTTGTTTTGCCTGAAGTCTCCCTTTAACATCAATAAATTCTGCTAGTGTTTATAGTTCCAGGATTCTTTATAAGTCCACTGGTCAGATACAAAACATAGAAACACAAGTAAGGGATACTCCTCCATTCTCAAGACTCTTGATAAATAAATAAATAAATATGTTTATTTATTTATTTTAACCTGGAGAGAAAGAGGAAGATACTTTTTAAAACAAAATAGTAAATACAATATTTAAAATAGGTGTGAAATAAATATGGGGATGGAGAGGAAGGCAATGAACTTAGTTGTGACTGAGCTGGAGGAAAGGGAGGAATGCATGTCAAGAAAAGTAATGGTGAGTCATATCCTGATGCTGAGCACTTGAATCCTTAAATGTGTGCATTCCTTAAAGCAAAACAAGTTGTGTTCCTCATTCATAGGATAATCCTTCAAGTATATACAGAAAGTTTTCTCTCAAACTTTCTCTAGGATGAATACTGTTTACTTACTTCTCATTTATAAATACCATGTAACTCTTATTATATTTGAGTCATGTCAAGTTGATTTACTCTGAATTGGAAAGAAGACTCTCTGAAGGCAAGGAATATAGGACATGCCATTCAAGTGAGAGACCTATAGCTGAACATCAAAGATGCCTACTTAGCATTGTTTCTGTAGTTTAAGTGTGAGTTGCAAGCAAACAATACTGATATGTTGAATATAAATAAAACACAGCCTTTCCCCTCAGCATGCTAAATAAAATTGAAAAATACAATATGGTGAACACTAATGGATTTGAAGTGAGACACTGACAATTGTTAGCTTTTCCATCTTGGCTAACTTTATAGATGGATTTCCACAATTAATAGATATATAAGAATCCTATACATATGCCATGGTAAGCAACTCCTGTTAATTAAGTTGAAGTAAGATGGCTCTAAGCTAATGTGATTATCATAGAAACAATTCTTACCTACCAAAAGCTCTTTCCATTGAGAGGACTGGGGAAATATGGACCTTCCTGAGTAGGCTAAGTGTATCCCATGGTGAAAATTGTAAAATGTCTGGAGATAGGAATGCTAGTTGTAATGGTAAATGTTTTAGTCAGCTTTTACATTGCTGTGAGTAAAGGATCCAACCAGCACTGTTGAGGGCCACAGCCCAGTCGGGATGATGCATGGCATTTTTGCCAGAAGTAGTGGTTGAGAGGTGACTCCAGCGAGCCATTTAGATGACGACTTTTGAGTTCTCGCAGAGTTCCTGTTGAGTTCCGGTTGAGCTCTGGGGTCGGGGGGCGGATTCCTGAAGAGTTCTTGGTTCCGGTGGTGGGAGTTCCGGTTGGTGTGTGGTGTGTTCCTCCGGGAGGATCCCTGTGGGTGGAGTTTGGGAGAGTTCCTGGGGAGTGTGCTGGTAGAGTTCAGAAATAAAGTTTGTTCCTGCTTGAGTGGCTCGTGATTTGTGCCCAGCCAGACTGTGGCACAACACAATTGTAGAGGGCTCATGGTTTCAGAACTCTAAGTCCATAGAAGGCCAGCTCCATTCCTCAGGGCTCTAGGTGAGGCAGAACATCATGTCATGGTGTAAGAGTGTGGCAGGGGGAAATCAGCCCACATGATGATCAGGAAAAAGAGAAAGACTCCACTGGCCAGATACAAAATATACCCAAAGACTTGCCCCAATTCCCACCTCCTCCAGCCATACCCCTCCATGTCAATACCACTCAGTTAATCCCTATCAGAGGATTAATTCACTGATTGGGTTAAGACACTTGCAATCCAATCACTTCTCCTCAAAACCTTCCTGCATTGTCTTACATGTGAGATTTTGGGGGATACCACATCTAAACCATAACAGTAAAATAATATTCTCATTCTAAATTATAGTGTCCATTGTTGTCTAATGGCATAAATTTAGTACAGTACCTTTCTACTCTTAAAAAAAAACCAGAATAACAGACTTTTTAAACTGGAAATAGTACATTCCATTTCTTCAAAGAGATTTGGAAAAATCTTCTGAATGCCTCTGAAAAACTAAATCAACCTCATGTTGTATCCATGCACAGGAAGAGTACAGACCCTCAAGATGATCAAACAAGCCCAACAGCTGCTAAATATCTATTCAAACAGTGCTAGAAAAGCACATATTTGATGAATTTCTCCTGGGAGATTTGTATCTAAAATGAGACTAGAAATCACATTCCCTCCTATAAAGCAACTTTGACAAGCCCCAAACTGGGAATTATGTGTAATTAATGAATGAAATTCACTAAGCTCATTTCCTGAACTTCTATCCACACTACACTCTCTTGGTGGGACTTCACCTGACACTAACAAGTATTTTTTGGGGGAAAAGGGGGTGGGGGGCGGGATTTGAAATGAAAAGAATCTATCAGTTGTTTGTCAAGGCATGAACTTCTTAAAAGGTACAAAATGTATATCTGGTAAGTTTCTTGAGGGTAGGATTCCTTTGGTCTAGGTAATAGTTCATGGTAAGCATTTCACATATATTTATTGCTTGGCTAAATTCAGTTAACTAAATACATCAGTGGCTTTGGTCTCTAATCTAGAGAAATTGTTCATCTGCGAAATGGCTATCTAGGTCATGGCCAGAATAACACTTTGAATTGTATACACATTGATAAATGCTTGTTTTAATATCATTTTTTTATATCTCAAGAGTCATAGTATTTTCTTAAATAAACTGTTTCTTCAGAATAAATTCTATTAAATGAGAGAATTGCACAGATGCTTATGAATTCTAAATTTTATATCAGAAAGATATTAAAATATTGCTGCAAATGATATTCTAGAGTATCAAAATTATAAACAATCCAAACAACACATTACTATTATGATCATTGATGAATTTTTTTTTCTTCCTATTACTGAAACTAAGGCTTTTGGGTTGTCCTAATTGACCAAATTCAATTGGTAATTGATACTATGTCTTCACAAACAGTGTTTCAGTGTAATGCTATTTTATCTGGTCAGTTTCAACAAGGTCACAGAAACTTTTTTGAAGGGAAGTGACATTTGAGATAAAAGGGTTCAGGGAAAATGAGGAGGGAGAAACAATTTTTCTGGTCAAAGAGCTGAAGCTGTAGTTCTGAAAGCATTGTCCAGGGTCCAGCAGAATCAACATCCCCCTGGGAGTTTATTAGACATGTAAATTCTCGGCTCCATCTGTTGAATTAGAAACCCTGGACTGGGAGTCCTGAAGTCTGTATGTTAAGCAGCCCTGCAGGTGATTTTCATATACCCTACTATTAAGAACCACTGGACTAGAAATTGGAATTTTTTTTCTTTATGCAATACTCTAGGATCAATATGAGAAATAACCTGAATCCCGGACTGGATGAGGTTGCCCAAGGAAACAAGATCATAATTGGTTGACAGATTAAATGATATCATAGAGGCTGGGAAAGGACTAAGTTATGATAGACTGAGTAAAATGAAAAAAAATCTACATTAAGTTTTTGAGACTGCGTAGATGTTGAAACTGCTAAAAGCAATTGCAAATACATAAGTTAGCATTTTCAGAAAGAAAATAAATCAGTTTTGGATTTATGGAATTCCAAGTTCCTATAGGTATCTGAGGTTTAGAACCCAGAACTCTCATTATCACGTAGCTGGCCAGCTAGCTGTATGTAAAATTAAACTGTAGCAACTAATATGATATTCTAAGGGAAAAATATAAGAGAATAAAACTGAGAGAAAGCACTCAAATCACACACAAAGAAAAGACCTTTATGGGCATGTTAGACAGAAAAGAGAATCAGAAGAAACATTAGTCTCTGGATTTTCCAAAACTACCGTGAACCTAGTCATCTATTGTCTAAGTACAAAAATCATCTTCAGCTTAGGTAAAAAAACATAACTAAGCTGAAAGAGCTATGTTTTGCATGATTTGGGAGATCTAACTTTTAAAATGATAAATATTTTAAAAGACTACTAAAAATTCTACAGCAGCAATGTTTTTCAAAAAGTTTAATTTAACCTAAAGACAAATTGTGGGAATAAGACATCTACATAATTCCCTTGAAATAATCTTAACAAAAAGCTGATTTAAAGCACAACCTGAAATATTGATAATTTGGGAAAAGAAAAAAAATAATCATATAAAGATAATTCCAAAAGCCCTTACTCCTCTCCTTCCATTGGCATTCAACATCCCCTTTACACTCCCTGGAAATGAGTACTGAATGAGTACTGAATACTTATTAAACTTATCTAATACCCTAAGCTTTGCTAAATTTGCTGGAGATGAACTTACCTTTAAGAAAATCAGTTTATAACAGAATTCCTGCAGTGACCCTTGGCCCTAGAGAAAGTTAGTAAAACACCATTCTCCTGTGTGCTATTTTAAAGCTATGAGTAAATTAAAACCAAACCAAAATCACAATCCCAAAGACAAAATGGTGTATTAATGGTTGGAGAGAGAGGTGAAACTAAGGGATCATTTTATCTTCATGTTGGTTTAGCTGAATGACAATGTCTCTTTTTTTAATCATCATATAGGACATTTTTATAATCTTGACAAAATATGTTTTTGCTTCTGATGATCTAAGCTGCCTTCCTATCCTCTCCATCCCACCTTTATTAACTTCTATGCACACACACACACACACACACACACACATTTTAGCCTGGAGAGGAGGAATAAGATGAATTATCATTTTCCATCAATGTCTCTCTTTTCTCCACAAGTTATGGATAATGATGCCAGAAATGTAATTACTGAAAGAGTTTGGAATGGTTAATTACTGAACTAATCTCAAATATGGTGGTGACTGCAGAACAACAAAACTCACTTTACTTTATAGCTGCCAGAGCCACTCCGAATGTGATAAACATCTTGTGTTTGCAAACCCAGATGCTATACCAAAGGAAGTTTCACGTTCCTTTGGTAGTAAATTACCACAAGGACCTGCTAAATTCAACTCATTCGGATTTTGTAATAAGAGAACCCATTAAACTGGAATAACTTTAAATTTTGACTGTTAAACTAGTATGGAAAGGGAAGGGAAAATAAAAATGGTGCATTGAAGGAGGTGTCTGGAGGATCCTGTTGAATTTCCAGTTTTGAAGCCCAAGATCTGCAAACCTCTTTGCCTTCCTTTGTTCACACTGATCACTGGAGAGCTGGCACGCAAGGGGATTTCATAGCAATTCTTAAACTAAAGCACAGGGCTTTGAGATTGTAGGTCAATACTTCCAGGAAAAAAAAAAATGGACATTTCCAAAAACCCATAGAACTTTTCCGTTTTCCAAAAAAAATCCATAGAACTTTTCCACCGCTTAATTGCCATGACTCCTGGGTGCTCTGCATTTGCTCGCGAGGATTTAGAAGATGTCCCACATCCTTTTTCAATCCATTATCCCTCACTGGCAGATAACCAAACTCTCTACCGGCCTTTGTGCCTCCCTAATGCCAACGACTGTGATTTCTTCCGCCCGCCTATCACGTGGTGGCCCGGTGATCTGTTGCCTCGTCCCCCCCATCCCTTTGTGACGTGAGTGGCTTAGGTCTGAGCCCTGGTGCTGTATGCTCACAAAGGATTGGGGCATAACACACCTGTGTTCAGTGCTCTGGATGCTTCAGGCTGGCTTGGGCTCAGGGCCCCTTGCTCCAACCCCAAGGACTCTTGGAAGGGAGCCCTAATACCTCCATCATTCACCATGGCAAGCCAGTTCTGCCTCCTTCTTGCCCCACGCCTTTCACCCCTGAAAGCCTTGAAGTCGCACTTCAGAGACATCCAAGTTGGCATCTGCCTGGCGATCCAGCGCAGTGACAAGAGGATCCATCTTGCTGTAGTCACAGAGATCAACAGAGAAAAATCTTGGGTCACAGTTGAGTGGATTGAGAAAGGAGTCAAGAAAGGCAAGAAGATCGATCTAGAGTCCATATTCCTGCTGAATCCAGCTCTGGCTTCTGCAGAACATACCACCACGTTGCCTAGGCCCTTGCCCTCATTGACCCTAGTACCCTCCAAGGCCATTGGAGATCAGCGTACATCCCCAAGGTGGATTGTGGTTGCCCCCCAGAAAAATGAAACACCCTCAGGGGACAGCTCGGTCCTGGGGGTCCCCACCAGCCCTTGTCTGATGAAGCGGAAAAAGTCTCCTTGCCTTCGGGAAATCGAGAAATTGCAAAAGCAGAGGGAGAAGCGCAGGCGCCTGCAGTTGGAGATCCGAGCCAGACGCGCCCTCAATGTCAACACCGGAAACCCAAACTTCGAGATCATGCGCATGATCGAAGAGTGCCGCAGACACCTGGACAAAAGCAAGATGTCCATCATGGAGCCCCTGGAAGATCACCGGATCTGTGTCTGCGTGAGGAAGAGACCTCTTAATCAGCGAGAGACCACCATGAAGGACCTGGATATCATCACCATCCCCTCTGACAATGTAGTCATGGTGCACGAGTCCAGGCAGAAGGTGGACCTCACCCGCTACCTGGAGAACCAGACCTTCTGTTTCGACCATGCTTTTGATGACAAGGCCTCCAATGAGTTAGTGTACCAGTTCACTGCCCAGCCACTGGTGGAGTCTATCTTCCGCAAGGGCATGGCCACCTGCTTTGCCTATGGACAAACGGGCAGTGGGAAAACGCACACCATGGGCGGAGCCTTTTCTGGAACGTCTCAAGATTGTTCTAAAGGTATTTACGCCTTGGTAGCGCAAGACGTCTTTCTCTTGCTCAAAAACTCCACTTACGAGAATCTGGATCTCAAAGTCTATGGGACCTTTTTTGAGATTTATGGTGGCAAAGTATATGACTTGTTGAACTGGAAGAAGAAGCTCCAAGTCCTTGAGGATGGTAATCAGCAAATGCAAGTCGTCGGGCTGCAGGAGAAAGAGGTGGGTTCCATGGAGGATGTGCTGAACCTGGTGGAACTGGGAAACGGCTGTCGGACTTCGGGACAAACGTCTGTCAATGCCCACTCATCCAGGAGCCATGCGGTATTCCAGATCATCTTGAAGTCTAGAGGGAAACTGCACGGCAAGTTCTCTCTGGTTGATTTAGCTGGGAACGAGAGGGGAGCAGACACCGCCAAGGCCAATCGCAAGAGGCAGCTGGAAGGGGCGGAGATTAACAAGAGTCTCCTCGCCCTCAAAGAATGCATCAGGGCTTTGGGTCAGAACAAACCTCACACCCCTTTCAGAGCCAGCAAACTCACGCAGGTGCTCCGGGACTCCTTCAAAGGCCAGAACTCTTCCATTTGCATGATCGCTACCATCTCACCAGGGATGACCTCTTGTGAAAACACCCTCAACACTTTAAGATATGCAAACAGAGTGAAAGAATTAGCCCTGGATGTAAGGCCTTACCACCAATGCCTGACTCCCATTAAACATGAGACACCGCCCATGTTTGAAAAGCACATTAGGAATTCAGAAATATCCCTTCAGAGGGAAGAGCTTGTTAAAATATCGTGTATACAGAGTGAGGAGGAGAAACGGAGTGAAGCCATTGCAACACTAGCCACGCCATTAATAAGGGAGGCAGTGACTACATGGAAGGATTCTAGTTCGTGGTGGGAGAGCATCCAGGAGACAGCTAATGGCGTGAACTATGATGTTGACTTTTGCATTGCCCAGTCATTGTCCATTTTGGAGGAGAAAATTGGTATTCTGACTGAGATCCAAAGGAAACTGAAATTATTAAGAGTTGACCTCCAAAACCAAGAGCAAGGTAGAATGAAGCCAAAGGCAAGCCATCAGGACTGACATGATGGCTATAGTGCTGCAGTTTCTACCTCTCTTATACAGGCAAATCTTTTCAAATTATCTAGCATAAAGATCCTCCTGGAGAGCTTAGAACATCTTCAGATATGCTTGTCAGAATTAAGGTCTATCTTCTTCTTCTGCTTTTTTTTTTTTTTTTTTTTTTTAATTTGCTGCTTTCATTCTGTAGGACATCAGTTCTCAACTGGGAATGGTTTTGCCCCCCCTCCCCAACCCCGGGACAATGGGCAATGTCTGGAAACATTTCCATTGTCACAACTAGGGGGGAGGGGAGTAGAGACACTGGCATAGAGTGAGTAGAGGGACCAGAGTCACTGCCAAAGATTTCATGCTGTATGAGGCAGCCTCCCGTGACAAATAATTATGTTTTTGTTTGAAATTATCAATAGTACCAAGGTTGAGAAACCCTGCTGTAGAAGAAACCAGCTTTGATGAAATCAAATACCATAAATTTTCAGGTAGAAAAGCAAAAATCCTGTAAATGAAAGGGATTCGCCTGGAAACAACGCCAAGGGGCTACACAACTGAGTAAAGCCAATGGTACTTGCTTATGAGTCTTTCTCTGTTGCATTGTTGGGTAGATTCAAATGGTTTCTAAGATTGAGTCACTAGGAGGAGAAGGAAAGAGGGATTTTTCTCTGTACCTATCATTGACAGCCTAGAATTGAGAGGAAAAAACAATTTTTTTTTGTCTTTGAGTTGAAATTGCAAATGTGCTCTCTGGGAGAGTTTAAAGAGAGAGAAAAAGAAAGAGGAAGAGAGAGAAAGAGAGAGGGAGATGAGAGAGAGAGAGAGAATAGAGAGAGAAGAGAGAAGGATAGTTTTGCATAAGCAAGGGCTTTTATTTAAATTTGGTGTCTTTAAGCAGTGTTTCTCTTATACTCTTTACCACATTCTTTACACATAAAAAGCCTTTTGGGAGCAGGAAAAAAATAAATGATAGAAAAGTTCCTACATAAGGCAAAACATATTCCATAATTCCACAAAGGCCTCAAAAGAAATATAAGAAACTTTAATGCTTGAGGTCAATTAGATACGTAGTAATTTTTCCTGATTTAAAGATCACCAAAGTTTGTAGTTAAAAAAAGAATGCTAATTTTATATGCAAATATCAAGATGATGAATAGTCTAATACACTAATACACATAGCAAATGATTAATCGATAAATCAGCAAATATTTATGAAACATTGTTAAAAAAAAGGTCTTTTGCCTTCAAATCTATCATTTCCACACTCTTTAAAAACTTATTTTTAAAGTGAAATGATTTGCAAAGAAATCGTTTAGCAGATGAGGGAAATTTAGTTACACAGAATAAAAGTAGTCTCCAAATCACTTACTAATTGTAGCCAGGTATAAGGCAGCATATTTCTTTCAAATTTTTGTCTCTAAGCTGCAAAGATCCCATTGGCACTGTGGATACCTGACATACAACTTGATCACAGTATAGAACAGTAATGTCCTATCAAGAGCTATCAGTGTAAAACAGTCAAGGATCATCATGAACATCTGGTCTTTAGTAATTAATATTTTGGTCTCTAAATATTTTCCCCTCCGCTGCTTCATCTATGTGGGTGAAAGCATAGATTATTAAAAGATATAGCATAATATTTAGCAGAATTTGATCTTTCTATCAATATGAGATTTTTTAAAAATCTTATTTATGATTATATGTAATGAAAAAAAATGAATCTGGCCTAGGTTTCAATGCCTGTCTCATTATATAGATGTCTGTAATTTTAGTCAAGTAATTTAATCCCTCTGAGTTTATTTCTTTCTATATGAAGCAGGACAATTCAGTACCTACTTCAACAGTTTTGTTTTCTCTCTCCTTCCCTCTCATCATTTATGACAATAACTGATGCTATTCTTACCATTGAACTTGTCCTACTTATCTCCATCACCCTACCCCTTCTGCCACACAGATTTGTGTAGCCTACTAGTAATTTCAGCATTGTGATATTGATATTTTTTACTGTAAACAAAGTGTTTGACTAGAGCATAACATGAAGTGCACATATAGCTCATACAATTCAGTAAATGTTTAAAAAGAGAATATACCTACATTATGAATATACACACAAGATACAGAACATAACCAGCATCTCAGGAGCCTTGTTCTTGCTTCATTTCAGTCATCATTCGCTATGTCCAAGTTAATGACTCATCTGACGAAAATCATCTTTTTTTTTTCGTATGAGTAGAGTTACATTCCAGATACACTTAGATCCCTGACTTGCTGCTTTCAACCAAAACCATTTTTGATCTGACCTTTATATTGTTCTGTCGTATTCCACCATATGAATATCCCATTTTATAAATTAAATTTTATTTGGAGCTCTAATGGCACAATTGGTTAGCCCACAGTAATTATATACTGGATTTTTGATAGATAATTTATTTTCAGCATTTAGTAATAATGATACTGTGAACATTTATGCATTTCCAATTAAGTATTCTTAGATGTGCAGTCCCTTGTATTTTCAGCATAATAGATCATGCCAAGGAATTTTCCAAAGGATTTGTAACAACTTTGTACCATCAGAAGGAGTAGTGATGTTTCATTTTGAAATAATTTCTAGTTCCTCAAGTTTGCCTACACTTAGTAATATCATTTTAATTTTTTAAAAACGTTGTGTGTTTCAATGTATGTGGAAAGATTTATCATTATGGTTTCAACTTTTCTGGTAAGAATTATATTGAACATCTTTACATATGCTTACTGATGTTTCAAACATTATCTTTTATTCATTACAAGTGTTTTGGAAATAAGTTTTTCAGATATATAGATTGAACCTATTTTCTCTCAGGTCCTGAATTGCCTTTCTACTCTTTTGATTGAAAATTTACATACTTAATGAAATTCAGGTTATTAATTTTTTAAATGGTTAGACCCTTTTAAGAAATTTCTGTCTACCCCAAATCATGAATCTGTTCTCCTTTGTTGTCTTCTAAAAGCTGGAATTGGTTTCTTTTGTTGTTTGTTTTATTCTGTTTTGTTTTTTTGAGTGTCCCGTGAAGTATAACAATCAAAGTTATTTTTGTATTTAATGTAGATCCTCAAGTGAACCAGGCAATTATTCATCGAGTACCTTATTTGACACTGCAATGCGGTATATCACCATTGTTGATCAGATGACCATAAAGATGCTACTCTTACTTGCTATGTCTGTGCATCAAAACCACATCTATTTTATTTCTTTACAATAGGTTTTGATACATGTTAGTATAAGATCATGTTGTTTTTTTTTAATAAATGTCCCCCAAAGATCCATGTGTGGAAAGCTTTGTCCCTAGTTTGTGCGAGATATGGATCCTCTAAAAGATGGGGCCCAGTAAAAAGTAGGTCATTGGGTGTCACTGTGAAAGGAGTAGTGAGACTCAGGACCCTCACCCCTTTCTCTCATTTCACTCTCCAGCTGCTATGTGATGGATGGCTTCCTCCACTACATCCTCTTGGCCATGTACTCTCTGGCCACAGGCAGGGAGGCAATTGGGCCTAGTGACCATGGACTGAAACTCTGAAACCATTAGACAGAATAAACCTTTCCTCCTCAAAAGTTGACTTATCTCAGGTGTTTCTTTTCAGGAATGGAAAGCTATCAGTTGACTTTTTTCTTCACCTCTGTCATTCTCTGTATTTTTACATTACTAACAAAATATTGGAATCAACTTTCCAGTTTTCATACACATATGTGAGCATTCACAAGCATGTACACACACAATTACTGGTACTCTGGATAATGTTGAGTCAATAAATTAATTTGGTCAGAAATCACAACTTGGAACATGAAATATAGTTTAGTGGCAGAGTACCTACTTAGCATGTGTGAGGCCTTGGGTTTGATCCCTGGTCTCTCTCTCTCTCTCTCTCTCTCTCTCTCTCTCTCTCACACACACACACACACACACACACACACAAAATGACATCTTTACATTTTGAGTCCTCCAACCCATGCAAATGGTATATGCATTTAGTCCTTTGTTAATTAGTTAATTTAGTCCTTTGTTAATTTCTCTCTTTAGTCCTTTGCTAAGTTCTCCCTTTTATCTTTTGTAGTTGTCTGTTTGAGATCTTACATGCCTTTCATTAAAATTATTCAATGTTTTTAAAGCTTACCTAAGCTTTGTCACTTCTATTATTAGGATATTAGGGTGAAACATTTTAAGGGAGAACAATGTAGTCTCGTCGTAATTAATAGTAACCATTGCTGGGTAAAGGGACTATAGGACCATGTTGATGAGAGTCATGTATTGCTTAGCAATGGGAATTCATTCTGAGAAATGCATTGTTCATTTATAATGGTGTCAACATTATAAAGTGTACTTACATATGCCTCAATGAAATAACCTACTTCAGACTCATGCTATATGATATTATAGCCTATTGCCCCTAGAAATGTGTTCAGCACATTATTGTATAGAATACTGTAGGTAATTCTATCATGATGATAAATATTTGTGTATCTAAGCATAGAAAACATACAGTAACTATATGCATAAGAGACTTTAAAATGAAACACCTGGATTGGATTCACCATGAATGGAGCTTTTAGAACTGGAAACTGCTCGAGCCAGGGGCAGGTGCAGTCAATGAATGAATGGTAAACAAATGTTCAGGCTTAGGACACTACTGTCCACTGCTGCAGAATTTACAAACCCTGTGCAGTTTGGCTACAATAAATTTACAAAAAGAATTCTGCAGTAATTAACCTTAGCTTCCTATAGCTTTTTTCTTTGTGATTTTTTAATTTTTTTCACCTTTTTGACTTTTTATAACACTTATTTAAAACACAAACACATTGCACAACTGTACAAAAATATTTTATTTCTTCATATCCTTAGTTAAGCTTTTTTTTTACCATTTTAAATTTTTGTTTGTTTGTTTTATATTTTAATTTTTAAATTTTTAGGTTAAAAAATACAACACAAACATACATTAGCTGAGATCTACCCAGGATCAAGATTATCAATATTGCTGTGGTGCACCTTCACATCTTGCCCCAGTTGGAATATCAATAAAACACTGGGAGCTGTTGTCTCAGTAAGGATGCCTTATGAAATTCCCCCCTGAAGGTCCTGCCTGAGGCGCTCTTAACAGCTAACATTGTTTTATAAATAGAAATAGACTCTGAAATAGCAATAGTAATTGTAATGTATTAAATACCTTAATCAGTAGCATAGTTATTTATTATCAAGGATTATGCACTTGTACAAGCTCTACAGTTACGTAACTGGCAACACAGTTGCTGTGTTACCTCAGCATCACCCAAACACTGGATTAACATGGACTAAGGCATGCTGGTGGACTAAGGCATGCTGGTGGCTAAGATATCAGTAGGCAAGAGGAATTTTTTAGATCTGTTATAATCTCATGGGACTACCATCATTGATCAAAACAGTATAATGGGCACACAACAGTGCATAATTTGCCACCCGAAAGATATTTGTTAGTTATTAGAGGCTTTTCTCAACATAGTATTTGTTTGTCTTTTGCTTGTTTAGAAATTGAGAAATGAAGAAAAGTTCTGAGAGCAATTCACCTACATTTTTAAACTTTTTCAGGAGAACTTGTATAACTTCTTTCAGGAGAATTGTATAGAACCTAGTTGTGATTGAGTGTATAGGTTATACACACACACACACAAATATATAAGAATTGTGTATAAGTATATGTATATATACATATGCATTTATAGTTATATATATTTTCCTAAGAATTCAATTCTTATATCCACATCTGTAGACCACAACTTAAAATCTTTATTTCAGTAAAGAAATTATTACTGACTTTAAGATTTTTTTTTCTGGAATATATATATATATTTTTTTTCCTTGAAATGATGTGAAAACATGCATCAAAAATTTTACATGAATTCAGGAAAATATTATGTAAATGAAAAAAACTCTAAAAATAAATTAATTGGAGTCCACTAAAAGAGAACTGTTGACAGTTTGCACAGATGCCCTGAAGTTAAAAAGGAGGATTGTAAAGTAAATTAACACTTTAACAAGATTGTAGGGAAAATGTCAGAGCTCCTAAACTGAGAAAAATAAATACTTTTAGTACTTTGAAAACATCCATTTACATACAGGAACTTGACATGCTAATTATAAGCTATGCTTATCTATTAATTAAAGTAGATTTTCTCCATTCCTGTGGTGGACAGACTTAAAGTGCTGCATGAGTTTACAATTAATAAAATTTGCCTTTAAAATACCAATCTTAAGATTTCATAGTTGAAAATTTTCCTTCCCACAATTAATGTGTGATACAGAGATTTTTATACTATTAGTCCATTATATTTTATTCAGTAAAATTGTTTTTAACAATCTACATAATAAAACTGTAGGAGATCTAGATAAATATTTATGTGCTGGTTAAATGAATAAATGAATGATTATTTTTTACCGCCATTTGATCACAGATGTAAAATATCATTTTAACAGCAGAAATGGTTTCTAACATGTGCTGCTTAAGAAAAAAAATGTCAAAATTGTCTGTTATTCAAATTGTAGGATATTATCTTCAAAGAAAACCTGTCATTTATGAAGTATTTGTACAATTCTTTTTATTCTCCAAAAAAGCAACTGCTGATAGCAAACCTTAATACATCATTTGCCTGAAATGTGATTTTATTTTCCTATTCAAGGCATTTCCTTTTAATCTTACATAAATGTAATCATAGAAATTAGAAAGAAACAAAAAAAATGACAGAAAGTTTCAATGGCTTAAATAAGATATTAAGCCAAATCAATTGAGGACAAAACTAATACTAGTACAGACAGCCTCTGTTCTGTTTCGCATGAACTTGAATATGAATGAAGTCATGTATAGTCAGAGCTAGAATAGATAGGTGTGAATGATTCTGAATATGGTTTGTTCTCTTGAAAACATATGTTGACATCTGATTGTGATAGTGAAAGTTTGGGGATGTGAGACATTTTAAGAGATGATTAGCTCATTAAGAAGATGATTAGCTCATTAATACAGCTCCAACAGAGAACTGTTACAAAGTTTTGACCCTCCTGTTTTCTCTCTTCCACAACTACCTGTTGGGCCTTTTCACTTTTCCACCATGCTATAACACAGGAATGAAGCCTTTGAATCACCGGATCTTAGACATCCAGCTTCCAGAGTCATGAGCTAAATAAACTTCTTTATAAATTACCCAGTCTCAGGTATTCTGTTATAGCAACAGAAAACAGTAAGACAAAAGGTAACAGCAAAAGGAATGCAATAATCAAGCTGGAAGAAAATACAAGTGGTAATACCCCAAAATAATTGAAAATAAAAGTTACGATATTGTGCTAGTTAACTCATATACTGTGTGCTCAGGCTCATGTATGCCATTTGGTCTGTGAGGAACAGAAGGGAAGTCTTTACTAGGCCACCCTAGAGCAAATTGTTTATTTTATACTCTCTGCACATGGGATTAATGCCAACATTAAAATCAAACAAGCTAAATAAGCAATATTTAAAGATTTGCCTTATATTAGCTATGTGAATTCAAGCAAGTTTGGGCCTTCTATATAATTTCTTTATTTTCTCATTTTTTAAAAAGTTAAAATCATTCATTACACTAATCTTGCAGTGTCATTTTGGAGATTCAACATAAGAAGATTCAATAAAATAAGATATTGATAATCTTCTGTACTAGATGCTAAAGACAGAAACATGGATATATAATTGTCCCTGTTCTTACAGAACTTATAATCTAAATGAGGAGGCAAAGCCTTGAGGTAACAGAAAAGTATTTTAAACTCCTATCCTGGTATGCAGAGTGCTGTGGGAATATAGAAGATAACACTTAATTCAACCACAGGGGCTGGGGAAGTTTTCACAAAAGATGCATCCCTAAACCTGGAATAATGAGTAATGAAGCCTTATAGACTAAAAAGGAAGGATATTCAAAGCAGTAAGTAAACTGAATACTTTGGTATAAGAAAAAGTTTTAAATAAGCAGAAAGCTGGGTCAAGGTTGAATTTCCCACTAAAACTTAGGCTCCTTGAGAGCAATGACACTGTTACTCAGTTTATGTCATTTGCATGTTACCTTGATCCTCAGTAGTTTATAGGTACTTAACACACATGGGGATCATACTTCCAATAATTTCACCTAGCTACAGAAGGAGGAAAAGTATAGCTGTCTAAAGGGAAAAAAAAGAAAATTGAAAAATTGTCATTCTGTTTGATGGGAGAAATGATAATATTCATAATTTGTTGGGTACATGGACACATGGTAGCTTATCTTCAGCATTTGCTTGCATTGGTAAATATGCTGGTCTTGACTCGATTACATCTCTGCACTGACATTCACCTGACCTCAAAATTCCAACTTGACCCCCAAAAGATACTCCCCAGTATAGCTGCCGCCGGTGCAACCCAACCACAGGGCTCCTCCCAGTCCTATGTCACATCTCTGCCATACTGAGCTCTAGAGAAAAACATTTAGCTGCCAGGCAACTTGGTGCACACCCATAATCCCATGGACCCAGGAGGCTAAGGCAGGCAGATCACAAGTGAGAGGCTTTGAGCAAATTAGTGAGAACCTGTCTCAATAAGGGCTGGACATGTGACTCAGTAGTAAAGCACCTCTGGGTTAAATTTCCAGAAAAACTAGAAAGATTTTTTCCTCCCACCCACCAGACATCTGCCTGGAGACTCTCTAGCTTTGGCTTTAACCATTATTTGACCAAATGCAGTTCTCTCTACACTTGTAGAGAATTTACCAGTGTCTAGGAAACCAACCAGGATCATGGGCATAGGCTGTATCACTCCCTGTGTCCTTAACCAGTGAAGGCTTTTACTACCACATTATAGAATATGGCCAAAGTGGTCTAAGACCACACCTGTCCTTCTAGTACCCTCTCTGTGTTCTCCCACTCAATAACCCTTGGGATCTTAATTGGGTAGGCAAGGAGAAAAAATATTTATGGAAGAGCATGGGTCTTATAGGACTATACATTTTAGAAAAAAAAATACTCACCCTCTTATACATCTTCTTTTTAAGACTTTAGTCTTTGTTGTCAGTTCCAAAAGTCTATTTTAACACACAAAAATAGAAAACTTACACAATTCTTTTTCTCAAAAATCTATGTGCCAGCCATCTTCTTTTAAAGGGTATATTCATATAATTTTCTATCTGCTAGGTTAGGAGCTGAGAGTTTAGAAAATTGTGTTCAAAGAGGGAGGGCAGCATAAGAGAAGGGGTGCATGTGTATATGTGAGATATATATATATATATATATATATATATATATATATATATATATATATATATATTTCAATATATTCCTAGACTTTTCCCTTTTACTCATAAGAACTAAAACACTGAGGGAAGAGACCATATTATTTATATCAATATCTATATCCACAGCATCTTCAATAACTTTTGGATGCTGGCTTGAACATAACTAAAATAGTTCTCAATAACACATTTATGAAAATATTTATGGAGAAAAGAGCCAGAGACAGGAACCTGAGGACATGAATATTTAAGAACAAGACAGAGGGAAATTGGTCAATGAAAGGAGATAAAGAAATGAGGTCTGACATGTAGAAGAAAAACCAAGATGGTGGGAATAAGAAGTGTGGTGCAGGAATCCAGGGGAGAGAGAATTTAATCATGATGGGGGACAAAAAAAAAAAAATAAAGCAGGGGTGGAGTAGAATAAAGCCTTAGGAGCACATCAGTGGTTTTGTAGATCATTAATAACCTTCGAGAGGGCAATGGTTTGAAGAGTAAGAGTGCAGCCCGGATGAGTGACAGCACTTCATAAATCCTAAACCATTTTACAAATATAATCAGAACACACCATTTGCTAGATTCCATGAATGGCTGTTGCTCATTCACCAAACTTTCTGAATACATCTATTAACACAACCAACCAGTGTTGTAGCAGAGTATGTTAGAATCAATGGAGAACTTAAAAAAATGAATGTTAACTTTTCTTAAAATTTTTCTTGTATTTTAACCTTACCTTCCTCTGTAATACGCCCCAGGTTTAAAGAATTGCACTGTCATTTAACAATCTCCAAACATTTCCCACTGTTGCTCTAAGGTCATCTTCCTATTGCCAACACCTCAGCAACTTGACCTCAGCTCCTTGAAAAATTCTGCTTTGTTCAGTCAAAATCGGTACAAATTTGAATACGGCCTTGACTCCGAGCCATGAGGTCTGGGATACAATCTATCACTTGACCATCCCTCAGAACTGGCCCTGACTGCATTTCTTTCAATCCTTCTTCTTTCTTGGCTTCTCTATCCCTGATTTCCATTTTTTATAGATTCCCTGTCAATCAAATCAACTTACCAGACATTACATGGACTTAAGATATAATTAATTATAGTCTAAGAGGTTTCTTTCCTTATCTGAGCCCATATTACTCCAATGACATGATTCTAACTCTCCCTGTAATGACACCTAATTGCCAAAACATAAATATGAAGGCATAAAATGAGCAATTTTACATTGGTTATGTTTTAAAAGATTCAGAAAGTAATGGATTGAGTATATTAATTTGTTTCTTAGAGAAAACACCAGACACTAGCAGATATTAATATTTAAAAGATGATGCCGCTGATTGAGATTTTTCTACCAGAACCTTATAACTTATCTGTTTAGCACAAGGATTGTTTATGAAGAAAAATAAACATATGAAATAATTTCAGTTATTTTATTGGCAAAACAGTGACATCTATTGTTCAATGTTATATAAAATGAATTTAAAAATCAAAGGAAATGCCATATTTTATGAAATTAGCTCTAGAACCATGATAACTACTTAAATTTACTGCTTTAAAAGTAAGTGACTTCAAGTTACTTATTTTTTAACATGAAATCAAATCCAACTGATTATTTAGAACTATGAACACATTTAATCATTATTCCAAAGGTCCAGAATCTGTCTAGGTGCTAAAATGAGAGAGGAAGAAATAAGACAATGAAATAAAATCCTTAAAGATGTCTGATTTATTCTTTTTTTAAAATTTTTATTAGTTATTGATGGACTTTTATTTATTTATTAGCTTATATGTGGTGCTGAGAATCAAACCCACTGCCTCACACATGCTAGGCAAGTGCTCTACCACTGAGCCACAACCCCAGCCCGTCTGTGTTATTCTATAGCATAATTTTGTAGAAGTTTTCACCTCATAAACCAGCCAACATATATTATTAAAATCCATGAAAAGCCCAAACTAGATTCTAAACCTAGGTAAGTTTCTGTTCTCGACTTGTGTTGTTAACTAAATGTATGAATGTAGATAAGTTGTTTACCGCCTTGGCAACCTTATTAATTAACAAAAGTATGAAACTTGACCAGAAGGTGGTCCAAGTCCTTCTAGCTCTTATTTTTGCATAAAGTGATGTTTATCACCATAAGTTGGAAACAAACATTTTATAGGTCTGACAATAACAAGTGTCCATGAGGGCACAGAGGAACTGAAAAATTTTAACACTTCTGATGTGAGTGTAAAACCACACACTCCATTTGAAAAGCATTTTGCAATAGCTTGTACATTTTCAGATAAACATACCTCATTATTCTGCATTTCCTTACATGTCCACAAGAACTGTATCATTGCAAAGTTGAAAAATTCAGAGTCAATCAACTACTACAGGAGAATGGAATAGATCTTGTGTACATACCTACTGATGCACTTTACAAAATAGACATAAAATGATTGAATTAGAGTAGGGTCTACCAACATGAGTAAATCTCAGGCAAACAATGTACATAAAAGAAGCAAGTTCTAGAATATGTGCCAAATGATCTTTTATTTCATGTAAAAAAAAATCTTCACAATAATTTTATTCATTAATTCTGAACATATTGTACATTTTACAAAGCATAAAATTTTCAGGAGAATAAAAAAACACCAACTTCAGCCTCTGAAAATACAGGGAAGTGACCATGATGAGGGAGGGGGTGGGCACATGGGACTTGAACTGCAACTGAAATATATCCTATTTTTTTAAAAAAAGGATCAAACATGAAGCGAAATAAAACAACATTAGTAGTTGTTTAAGAATTATAGGCACATGAATTATCAATGATTATACGTTTTGTATGTTTGAGATATTTTATAATTCTTGCTAAAAACAAAATTCTAGTTCTAAACCTCACAGAAAAGCAAGTAAACCTGTATATAAAGATATATGTGTGTGTGTGTGTGTGTGTGTATATATATATATATATAAAATTGATGTGACTTAGATGTAAAATGGTTAATTTTATAAGAATTGAATATGACTTTTTTAAAAGAAATTACTGTTCAATTTAATGAAAATAATTATACTTATGGTCACATGTGACTACCCCATTAATATTAATTCTTTTATCATCAACCTACAACAAAAGAAGCAAGGACCCCAGAGTAAGACTTGTAAAGAAATTTGAACATGACATTGTAAACATTTTCTAGAATGTGATATGGCAGATGATGGTTCTATCAGAAAACCAAACGCTGATGTGACTTCAAAGAGCTTCTCAGCAGTGACTCAGTCTAGATGGTAGATGGTTGCTTTTCCAGAAGCGCTGAAGATTGCTAATGGAGAAGGAAAAGTTGGATGACTCCTATTGTTACCTAGTCTTGACTCCTGGAAGCAGCATTTTTCTTCCTACACTAAGAAGACTGTATTTTAACTTTCTAAAATTACAAAAAAATTTGATTTACCAGTTTGATACTGATATTTCCAAGGGAAAGTCAGCCCTTAAAAATGTAACAATTAGCAAAACTTTAGAGAGTAACAATAAAACAAGCTTTTCCTTCATCTCAGGGCTCGCTTAGAGCTCTCTCTTTTATGCAATCTACACAGTCATGAGTTCAACAAGTAGTTTGGGGATTCTGTTACATGACATCACTCAGGTGAGCATTCATTGGCTCTTCATTGCCTTGTTAAAAAATACCATAAAAATATTTGGGGTTTATTTATGTAAGGAGAGTGGGAGATGTCAGGGTGGTTATGCAATCTAGGATAGGTCCCAATAGAGTGGGTGAGAGGCCAAGATGTAGCCCCTAGAATTCACTCCCAAGCCATCTTCTCCCTCACTCCCAGCCTCTTGACTGCACTTCCCTTTCACCAATCCCTTAATCAAGTAGGAAGGCTGACTGCGGCTTTTTGCTCAGATACATATGTGAGTGAACATGCCAAGGGTACCAATTTTGTCTGGGATCATGTGAAGGAAACTTCTCAAGATCTCATAACATCTCACCTCTTCTGAGTCAGTAGGTCAAGGGAACACGAGAAAGACAGAAGAGAGGGAGACTCCAAGGTCAAGTCCCCATGGGCAAGCATGGGGTACAGAACACTTAAGATCAGAAGCCAGGAGAGTGCAAATTCAAAGCACAAGGGTGTATGCAGTTTCTAGTCCCTTCTCCCATCCTCCAAGATTACTTGCTTGCTATTATTTTTTAATAATTTTTTTTTCATTTTTTAGTTTTACATGGACACAATAGCTTTATTTTATTTATTTACTTTTATGTGGAGCTGAAGATCGAACCCAGTGCCTCAAACATGGTAGGCAAATGCTCTACCACTGAGCCACAACCTCAGCCCACCTGTGTGCTATTTTAAAAATTTACCATTCATGGGTGGGGGATGTGGCTCAAGCAGTAGCGCGCTCACCTGGCATACGCAGGGCCCTGGGTTCGATCCTCAGCACCCCATAAAAATAAAGATGTTGTGTCCACCGAAAACTAAAAAATAAATACTAAAAAATTCTCTCTCTCTTAAAAAAAATTACCATTCACTTTTGCTTATTCAAACCTTGTGAGTTTTATTAATAATAAATATTGAGTATATATAAATTTAATTTTGCTAATGTAATATATTACAATTAATTTATTGGCATAAAATCACAAATTTATTATTTATAGGTCAAATGTCCTCTCATTTGAGAACTGAGTTTGTATGGATGTATTGTATGGATGACTTCTTCACATCCTCTGAAAATTAATTCCTAAATTTCCAAGTTTGAATTACTCTTATATGTGTTGTCATAACATCATGTGCATCAAAATACATATGCCATATAATTTGTTTATTTTTTTACAGGTGGTATCTCACTCAAGAATCAAAGCCTATATCACAGGACAGGAGCCAGATCCTTAAATATTTTCAATTTTTATTACATATTTGCTTTTTCTGAGATCACAAATATTTACATATACATCCTGGAATAATTTCTATATATGATCTCTCAAGCTATTAAGATACAAACATAATTAAAATTGCAATAGCTAAGATAAATGATACTGACAAGAATAGAGAATACTTTTTTACAATGTTATGCTTCAAATTATAGTAAATTTTAGATTGAAAATCTAAATAATAAATTTTCTACCATGAATTTCTTATTTTGTTATGTTTTCAAAATTATTATATACATAAATAATTGCAAATATGTTTTATCTTCAAAACATGAAAAAAAGGAAGTGATTTTATGCATGAGCACATCAAAGTTTGAGTTAAAATCATTAAAAATAAGAATGTTGGTCTAGTCAACAATTTTCTAGAGCAAAAATATGTTAAATTTTATCACAGAATTTCTTTTAGACTGTTCTCTGTTATATGTAAAGTGAGGAAGAGAAATTTATCTAACCAATATTTTTTTACTGAAATTTTGCTTCTAAAATAAGTAAGCAATTTAATGGATTTTTAAAAAAATAATTTAGTGTTGAAACAAGTGGTTTTTCAACTGAGTGTTTTATAGTTTAATTGTTTGTTTTTGAATCATTAAACACATGCTGATTGACCATGATAACAATCAAATTAACAAAACAGCTGCAAATGTTAGTTTTAGCCATAATATGTCTCTTTTGAGCCCATTTAAATTCACACCTATTGAAGAACTGAAAATTTGATTTTCAGATTTTCCCAATAAAACTAAATTCTAACCTTGAGGATAGTAGGCTATTATAATGAAGCAAAGTGATTGCCAGAGGCAATAATAAGATTATCATACAAGACAATATTGTGTATGTAGAATAGGTGCGAATAATTATAGAATGCATCTATTCCAAAAACATGTCACAGTTACAATCTATTGCTCAAGTTTTCCCTACTAATGCAAGAAAAAACAATGTCCTTAGTCTTTCATCTTGTTTGTGGCAACCAAAAAAACAAGAGTCTAAAATTTAAGTTAAAGGAAAAAAAAAAAACTTTACCAAACGAAGGTCACAATTTCATATTATTTCTCCTTATTATCATAGGGTCAAACAGAATTGGTTGCAGAGGCAATATTGCTGTCATCAAAACCTGAGTTCTTGACTTCTACTGAGTTCTTGCTTTTTTATCATGTAAAAGGTATAGGTAATTTATTCTCACAATGTTTTCTATTGTTAATTCTTTTATTAAATTTGGGGCATTGGAAAAGATTATAAATTAACCTTGAAAATCCTACAAGAATTTTTAAGAGAAGCATTTTATATTAACATTTTAAAATTACATTTTTATGTGTCACATTTCATCTCACTAATCAGAGTTAGTTAGTGGTTTACTTGGGGTACCCAGACTCAGACTTGAAATGAGGTTTTGTATACAAATTAAAATAGTATAAAAGATCTAGAAATGTAGATCAAGTAAGGAAAGAAAACCAAGCAAACATATATGTCAGAAAAAAAGAAGAAGAGTTGATAGCTATAACTTTATTCATAGGGAAGATGTATTAGGATTCTCTAGAGGAACAGAATCAACAGGAAGTATAATTATAAAAGGGGGACTTATTAGGTTGGCTTATGTGACCAGAAGCTGGATAGTCCACAGTGGCCATCTGCAGGGTGGAGAGCTAGAAGAACCAGTAGCTGCACACTCCAAGAGGCTGAAGCTCCAGAACAAGAGGGATCAATGGCGCTACCCTAGCCCAAGACTGAAGGCTTCTGGAGAATCCACTTTGGAAAAGTGAAGAAGTGAGAGTCTGATATCCTCAGATGATCACAGCAGCAATCAAGAATCTGTCTAGAAGAATGAAACTTACATCTACTTCTGCTTCTTTGTTCTTCCAACTTTTATTCCATTTTACTCCATCCAAGCCATTATCTTATTGAACAGTGCTGCCCGCACTTAGGGAGGGTCTCCATTTCAGTTGGCTATCCCACATGCCAATCATTCCTAGATACACCCTCACTGACATACCCATAAAACCTCTTAATCCAATCAAATTGACAATCCAAATTAACCATTACAGAAAAAATCTACTGATCTGAGATGAGGAATCTGAGTTTCCATATTTCTTTTGCCTTCAGACATTGACTAGGCAGCTCCAAGAAAAACATAATTTCTGTCTCTTTTCTTTGCAGAGAATATGAGCTTCAGTAGCCTAAAGGTATTCATTTGCTGGGTTGGAAGGATGTCACAAGAATAGTAGGGGGAAAACAGTGATCCAAAAGATATGAGCAGAGCACAGATATTTTGCACCACAGTCAGGTGTTACTATCTCACTTTCAAAGGTGAGAAAAGTAAGATTAGAAAGAAAACATGAAACATGCATAAGGTCATATATACACCATTTTAATATCATAGAATAATTTCACTAGTTTAAACATTTTGTTTGCTCTACCATTTACCACCACATACCTCAAATCTCTGGCAATTACCACTCTTTACTATATTTATAGTTTTTTTGTTTGTTTGTTTGTTTTTTTACTTATGAGTTATGAAGAGATCCACCCCCAAAGCTAATGTGTGAGACAATGCAAGAATGTTCAGAGGTGAAAAGATTGTATATTTGAGAGTTGAAACCTAATCAGCAGATTATTCCACTGATGGAGTAACTGGGAGGTAACTGTAAGCATGTGAGTTGTGTCTGGAGGCAGTAGATAACTGGGGTATATACTTTGTCCCCGGTGAGTAGAGCTCTTTCTCTCTGATTCCTGGTCGACACATCCTCTCCTACATTTTTCTCCCATGATATTTTGCCACATCTTGGGCCCAGAGATATAGAGTAGGCTGACCATGGACTGAACCTCCAAATCCATGAAGCAAAATAAACTTTCCCTCCTCTAAATTGTTCTTGTAAGGTATTTTGGTTATAGCAACTCAAAAGCTAACTAAAAACAGATATTGGTACCGAGAAGTGGGGTCATTGCTGTTACTGACCTGACCATGTGATTCAGAAGACTTTGGAGCTCATTGAAGGAAATTTGAAAAGTTTAGAGATGCAAACTGAAAAATCTTTAGAATATTATAAATAGAGCTTAGTGGGCCATTCTGATGGGAGTTCAGAAGACTAGAATTTTGATAGGACTATGGACAGTAAAGACTGGGTCCATGAGGTTTCAGAGGAGAAGGAATCTATTAGAAATTGAAATAGAGTCCATTTGTGTTATGTGCTGGCAAAAAGATGTTATATTTTGTCCTTTTCCTGAGACACTTGTAAGGTTGAGTTTAAAGGTGTACTAATTAATTTGCCTGAGAAAATTTCAATGCAGCACATTATTCAGGCACCAGCATGGACATTGCTGGCAGTTTTTAGCCAAGATTGCCGTGATAATCAGGAGCAAAAGACAAAGAAGAAATATTTGAAAAACTTGCAATTTGGTGAGTAAAATCAAGGCCAAGGAACTTGTGATTATTAAAAATATTATATCCACTAGAGAGCTGCTAAGTATTTTATCCAGGCTTGAAGGTATCTCAGGAATTGGCAAAATCATTCTGGATTTTGGCTCAAGGATGGAACAGTAAAAATTCCTTTGAAAAGAGAACTTGGGGGCAATCTGCTTACCCAGGGGTGCCTGGGGAGTTTTTTTCACCATAGTTTGCTACTCAGGTACTCCGAGGCTACTGCTTGTACAATCCCAGGAGGATTGGCTACTGCTTGAGATGGTGGCAGACCTTGTCATCAACCACAAGGTGCTTGTCCTGCAGGAATGCAGGATATATGAGTTAGGGGGTCATGGAGGCTTCGGTGCAGCAGGGTCATAGTCCCTGTGGGCTGCCCCTGAGACGATGATGTCTGAAGATGTAGAAAGCAAGCCAAAGTTGCAGTGAGACCCATGAGAGTGTGAGATACAAGTAAAGTGAGATATCTGCTGAGGAAAGCCACAGAAATAAAGCAGAGACAAAGAAAGGAAAAGGCCATGAAGGCTGTAAACAGAAAGGCCATAGGGTTGTAACTATGGAAGCCCTTTGGAGAGAAGATCATAATGCAATGTACCCCAGCTGTTGGACCTGAAACTATAGGATCTATTTGTTCAGCTGGATTTTGCTCTTCCTTTGGTCTGATCCCTATTTCTATGCCCCAATTTTCTCCCTTGTGGAAGGGAACTGCTTGCCCTGTGCCATTATGTATTGGAGATATACATTAGTGTTGCTCTTTATGGGGGAAAACGCCCATGAATTTGCCCTGAGTCTGAGGTGAGATTGTGGACATAGACTATCAGGCAATGATGGAACTGTTAAGACTATGGGAACTTTTGAAAATGGATTAAATGTATTTTGCATTGTGAGATGGGTAGGAGTTTGGGAGACCAACAGCAGAATTTATGGTTTAGATATGAGGTGTTGTCCAAACACTCATGTATGAAACAATGCAAGAATGTTCAGGCCAGGTATGATGGTGCAGGCCTGTAATCCCAGGGGCTCAGGAAGCTGAGGCAGGAGGATCGAGAGTTCAAAGCCAGCCTCAGCAACTGATCAAGGCCCTAAGTAACTCAGCAAGATCCTGTCTCTAAATAAAATATTAAAAAGGGCTGGGGATTAAGTGTTTAAGCGCCCCCTGGTTCAATCCCTGGTACTAAAAAAAAATAAAAAGAATGTTCAGAGGTTAAATGATTAGATTATGAGACTTGTGATCTAATCTGTGGATTGACTGGGTTTTTACTATAGGCAGGTAGAGTCTGGCTAGAGGAAGCAGGTCACTGGGGGGGGTGTAACTTTTGAGTTTATATTTTTTCCCCTGATAAGCAGAACCCTCTCTTCACTTCCTGGATGCCAATCCTGAGCCTCTTTCCTCTGGCACACGCTTCCATCTGCCTCACCTTGTCCCAGGCTCTGGAGTCAGCCTCTGAAACTATGAGGCAAAATAAACTTTCCCTCTTCTAAACTGTTCTTGTCATGTGTTTTTGTCAAAGCTATGCAAAAGTTAATTAAAACAGTTTTCCAGAACATCATATAGGTAGAATCTTACCGTATGTGAATTGCACAATAGAAAAGTTAATACTAACATAAAGGAATTTTAGTTAGCAATGACATATTAATACTGGTTCATCAATTATAACAAAGTAGCTCACTAATGCAAGATAGAAGTAAAAAGAAAACCTTAAGCAAGGAAGAGGGATAAATAAGAAGCCTATACTAACTGCTCAATTTTCTGTAAACCTGAAATTGCTCTAAAAGTATAGTCCATTAATTCAGGAAAGCATAAGCAATACAATTTACATACAGCCATACACAGGTAAAGATGTAAAACTGAGATTATATATGACCCTGGCTAAAAATCCAAATTGTCCTCAGTCTTTGTCCATTACATCATACTATGCAATAGTATTATTTGTTAATAATTAACATGTAATGTTTTGATAAAATATGAGCTGATATTTTTTAGCATTCTATGCATTTATGATTACTTTGAATATTTTATTTCTCTGTGTTATTATTCATTATAATTTTATAACCAATAAAGCCAGAGGCCAAAAACCAAGAATTGTGGCATATAATATAAATCAATGTATCAGGCCAGCACTGAGACAAAAGTAAAGAAGGTGACCAGGGGAATTACCCCTGTCTGAAGGAAGCAGCCACTTCTCAGCCCCAGATTACAGTTGCCACAGGAATATTTTTCATACTCAGATGAAAATGATAATGTTTTATACACAGTCTTCTAAAAGTACTGGCAATTGACCCAATTTGTTTTAACACTGAAAGCCAATGTACTTCATGTCAGAAATCACGCACACACACATACAAACACACACACACATGTACACACACACACACAGCACACACACACCATGTTCTTGTTGCCAGTGAACTGTCTGTCACTTTATTCCTTATATATGCCAGTATGGTTTTTGGTACGATTTTAAGTATATGTCTCAGCTAAAGTCAGTCAAATTAAAACAATTTAAAATCATGATGGTAGCCAAAAAATGAAAAATATATATTATGTATAAAAATATATATTATGTATAATATGTGTGTCTATTATATATTATACAATTTATATATATATATATATAGATAGATAGATAGATAGATAGATATAGAGAGAGAGAGTTCTGGGGCTTGCATTGTGGTCTTGAGCTTGGGATGCCTGAACTAAGGTTAAGACTTCCATGAACTATAACGCTTTTTCAATTCAATCACAAATAATTGGTTATTTTCAATGCAAATGAGTCCCATTTTTGGTTTTGAATGTTGGACTAAACCTGAACAAAAGTGAAAGAACATCTCAAAATACTTTACATTTGTTCTAAATATTTTCAAAGTGAATCCACTCTGCATAAAGCAATGACTCACAACCTCAAGAACCCCATGTCATCATTAAAAAAGTCTTTTTTTTCACATCACTTCTATTATTATGAAATAAGATTTCATAATATGTTTCACATCAATACACAAAAATTTTGATAAAATCCGTCAATCATCTCAAGCTGATAAAGCTACAAACTATAACATTAAGGAGAAAAAACAGAAAGACAATTTAAAATTAAATAACATATTTCTAAGTGCTTTCACATGATAATACTAGTAATATGCCTGCATCTATGGAATGATGTCAGCTACTAGTGAGGAAGAAGAAAATTTTTAGTATTGGTGATCTAAATATCAAAAATGCATTGTTCTCAAGAAAATATCTTTCAAATTAGAAAACAGTTCTTGGTATAAGTTCCAGAAACACAAATAAAACAAATTCTTTTTTTATTTATATGAATTTCGAATGTTTGTGAAATGCAACATACACATTTAAAAATGGGCAAAAATATCTAAAAAAAAAGTGATGATATAGACTCTGTAAAGTGATATAGATTCTGGGATCAGAGGGTCATTGAAAAGGTTTTAAACATAATGACCATTGGAACATTTTGCAAGTCACACAGAATGTGAGAAAATTCTTAATCTGTTGACCATCTCTTGTATTAACAGGATTCCAGCATCTATGGTCCCAGTATTAAATTAAATACTTCAGTGTCCCAATTATAGTGCTAATCCAAGATATTACAAATTCTTCACTTAAGATCAACATTTCCTATTGAGACCCAATGTTCTAAAGTTATCATGAAGACAGAAGCCAAATGCTTAAACTAACACACAGCATGGAGTGAAACAAATGAAAAAGAGCTCATTTCTTTCAAATGTTAACTAACATGGTACCTGGAAGAAAGTACAGTTTTACAACAAACATCAGCCAAAGCGGACCAGCCCCCAGCAAAGAGCAAATTAATTGGCTATTAATGTGCTGCTCTGTCAATCACCTCAAGCTGATAAAGCTACAAACTAAAATAATCTTTATGACTGTGGCCATCATACATGATGGTTGTTAACTTAGGGTCAAGGTGAATTTGGTCAATGTTTGTATTCTATTCAAACACTTTCATTTATAGCTCTGACATGTGCCACTTTTTTTTTGATTCAGAGATTTCCCACTAGCCTCTTTAACTGAGGCTGTCATGACTAAATGGTCAAGATGGATTTTACAGAAAAAAAATGAAGTCTTTGATTTTAACATTTTGAAGAGGTTACATAATGACACCATCAATTTATATGTGAGCACAGGACTAGAAATCAAGAAGAGCTCAGATTTTTAAAACAACTTCCAGGCATTGATATACTCAGTAAAAGTTGAATAAATATCTATATTCATCATTTTCTATCAAAAAATTTTGAACAAATATGAAAAACATTTCTAATATATTATAATAATGTGATCTATAAAATTTGAAGCAGGACTATGGTTTTAAATTCTTAATAGAATTACTTCAATTGCAAAACTATATAAGTATAAAAACATTGAAAAAATGAAAAATGTGATTTCTTAAATTTACCAAAAACAACATGGAAAACCACAAATGTATTCTCAAATTATATTGATTGCAAAAAGGCAATCATTGTTGAACCAAACAAAATCATAATAAAATTATTAATAGCCAAAGGGGTAAATTATATCTAACCTAATTGTCATAAGATTCAATAGCCATAGAACATCAAAGACATGAGTTAGACCAGTTGGGAAATGGACTGGAATCTTCATATTACAATTTCTGTGAGGAAATACAATGAGTGAAGGCTTTGATGCCTGAGAAGAGAAATTAGTACATGAGCAAATGTATTAGTTTGTCACATATAGAGTAAGTAGGTGTTCCAATTTTGTTTCTCAGTCTTCTTCAGATTTAACAAACATAATATATTTCTTTGGTCGGCTGATGATTCTTAGAAATAAATGAGAAACTGAAAGGTCAAGATTCTAATCTTTACTCAGCTGACATATGCAGTCTCAGCTAAGTCATTTAATAAATCTGGTTACCAAAGTGCAGTTAATTATTTTTAACCATCTTTATTAATAATATTTCAAATAGTTTCACTGAAAGTTATACAAAGTAACTATAGCTTTATTGCCTCTCATGTACATGTATATAAAGAGACTATTATTTTCATTAAAATATTATTTAAAGTGGCTTCTTGAAAAATAGTTAGATAAAATTTTCAGTAACTACTCTTAGATGTACAAAATAATTATTTTTTTCTAGAAAATTTTCCCTAACATAGGTGGGTAGAAATTCCTTTCATTGTTGAGCAAACTGTGAAAGATAATATGTTGTATACCTAGCAGGAATATACATGTTACTTGGATATGTGAATATAGAGGGAGTTATACTGTATAAGATTGAAAAAGTGTGAAGAAATCATTCAGTGGCAGTAGGTGCCCTTGAATATTTAAAAGTAGGAGAGTGTCAGGAAGAAAAATTTGTGTTTCCCACACTACTCTGAGAAATTAGGACTCTAAAGGACCATGCTATCATAATGGAAAGAAAGGTAGGCATTCTAGTAATATGGTAAAAAAAATGCAAATTATTTGTTACCATGTGCCTTTTGTAGTCCTTTTATGGAAGGTAATATCAGGGAAATACAAAAGGACTCAAAGGCATGTTTTTATTTCAAACACCGTCTACAAACTTTAAAATTTACAAATCCTACAAGTTTGATGCCCTCTTCAACATAAAAACAGGAAAACACCTACCTTAATGCTGTGTTTTTCCAGAATCTCTAGAAATCTTCTTTGCCTTTTTCAGTAGCAGAAAGTCTCCATCCATGTGCTTCATGCAAACACTATATGATTTTTTGCATTTGTTTATCCAATTTTCCATGAGCTTGATCTGAATAGCTATCTAATTTATTCTCTGAGGATAAAGTAAAACAGCTTGTCTCTTCGCAGAAAATATGTGGACTGAATTATTTATTTCTAACTTCTTAAGAAGCTTATAAAATGCAGGATGAAAGGTCAAGATTAATTAAGAAAAATGGTGTGAATTCCTACAGAAGAAATGTATGTTAATTGGCAAAAAACTATGGTAGCCATCGCCCTATTGATATTCAACAAAACTAGACTGGACCAAAAAAATGAAAAGTCTTATTTTGAACAAGTTGTGGGTTGTGATAGTGTTGATTTTAGTGTTGGAGTGCATGTGATTTTTGGATAATATTTTTTCTCAGAAGTGGTCCTCACTGACAGTTGTCGAAGGTAATGGAAAGTCACTCCAGATGCAGGACCATTAAGAGAGGCAGGGTTGGAAGGAGAATTACAGGATTAGGAAAGTTGTAGCCACACCTCATAACTCTTGTGTTCTCTAAATAATGCATGTTTAATGATCGTACCTTTTATCCTAAGGAGAGCTCATCCTGGCTTCCCATCCTTCAGAAGCCAGCATTTGTGCTGACTGCTGCTCGTTGTGTTAATGCATGTGGTAAAGACTGAGGACTGATCTAGGAATCACTCTCCCTTGATTAGTATCTACTTTTTCTTCTCTGTCATCACTTGTTCGGAGTGCATGTGAACTTGAATGTGTTACATTACTGCCTCAAAGATGACATATTCCAAATAAACCCTATAATCTTGCTCACCAAGATAAATTTTCTCCTGCATTCTGAAGCCATTTATTTCTTTTCAATAAATATCTCTTTGCCAGATATTGTTCAAGAGTAGTAAGATCAATGAAGCCAAACATGCAGGTCAACTGTTCTTAGGGAATTTATGACCAAATAGGGAGGGACAGGCATGTAAATAAATGCAGTTCAGTACACAACAGAAATGTAGAAGAAGGGTTTGACTCTTCCAGCCTTTCAGTCCCTTGGTAATTTTCTTTTCAATGTTAGTTCTCTAGAACTAGTTCACTAGAATGGATATAAGTTCTCAAAGAGCAGACACCACGGTGGGTGAATGAACGTAGTCAGTATTCAGTAAGTACTTATTGAACAAACTTGCTGAGTATGTGGATTAATGACTATGATCCTGGGGGTGCGGAGTAAATATTTGTTAAATGAATAATGGTTCTGATAGAAATAAGTTCTCTTTACTTTCTGCTTAGATTATTGTAGATTATCCTTAATCCCAATCTTTCTTTTCCAAAATATAAGGATAAGATAATTGAATGCATTGCTCCTAAACCACTAGCATAAATACAGGTGTGTGTAAACTTTTTTTGTTACAGAAAAGTTACTTAGTTGTTATGTTTATGTCTAAAAATGTCCCAGAAGAGCCTATGATGGGCTTATGAGAGCAGGAATCTGAAAAGTGCATTAATTCATTTGATGGATAATTTGAATGGACTACTGAGTGACAACCATAGTAAGGGGGTCATGGAGGACCTGGAGGAAGTAGGTCCTTGGAGGTCCTATCTTGTCCCTGGATCCTCTCATTCTCTCTGCTTCCTGGGAAGCCATGAACTGAGCTGCTTTCCTCTGTTCACATCTTCAGCTGTGATGTTGTATCTCACCTCAGGCTCAGAGCAAGGGAGTCAGACTGAGATCTATGAAACTGTTGAGTCCAAAAGAAACATGTCCTCCTCTAAGTTATTCTTGTCAGGTATTTTGGTCACTGTGATAAAGAGCTGGCTAACATGTTGGTCTCCTCTATGTTCTGGTCCCTAAGGTCTCTTTTGTGGCTACTCAACTCTGCCATTGTGTTGCAAAAGTAGCTATAGAGAACTGAACCGGATTTAAAGACAGGTAGTTAGTGTAGCTAGGTAAATCAGGTCTAATATTGATTGGGTCTGATAGAGAAAATAGGAGTCTGATTTGAATCCTGGAAATCAGAAACTGTACCTCAGAGATTGAAATGTTAATGTCCCCAAAGCCCAGCCTATACTGCCCATCCTTAAGAACTGTTAATGAAGCAACTTCTAGTAAATAGGGAAGCCCTAATTAATTCGCCCTGGGCCCCCTTCCTGCCAGGATCACAACCTACCCCCTGCCCCACCTGTTTCCTACCTTTTGGCCTTCCCACCTGCATCCCTCATCACATATGCAGGATGAAGGGAAATAAACAAGATAAAGGAGAGGAATGTAGAGGGAAAAAGAAAACTTTAGATATAAAAGGAATGGTACTTCCTCATCCCTTGGATTCTGCCTTTTGGGTCCCTGTCTTCCTCCAGGGAGAAGTCTGTTCTACTATCCTTTCAATAATACCTCTTACTTTCTACTCTACACTTGCTTCAGTGTGCTTCTCTGGTGTTATACTTCAGCATTCAGGAAAGAAGGATTCAGCAAGGTAACCAATAACCAGCGGTATCATATTGTGAAAAAAAAAAATGAGTGAGCTCCATTGTGTCCCACACAACAAAGTTATTTACAAAAATAGGCAGTAGGTCTCATTTGGCTGTAGCTTGCTGATCTCTGATTTAATAGCTATTCTAAAGTTCACAGAGCATTTCTATATGAACTTTATATTTGCATGATAGCATTATAGGGTTTTGTCCAGCTATTTAAAAAAAGGGATAGTTCTCCTTATATGTATAAGGAATTGAGTTATGTACCAGGGGATAGAAAAGTAATAAGACAAAAATCTGTGACCTAGTAGAACAACCCTTAGTCAAATCTAAGGCAAGCCTGTAAATAGATAGTTCCCTCTCAGAGAAATAAGCATCATATTAATAGTATCATAGAACTAAGAGAACAGAGAATAGATGATTATATTGTCCTTATTTTGTACTACAATTCTACTTAGTTCCCCAATAAGAACTCATTAGAACTGTCAAGAGAAAATAAATCAAACCTCAAATTCCACTGTTCCCAAGGAGCTTACTTGTAATTTAAATTGTATTTTTGGTGCTAGTGTAATTTTTCCAAACTGATAGCTGGTGGAAACAGCCTGCTCCCATTTTCTCCACCTCAATACTTGTGGGAAAAATCACACTCAGACCTAGCATTTGGAATGAAGCTTGCACCTTGCTCCTGAACATGTAAATGTAGCATCAAGGGTGTGAAGTTCAGAATCAAAGCAATCTGAATTCAAATTCTATCTCTCATATCCTGTTAATATAGCAAAGTTGGGGGCACATAATTCATCCTCAAAGTCTTCATCTATAAAACGAAAATAGCATTTATTTTAGAGGAATCAATGAGAATTAAATGAAACAAAATTATCAAGTACCTGTAATTTTGCAGGCACTTAATACCTACTGGTTCTCCTTATTGCCACCTATAGCTTAAACATGCTACACCTTAGTGCTGATCTTATTCCAGACCCTGTTCCTGAATGCTGATGCCTCCTCTGACTAGCAAGACAGGGCTTGAACAGCTTCTGTTCACCTATGCCCCAGCCTGTTTTCTGATCTCTACATTGTGTGAAGGAAAAGTTAAATGCATTATGGAGATCCAAAGTATATTTCTCTTTTGTAAGCACAAGAAATACTTTAAGATAATAAAATAATGGCATAAATATCAGTACTAGCAGCTGATGCTGAGAGCCTATATTTCAAGGTCTGTGCTAGATGATATATTCATTATGTCATTCCATAATCGACATGATGGCTCTGAGAAACCACTGCTACCGTTAATGCTCCAGTTTAAGTTAAGTTCAGTAACTTGACAACAGCAAATAGTGGACTTCTCCAAGCACTCACTATTAAAAATTATAGCTCAAACAACTTGTGAACTCATCTATCACTCCATCATAAACAAACTTTCAAATTAGGCACTGGCTAGAAAGCTCATAGGTTATCTACCTACCTACCTATTTATATTTATGTTTCTTTGTTTTATCTAGATAATCCATTTATCTCTCCATATTCTACATCTACCCACATATATAAGCATGTTAATATAAATTAACATAAATTCTATGTATCTCTTCTAGCTATCTCTCTTTATCTATCTATACAACCATCTTTTCAATTATCCTGAATAATAGTATCCAATATACTCTTTCCAAAAAGATATTATGCCAACATAACATGCAAATGAATTCTCCAATTAATAAGCTTAACATATTCTTTCCTTTTTCTGTCTCTATCATTTCTATCTCCATACCAGGAATTGAACCCAGGTGTGCTTTACCACTGAGTTATACAACCCCACACCCCACACCTCACCCCCCATCCCCCGCCATTCTTTCTATTTTTTTTTTTTTAAAGCTGCAGCATCTCACTAAGTTGCCCAGGTTGACATTGAACTAGCAGTCCTCCTGCTTCAGCCTCCTGAGAGCCTAGCATTACAGGCACACATCACCACTCCTAGCCTAAAATACTATTTTGAAAATATGTGTCGGCCAGGTGTGGTGGTGCACTTACCATAATAACAGATAGAAAGATGTCAGGTTCGAAGCCAGCCTCAGCAACAGTGAGATGCTAAGCAATTTAGTGAGACCTTGTCTCTAAATAAAATACAAAATAGGGCTGAGGATGTGGCTCAGTGCTCCCATGCCCTTCAGTTCAAACCCAGTACCCCCAAAAAGAAAATATGTGTTTTCATTCTTATTCTATCATTCATAGTTTGGAAACATTTTAACTATCAGTTTACCAACAGTTCACACACACATACACACACACACACACACACACACACACACACCCCACATATGGCCACTCCAGAATTTACAAAACTTTATGCCTTTAAAGATTAGATGTAAAATGCCTTTCAGAGGAAAGGAAAGACAACCATTTCCCTTGCTGATAATTTAACTCTAAGGCAAACATCAACTCAAACTTAATAATAAGTGGCAAGTACCAGCTCTGTCTGCTTCAGTGTGAGTAGACAATTGAAATTACTTGAAAAACATCCAAAATTGCAGTGATTTTAACCTTGCTTTCACATCAGGATTACTAGGAAGTTGATATTATTATCATTGATCTTTTAATTTGGAGATTCATGCACATGTAAGGAATAATGGAGAGAACTACCCCCATGTTTATGTTTCCTATTCAAAAAATGATAATGCCCTGAAAACCATAGCATAATGTCACAGCCAGAATAAGGACACTGATCCAGATAGGATACGGGTGATCTTATCACCTCCAGGACCTCTCCAAGTTCCTTTTTATAACCATACCCACTTTTATTCCACACTCACCACCCTTCTTACTTCCTGACAACCATTTATCTGTTCTCCATTTCTATAGTTTTTGCAATTTCAAAGATGGTATATACATACACAGTATGTACCTTTGGGATTTAATTTTCCTTCAGTTTGATTCTCTGGGGATTCATCCAGGTTTTTGCTCAGCAGTTGCATGAGTCAATGGTTTGTTGTCTTTGATTGCTGAGTGTATTTCATGATTTAGATGGACCAGTAGGTTTAATCATTTACCTACTGAAAAACATCTGGGTTATTTACTGTTTGTAGTTATTATTGAAGTGCTGTTAGTGTAGAGATTTTTGTATAAATAAATTTTCAACTTTCTGGAATACAGGGCCAAGAGTTCAATTCCTCAGTCATATAGTAATTTAATGCTTAGTTTCTAAAGAAAATATGAAAGTATTTTCCAGTTTATATTTCCATCAGCAATGTATGAACAATACAGTTTATTCATTTAAGTACAAACACTTAGAGTTATCAACATTTATAATACACACATATATAATGTATAAAATATATAATATTTTATAGTATATATAATTTATATATAAGTCCACATACATTTATAGTTTGTGTGTGTATATATATATATATATATATATATATATATATATGGCATTGTGATAGTGTACCTCATTCAGATAGGTTTTAACTTTCAATCTCTACTGATAATATTGAATATCTTTTCATGTAGTTGTTTGCTATCCTGCATATCTTTTTGGTGAAATAGCTTTACATTCTTTTCTTATTTCCTGATCTGATGGTTTACTTTTTGACTGTTCAGTTTAAGTGTGCTTTATATATTCTAGACATCAGTCTTGATCACATACATGGTATATGAATATTTTCTCCTATTACATACCTTATCTTTTTATCCTTTAAACAGGGTTATATACAAAGTAAAATATTTTGTTTAAAAACATTTTTTAGTTGTAGATGGACACAATATATTTATTTATTTTTATGTGGTGCTGAGGATCAAACCCAGTGCCTCATGCATGTGAGGCAAGTGCTCTACTACTGACCTACAACCCCAGCCTGATATTTTAGGCTTGATGTTGTCAGTTTATTTGGTTTTCCTTTTATAGATCATGCTTTTGGTGTCAAGTACAAAAATCTCCTGTTTCCTAAGGATTTTGTCTCATGGTTTTATCCAAAAGCTTTATAGTTTTACCTTTTGAGTTTATATGTATTTATATTAAGAGATCAGATATAGTGTTTTCTTTCTTTGTTAGTTTTTTTTTTTATTATTATTTAGTTTAGTTTTGCTTTTACTGGTGGATATTTATTTGCTCTAGCACCACTTGCTGAGAAAGCTATCTTTACTCTATTAATTTTACAAGCTGGTCAAAAATATGTTAGGTATATATTATGTTTTTCTAATCTTATTTCTGAGTTCTATATTCTGTTCCATAATTGATGTGTTGATCTGTCTCTCTACTGATATTAGTCTTTAGTATTCTAGATACAGTAGTATTGCAATTGGTTAAAATTATTACTCCCACTTTATTTTTTTGCAAAAATGTTTCTAGCTATCATTATATTCCATTGCCTTATCATATGATTATCAATATTTTTGTCAATGTTTGCAAGAAAACCTTGTTGGGGTTATATAGGAATTGAGTTAAATGTGTATAATTGACAATTGACATCTTTATTACATTTGTTGATATTTTCTATCCTTGAAGATGGAAAAACTCACCATTTATCATTTCATATGTTTCTTCAGTATTCTGTAGTTTTCAGCATGTGGGTACTATGTGTTTTTGGTTAGAGTTAAACCTAAGTATTCCATCTTCCAAGCAATGGCAAATGACCTTATATTTTTAATTTGAATGCCAATTGCTAGTACTTAAAAATTTGATTGTTTTTTGCACAGGTACCTTGTGCTATGTGACTATGCTGAACTCAGTCATTAATGGATTTTTTAAAATTATTTGTAATATTTATGTAGACAGTTATGTCATCTGCAACTAATAACACTTTTATTTCTTCCTTTTATTTATTTCTTCCTTTATTTTTCCTTTATCCTTATTGAACTGACTAAAGTTTCCACCAAGATATCAAATAAAATTATTGAGATAGTACTTCCATGGTTTGTTCCTAATCTCAGGAAAGCATTGTCTTTAATCCATTAAATATAATGGTAACTTTAGGAGGTTTTGTAATTTTTTTAAATCAAGTTGAGGAAATTTTCTTCCATTGTTCTTTTGTCTGAATTTTATCCTGAGCGGGTATTAGACATTTTAAATGAATTTTGTGAATTAAAAGAATACTTTGATTTTTCTCTTTAGCCTATTAATACGGTGGATCACAGTGATTGATTTTCAAATACCAAATTGGCCTTGCATCCCTGGAGTAAACCCTATGTAATGGTTAATTTAATTGGATTAAGAAAAGCCAATGATTAGGGGGCTTCTGGGTGTATCCATGAGGGTGTGTCTAGGAATGATTGGCATGTGGGATAGCCAACTCAAAAGGAGACCCTAAGTATGGGCAGCACCATCCAATAGGATGATGGCTTGGATGGAATAAAAGTTGAAAGAACAAGGAAGCAACAAAAGGTCAAGCTTAATTCTTCTTGAACCAGTTCTTGATTGCTTCTGCAATCATCTCAGGATATCAGACTCTTGCTTCTTCACTCTTCCAAAGCAGACTCTGCCCGAGATTCTCCAGAAGGCTTAGGTCTCAGACTAGGGCAGCACCATTGAGCCCTCTTGTTCTGGGGCTTCAGCCTCTTGGAGTGCACAGCTACTGATTCTTCCCACTCTCCAGCTTGCCAACAGCCATTGTGGAGTATCTAGTTTCTGGTCAAGTAAGCCAACCTAACAAGTCCCCCTTTTATACTTATACTTCCTATTGATTCTGTTCCTCTACAGAACCCTGATTAATAGACCCTATTTCATCATTCTATGTAATTACTTTTATATGTTTTATATGTTTATGAATATCATTTGCATTTATAATGTTAAAATTGTGTTTGGTTTTGTTTTTTCACTTTTTCAACTGTCTTTGTCTGATTTTTTTATCAGAATAAGATTGATATTGTCAAATGATTGAAGGGGCTGAGGACATAGCTCACTTGGTAGAGTGCTTTCCTCGCATGCATGAGTCTCAACAAAACAAAATAAAATGATTGAGATTTTTCTTTTGCTTCCTGGGAGAGTTTATGTAGATCATCAATTATCTTTAACTCATAAGCATTATCTACTGAAGTTTTTTGGGTCTAGAAATGTCTTGTTTGTGAATTTTTAAATTATAATTAAATTTCCTTAAGAGTTATAGGGCTGTTCTAATTACCTGTTATGTTGAGTGAATTGCAATATGTTCCATTTTTAAAAATTTAAAAATTGTTATTTTTATTGGTTCTTTTTAGTAATACATGACAGTAAAATCCATTTTGACATAATTATAAAAACATAGAATGTATTGTTCTAATTGAGAACCCTACTACCTCTTCTTCCTCTTCCCTTTCCCAACGTCTGCTCTGCTCCCTTCCCTCTATTGATTTTTCTGCCAATTACGCATAATTATTTTTAAATTAATTTCATGTGAATGTACACAATGGTGAGATTCACTGTGGTATAGTCATATATGTACATAGGAAAGTTTTCAGGGGAAAGATGGCCAGCATCTCATTGGAGGGTTCTTCTGCCCACAGGAATCCAAGCCACCCTAAATAGCCACCCTAAGTCTTAATATTTCAAATAATTAACCAATAATAAAACACAAACACTCATAGATATATTTACACAAGTGAAGCCCCTGACAGATCTAGTTCACATGAGTTCTTGAAATAGACAAAGACAAATGGCCCCAGTGGCTTATTTAAGGGGGTACATCAAAGGCAGGGGTAAGCTTTCAAAGGCAGAGTCTTGCTTTGTGAGTCTTGCAGTCAACAGATTGATTGACATCTTGGCATGTCACACCCATTTCTGGTGCAATGTGAGATCTTAGGCAGAGCTTGAGGGGGAAGTTCACCTGCATCAGACAGTCAATCCTTGTGGGGAGTGCCCCAGGGAGTTCCCAGTGCCAGACTTATCCCCTCGGGAGGCTACATAGTCCACAGATAGCCCAGAGATGGCTGTGACAGAAAGTTATGTCAGATTCATTCCACTGTCCTCTCTTCCCTTCTTTTCCTTTTATCTAATCAAATGAACTTCAATGCCTGATCTCCTATATTGTAGTTTAGCTTACATATATCAGACAAAACATTCAACCTTTGTTTTTTGGGGGGATTGGATTATTTTATTTAGCATGATAATCTCCAGACTCATCCCTTTACTGGTAAATATTATAAAATCATTCTTCTTTATGGCTAAATAATATTCCATTGTGCATGTATACCACATTTTATTTATCTGTTTATCTATTGAAGGATACATATGTTGGTTCCATAGCTTACCTATTGTGAATTGTACTACTGTAAATATTGATGTGGCTGCATCACTGTAGTATGATGATTTTAAATCCTTTGAATATATACTAACAAGCAGGATAACTGGGTCAGTTGTGGTTCCATTACTAGTTTCCATTACTGCTTTCCAGAGTGGTTTCATCAATTTGCAGTCTCACCACCAATGTATGAGTGTACCCTTTTCTTCACATACTCACCAACATTTATTGTTACTTGTATTCTTGATAATTGCCATTCTGACTGGAGTGAGATGAAATTTCAGTGTAGTTTTAATTGGCATTTCTCTAATTGCAAGGGAACATTTTGAACATTTTTTTCATATAATTGTTGACCATTTGTATTTCTTCCTTTGAGAAGTGTCTGTTCAGTTACTTAGCCCATTTATTGATTGGGTTATTTCAGTTTTTGCATTGTTAAGTTTTTTAATTCTTTATATATCCTGGAGATTAATGTTGAATCTGAGGTGCAGGTGGCAAAGATTTTCTCCCATTCTGTAGGCACTCTCTTCATGTTCTTAATTATTTCCTTTGCTGTGAAGAAGCTTCTTTTGAAGCTGATGCCATCCCATTTATTGATTTTAGATTTGATTTTTTAAGATATTGTTCCACTTCAAATTTATATAGTCACTTTCAGTATTTTCTAATTATCTTTTTAATGTCTAAGATTTGCAGTGATAGCCCTTCATTTTGTTCCATTTTCTAAAGTTAGTAAGTTGTCTTTTCTATTTTATTTTCTTTATGTGAGATTTGCAAATATATTTATATTTGAAAGAACAGGCTTCTTTCCATTGATTTTATATATTTTTCTGTTTTTAATTTATTTAATATTACATTTTCTTTACTGTATTATTTCTTATAGCTTTGGATTTATTTTGCTCTCATTTTTCTAGGTTCATAAAGCAGAAGCTTGTATTACTGTTCTAAGACTTTTCTTCTTTTCTAATATGTTTAATCACTACAAAAGTACCTCCAGTCACTATTTTAGGCATGTCCCACACATTTTGATATATCCTGCTGTTATGTTCATTCAGTTCAATGTATTTTTTATATTAACTCTTTGACCTGTGGATTATTTAGATATGTATTGTTTATTTCCCCAGTGTTTTCAGATTTTCCTGTATTTCTGTTGTTGACTTTTAGTTTTATTCCTTTCTGAGGATAGAGTGTTTGTCTAATTACAATTTTAGAATAGCATTCATAATTGTTTGGGTAAAATTTAGTTCTACCTTGGTGTATGTTCCTTGTACACTAGAAAAGAAAGCATATGATTATGTTGTGAATATTGTGGGTGTTCTAAAAATATCTGTTTGATTTCATTAGTGATACCAAAATCTATGGATGATAAAAATATCTTATATAAAAAGGCACAGAAAAGGTTGTATTTGTATATAACTTCTACACATCCTCCCCTATGCTGTAACTCATTTCTAGATTATGTACAATACTAGTGCAATGCATGTGCCATGTAAATAGTTGTTTCCTAGCCCCTTCATAATGAGGAATGACCATTTTTTCCCCAGTATTTTTCCTTTCAGGCTTTGTATATCATTTCACTCAAAGTGAGTTTCCTATAGAAAACAGTTGGGTCATGCCTGTAATCCAAAACAGTTTGATGTCTTCTGGGTTTTTGATGCAACTATTTTTTTGGTTGAAATCATACTTTTATATGTTAGGGGAGTCTAAATCTTATTTATTTCTTATATTTTTGTTGACTCTTTATGACATCATTGGGTAGGAAAAATGTGAATACTGCTTTGTTACTTCCAGATGCAAGGATAAGTTCATTTTCCCCACTCTACATGCATTTACACAGCCTTCTTTTTAATGCTAGGTAGAGATGGTATGTCCAGCTGCCAACGTGGTCTCCATTGACATTAAGGTTAGCATATCCTTACAGTCTTTTGGCAGTAGTGGTAGAGCTGTGACTCCACTGGGCCTTTTCTGACAATATTCCAGTGGAGAAGACTAGGGACATCATGTCACTGCCAGGTTAGATTGGAGGTCCAGGTTCCCACATATGTTCTTCACGGATACTGTGTGAGTATGTGGGCATTCATTACCACTTAAGAGGGATGAAAATTTCAGCTCTCTGTGAGACCTTCTCAGACACCATCCCAACAGTGGTGCTGAGGTGCCTCATTACAGTCTCACACAGGAGGAAGTGCAGGCTTCAGCTGGACCTTTGCTGGTGCAGTTGTGGTGGATCAACTATGTTGACAGAGTAGAGCAGTTATGCTATCTCGGTAGGCTAACCTTTCCCTGGTCTTTTAGCTAGAGATGGGAGAATTTTGTTTGGTTTTGGTTTTTGTGGTACTAGGGATTGAACCCAGGGACCTGTGCATACAAGGCAAGCACTCTACCAACTGAGCTATATCCCCAACCCTATATAGAGATTTTAATTGGGGCTTTTTGTGTGTGTCTATTGGCATGTCCAAGTTGTTGACTCCTTTAGCTATCAACTTGGGATAATGTGAAGCAACATGAAAGCCAGGGAGCTCACCACCGTGTCATTTCTGAGATCCCCAAATCCTTAGCCACTTTGCCTTATAAGCATGAGACCTTTCCGAGTCTTCTTATGCATTTTAAAAAAAATAGTTTACATCCAGGAGTTTTGGTTATACATAGCAAATTAAATAGGAAAAAAATCATCTACTTCATCTTTCTGGAAGAGGAAGATGTGACAATCTTCAAAATTACAAATGCATGAATCTCATCCTTAGCTAACTCAATTTAATCAATGAAGAGTATGACCTGAGGATTCAGGCTTTAAAATATCCTCAGGTGGTGTTTCTTATGTGCAGCTGCGATATTTTGTCCATGGTTCCTGGGTCATTGCTCCCATACCCCTTGCTATTTCTTAAGTGACTACAACTGCAAGGTTAAATTGTTCAGCCTTTTGTCCTTGGTTCCTGAAGATGCTTCAGAATAGTTTCAGAGGGATGAAGGTGAAAGGCAGTCTTTTGTTATATTGTTGAGGTATGACAGGCCTTAGAGACACTTCTCAGAAAGCAAAATCTTTTTCTGACCTCCTCTTGCCCTCCTTTCATCTGCTTCTTTTTCTCCAAAAGATAGGACATAGAAATTAGAATTTCTCTTTGCTAAGGTTGATCATGGGATGTAATATTCCCATGATTTTTTTTTTTTTTTGTCATGGAGCTGACCACAAGGAAATTCTCTGATCTGCTTTGTCAATAGTTGATCATAAGATCCTCTTTTCAGAAGTGGTCCTGACTCAGAGGAAAGAATGATACACAAAGAGACAAAGAAAGATCTGAACACATGGGCCTGACTGGGATTTCCCACTCAGGATATTTACATCAAATTAGACCCTTTTGTTCCAATTTCATTTCTTCACTACTGTCCAAGGTTCTATAACACTGATACGATGAAGTCTTAATAAAAATCCAAAAGAGTAGGGCTCAGAGAGCTTCTGGACAGCTGAACAGTTGGAAGCATGCCAGAAGGTGAACAAGAACCCCACATATACTCATCCAACTCTTTGGGGACTGGAAGTTCCTGTGTTTGGGACCCTTCTGAAACTCATACATCTCTTCATTTAGCTGGATTTCTTTAATCCTTTAAGATATCCTTTATCCTAAACTAGTAAGCATGTTCCCCTGCATTCTATTAACCACTCTAGCAAAGTATTCAAGTTTAAAGAGGCACTCCTGAGAACTTCAGTTGGGAGTCAGTAGGTCAGAATTTCCTATGACTGGGTCTGAACTGGGACATTCTTGTGGGATTGAGCCCTCAATCTGTGACAAGGGTGAAATGCAGCTTTAAAAAAATAATAATAATAATGGTGGGACACTATCTGATCTCCAGGTAGATGGTATTATGATTGAGGTGGGTTAGAGGATGCTCCAATGGTATCTGATGCAAGATTGATTGCTTGCTCTCTGGTAAGGAGAAATCCCCACGCATTTTTAGAATCACAGGAGTGAGCTGTGTTGTGAATGTATAATAGGAGAAACTGAGTTTATTTTCCCCTCTAAGCAGCCATAGATGAGGAACACTCAGACCATATGTTTTATCCTCTGTCTAAAGGGAGAACGTGCATTTCCACCCTAGCTAATTGTTTTCATGCAGGATTGCAAACCTAGTGCATCAATCTTTTTCCCCAAGTGGAATCAGATAATAGGATTCATTACAGTGTGAATATTCTCAGGGTTTTTGTTGTTGTTGTTGTTCTTTTGGTTGTCAGTGATTTTTCTTTTATATATCAGGTCTTGGGCCAGTTTGTGAGTCCATAAACACCAATCTGAGAATGTAGCTTGCAGTCTCTAATTTGAAACTTTAGATTACCTGCTTGTATTTTCATGAACTAACAGCTTATTTCTTCCTTTATGTTCTTACATCCACTTTCCAACTTTAGAAGTTAATGATTGCAGAATTCCACACCTTCTTATTGGGCACTCACTCCTATTTTCTCTCTTACAAAATATAACTTATTAAGATAATCAAATAAAAAAAATTCAGTGTTGTTATTTGCATCAACCCCAATTTCCTATCACTGATACTCAAAATTATCACCATTTACTACCAGTGAACTCTTTGTTGCCTTAGACAACAATCTAATCCTGGTAAAATTGGGCTCTCTGACAAAGCATACATTTTTTCCCTTCTTCTCTTTCTGGAAGGTTCTTTTCTGTATCTCCTCTTTTCAGTATTCTACTTGAAAATACAGTTTAAATGACATCTTACGGATGACTTCCTTGATGCCCTTTAAAAGAAGTGGTATATTACTATGTATCTAAATATGGAAAGGATTTAACAATTTCTTTAATGGTAGTTATGACATACTGTCCTATTCATGTATTTTGCTTTCTGTTATGCTTAACTTTTCTTGAAAACTAGTGTTGTGTACTATAGGGCAAAGCCAAATACATGCTAACATTTGCATACAGGTATGCCCTTTAAAAATTACTGGGATTGAGACTTAATCTTCAACTTAAACATACACACACACACACACACACACACAGAAATATGAATACGTATACACACACACACACATTCCATGTTGGAAATCAAATGATAAGTCTTCCTGCTTAACCAGCTTTCTCAGGTGTATATTACTTTCTAAATGAAGATGATTTTGAAAGGTATAACTTCATTATTCCTCCGAATGGAACGAATTTATGAATTCATATTGTAAGTTCATATTTTCTGCACTTGATTCTATGGATGTATACTATTTTGCTATGGGGTTTCACATTTCAAAAATTTTATTTTCCTCATGGGCTAAAATCTCATGGGGATTATTAGCATCCTATGTCCTTTATTGATTTTATGATAAGCAGACCAATTTACTTTCTCCAAATATGTCCAACTATCCCTCCAGGCACAGTGCCTTCCAATTGTTGAAACTGCTGACCATATTCAAGCTGTTCTGAGAGCCATAGAGTGCCTGAGACCATGCCATTATGTGGAAGAGTTAAAATAAGTAACTTGCTTATATTAGAGACTAGAAAACTAGAAACATTATATTATTTTACATAAAATCCAGGAGCAAAAATTTCTAGAGTCTTCAGTAAGCAAGGAGATTTCCACTCCAAGTAGCACAGCCCTTCAAACATTTTTTTCCAAAGTTATTATTAACCTACTGACTTTCAAAAGTCATAATACAATCTAATTTGAACATAGTAACATTTAAAGATCATTCACTGTGAGTTCCTCACAAATATCACTTCAACATTTTTTAGTATCAAAGAGACTCAATAATTTAATCATATATTACATAGTCAATTTTCTTTTTTTCCTCTATTCCTAAAAGAAACCATTTCTGTGGACACTTACTGAGGTCAGTTGTCTCAATGTGTTCTTAACTGGTTAATGAACTAATGAATATCTTAAATGTTTGTTTAAAGGTTACTTTTACTATGCCAGGAATATACAGGAATATAACAGAAGAATACTGATTTCCATGGCTTTATAGACTAGTATAAGAAATAAAAAGTGCTTTGAGTGAGATATAAATAAAGTGTTTGGACTTCTGTAGATAGTTAAAATCTTACTCTTGCTCTCTTACAATAGCTATAGAAATTATAGAAAATATAATAGAGTTGATAAATTTGTAACTATATTTGAAAACAGAAAAAGTGAGATGAATATGTGAAAAATCTAAGAACAATATTTAAAGAATCAGAAAACTGCAAATGGACATGCCAACTAGAGACAGTATTGCAGGTAAGCAAGATGTCTGTATATAAGATCAATACAGAAATTATTTTTCCTTAACAACAATAATAATGAATGTTTTAAAAAAGAAATAATGGACCAATAAGAAGTATCAAATTTGCAAGCTTTGCAAATTTTAAAAAGGATAAAATATCTAGTAAAACATTTAACAAGAAATGTACAAGAAATTTATTTGAAAACAGTAAAATTTTATTAAACAGCATGTAAGGATCCTTGCATAGAGAAATTTATAGTATTTATCAATAGGGAAAATTCATTATTATAAAGACTTATTTATCAAATTATTCAGAAAATTTATTGTAATCTCCATTATTATTCTTTTCTTTTTTCTTTTCCACTCACTAAGTTGCTAAAGGTGTCCCTAAGTTGCTAAGACTGGCCTCAAACTTGCAATCCTCCTGCCTTATCCTCCCAAATCACTGGGGTTACAGGCACCTGGATTACATCAGGTGTAATGGAGCCCTACACCTGGCTCCGTTAAAATTTTAGCAGAACTTTTCTATAGAATTTGACAAGCTAGTTATCGGTTTCATGCTAAAGAGTAAGTATGACCAAAAGAAACAGAACAAAGAGAAATGCCTTCCCCCCTACCTCCAGTTGCTAATATATGCCTATGGTATATAGTAATTTTGAAAGTAATGATACTGTTTGAAAAATAGACATTTAGGGGCTGGGGTTGTGGCTCAGTGGTAGAGCACTCACCTAGCACATGCAAGGCCCTGGGTTTGATCCTCAGCATCACCTAAAAATCAATAAATAAAATAAAGGTATTGACAACTATAACTAAAATAAATGTTAAAAAAACAGATATTATAGGTCAATGGTTCAGAAGAAAGGGTCCTTAATCATTACATTTCTTAATGGATGATGAAGCCTAGCAATGATAAGTCACTCAAAGAAAGCATTAGAAAGTAATAATTACTATTAAAATGCAAAGTGGTAAGTACCTACAAAAAACACCACACTGTAAGCAATGAAAATATGCTTGGGCTGGGGATGTGGCTCAAGTGGTAGTGCGCTCGCCTGGCATGCGTGCCGCCAGGGTTGGATCCTCAGCACCACATACAAACAAAGATGTTGTGTCCGCCGAAAACTAAAGAATAAATATTAAAAAAATTCTCTCTCTCTCTCAAAAAAAAAAAAAAAAGAAAGAAAATATGCTCTATTGTTTGTGTTTATGTGTGTACGTACGCATGCATACACAGGTGTCTTGGCTGTGCATATTGGCTCTCAACCCCCAACTGTGCCTATTCCAGAGACTTAAAACCCCCAAAGAAGTGATCATACAATTTCTAAAAATTACAAAGTTCGATGAAATTGAGGACAGGGTAAGTTTATTTCTTTCTTATTATCTCAGAATAAGTTTTACAGAAGAGGTTAAAACTTAAAAAGACTTGACGTTTTTATTTGCATATAACGAGACATGAGTGAAGTTAGGAAGAATAAACTTCATGGACAAAGTAGAAAGCCAGTCCACCTGCAGTTTAGCTGTGTCTTTGCTCCACTGTTGCTCAATGTGAATTGTTCCCTCTCTTTACCTCAGTCTTTTACAGAGGTCATCTCTCAGCTTCAGACTCACTCCTCTGTATACAGTGTTTGATACTGGGGCTGGAACTACAAAACATTGTTCCTTTGTCAGTTGATCTCCATTTTGGCTCTGCTAGAAGAGGAAATAGAATAGGACCCTAAAGGTGGAGGAAGGAAAAGGGATTATTCGTTTCCCTTTTCTCTCTTTCCCAACAGTGTCACCTCATACCTTTTTCTTTACTCTGGCGGTAACAGTTCTTTAAAGAATCAACAATTCAATGCCTGAAGGGGAGTGGTCTAGGTATGCCATCCCAGGGTGCTTCCAGGGGACCAGTGTGATCAGCTGAGCTTTTTTACAATTCAAACACCTTTCACCATCTTAGTGGGAACTATTTTCTTTGCCTTGAGGGGAAAAAAAAGAATCAACAATTGAGTCCAGATCATTTTTTCCCCCTAAAACTCATGAAACCAGTCTTTATCATGCTCCAGGTCCAGTTGAGAGGTCTAGGTCTCAGTCCTGAGAGGTCCTCTTCCAGCACTAGATCTGCAAAGTCTTCTCCTCAAGTGTCTTACTCCATGGAACTCCTTTTCCTTCAAGCTTTTAATTATGGAGTTTGAGAAAGGATGGCAGTGCTGCCTCTGTGATGTTTCAGGTTACCTTTATATCTTTTCCAATATCTAGTTAACAACTTTATAACTGCTCACATAACTGATGTGGTCTCTGTCAGTTGATAGGACTGATTAATACAAAAATATTAGAGATCTGCATTTATCTTTGGATTCTTATTTACAAAACATCTTTTCTAAACGTTATGGCAAGATTGCAATAAATCACCAAGTCGATCTTAAAGCAGGAGATGGAAACTTTATTCACCAGTCAGCCGTCTGGATCCACCAGCTGGTGGGCCAAGGGGTAGCCTGCAAGTCTATACTCTTCGACTCCCTCCTAGGATTTGAGTACACCCTTTTATAGTAAGTGGCTGTTGCTATGATTCAAAACAATAAACAATCGGCATGAGATCTAAAATCATAAACAAAAAAGGGAACGAGCCAAAATGTCCCTAGTTGAATACAAGTTGAAGAATGATTACTAACATCTAGACAATCAATCTCTGACAGGGTACATTGTCCAGTAAAAATGGGAACCAAAGAGAGAAAGATTTTACATTGTATAAGGATTGTCATTTTGTGTTGCCAAACATGCTATGCTAAGGAACTACTGATGGGTACAGAGGCGGGGCTTTCCATGGGAGAAGCATTTCTTACATGTCATGGAGTCTCAGGCAAAATGGAGTCTGTTTGGTCATGGCCCATATAGCCTGGCCCATAACATAAACAAAGTCAAAAAATATTTACATTGTTTATTTTGACAACTCAATTTTTCAACATCTGTTGAGTACCTATAATGTGTCAGGAATTGCATTAAATTCTAGAGATATGAAGAAGAATGAGACCCAGTTTCTTTCTCCAAAGAGTCCACAGTGCCATGGGAAGAGAGAAATGCGAACAATTAATAGCAATGGCAGTAATGCACATGTTATAATAAAAGCTACAAAGACAGTGCACATCAGAGAGTGCTAAATATTCAAGGAGAGGAGAAGTGGTTCCACCTAAGTGTACAGAATATGTAAATGTTTTGCAAACTGGAAGGAGTGCAAAACACAAAATTGCCTTTAATCCTGGGTATCAACAAATGTCATTTGTTAATTGAAAAAATAGATTGTGAAGATGGCAGGGAAAAGGGAAATGTGAAGAGGTATACCAGATCACAGAAGTCCCTGTTAAAATGCCAAAGAGTTTAAACTTTATCCTTCAGGCCAGACACATTTAAAAAATAATTCACTGCAATCATTTTAAAATTGAGACTTCAAACAAAGCTCTGGCTTCTCTTGGAATATCAGACCATCTGGCTACTCTGGGCTCACATTCGGTATTTTCAGAAGTGGCTGGAGCTGAGTCGTTTCAGGTGGCCAATGTCTGCTGGCTGCTCTTCTTGTATTTTTATTTACCTGGATGACCTATGTATGCATTTTCCACCCTGCATTAGTGAACAGGTAACCTTTAAGCAAGGGAATTTCATCTTCCTTTGTAATGTGTGGTTTATAAGTATCACTGGAAGTTATACAGTGCATATTAGAATTAATGAAGTCTGGGAAGTATTCATACAAGGAGCAAGGATAAATATTACTTTTATTTTTAGAGTTTCTGGCTTTAATGTTCACTGGTAAGATGCCAAAAACGTATCAGGACTAATGAAGAAAAAAAGATATTGGGGCATTAGATTTGGGTATGTTAGCTTTGAAATGTCTATGGGATTTCTAGGTAGCATGTCCACCAAGCAGGTGAATAAGTTGCAGTCTCTCTTTGTCATATGATGAGACTGGAACCTTGGCAGGAGACTTGGTCTAGAGACATGGATTTTTGAGTCCTTTACTTGTGGATAGTGTTCTAAACACCACCAAACTAGAAAATGGGTCACTTCTGTTGTGTGTGTTATAACATAATTAAGGATACCTATCTCCTCCCAAAGTAAGTTGATATAGTTGGGGTAGAATTCTACATGGAAGTAATGTTACATGGAGGAAAGGAGGAATAACCAAATAGAACTGACAACAAAGGGGTCCAAAAAGGAAACTTTTCTCAAATAAATTTCAGTCAATTGCTGAAAAAGAATTTTCCTGAAAAAGAATTTAGTATGCAGGACTATTCCTTCCCATAGTTTTATAGAACATGAAATGAAATATGGTTTCCTAATGAATTTGAAAATACTAAGAAACTACACTATTTAACAGAATTGACTTTATTTGGAAACTTACATATTTTCACATTTATATCCATGGGTCTAATATTCTCACTAAATAGAATAACTGTATTGTATCTCCTGGAACATTTTTATTAACAGAATTTCCAAGCTGTTGGCCACAGTTTGCTGGCCTATGATTATTAGTCTGACCAGATATATTGTGTTACAGTTATTTTCTAAGAAAATCTTAGAATTGCATTTTAGGATTGATCTAATTTTCTTATAACTGCATTATATAAACTATTAGAGACACAAATGATAGAATTTCATTGTCTAAAGCAGTCACAGAGGGACTATAGAATGCAGAGATCTTAGATGTGTAGCCCTTTTGCCCAAAGGGTCAGTAGCAGAAACAGAACTATAAAACACATCTTCTGTCTTTATGCAGATGATTAAGCAATAGAAATCTTATTATATCCATTATTGAAATTCATAGCTATATAATTTGTTGATTCTTTGATTATATGGTTAACATTAGCTCTACTTATTATACATTGTATCTTCCACCAAAATATTATCTCTTATGATGCTCTAATGATAACCTCTTATGATTATTTAATTGCATATGCAAATGTATCAATCATAAAGTGATGGGTGTTTCACATTTTTCATCTTCTTCTTTGAAATACTCATGTTTTATTAGACATACATTCAAAAACAAAAAAGTGAATGCATTTCTTTCAATGATAGTTATCCAAATATTTAATAGCCTTCAAGTAGTGTAAATAGCTATTGATGATGGATAAAAATGTATATTTAATAAACTTGTAAATCCCCAAAGCGATCATTTACAGTCATTTCCTGAAACTAGTTTCAGAGGATCCTCTAGCAAATCTCTTTTAACAAATCTTATTTGTATCCTGTATTGTTGTAAGCATTTGTAAGCTAAATTACACAAACTAAGGAACTCAAACAATTTAATCAAATAGGATGTTTTTAAAGACATCAGTAAATATATTTAAGCATCAGACTGATTGTACAAGGAGCCACCAAATGCCGCAGTCTGGCTGGGCACAAAATCACGAGCCACCACACAGCTTGTAGATTCAAACAGCAGCTCTTTATTCCCGAACTCACACCAGCCATCTACAATCACGTTCTGGGGAAATCCACATTCTCTGCCCAAATCCACCCCTACTGGGCTTCTATCTCCCAAAAAATACTGTCTGAATCCCGTGAGAACTCAAGGGGAACTCAGGCAGCAGGATACACCCGCCCTATTCCCAGCAGGAATAATCTTAAACCTGGAACCACCCTAAACCCGATAGTCCTAAACCGGGAATGCCCTAAACTCGGATCCACCTTGGTCCTTGAGCAAGGTCACCTACATGCAATGTCACTGCAAAATGTCCTATTTCCACGAGTCCTTCCACTAAGCAACATGGGGTACGCTGGCAAGGAAATTGTCATACCTACTTGGCTAATGGCTCCCAGCAGGTGTATACTTAGCTCCAAACTCTTCAAGTTGTATACATTAAATAGGTACAAATTTTCTATGTCAGACATATTTCAATAAAGTTTTTTTAAATACATATTTATATTCATATTCATAGTTTATCTGTAAGTCTGCATTCAATCAACATAAACATTTAACATCATAGCTGCAAATCTGGAAGGAGATGAATAGGAAAGTTTTCTGATGAGCAAATTATCATCAAACACATAAACTTTGATCAGCAGAACTTCTATAGAAACACACTCATGTCTTCATTTAAGCAAATTAGAAAATTAGGTTAAAAAAATAGATTCAGTAGAATAAACCAATAGCTGCAAAGGAGCTGATGGTTGAAGGAGTGGTATAAAAGTGTAGTATTTTGGTTAAGGACAAAATATTAAATCATTCAACAGGCCCTAAAGATACTATTAGAAATAACATTATGCAAACTCCATTAGGTCTTTATATATATGATTTATCTCCCTTTGACTGTCATTTTTAAATTTAGCCATTTTGTTTGAAGTCATTTTCAAATAGCCTATGCTCATCTGTGTTTTTTTAATGAAAAATATAGAACATAAATTACTTTCCCTCTATATACATAAAGATTATACTCTCTGAATACACTGCACACATATACTATATAGCACACACATCTATAAGAAAGTTATTTCTTCAATAATTATATTGACATTTAAGCATGGACTTACAGGTTGGTTAAGATTTTATAAAACATACATATGAAATTTTAACAGTTTGATGAATCTGCCATGAATATGGGTCACATTTAGTTTATGGGTTATACTGCCTTCTGTTGGCACAAATAATTATAAAAGAGACATAGAAGTAGCTGTCCAAGGTTGAATGACTCAACAATGGCTCTCACCTTATAGATGACACTATTTAACTTTAATCCTGAAATACTGACCCTTGCTCTTCCCTGGTAACTTGTACGTAGTATGTACAAGAAAAAAAAAAAAGCACCAACCTTGAATCTGCTTGATGCCAATTCACTTCAGTTACAGTGAATCACACAGTCCAAACTTGTTTAATTAGAGATTTCTTAATGCCAACGTTAGTTTTCCTCGAGGTACTAAAATTTGTTCTTGGATGTTTCTTCTAATGGTATGAAAGAAAACATTTTAAATGATGGATTCCTCAGATTCTCTCATATTATTCTATTTAGAAGAAGAGAGGAGGTATTAAGAGAGGAGGTGTCAGATCAGTTACTTATTCAGCAAACACAGATTAAGCACGGGGATGTTACAATGAAAGAAAATATCATGACTTTTCCTTTTCCTTAATGAGGTAGCTATAAAGTATGCAGAATAAGCGAAAAGAATGAAAGAGACATGCCAGAGCTCTCACGGGAGCCCTCACACTCACAGACAGGTGCATGGACCTACACATGTGTGCTCACACACCAAGTTTCCACAGATCAGAGCTGCTGGAGATTTCCTATGATCAGGAGGCTGCCAGTGCTATTGCCTGCCAAGAACTCAAGCACGGTGCGTCTGGCTGTAATGATGAAGCTGTTCATTAGCTGGCAGGTGGTGGAGCTAATTGATTTGGGAGGCAGTGTGCTCTAGTCAGAGTGGAAGATCAAGCTTTGGAGGGAGACAGCTCATCTGTAACCAGCCTAACTACTGATCTATCCGAAGCTCCTTTTACATCTTTAAACGTCAGTTCACCAAGTCCAAGCTTCAGTTTAAGAATCTCTACTTTGCCAGGTGCAGTGTTGTATGCCTGTAATCCCAGTGACTCTGGAGGCTGAAGCAGGAGGATGGCGAGCTCAAAGCCAGCCTCAGCAAAGAGTGAGGCGCTCAGAAACTCAGTGAGACCCTGTCTGTAAATAGAATATAAAATAGAGTTGGGGATGTGGCTCAGTGGTCAGGTGCCCCTGAGTTTAATTCCTGGTATCAAAAAAAAAAATAATAATAATAATAATCACTATTTTACAAAGTCATCACAACTTGAGGTTTCCTCAAGTGTTGGGTCCAATTTTCCCTTTTAGTGTTGAGTCTCATTTTCCCTTTTGCCTAATTATTGGTATTGTTAAAACATTGGCTGAAGCCCAGAAATAAACTTTCCCCTCCCCTCCCCTCCCCTCTCCTCCCTTTCTCTCTCCATATTTATATGATAAATCACTAATCATTAATAAGCTATTTAGTCTGGTAAGAAGAATTAACTAAATCCTCGCCTTCAACCCAGGAGAACTGCATTTGAGTGCAGGGCTCCTCTGGGTGACTGCTTGGGTGATCTCCTGATAGAGAAAGGCATCTGTGACTGATTTAGGGGAGTCTTGCATGATCATATGAGGCATCCTCAAGATTTGTGAGTCATGAAGGCTAAAATTGCTGCTGTTCAGACTCTTGCTGTTCAAGAACTACGCTCCAAAGGTAGTAGAGATCTAACCTCAAAGAGTTCACAGATGCATGTGGAAGTAGACTTATATGCTGATAAATTCAGTACAACACAAATTGCATTGGAGCACCAAGAAAGGTCAGGGCCCTTTTGCAGGATCAGGAAGGTTTCCTATGGAACACAAGACTTGGAAAATGATCAAGAGGCCAAGAAGCATCTCAGCAAAACATATACATAAGCAGTTACTTCCAATGTATATATATTTGGGTTTTCTATTTTTCTGAAAAAAAATCGCACAATAGATATAGAACTGTTAAGATTTTCATTGCTGCCTAGGGATTACTTTGTAGTCTATTTGTCTCTGTCTCTTTCTTTCTGTAAATCTAACCTATCATTTCTCCTTTTTCCTAGTTACTCCTTCCTCATTTAAGTCAAGGGTCAAATGGGAAAATGCTTTACTAATGAGTAAGCTAGCATGATACTGGAGCTTTGTAAAAATTCCTGATGGAGCTTTGTAAAAATTCCTGATGGAGTTATTCATTAGCCATGAGGGGCAGAGTCATAAATTTTAAAGAACTCTGATGACAACAATTAAGGTAATGGATTCAGGCACAGGTTCTTAAACATGTGAAATGTCTTCTCCTCTCTCCCAGCACCATAACCTCAAACAATGGATATTTCAGTCACTGGAAAGTTAATTATGTTCTTATTTCCTATTTTCTATTTCATTGCTTTGGTCTTGTCCAAGAATATGGATCTAGTTCCAAGCTGTTCCACTACCTCTGGGAAAAATGTAGCCACCTTGTTTGTATTACTGCACAAACAGGCACCTTGATGAATAAGTGTTTCATTCTCTGGAAGCTGACAGACACTTGGGTTTCTAGGCAACACCTTATAACCAACAAGTATCATATCACACATCATAAATCGAAGAGATATCAATACACTGCTCTCTCCAAGGATGAACAAAGATTTACAAGTGACAATGATAAAGGTTTGACAAACAGGGCTGGGTGAGGGATCCAGATGATGGATAGTAAATAGACCATCTGGCAGGCAAGTGTACAAAAATGGTTGGGAATTTTCCCCTCATTCTAACTGAGAGGCTATAAACAGCATTTTGTCAACAAACTCTAGAGCTCAGCTCTTCACTTGGTGGCAATGACCGCTGCCAGTTGATGAACAACTTGCTATCTGAACAGCTATGAGGAATTTTCCTGTGAGCCTTGGATACGTGATTGGCATGGGATGACCAGATGGCTAGGTGTTGAGAGCCACAGCCAAAGGGGCCCCAGCAAACTTCCAGCTGCCAGCAAACTTCCAGCTGCTGGCTGATGATTGGCTCACAGCGGCCCCAGCAACATCTAGCTGATTGGCTCCTCTGCGGTGATGCTCATTGGGCTGTTTCCCTGCCCTTTCAGACCACGGAGCTGCTCATTGGGGGACTTTTTTGGCTCCGCCCATGTGACCCAGCCAATCGGCCTCAAGAGCAGGAGGATTGTGGGAGGTGGGGAGAAGCTTGTGTGGGAGAGAGAGGCTTGGGGAAAGCCGGTGGTGGCAGTTGAGGCTCTGAGGGTTTTTCCTGAGAGACTATTTTGTTTGTCGTGTGTGGTTCTAAAAATAAAGTTAGTTTCTTTTGACAAGTGGCTCCTGATTGTGCCCAGCCAGACTGCGGCACTAGGTAGCAAGTCCTTCTCTGCATCTCCCCCTGGGTGCTCTATTATAATAATTAAGTGAAGTGGGGTGCAGGTCTTGCAACAGGGCCACTTTGTCTAGGTGCTATGCTCAATGCACTTTATTAATTGAAGAGTGGAGAGAAGCAATATTCCCTGCTTCTCTAGAAAGAAGAGAAAGCCCCTCAACTCAGAGGTACTCTTTCTCTTCCTGAGACTCCAGAGAGGAAATTGGAGGCAGAGCTCTCTCTAGCCTTGAGTAGGCATCAGGGAGTTGATGAGCCTCAGGAAAGGGGACTCTGGAAGTGATGGGGGCAGGGGCCAAGCAGGCACTGGGGAATACATTTGTGTGGAGTAAGTTGTTTTCTACATCTTATTTTACAAAGGCAAGAGTGAACTATAAAAACAATAATATGACCAGAGCCAGAAAATTAACATCAGAGCATTTAGTTTGGGAGCTTGTCCCACTGTGTTCTAAGGGATGATCATGGTAACAAATACAAACCCTCTCAACTCCAGTGGCCCCCATTTGTCAAATTTTGTGTTTTTAAACTTGCAAGTAAAATAAATTACACCCTTGACTTAGGAGACAGGGATCTAATAAACAAACAAGCAGATACATAAATAAAAGTAATACATAGATAATAAAAATAGCATTACTGAAAACAAAAATCATAGATTTATTGAGTTCTTATTACCACTAGACACTATCATGTGCTTTAAATACATAATCTGATTCTATATTCACAATAGCCCTTAAGAGGCACTCATATTATTACCATTTTACTGATGCAGAAACTGAAACACAGACCTTGGATTTTCCTAGAGTCTACAAGTCAGCAAATGGCAGAGATTTGAACCCAGGCACTCTGACTCCAGAGGCTTCACATTTTACTGCCTTCTTTGTGGCACATATTTGTTTGCTTTCTAATTTTTATAACCCTCTTTTAAACTAAATTTCTTTATATAGTAGGATGAACTACATTTTTGTCATAGAATATATCACTTTCACTTTTCCATTAAGTAACCTACACTTTTTATATAAGTTTTGAATTTTTACCTTGAAACAATCTTAAGTTTACAGGAGAGTATGAAGGTAGTTTAGAGTTTTCTTATATCCTTTACCAGCTCCCTTTAATGTTAATATCTTATACAACCATGGCCCATTTGCTAAAATCAATAAGTTAACATTGGTACAATAGCGATAACTATATGCTATTTTTATGTTCTTTGATCTAGTGGCAAGAACTCAGTTCCACTGGTGTTAAAAGATGGACTTGGGATGAATCCTTTTAGAAATTTCCTTCTTGTGAATAACAGTCTTGTGAATAATAACAATAATTATTTTAATAGCTTGAATTGTCCCCATATCACCTGATATGACTTCTGCTGATTATTGTGAAATGTGAATTGCTAGTGATGATAAGAGGAAGCTGGGTAGATGTTTGTGGTTTTTCTAAGCTTTATTCTGGATGCATTCCTTTGAACTCTATTCCTAAGGCATGAAATATAGCTATTCCAACAAAAGCATTCCCCAAGAATATCAATGTGGACCGAGCTATATATTACCTATATTTTCCCATCACACCTAAATAATGTAGTACCTATAAAAGGGATCTTCCCAGTTCTTCTCCTAATGATCCATGGTCAAGAACACTCAACCTTACAGAAAATTAATATTAAACGTACTCCAGTTTTCAGAAGGATTCCATCTCTTCTCCTGGAACAGACAAGCAAGAGGATAAAGTGCAAAAGGGGAGAGATTAAAGTCCCCATATATTCTCCAGATCACACTCTTTTGAGCTGTGGTTTGGCAGAAGCTGCATCCTCAGACTATAGCCCCTCTCTGAGCTCTGAAGTGGGTTTGAGTAACATGGTTTCTTCTCTGAATGAACCCAGACTGAAACGGGTCCCTCTCTTTCCAATGCCTTGGTGATTTCAAAGTTCTTCTTGCTTTCCTTGCCTCTGTTAAACTTCTAGAAATAGTTAATGCACTGAAACCTTCTTTTGAAAACTTCTCTATATGTGCTGTTTTCTGCTATGGTCATGGCTAATGCACTAAAGGTTCAAATTCAATGACTGGACTCTAATCTTTGCTGTGAAAAATATTTAGAAACTTTTCCATTTATTTAAGCAAGAAAATTATAAACACAAATTTCCATTGTCTTGAAGTACCAATTAGGAATTTGTACATAAATATTTGTAAAGCATAATATCTGAATATTAGCGTGTCCAAGATTCCTGTTGTCTCAAATGGAAGAGAAGCATTTTTAACCCTGTTTCCTCCCTTACCTAACCAAGTTCTTTTTCTAAGACAAGTAATATCTTTCCTGCCTTATTTATCTAGATGATTCAACTTGTTTTAACCAAACTCAGCTGTTGCCTTTTTCATACAACTCCATCTGCATCTGATACCCCTTCTTTGTATTTTGTAATAATTGTATATAGAAGGTAAGCACAAGGCATTGTCTGAACAGTCTTAAAAAGAATTTTCCTCAAGATATGCAATTCTAAGAATTCATCCCAAGGAAACAAAACTCTGTACCTACACAAAAAGATATTATTTATAACACTTTAAAAAAATTAACCCAGGGAAGAATGTCTTCCAGCAGGACATGATTGACTAAAGTACAGTGCATTTATACAATGAAATATTAAGTAGCCATTAAAAGTCATCATCTAAACTTGGTATAGAAGGATTATACCTCAACATCATAAAGGATATGTACAACAAACACTTAGGCAATGTCATACAGAATAGGAAAAAACTGAAAGCACTTCCTATAAAATCAGGAATGAAGACAAAGTTATCTGCTTTCACCACTCTTAGTCAATAAAGCATTTGAAATTTTATCCAGAGCAATCATGCAAAAGAAAGGAATAAAAAAAATAGGAAAAGAAATCAAATTATCCATGCTTCTATATGTATGATATGAGGGCCTTAGGGACTCCACCAAAAAATCTCATAGAACTATTTTAAAAGTTTAGCAAAGTAGCAGCATACAAAATCAATATACAAAAATCAGTAGCTTTTCTATATACCAAAACCAAACTCACTGAGAAAGAAATCAGGAAAACAATCCCATTCAGAATAGCCTTAAGCAACAATCTAGGAACAAACTAACCAAGGGGTGAAAGATTTCTACAATGAAATTATAAAACACCAAGGAAAGAAATTGAAGAAGACACTAGGAGATGGAAATACCACCCATGTTCATGGATTGGGAAAATCAACATTGTTAAAATGGCCATACAACCCAAAGCAACCTAGAGATTCAAAGCTATCTCCACCAAAATATCAACTGCATTCTTCACAGAGCTGGAAAAAAAAATCCCCAAATTTATGTGGAACCCCAAAAGACCCGAAATAGCCAACACAATCCTGAACAAAAAGGGCAATGCTGTAGGCATCAAAATACCAAATTTCAAAATATACTATAGTGCCATAGTAACAAAAACAGCATGGAATTAGCATAGAAACAGACATGTAGACCAATGGAATAGAATCCAGAACAGGATCTAGAATTAAACTCATACATCTACAGCCAACTGGTTCTTGACAAAGATGCCAAAAACATACATTGGAGAAAAGATATCCTCTTCACCAAATGGTGCTCAGAAATTCACATGTAAAATACAAGATTTTTACCTGTAGATGATCGAACTAGACCCCTTTCTCTCACCCCACATATAAATCATCTGAAAACGAATTAAAGACCTTACATTAAGACCTGAAACCTTGAAATTCTAGAGAAAAACATAATGGTAACATTTCAAAATGTACGCATAGTAAACAACTTCCTGACTAGGACTCCAATAGCTCAGGAAATAAAAGCAAGAAATAACAAATGTGATTGCATCAAATTAAAAGTTTCTTCACAGCAAGGGAAACCACAGAGTAAAGAAACAACGTACAGAATGGAAGAAAGAGTTTTCCAGTTATTCAACTGACAGAGGATTAATATTCAGAATACACAAGGAATGCAAAAAAGTTACCAACAAAAGACCATGTAATCCAATCAATAAATGAGCAAATGAGCTGAGCATATACATCTCAAAAGAAGAAACACAAATAGGGAAGTGCAAATCAAACTACACTCAGACTTCACCCCACCCTAGTAAGAATGACGATATCAAAAGAAAAAAATATTCTGGTGATGATGTGGAGAAAAGGGAACCGTACACAGTGTTGGTGGGAATATAAACTAGTACAGCCACTACGGAAAATATGGAGATTCCCCAATAACTAAAATTCACTTTGTGATGCTATATTAATAATAAGGCAAAAAATACCTTATACCCACATGCAATACAAAATATAAAGTGTACCTATGTACTCAAGGTGGTGGAAATATATATATACACACACACACACATATATGTATACATATATATGTATATGTACATGCATTATTAAATTTAACATGCATTACTTTTAAATAAAGTGCAATATACTTAATAAAAATAGAAAAACCTTTCTTAAATACACACTCTAACAGCCCATGTGCTACTAGCACTCTTCCTGAATATATGTTCTCAAATTCACTCTGTGAGGTAATGCAAAATTGGATTGTGAAAAATTACACATTGCAGGAATTGTATAAATGAAAAACTTGCAAGTGGGAGCAATAGTAATTTGTACCAAATTTACCTTTCTCTATTTCATGTGACAACTAGACCCTTTGTGAAGCTTTTTCTTGCTTTTTGATCCAGCTGTTCTGCCCAAGGTTGATGCAATATTCTGGTCAGATATGCATCAAACACTCTATTTTGTAGATTTCATGTTTTATTTATGGTTATTATTTTAGATGCTATTTCTCCTATCTTTCAGCTGAATCACTGCCAGAATGACTCTTTAAAAATAACAAAATAGTGTGAACAATAGAAATTGTAGTTAGAATCTATTTTCCTCTGTATAACTGACACTGTAGACAGGAAGTGAGAATTTTGGTTTGCCCTGAATGCCTAATATAAATAAAAATCTAAATGACTCTGTTTTTTATTATGGAGTTCTGCTTGTGATAGAATTCTTTGTCACATAAACCCCTGCAGGAAGGAGCTGACACAGGTGCCAGGCTGGGCCAGAATTTTCAGTTAACTATGTATCAAGGTGACCCTTCTGTGCAGAAGGTGCCAAGGCTGAAAATTTAAAAAAACAAATTCCATTATTTTTCCAGGTGAATGTATTAGATAACCTTGCCTTCCAACAAGTCCTTTCTGATTTGATAATTGTTGATTTGTGATTTTTCAAGCCCCCCAACATACCAGGTGGCTGGTACAAAGTACAGTAACATTCACACTTGTTTGAGGCTTTAGAGTTTGCAAAAGTAATTTTCTATATCTTCTCATAACAATTCACGGCACTTTAGGCTAAATAATATTATCATCTCCATTTTACAGATACTAAAACTGAGATTTCATTAACTTAAAGGGTTTGCCCAAAGATGCTAAGTAATTTATGGAGTTGATATTCAAACTCTAGACTGTTAACTATTTAGGTTATGAAAATTTCTGCCATTTCATGTTGTTAAATAGGTTACCATTTGTAAACTATGGGTTACCATTTGTAAATTGCTGTGATTCACATTATTTTATAGTTGCTAATTAATGAAATTTAATAAATTATATAGGTTTCTGCAATACCTGAAAATTGATATTTTTCATCCTCCATATTTTATATTTCTAGGCTAGTTTGTGACTTATATAATTCAGAATTTCACATATATTCATCATCTATCAGAATTATTTGTCTTATATTTAATATATGAATTTTATATATGTATTTCTGACAAAAATGTCTCAAATACTTAATAGTATGTCATTCTATTAGAACAATTAATTTTGTTAGGAAAATGATGTGTTAATGTTTTATTATTATGTGAATAACAATCCCCTTATTTAATGCTTTGTGAGTTTAATTCTTTTTATGGCAAAGGTTCTTGACATCTGGATGCTTACTTTTCCTAAAGCCAGAAAGCAGTGCTTTGGAACATGGTGGCTGAAAATTGAAAGGCACGTTTTATTATTGGAGCCATGCTGTATTTTAGTTATGTTGAAAGATCAACAAACAAAAAGACAATGTTTTGTTCATGTCAAAGCTGAGGGTTGTGCTGATTTAATAACTATTTGAAAATGTATGACACTTTATATGGGGGAGAATATATTCTTACTTTTCCTTTTGATTTGTTTTAATTCTAAAACCTACAAAAAAAAATTCTACAATTTTTGCACTTACAAAGATCCATGATCCTTTCTTATCCAGTCTAGATAACAAGATATATGATTCTTTCCTGTTTTTTTTTTTTTTAATCATCAAACTCACCCCTAACATCACCACTACCTCTGACTTCACATTATGACCTCCTTCTTTTCAACACCTATATATCACTAAGAGTAGTTCTATTTTTAGGCAACATTTTCTTAGTTTTCTGTACTTCACCTCTTGACCCACAAGTTCAATGGCAATTCCATCTCGCCTTCTTTCTTAGTTGGTGCCATCTTGCTAAAACTATTTCTCATTAGTATTGTTGAAAAGTATATTCTCTCTAGCCAATTATATTTTTTCCTTAATTTCAACACTCTTGTCTCTCCCTCTATCACTTTCTCTCTCTCCCTCTCTCTTTCTTCCTCTATCTCATATCAATGTGATATGTGTACTACTTATGTATATCTTGTAACTAAAGAAAACATAGACCTCTTCCATATTTAATCCTTTTTTTGGTCTCTCAATCATATTGTGTGTCTCTGTTTAGTTACAGCACTGACTATACAACCAAATATTGAATGTTTTTGTACTATTTTCACTTTCACATCATTCATTCATACTTCAACCCAGATATGGTTTCTTGCAACCTCTTTGCTGCTGATTTGATTCCTATGAGAATATTCCAATACCTTGAGTGATTTCATATTTTGTAAAAGGATGTGGATATGGTTTCCTTATGAGAAATTAATTCTACTTTTCTGACCATAAAAATCAAACATTATATGCTCATTATAGATCATTTGATGGGTATGTGAACAATATGTTTATTCTTTTCATTCTCAGTCATTTTCTTATCTCATTTTCCCTCCTCCCGTATCATTTTCGCCCCTATTTTTAATTGTATTGTTAATGTTATGCAAATAATCATATTTTTGTTGTTCTACTTTTTTATTTGTTTTTATTGAATAATCTCTTTTCTCAGTGCCTTCCTCCTACTTTCCCTGGATTTGCTTTTTCTCTCTTCAAGGTCCAAATTCAATGCTCATTTATGTTATAATGAAACTATTAAAATATGTAGCTTCCTCTGAGAAGAGTTATCATATTAATCATATTTAGTATACCCTAAATATATTCAAATTGTGGTTTTGGGGGGTTTAATAATCACTTAGAAGAGTATGCTTTTTGTCTTTAGTCAGTAGTTCACATTTGCTTGGTAAAGCATTTAAAATTGATTTCTATGTCATTATATTCTGATCAGAGAATATGAACAAGATAATGTCTTCCTAACTGGGGCTAAGTTTTTTTTTTCTTTTTAGAGTGGTACATAATGAATTTTAAAGTTAACACATAAAGGATAATAAAAAGATTTTTTTTAATTTGTTTTAGGCAATCTTTAATATCTTTTATTTCATCTTCACTAATTAAGATCTTCAAATCTGTTATAGCTTTGTTATTTGCTTTTTCTTGTCATGGAACAATAGCCACGTGTTAAACATTCCCTTAACAGTTTTATTTCTGTCACAATGTTGACAGGGTCTCAATACATACTTTTTGCGATGCCATTATATTCCTACAATTTGGCTATGAATGTTATTTTATAGCAGTGTATAAAATAATTTCAATGCAATTGACTTTATTTGATGCCAGTTTTACCGGGCTTTACATTTTTTAATTATTTAAATAATTTTTCTTTTTTAGTTTTTTTTGGGGGGGAGGGAATCATATTTAATCAATCTCTCTTTGCAGACCTTTGTGATAAAGTCCTGTGCCGCTCACAGTGCGTAGGATTTTCTGTTGTGCGTCAGAAAAATGGATTATCTGGGGATATGGATATTGGTACCCTAACCACAATTAGTATTTCCATGGCACTAATAAAATATAAATGTGAACACTTTTATAATACAATATAGATTTTTTTTTTTTGGCTTTGCTTGAAAAATCAGAAAGCCTAAGAAATCAGACCTACCTTTTCTTTTATCAATAGTAACGTGAAGTTGGTTGAGAGCTGCCCCCATAGATGGGACAGGCCAGCAAGGTGGCATCAAACATTTCTTGCCTCCTAAATGTTAGAACAATTTTGTTTTCAACTTCTCTTTATAAACGTCCTTTAGACAACACTTCTGCATAGTGGAACACTTTTAGTTCTAATAGCTCTTTCTGTCTGTCCATGTCTGTAAATACACATTTATGGTCCTTTTCCTATCTTTGCACAACAGAGGAGCTCAGAGTAGAACAACCTCTACCTTTGGATCAGAAAACAAAGCCTTGTTTGTTGGCCCCTCTGCTACGTACTTGAGCAAATACCTCAAGAGTGAACTGGACTTATATGCAAAGCACCATCATGTCCCAAACATTTTAAATTTCCTGGACTTTTAACTTTTATTTATTTATTTGTTTGTTTGTTTGTTTATTTATTTATTTATTCTTTGCCTTCTTGGGATTATCCTACTGCTTTTCCAAACTAACATGGACAACCCGGAATTTGCTATCTATTCATCAATCTATCTCTTCCCCCATCTATTGACAAAGACTTAATGAACTTTAAACTCTACTCTGACTAACTCTTTCTTTTGGCAAGAGTAGCATTTACCCTAAATGTCCTTTAAAACTTGATTCCCTGCCTTGGCTTCTGCTTCTGAATTGATGAGCCACTGGCTCAGGAAGGGGGAACATATTGGCTCCATGCATAAAGAAGAAAGCATTACTGTCATTCAATAAATGTGTTCTGTTGCCTGCTGAAGTTCCGAATAGAAATCAAACACCCAAAAGGAAACCTATAACAAAACAATTACCTGAGAAATGAGTACATCCTCTTCTCATGCCCTTAGAGAGAATTCTCAGAAAGAGAGACGTTGCAAAAGCAAGATGCCTGAATTTTTTAGTCCCACGTTGTTTAAACCACATACTGGGAATTCAAGCAGAGCTGCTAGATACAGTGTTTTTCCTTGCACCTCTACCAGAGATTCTCATGTTTTCACAGCTTATTTTATAAGGCTGTCGTGTTTGGATTTATTATGCCAAGCAGTCATTTTCTCTTCCACGGTACTGTTCTGTATATCTAACTACACATCCATGTATTCATCTCCTTTTCTACCTAGCCATCCTTCAACTGTTTATCTTCTCCATATGACTCTTCTTTCGATTGCTCTCTTTATATTTCCATTGTTTAGCTTGAGGTAGACTTGGGACAGCCACATTCCTTTTAAAGACTTCAGGCACTATCAGAAATACTGCCAGTCTCATCCTCTGATCATCACCAACTTCTTAGGAAAGTTCTTTTCATTTTGACATGGCAAATTAATTTGAGTTAAAATTCACATTTCTCTCTAATGATAGCAATTTATACAGGATTTGTGGAATTTTCCTAATATGAAAGAATGACATGCTTGAAAACAAATATGTATTCAATTAATAATCTGTTAATGTCTTGACATGTATAAATGCATGGAACACATTTGTTGCATATAAGTAAGTATTTTTGTCCATACCATTAATGAAATGATTTGGTATTTTGGACTTCAGATATGCCTTAAGCTTTTCTAGTCTTTTTTTTATTTGATCCTTTCCTTAGGACTACTTTATCCTGTCCCTCTCTGTCTCTCACTGGCTCTTTCTCCTGCTGCTGACTATGAAGGCCCAGAGGCTGGCTCTCTTTTGTTACAAGATTAATATTTGCTAAATGGTGTTAACAGAAGTGGTGGTGGTTTATTAGCACCTAATTGGTACTTTTCCCAGAAGAACTAAAACACTGTAGGAAAAGTCAGGACCATGTTGAGAAATGTTTGCAGCCTTTGTGAACAAATAATTATTGATGCAGACTATTTAAGGATTTCTTTGCTTCTTTGCCTTTTAACCTGGCAGCAAGTTAGCTACTTAGGGAACTCTATATATTGCTGAGTCAGTTAATGTTTCAAAAGAGGAATGAGCCTGGATTTGAATATATATGAGAGAGTGATCTATCTTTATACATGGAATTTTTAAAGTAGTTTATTCTTTTGAAGAGCGTATATTAATTATACACATCCATGGGTTTAGTATGAAATGTTTCCACACATGCATACATTGTGCACTGATCAAATTTGGGTGATGATCATTTCTCTCTCATTATTTCTTTATTCTTAGAGATTTTGAGCTCCTGTCTTCTAGATCCTCATAGGATATATATATATTAGGCTGTTATTTAGTCATTCTGCTGTGCTGTGGAACACGAGGACATATTTGTTTCTAAATGTGATTTGATACACTTTATATTTATTTTAGACATGATGCCATTTATCTTTTATTTTAGACATTTTGACAGCTGATTCCGGTACTGATAGAAAATGCAAAGATGACCAGTATAGAAAACACTTGCTGGGTTTAACCACACAGCATGCATCTCCCCTTTCTAATGATACCCCAATTTCCTTGTAGAAAATTGTCTTCTTATATACTACATATTGACCTGGTGGGTGATAAATCCAGATACTCTGCTCTCTCAGTGGAAGATCCTTCTTCTTAACTATCTAGCCCGTGACTACCCAGGTGCTTGATCTAAGTATGTTCACAAGCTTCTCTGTGTAAGGACACTGAATCATGGGCAAGGGGCATAGGAAAAAAAGGGATAGTGCTCTAATTCTACTAGCAGACTCTTCACCAAGGATTCTTTCACAATGATCATTGCTATTATTTCTGCATTCTTGATCTTTGAACTGAACTGAAGTCTGAAATCTTACACATCCTCTCAAAAATAAGCACAAGGTACAGATTAACATGGACACATAGAACTTAAGATCATCAGCACTAAAGACAGACTGCATGGGTTTAGCCCTGGCTTTGCAATTAATTGGATAACTTTGGGCACAACATTTGGTCTCCTCAGTCTTCTACTGTTTGCCTTTATAAAATAAATATAATTTCACTGCCTATCTCACTATCTCATGGGGATATATATATATATATATATATATATATATATATAATGTAAAATACATATGTACATATATTAATATATAAATACATATATATTAAACATTTAGAATTGAGCCTGAGATAGTGCATGCTCTCAAGACTTAATTATAATATCTATTAAATCCTTAGTTCATTCTCTTGCCTGTTCTTTGTTACACACACATATAAATTATCTCATACAATCTTTTTGCAAAGCTTTACATCATCTTGCTTATTACCATTTGGCAAATATACCTAAACCACCCAAATTAATTCTCACAAAAGAAGAGAAAAATCAAAATTACCAGGTTCCAAGTTGAAAAGACAAGATTGCACAGAAGTTTCCAAAACACTCTGTAAGTATCATTCTGCAAAAAAATTGCTGCAGCAAATGTAATTTATACTCCTTTCAGGCACCCTCTTGCAGAAGTTTGTGCATCAAAATTATAGAATCACCTCATCAGGGACCCCTCCTGACAGCATCTCACAGGATTCCACAGGAAGGAACCCCACAGAATCTGTATTGTGGCCACTCCATCCCAAATTCACTAGCTCTTCTCTTGTGGGTCTGATGTTGCCATAAGGTGGTTGACTGAGTTGGAAAATGCTGCGCTAAGACCTAGGTCACAAACATGGGAAAAATATTGAAACATCTTGGGGTTTACTGACCTACTGGGTGCCCTTATATTCAAGATAGACTCGTTGCTTGAGGATAAGGTAAAGGGAGAAAAATTATAGTGATCTGGAAACTTGTATCCACTCTTTAGGAGTCATAATACTTGAAAGGGTTATTTCACCATTTTTATTGTTTTTATATGATTTATTATATTTAGGTGAAAGTGCTGTATATCCTGAAATGTTTTGGGAAAGCAAAGAGAAATGCCCTGAAATGATAACAAGTTGAAAGCAATTTAAGTAGTTGGCAGCTCTGGTATCTGTCAGCAAATAACACTAACAACGTGCTATTTGCTCAGAGTTTATTTGTAAGATTAATGGTACTAGATAGGATATTTTTTGTTTGTACTCTATTTGTCAGCATGGTATCAGTCAGAATGAAAATGTGAAATTTAAAAATTCCATTGTGAATATTTTTTACTGAGGATATTTTTCAAGGTATTTGTGCAATGTTAGCATGGTTCAGATGCAATTCACAATTTTAAGAAGATTGCCATACTACAAAATATGTAAATGGCCCCAGGGATAAAAAGATGAGGTCAGAAGGAAAGGTGCCGCAGTCTGGCTGGGCACAAAATAACCGAGCTGCCACAAGGCACTTGTAGGTTCAAACAGGAACTCCTTTATTGCCCGAACTCCCGCTAACACCACCCAAGCGGCCCTTCCATCAACTGGAACTCCCTCCACCGGAACTTCCCCAACCAATGTGAACTCTCCAGGAATCCCCACGAAAGCTCAACCAGAACTCAAAGGGAACTCTGTGAGAACTCAAAAGTAGCGGGCTCCCAAGGCAGCAGGAGCCGCCCTATTGCCGGACAGCAGGGGTCTATCTACAACTGAATACACACCCTGTTTCAATCCAGCATCATCCAGTCACAGCAATTATACACAGCTTAACTTAATTATCATCATCTTAATGGCTCCCTGGCATCACCTCTCAACCATTCCTTCTGGCAAAATGCCAGGGGCCATTCCGACTGGCTGTGGCTCTCAACAGAAAGGGGCTCAAAGCACATCACTACAGGTTCTTTTGATCAAGAAAAAAGTTAGAACCGCCCTTCTTTATCTGAAATGTGGACTGTGGATCTGATAGTAATTTTGTTTTATTTAGAACTAGACTTGGTAGTATATAAGCAAACAATAGGAGTAAAATATTCAGAAATAGTAATTTTTAATAATGAAAAGCAGTATAAACTCAGACATCAAATAATTCTTATGAAACTGGTTTTAAGAATACTGTTAATTATTATATTTCTATACCAAAAATCTTTAGGTTATATTCACTCAATATTTTTGTTTTTCATTTCTGGAAAAAATGAAGAAATAGGATTTATTAATTATTGTATATGCTTAGAGATCAGCCCACTTTGTGGCACCAATGTACTAGAAAGGCTATCTTTCTAGAAATTAATATTTATTGGTTTTATTAATAGAAATGACATTTCCAATAGGTCCTTTAATCACATTGTTTCAATAAAAAATAAGTTAAACAGTACTGATTTAATACTACAATTTGATTAAAAAAATTTATTATGAGAAAGTTATTGTAGGTACAGGATGAGTAAATATAAGATAGGGAACATGCTCCTAAAATGTCATTTTAGAAAAATGTTCAATTACTTTTAGAGAGATCCTGAACCAAAGTTGATGTATTTGGAAGAAACTCTATAATACAAAGATGTTTCTTAATGATTTTGTGAGAATATAAAGATGTTCTGAGTGAAAGGTTGAAATATTGGTCTTTCTTAGATTACATTTTTATTGGCTTGGTGCATATGTAACCTGAATATACTCTGTATCTCCTCTTTTCATGGACTTTTCTACATTTCATTATTTTCCTCTCAGATCCATCTGAAACTCTGTTACGGCAATATTCTGTACATTTTATAGTGTGTTTCTTTCTGTCCTCATAACCAACCATGGTACATAGGTTTTTACCACATCACAATACTGGGAAGGATGTGTATGTTAAGCAGGGGTTAGAATCTATGGAAACACACAGCTATTGACTTCTTTAGTATAGGGGAAATGATCTTTTCATCAGCAACTTATCATAGAAGAATGCAAGAGAAGAAGAAGAAGAAGAAAAATCACAGGTCAAGCCAATACTGACAAGTCCAAGAAGCTCCGTGTGTGTGTGTGTGTGTGTGTGTGTGTGCTCATGTATTATAGGAACTGAGCATTTACATAGGTACATTGGCACCAAGGAATTTTGAAAGTTTTGTTTTTCCACTTTGTATATTCCCTAGATATTGCTGGATGTTTACAATGAATTAGCACTGGAGCTGTGGAAACACAATGCGGAGTCCACAAGAAAAAGTACCAAGAGAAGTGGGCAGGCAGTTGCACAGTCTGGAAGTACTATAATTGGGATAAATATCAGAGACTAATGGAAAACATTAGAGGGAAACTACAACAACCCCTGATGCAAAGAAAATTCTTCCTAGAAGAGGTGCTGTCTAACTCATTTAAAATGTGGGGGAAAGGAAAATCAGTTGGTGGAGAGGAAGTGGTAGGTCTGCAGCATAATACGGGCTTCCCAAACAGAAGGAGCAAAATGTGTCTGTTTCCAAGAGGACCAGCATCACACAGTCCACTTTGAAAATCACAGTTGGCTCAACAGGTTTGGAGACCTGGATGGGAGACGGGGAGAGGATGGGAAAGTCCTCTTGTTTCCATTGAAATTAGTTTTACATCTTAGCTAAGGCAGTGGTTGTAGATGTTCTAGAAAAGAATTAGGGGGGTGAGTACTTGAAAGCAGAAATGAAGGATCCAAGAGAATGCTGAGAAGGAAAAATAGGTCTCCATTGCCTCCAAGCTGCTGCTAAAATTCCCTTAGTTCTCTGCTAGGGATGGCAGCACTGAAGGTCGCTTCTTTGGTTCTAAACAAATTCTTGTTAATATAAACAAGATACAATTTATTAGAAGAATGTTTGTGACCTATAAATGAAAAAGAAAAACAATAGAAAATTAACCTCAGAAATAAGCAGAAAAGATGTCCATTCTTTATTGAGTGTGGCTCCATTTCTATTTTAATTTCACAAAAACATTACTAATCACGTGCTGTGTCAGGCACCATCTGAAGATAGAAGGTGGGAAAAGACAATTTAGTAAAATAGTTGTGCCCACCTTCATTGATCTTAGAGTCTAGCAGGGTTGAGAGGAGGGCATAGGAAATAATCTCAGAAAACTGTTATTTAATTGGGAAATATAAAAGATGTTATGCAAGATGCTAGGAGAGAGAAATAAAAAGTTTTACCTAGAGTGTGAGAAAAGACTTATCTGAGGAGGTGACTTTTCAACTTGGGTGTGAAGATGAACAGATATTCAAGGGAGAAGCAGATATGAATTTCCAGCCATGTGAGAAAGGTCAGTGTCCTGGACATTGTAAAAGCACCATGGTTGGAGATCAGTGAGTAAAGTGGGGGATAAAAGAAAACTGGAGAAGTAAGATGGGGGCACAATGTCCTTCCAAGTATAGTAAGGAGATCATGCAAAGATTTGGTGTCATATCCTCAGTGTCTATGAGGTGTTTCAGGCTGAATTATGGTGAGGTTTACATTTTAAAGATTGGTCTTGATACTACATAAAGAGTAGATGGTAGGAGATAAGAATGGAAGCCAAAAGATCAGGCAGAAGTTCTTAGGGTAATCAGGACACATAAAACACTTGTGTTACAGTTTTGTCTGGTTTTACATTTTGTATTCTTTTATACTTTTCTTCTAGTTCCTTTGGGGAATTGTTCCCTTGCCACATGTACTAGAGGAAGCTATTAGCCGTGGTACCTAAAGCTAGTTACTCAGAATATTTCCATGCCTCTAGTTAAAGTGCTTGGTTCACAAGCTGGCCACAGTCAATCAGCATACTCTGTAGGTTTTACATACAGAATCCATAAAAGGAGAAGCTGTTTCTCAACTGGTGATGGGCAAGCCCAATGTTGCTCACAGCGCACCAAGGTAGGTCTATCCCAGTTCAAGGCTGTGAATCCAGTTAATTAATTAATGGTAATGTTATTAACAGAATTAATGCTACAGACTGAGCTTCTCCAATCCAAAAATCTCAAATGCAAAATGCTCTGGAAACTGAGATCATTCATGTGCCAACCTATGCTCAAAAGTTTTCTGATTAGGGAGCATTTTGACTTGGGATGTTCAGTGGGTGAACTCTATAGGAATTTTCCAAAATTTGAAAATCTAAAACACTTTTGGTCCCAAACATTTTGAACAAGGGGACATAGGCACTGACTTTTTCCTTTTTTCCTTCTGCCCCAATATGCCTTGTATGTTACTGATCTTTAATTTAAAATTTTGATCTTGGGCTGGGGATGTGGCTCAAGCGGTAGCGCGCTCGCCTGGCATGCACGCAGCACTGGGTTCGATCCTCAGCACCACATACAAATAAAGATGTTGTGTCCGCCGAAAACTAAAAAATAAATATTAAAAAATTATCTCTCTCTCTATCAAAAATTTTTTTTGATCTTGTGTTTATTATGGCTATTTTGTATTATTTTTTAAAGCGTAGCATTAAAATATTATTTATCTTGATTATGTTTGGTGCCTCTTTAGATCTTGCATCCTTGATGAGCATCAAAATCCCCTTGCTTAGTGAACACTGATCATTTGAAACTGTCTAGCATTTGAAACCTATTCCTGTGTTTAGGAAATACTGTACTTCCTATGTTTTGATGGAAAACACTCTTCTCATAAACCTAAAAATATCAACTATAGCTGGGGGGAATACTGTAGCTTGTTTTAATCCACAACCAGTGTAGTGGGCTTATATGTTGCCTTCCCCTATTTTAGAAGCAAGGGAACTAAAACACATATTCCCATACTTTCTCAAAAATACTGGGCAAGCACATAGCCTTAGATTTGCCAGTCTTGGATGACATGGGAAAGGAATATTAGGCGTGTAGTGCTCGGATTTGTTCACAAGCCTCAAGGCAAAAATATACAAGCATAAGCACTCATCCTCCACACACGCAAGTTATATCTGGATAGGCATTTCAAAACCACAAGTTTGAAATTGTTATTGTCTGAAGTTATGGAGGTCATTCTTCCTCAGTATGTCAATCATCTGGTATTTCAATCCTCTGCACTGTAAGTTTTGTAGAGACAGCCTTGTATAATCTTAGCTCTTTGTGTGAACAGAATCAACCAATTGCTACAGCTCCTTGGAGATACTTCTTTGGATATAACTGACTAAAAAGTCAGAGCCACAGCAAGTTGAAGATAAATCCAAAATAAAAAACATAACTAATTCAGAGAAGCTAACATAAAAATTGTTTTTGTACAGAAATTCACTGTCATTTGTGTACATATGTACACAAATACATTTTTACATAAGTCTGTACAGATTATAAGAAGTCCCACACATATTATTTCATTACTCCTATTTGTTTTCTACAAATCTGATGAAGTCCTGATTGTCTTTAGACTCTGAATGAAGCTCATTTAGTTTATAATAATCTAACTTGTAAGAAATTTTAAAACAATTTATTTTAATGGGTACATAAAAATTACACATACTAATGGGGCACCATATAATATTTGGATACATGTACACACTATGCAATGCACTAACCTAACTTGAATGAATTTCATATTAAAAAACCATGAAGAATCTTTATATTGAACACTTGTAAGTATAAGAGGAACAAGAACCGTCTATAAGATGGATGGTATATGTATTAGAATTGGCTCAGCAGACAACATATGCTGCATATCAGTACTTGCTTATATAACTGCTTTTATTTTTTTTTTTTAACTTTGGTGACTGTTTTTCTAACTAAACAGCAAGACCTTATACTTCTATAGAACACCAGTTTTTAAAAGGAGTTTTATACATATGTCCAGTTTTATGACAATTTCATTATTATCAACCATTTTGCACCCAAGGAATTGAGAATAAGTAGTTAAACAATATATCCAGCACCAACCACGTGTCTAGTTGATAGGTCTAAATTCAAGCTTGGGACTTCTGATTCTAGGTTAAGGCCATTTTCTTTGTAACATATTTGTCATGTATGATTAAAATAACACTCAACCTTCCACCTCATAATGACATTTTGGTCAACAATAGAAAACATATACAATGGTGGTCCCAGCAGATTACATCAATTAGTGACATTGCAGTGGTCTTAATTTGTGTACATCACAATGTTTGGACAACAGCAAGAAAAAGCCTAATGCACAGTCCTAAAAATTTTTCCCACTTGTTAGGAGATTCAGGACTGTATATGAGTAGACCATTCCTATTGTTAGTCTGGAATATAAAGAAAAACATTAATTTCAATAATAGAGAATCTGCTAAATTTCTTTAATTCTTTCAGTATTTGGGTTGTTTCTATAAAAAGACTTTCAAACTTGACTATTAATTATATTGCTTCATTTTGAATTAGCAAAACTTTTTTATTGAGAGGTGAGCATCTGAATAAAAAAATTCAGAAGTGTACATCCTGCCGTCTGTTCCAGCTTGGTCCCACTGCTGATTCTGATTCCAAAGAAGTACATTGCTCTATATGTGTAAGGCAAAAAGCCCTCATGGATCCATCTCCAACAAAATGAGGAGATAATCAGAGGACCCCTCAATGGGAAAATTAACGTGCCTCGAGAACTTATGGGCTGGGGTTGTGGCTCAGTGGTAGAGCACTTGCCTAGCATGTGTGAGGCACTGGGTTCGATTCTCAGCACCACATATAAATAAATAAAATAAAGGACCATCAACAACTAATAAAAATATTTTTTTTAAAAAAAGAACTGTGTGCCTCATCTGGTTGTGAAGATGAGGGTCCAGGAGAGAGGAGCTCACCACTGTGACGTGGTCTGGCTATCCTAAAAATCAAGTGTCCACTTTACTATCAAATATGGAACTATGAAGGACCTGTGTATCCTTAAATTAAAAGGCTGACCATGAATTTTGGTTTTACAGAAACATGTCTATTTTATATTCCCCTTTGGCAAAACAACAATGAAATGTACCTTCTTCATTGCAATAAAATATGTCTATGCATTAAACTTAGTCCATCTGTAAATATAAACCTTTTTAGAAAAATATCTCTGGTTGTTCTCTAAAGAAAGTTCTTTGATAAAACAAATTATATATATATATATATATATATATATATATATATATATATATATATATACACACACACACATACATACATACATGTATGCATATTATATTGAGGTACATTAGGAAATATCTTGGTCCTCAAAAGGCAGGTTTACTCAAAGACTTCTAATGCCTCAATACTTTAAAATGGAATGATAGACTAGATCTAAGTAGAGAATTCATTTGTTCAAGAAATCTCTGGACACTGTGTCCCAAATATTATGCAAGACACAGGGTCACAGGATAGAAATACATGGCTTCAATAGCCTAGGGCTTTGGAGTCTGTTTAAAAAAAAAACAGCATAGGAATTCAATGCTGTGTGTTCTGTGTTACAGATACAATGTCGACAGAAAGCAAAATGTGATCAATACTGCTTGGGCATGTTTACAAAGTGTCAGTCTGGGAAGACTTTATAGAGGAGAAGCAAAAACCTGAGCCAGACTTCTAAGAAGTACACATTCCTTATGAGATGAGAAAAATCATGGAATTGTAAGCTGAGGAAATTTTATATAATGAGATCTGAAAGGGGCAAAAAGGAGAGATTGGGGAACTTTAAATATTCAACATTTTCTTAGAATGGCATGTACAGGGAAGAGAAGAGTAGGGAATGCATACTGAAAGGTAAACGGGAAGAAAGGAAGTAAGTAAGGGAAGGAGGAAGGAGGAAGAAAGGAGAGAGATATTGAGGTGGGGAGTGGACACAAAAGAAAGTTTGTATTATTTTCCAAACCCATACAGAATTTTTTAAAAGGATAGATAAAATCAGGCTTGCACTTTATAAAAGCCACTTAGAAAGTGCTATGTAATGGAGAAACGGAGGTGGCGGGGAACTAGGGAGAAGGGAATGTAGTTGTTTTCAGATCCTGTTTCCAATTCCTAATTTATAAATAAGAGGCACACATCTCTCACAAGCCTATCAGAGTTAGGTGTTTCCTATGGTCAGCTACAAGTCAGGGAAATTCTTGCTCTTCAAGAGCCTGAGCCTGCTAAACCCCCTGAAAACTTGAATCCACCTTTATTTGACCTAAAAGGTTTTCTCTTTTTTTTAATGTCCTTATAATGAAAAGTAATAAATCTCCTTATGCTTAAGTGACACTTTCATAAAGAGAAAAATATCAACCTATGTTAAGTAGATAAAGGTTATAGAGTGAGGCATATTAAGGATTCAGGAAACTAGTTCAAAGACTAGTTAAGATTCTCATAAGAGATCATCAGAATATAAGGCAAACAGAGGGACATAGAGAATGAGATGGTGTGGGATGCCTGGGAGAACAGGGAGATTGATCAGCTATTATGAAGGAAAAAGAGAAATCCGTGAAGAGTTCCGTGTTTCTTATATGAATGATGGAGTGCACTATGGAGTCTTTTACAAAAATTCGAAATATTAGTTATTTTCCAGAAATCTCCAGATTGACATGATATTTTAAAACAAATCAACACTTGATTTGCTATGATTCTGAGTCACATATTTCAGGTCAGGAAAGTATATTTTTTTATCAGAAAATGGAAAGTTAGCAATTTCTGTCATACCCTACAATTGAACTTTGTAATTTACTAACCCTTGGTCTAGCTACACAGCCAAAATATTGGTTCTAGTGGATGCCACTTTAAAATATGAAATATTGCATGAACAGTTATAATTAGGCAATTAACTCTATTGCTTATGTCTTAGAGTCAGAAACACAAAGCCTTAAAATTAGTATCCATACTAATACATATAATCAGTTGAACTTCCTGTAGGAAAATAGAGGGCTAAAATAAGTTAAAGTCAACTACAAGGGTCCTAATGTGATTAAATAACACTCTGCAGAGATGTATCAAAATATTTGAACAAAGGCATCCATTACTTCCAGAATAAACTAATCTTACCTTGAAGACACTATTCACTTACGCATTCAGTCTGCAATTAGTGAACACTGATTAAGAGTCAAACACTGCAAGTAAATTCTGGGACAGAGTGTTAAAACCTTGGACAAAGAACCTGGCTTTTATAGTCCATAATTTAGTGGAGAAGATAATTGTTCAATGATCACAATATTCAGTAACTACACACTATGCTAAAATCTAAAAGAACTATGTGGTAGGTAAAAGATGCCCTTCCCTTCCCCAAAATGCCTACATCTGAATCCCCAGAACCAATGAACATGTTAGTTGATATGATAAAGGGGACTTTTCAGATATTGTTAAGAATCTTGAAATAGTTATCCATATGACCCCAATGTAATCACAAGGGTCCTTATAGGAGAAAAGCAGAAGTGTCAGAGTCAGAAAAGAACCTGTGATGGAAGTAGATGGTTAAAGCCAGAGAGAGATTCGAAGATGCCAAGCTATTGGCCTTAAAGATAGAGGAAGGGGCCATGAGCTAAGGGATGCAGTCTGGGAAAGGCAGATTCTCCAAAGTGCTTTCAGAAGAGGCACAGTCCTTCTGATAACTTAATTTGGGCCCAGTGAGCCCCATTTTGCTCTTCTGACCTCCAGAACAATAAGGTGATAAAATCATGCTGTTTTGGGCAACCAAATCTGTACTAAATGAAATAGTGGGAATAGGAAACTAGTAAAAAATGTTTAAGGAACAATGTGGAGAATGTGCAGTAAGAGGATCTGCTCTGGAATCTCTTTTTTGTTTGCTAGTTTGTTTGTTTTCTATACTGGGGATTAAACCCAGGGATGCTTGACCACTGAGCCACATTCTCAGCCTTTTAAAATTATTTATTTTTTTTTTTTCTTGAGACAAGATCTTGCTAAACTGCTTAGGATCTTGCTAAATTGCCGAGTCTGGTCTTGAACTTGCAATCCTCCAGCCTCAGCCTCCCGAGTCACCGGGATTATAGACATATACCACCACGCCCGGCTTGGGCTCTCTCATTTCAAACATGATTTTGAAATTCTAACATAAGTGTGCTAAGCTCCCTAAAAATGAATCCATGGTTTTCTTTTGCCATTAGTTCAAAGAATTAAATCCATCACACCACCTGCAGGCCTCACATGAGATGTCGCAGTCTCACAGAAAGTAGCCTTTACCTCTGTCATTGGAACCCTGCTGCTCTATCCTCAGCACCTGGACATAGGCCACATTCACTCCCACCTCAAGGCCTTGAGGCAAGAATTCTGGGGTGCTCCCTCTGCAACCTCTCCTCCTCCTCCAATTCATGACAACTTTAGAAGAGTGTTCAACTTCCCTAGTTCTCGGAAAGGCAAGTACTGTTGGAGAAACATAAGCTCATTTATGTCTTCAGGGAACACAAGATTAGATAGAAATAGGTGACCAACATAAGAAAGGATCATCTATACTTGGAGCTTCCCAGGAGATAGGAGGCCACGTGATGCAGTGGAGGAAAAAAACTAAACAAAAAAAAAAAAATAGCGATAGGCGTGACAGTGTTCCCCTTTGTTCCTATCTCTTCTGCTCATTCAGCTTCATGTTTACTACCTTCAGTTTGAAAGCCTTAATTTTTAGTCCTAGGACCTTTTATATTGTCACTTTATGTTGTTTTCTTCTCAGTTGATCTCACAGTATCTTGGTGGGAAGGGAAACTATAATGGTAGCTGGGAGGAACTATGGGCTTGGATTTCAGGGACCACAGAGAAAAAAGAAAATTAAAAGAAAATCCTGAGAGAAAGGATGTTGAAATTGAAATGACAGCCCTAATTTAGCCAGCACAAGTACAAATCTGGTTTAAACAAGATGAAACGAATTTCCGAAATACGGAATTGTATCCAGCATAAGAGCAAGAAAATCACCAGGCATGAAACAAATAAAGCAAGAATAAAATAAAACTTAAAGCAAAGGATTATGGCCCCAAGTACACAAAAACAAATATTCTCAAGGAGATTATACCAAAGTTTATATTTATTAATTAAAGGATTAAGGCACTAATAAGAGTTTATATTTATAAATGGGCTGAGTTGAAGGACAAAACAAATTCTAGAAATGATGTGCTCTGAATGAATTGATCTGTTTCAAATTGTGAAATGCTAATTTTATCTCTGACAACAGGCCTTGAGGTGAAGCATGCTTGGTATACAGTTTCCGTATGCTTAGCATCCATGTGGAATAGCTTTTCTCATCATTTACTCTCACAGTTTTGTATCTTTATATTTAAAGTGTATCTCTGTTGCAAACATCACATAACTGGGTCTCGTATGTTTAGAAAAATGAGTATCTGAGTTTTAATTGGAATGCTTAATCTACTTACCATTTTCTGCAAACAGCAATGTGTTTAAGTCTTTGGTTTTACTAATTCCTGTATGATTCATCTGTTTTTAGTTCCATTATTCCTCCTCACCTGCCTTCTATTAGGTGGATAGCATTTTTTAAGAAATTGCTCTAGGGATTAAGGTAAACACTGCACTATATGATGAGGCTCATAGACCTAGCTCAATTAATTCATACCACAAAGAACTTCATATGCTTAAATTGGAATGGAAAAGGCAGAGTTGGAAAAACACTGAGGGTTTCTGAAAGGGCCATAATTTGCATAAAAACAAGAAGAGTTTTGAAAAGCTTTAGATATGGAAATAGGTTTTTGATGACTCTCTCCAAAATTTTTCTGATAAAATAGATTAACTCTACTAAAATTTTGCAAGCAAAGGAATAATAGTCTAATGCAGACTTTAAGAATAGACTACCAACTTTAGATAGCATTCAGAAGTAGAACCTGAAGCCAGTGTGAACAGTTTCCTTCTAGTGTATATGTGCACATGTGTGTGTGACAGTGTACATCTTTAACTGGAAATAGGGGACTTAATATGCAAGCAAAACTCAAATGGAAAATAGTACTTTTTGTCAGATCACCTGTTCAATTAGCATTTTGATGCAGCCTTGGGTTAAAAACAGAACAAGACCTAGAATGCACTGATGCCCTTACCATTAAAAACAACTGAATGCTTCTTTCCCAGTCATTAGCCCTTATAGGTGGAAGTTGAAGACAGCAGTGCATATCATAAACAAATACACATTGGGGGAAAATGAAATTTCCCAATGTTAACCAACAACACAAATGGAAAAAAAATGTAGATAATCAATAAACCTGGCTTAAGGGGGAATCAAATGCTCAACTTACTGTTTTATTTTTAAATTTACAAGAAGAAAGTTATCTAAATAGTGGAGAACAACCTTGCATGCTTTTGTTTAGTTTGGTTTGGTTTTGGTTTTAGTTGTAGATGGACATAATACCTTTATTTATTTATTTATTTATTTAATGTGGTGCTGAGGATTGAACCCAGTGCCTTGCACATGCCAGATGAGCATTTTACCACTGAACCACAACCCCAGCCCATCTTACAAAATTTTGGTTAACCCAAATACTAACTGGAAAGTTTTGTGTTGTTAGACATCCTCTGCTTCAAAGTCAACACACTGTTCAGGTGGTAGATATCTCTACTAATCCTCAGATGCTCTCTCTCTTGTGCTTAATTAATAACATCCTTTCCTCCTTTGTAACAATACAGCTGCTAATATACATACGTATACATATTAATTTCCTATTATATAGATTATACTATCACAATCATTTTTATATAGGAAGACACTGAGGGCAGGGAGTTTATGTAACTAAGTAACAAAAGAATAAAAAACATGCCTAGAAGCAAAAACATCAACCTTTTATTGAGGTTGGGAAAGATGGCAGACAAGAGTGAAGAGTGGTTGGTAAGGGAGAGAACCTGCCTTATTTATTATTAAAAATGCACCTTTGAAAGAGGGTGAGAGATCTGAAGTTAATATGAAAAAAAAAGGCTGTAATCTATTTTATTTCTTGGGAGTTCATAGTTGTCTAGTATTTTATTTTAAAATATTTTTCTCAATGCTTGAAATTTCTTCATTTTTAACTCTCAGCAGAAAGACAACTCAAACTCCTTGTGTATTGCTCCCACACAATTTCCTGACCTTTTCTCCTCTAAGCAGATATCAATTTTTAAGTGAGCATCAAAGTCCTATCATAACAGCCCTTGATAATAACAACTAACTCTTATATACCAGAAAATTGTCTGTAAAATACAAAGATTAAAATGTCTTAAATAAACAGAACTTTTTCTTTACCCCAAAATATATTTCATCTCTGCAGTATCTTTGGGAGTTGCTCAAGAAATATTTTAAAGTTCCAAAAATCCTGAATCCAAAAGTTGTAAGTATTTAGCACCCTGCACATGAAAGATAGTTTCTCTTTGAAATTCTACAGTTGAAAGGGAGTAAAACCTAATAGACATCTTAGGGAAGGCAAACTAAACATAGGTAGTAATTAATTCATGCAACCAAAATATTGTAGCATAGGACACTTCCAAATCAGAATGAAAAGATCAGAGTTTGTGCTTTTTCTAAAAGCAAAGTATTTTTAAAGCATCAATCTGCTTTAGGGTCCAAGGACAAAGTTAGAAAATTAGAGTTGACAGTGCTCCTGATAAATTGTTTTTACATGTGAATCAGCTGCAATGTCATATTTTATTGGCTGTCATGATTATGGGTAGAATTTCACCTGAGTGGAGAACAGGGGCTAAAGACTGGGATCCTCTCAGAGAAGAATTTCAAACAATGTTCCTTCAATGAGGCTGGAGAAAGTAGGCCACCTGAGGTCAGAGCTCCTTCCTGAGAGCAACCCCCAATGCCCACCATCTTGTATTCTCTGAGCAATTAAAAATGTGCTACGTCTTGGGTTTTAAGTTTGATTCTAACTTGAACCTGAGCCCTCTTCACTTTCTTATTTATGACTCTTTCCCCTGCTAAGATTAACAAGGACCTAAGCCTGATTCTCTGACTGGAGAAGTTTTAGGGAAGATGGTTCCAACCACTGGGAAAGGGTTTGTGTGCTTACTGACTTTCTATGACCTTCTTGCTCTTACTGAAGTCAGGAGGAAGAGAAAAGGCTGAGCATATAAGGAAATGGGCTTTGGGTAACTTCCAGGGTAGCAGAGCACTAACAGCAGCTGCATATTTTTGCTGAAAATTTCATACACACACACAACACACACACACACACACACACACACAAGTGTTATTTTTTAAAACAGGACCTACATATCCCAGAATCCATATAAATTTTGGACATACATGTCCTGGAGTCATCCATGGCCTCTCCAAAAAAGGAAACATGCTTGATGAACACTGCACGAATACCTCATGGACATTAAGTGCCTTACCCAGGATCAGCATATAGATTCATTTAAACTACTTAAACATATAGATCCTTAAACATACAGATCCATATAAACTAAACATATAGATCCATTAACATATAGATATAGATCCTTAAACATATAGATCCATATAAACTACTGAACAAAAGCCATCTAGGGGATCCCTCTCTTGGGACACCATCCCTCTTTGGGAACTCTGTTCTCTTTCTCCATTTAACTCTAATAAATTCTGTTGCTTGTGTCCATGGATTTCATTCTTCAAATTCACAAGACAAAGAACCCACCTGATATCCACGCTTCGTGTTACATTATGACTCCCACCCCCATCTGTTTGTCTCAATGATGGTCTTTTCCTTAGTATTAGAAATTCAAAACAAAGATTTTAAAAAATCTGTTTTTTTTTTTTTTTTTTCCCCAAGACTATCACTGATTCTTCCTGGTTAAATTGGTTTCAGAGATGGATACCTGGGATCATAGCCCATCTGTATAAAGCAGACTCTGTCTAGGTGAAGTCAAACACTGCTTCACTTGGAGTCAGCATGTGAATTTGGTGTCATTAGTAGTGTATTTTATCAGTGGAACAAACATTTAGTGTCAAATTCTGAACTTGGTTTTTAATTAATACTTGTGACAATTTTATATCCATCTCATATGACACAGTGACTCTGAAGGAAGAAAGCACATCTAAAAGTTTTTTTAAACCTTAATCTGAAAGACAGATTTAGTGTGAGAGTCTCTTCCATTTACTTCCTGTTATTTCAGTAGAACAGGTATTTTGGGTCTTTAATCAGTTTATACATCTGTATTATATAGCCCAGTTTTACCAAAATGTTGAACTACCACCCAAGTTAAAAATACATATTATATCATATTAATATCAACATATGTATGCATGGAAATATGTGTGTATATTTTATACACACATACATTTGCATGAAACAAAAACATCAAGGAGTAATACTTGTCTTTAAAAAAAAAAAGGACTCTGAATTTTCTTCTTCATTCTTTTTCTATTAAAAAAAAATGTTAGGAGTTGGGGATGTAGCTCAGTAGTAGAGTGTGTGCTTAATAAATGTGAGGCCCTAGGTTTGATTCCTGGAACCTAATAATGTCAGCAATATAATAAAAATGAAAATAAAAATGCTAATGTTCTCTCCATTTTTATGACCTACAACCAGGTAGAAAATTATGAATTGCAAAATACTGGTTAGCCAGTATAGATACACATTAATCTCATTTTAAAATTATCTATGTATTGAGCTGGGCACAGTGGTGAAAGCCTGTAATCCCAGAGGCTCAGGAGGCTGAGGCAGGAGGATTTCAAGTTCAAAGTCAGCCTCAGCAATGGCAAAGTGCTAACTAAGCAACTCAGTGAAACTCTGTTTCTAAATAAAATAGAAAATAAGGCTTGGGATGTGGCTCAGTGGCCGAGTGACCCTGAGTTCAATTCCTGGAATTCCCCTCAAAAATTATCTATGTGTCTATATGTATATCATGTATGTCAGATAATTTATACTCTCTATATAGTATACATTATTTATTTCCCTATATATAGTATTCTATACTTATTATAGAATAATAATAATAATAATAATAATAATAATAATATGTACTATGTACATAGTACATAATAGAGTATAAATTAATCATTTCACTACTCTTGTCTCTAAAATTTTAATTATAATGGTAAGGTAAGGTACATATGATTATATATCATCATTCAAAACAATGTGCTTGTTTTGATTTAAATCCAACCTTTACGCACCTACAAATAAAAGAATTAGAAGAGAAAGGCTGAGCTCCAGCTGAGATATAGATAAGCCATGACTAAGGTAAAAATTAATGTATACAAACATGAACCTACTTTATAAATAAGATATCCTTTTAATTTTTCCATAGTGATGACTAGTCAAGTGTCAAAATCCTTAGTCAAGTGTGATTAAAAAAAAGGTCTTTCTATATAGAATTTCCTTTTTTTTAAAAGAGAGAGAGATGTGTGTGTGTGTGTGTGTGTGTGTGTGTGTGAGAGAGAGAGAGAGAGAGAGAGAGAGAGAGAGAGAGAGAGAGAGAATTTTTTAATATTTATTTTTTAGTTTTTGGCGGACACAACATCTTTGTATGTGGTGGTGGGGATCGGACCCGGGCCGCCTGCATGCCAGGCGAGCGCGCTACCGCTTGAGCCACATCACCAGCCCTATATAGAATTTTCTTGAAAAAAAAATGCTAGTTCCTATTTAATCTTGCTTCTAGATTATTTATTTTGTGCCCCAGCCATATGAATAACTGAGGAAAATGCCATCAGCTGAGATGTTTTGTTTTTCATAGATGTATTCTATTTATGCCAATAATAATGGAAACTTTTGTTCAATTGTTAACTTGAGATTTTAATGGTGTTTGTGATAAATTCAGACAATAAGTAACACACTTACACCTGGCGCTGATACATTTCTTTATACATACACACCCACAGTGCAGCTGGAGCAGAAAGAGATTTCTGGCTTATAGTCTCATCTATTGTCAGTAAATACTAGATGTTCTCAGTTATAAATACACAGCAATAACTGAAGAGGGTCTTCTGACTGCTTGCGAAGAGGGATTTTAGAAAATAACTGCCTATGACTGAATCCATTTATCATATTCTTGCAATAAGTAACTTTTTACCTCATGTAATGAAATGTCATTTAAAAAAAAAACTTAAGTGTTGTAACTGTTACCTTTGTTTATGAAAAATCCACAAGGAAGAAAATTAAACTCATGATTTGGAAAGAAGGGAATAGGTCAAACCCTACGACCAGAATTTAATTCCCTAGTGGCTTACAGGAATTCTGAGAGGATGTCCAGACTTTTGAAAATAGACTCCTTTATGGGGCATTGGAGGAGTGCTTGAATAACATTAGCAGAATTGCATTTCAGAAAGATTACTCTGATTACAGTCATCATATCCAAGGTCAAAAACAAGAGGAGAAACAACCTTCCTCACTGTTGAGCTTTATACTCCATAACTTCTAAAGCAGAGTGAATGCAGGATAATTGGGTACATGCAATTATCACAAACAGAATGATCAAGTTCTTGGCTGTAAACAGCTGGTTAACAAGCCCTGGGTTTTAGTGAAAACTGGTCATTTGGTGCATGGTTGAGTTACCCAGAGCAAAAGGTCAGGGTTAGAGGAATGTAGGTGCTAATTCTTTGGAATGCATATGGATTTCAGAGAAAGCAAGCTTCTTCACTTTATTCTGCTTTTCCCACTATCTATGAGAATATAAATACTAAATATTATTTGAATAACTAGTTAAATGAAATAGAATTACTTAGTGGAAGAATTGGAAAAATAATTAACGAGCAATAAGTAGATTCTACACTTATACATCCAAACTGCAATAAGTCACATAGGCACACTGGGCTATTTGCTTAAAGGTATGACGCTTACTTTTTCTTTATCTGTCTATTCCCCCTTAAAATTTATTTTTAATCTGATTGAATTGAAATATGCTATGGGTACTATATAGACATTTCTCTGGAATTATCTAGATGACTCAACTGATATGGAATGTTATCCATGGCATATTTTCAAGGAAAATCAAAGCCTAGTGGATTCCTTACTTGGAAATCCATGGCCACAGAACCACCAACACCTCCAAAGGTATTGACCTAATCTCTGTGCTGGAGTTTGAACCCACAGTACCCATCACTGGGACACCCTACCAGGCTAAAACCAAGATACTGGTGAGAAGTCTACCAACCTTTGAAGATGTCCCCTTTGTACCAATATTTCATGGAGTCTCTTTCAATGGGTAAGTTTTAATATACTCTGGCTAAGTGATCTGACATCCTCTTAGCCCTTATAGTGAAGAAGAAACTCTTTCTGGTTTTGGTCATTCAGCATATGCTCATGGTGTTCACAGTACAAATTCAGCCAGTATTTGCTGTGCATCGCCTGTGTCACTTCCTATGCTAGCTCCTAAGAATACAGGGAGGAAAGACTCGACTCCACCTCTGGTTGTTCATATTCTAGAGAATAAGACTCAGTCATGTGATCGAGTATCATTACCTCTGGGATACTGCCTTTAAGTATTTCAATAGAACCCAGAGGGCTGGAAAGGCCTACTGAGGGATTTTGGTCTCACCCAGATGGAAAGGTCCATAGTGTAGACTCAGCTGCGACATCAGAAGACTTGATTTGCTGTCAACTCAAGCCTCTACTTAAAGCTTAAGAGAACAGCAGATTCTGGCTCAGTAATTTGTGTTGGACTCCAAAAGGGCTTAGGAGCTCTACACTGCTATGACTAGATTTTCATTTAATGGTTTAGACCATCTGTCCAATTTCTTCTCGCTGAACAGCCTCATTTGTGAAAGCAACTCTTTCTTTCAATACCTTATATATTACAGAAAACACATATCAAGGCAAGTATAAAAGAAACTTTAGAAATACACAAAAATATAAGCTTGCAGTTTAAGAATAGCACCATGGAAACATTTTGACAACTAATTTAAAAACGATTTTCTTAAAAGGATAATAAAAAATTATATATATATATATATATATATATATATATATTAGGAAGCATAAAATCTTATAGATTGAAATAAAGGGGTCAAAGTGAAAGTCATAAAATGCATTTGAATCATAGGCAGCTATGTTTGGATTGGTGGCCATTGGTAAGTGACTGACAGGGAAGAGAGATAAATATGTATGTGAAGGATTTCAATTATTCATATTTCTTAGGAGGCAGCCTGGGTTTAACCTAATGGCATCTCATTTACTGCCTGTTACACTTGGAGGTGGTCGAGCAAGCATAAGAAAAAGGGTGTCTTTTTCAAGAAAATCCCATTGTGACACAGAATACTAGGAAAAGACAGCAGTCAACTTGGTACCATTCCTGGGGAGGGAGGGAGAGCTGAAAAATCATGCTGCTTTGAATAAAGAAAATTCGAGTGCATTTAAATCACTTATCTGAATTTATTATGATAAAGCCATGAATTATGTTCACACTTGCAATTAGATGGCACAACAGATGGTGAAGATTTACAGAAACATTAACATTCTGGATAAGAAAGGTTTAATAAATTTGTCCATGGGAGTCTCTGGAGCTATGAGCAAATGTTTACATGCCAAATAAGGTAGTTAGGTTTACAGGAAGGCACAGACCCAAAGAGGAGAGCTTTTGCATTCCTGCCATGGAATTCTGAATCCTGAAATATGTGATGGTTTTTATTGTTGTGAGAGTTCTAGACGGTTTCAAAATGTGTTTCCTTGAAGCTCACATATTATGCTAAGAGCAGATCTGCCAGAAAAGATATCTAGGGCAAAAACTACAAAACATCTGTCTTTGAATAGTCCCTAAACCCATAGCATCGGGTCATCTGGGGTTTAACTTTTCTTTGAAATACAAGTAATAGAAACTTCCCAAGTCAGAATCATCTCCAGATTCAGCTTTCACATTTTTTTCAGGACACATCAATTATACACCTTAGCAAATCATTCAGGCATTCATTTATCCATTTAATCAATCAATCAAATAACTAATCAGAAAAAAATTTCAGCATTTCCTATCCCAATAGCCTAATTATAAATGCCATATTCTTTATACTAGGAAAAAGGCTCTGCCCTAAGTATTGCATAAATATTTAAGAATCCAGAATCTTCTTTAGATGGCTTTAGCTTGATCAGTAAAAATTCTCTCTTGGAGCATCTTTGATTGGATTTTTGTCATTTGCATTGAAAAGTATACTCATCAGATAAATCATATGGTCATCATTATAAATATTGTAGCATTCTCATTACCATTCCATCAACAGAATCAAAGCAATATAGTATTTTCAATAAGTAGCTCTGAGACAGCTGGAAAAATGAAAAACTAAAAAGAAAGAATCTAGACAGATTAACTTCAAATGGGTCTTAGACTACATGTAAAACATAAAACTATTAATTTTTAGAGGATAACATAGGAGAAAACGTAGATGACCTTTGGTTTGGCAATAACTTTTTAGATATAATGGTAAACTTATATTACATGAAAGAATTGATAAACTAGACTTCATTAAAATTGATTTTTTTTCTGTAAAAATAATTGTCAAGAGAATACAAAGAAATTCAGACTGGGATAAAATATTAACAAAAGACATATCTGAACAAAGAGCTATCCAAAATATGCAAAGACATCTTAAAATTCAACAAGAAGAAATAGAACAATATGATTAAAAAGTGGGCAAAAGACCTAAACAGAATCCTCGCCAAAGAAGATGCAGATGGAAAATAAGCATATGAAAAGACCTTCAATGCCATATGTCATTACAGAATCACAAATCAAAGCAATGGTGCAATATTTCTACACATCTAATGAAACAACCAAAATCGAAAACAATGATAAAACCAAATGCTCCTGAAGATGTAGACTATTTATTATTGGTGGTAATGAAAAATAGCACAGCCTCTTTTGAAGACAGTTTTGCAGATTCTTACAAAACTAAAGATACTCTTAATATATGATCTATCAACCCTGCTCCTTGGAATTTACTCAAATACATTAAAACTTATGTCCACACAAAGATTGGCACACATGTGTTTATAGCAGCTTTATTGGTAATTGCCCAAATTATGCAACCAAGATGTCCTTCAGTAGGTGAATATATAAATAAAATATGGAACGTCTAGACAATGGAATATTATTCAACATAAAAAAATAAATGTGCTACCAAGTCATGAAAAGACATGAGGAAACTGAAGTACATGTTGCTAAGTGAAAGAAGCCGACCTGAAAAGGTGACATGTAGGATTCTCAGTAGATGACAAGCTGAGAAAGGCAAAACTGTCAACAGAAAAATGATCAGTGGCTTCCAGGGTGGAGGGAAGAGAGGGGTAAATAGATAAAGAGTGATAGATTTTTAGGGCCCAGTAACTAGTCTGTATGGTGTTTACATGTTGCTCATAGAATGCACAACACTAAGAATCCACCTTCATGTAAAACTTAAACTTTGGGTGATAATGATATTTTAGTGTAGGTTCATTTACTTTAATAAATGATGGGGGGGTGTTCATGACAGGGGAGGCTTTGCATGTGGAAGAGGGGGAAACAAAAGAAGGCAGATGACAATCACTGTCGATTCTGCCAATTTTTCTGTGTACTTAGTCTAATGAGAAAATTTTGAGAAAAAATGTTCAATGAGTTTTACTTACAAGAGTCGTTTCAGTGTGAATATCAAACCATAAAAATTCTATAATAACCAATTTGTGTAATCATATAGTAATCCAGGGCAACTTGATGCCTTTTTAAATTAGATGTGGGTCAAAATTCTGACTTCTCACTTCAGACCTTCCAATTTAAATGTGTTACTTTCTGTTAGAATAATAAAACTATCACTATTTGTCTCTACTAACCAACAACAATTCAATTAGTATTTCACATTCAATATGTATCTTGCATTATATTTGGATTAAGTAATGCCCAGAGTCACTCTGCTGGCAAAAGATGTGACTCAATTGTCATCAAGTTCTGTCTGACTCTACAGCTTGACCCTAAATGTTTCTGCAGAAACTCTGCCTCACTTCTTTATGAGTGGGAAAGTATACACTTATACCAAATTTGACTACATAAAAATCTATATTGAATAGCAAAAATTCCAAAAGATGTAATGACATCTCTAAAGCTGCAGATCCTGTTAAAATTCTAGAATATGCTCTGAGTATTTCCCAACTTTAGATGTTGATGTTCTACGTGTCGTTAACCTGGCACTGTAGCCAAGATACAAGTTTGAAGTTATACCTTCCCCAGCATTGATCTGACTCCAGATCAGCACCACTGTGCCACTGGCTTTTGTATGTTGGTCTCTGATGTTCCTTCTAATAGATTATCCATCTGCTATTCTGTCATTTTATTACTGTATAACTATATTGCTTTATGTAGCAGTGAACTGAGTCAATGCATCTGGGGTCTCCAGCAATATTTTGACAGGATAATCTAGTTACAAGCCCGTTTCATTCAATGGCTGACATGTTGTTACTTCAGCAACAAACTAAAATTAATGAGGTTCCCAATATGAAGATTATATAAATTCAAGTTTTAAGCACTTGGATATTAGAAGTATTTTTTTATCAAGTTAAATATTCCAAGTATCATACTATGATACTATTACTTGAGTTTTATAGACTAATACATTCCATACATATATGGGCAGTGAATTAGTGAATTATGTATGGAAATAAATATATGGAATGAGAGAGAGAAAAAAATGTTTTAATTTTAAAGGCTGGTGATATTTTTAGAAAAAAAAATACCGAAAGTTAAACAAAAAGGAATTTTATCTTGAGAGTGCAGGGTAAGAAAAAACGTGGTATTTGTCTTAAAATACAGTACTAATACCAACTCAACATTTACTCCATGCTTGCTTTTAAAAGTCAAAAAGAATTTTATGAGTATACATAATAGCTAAATATAAAACACATTTGCAAAGGAAAAAAGTGTACACTTATACCAAATTTGACTATATAAAAATCTATGTTGAATAGCAAAAATTCCCAAAAAAATAGGAGATGAAAAATAACCAATCAGGCAGGGGTTGTGGCTCAGTGGGTGTGGTTCAGCGGGAGCACTAGCTTAGCACGCATTAGGCACTGGGTTCTATCCTCCTCACCACATAAAAATAAAATAAAGGTTATTTTGTCTGCCTACAACTAAAAAAACAATTTTAAAAAATCATTAAAGCAAAAAAAAAAAAAATCTTCCATAAAGTCACCAGGTGGAAGCTATTGTGCACATATTTTATCGAAATTTTTAAAAGAAAATTTTCAGGGTATTAAAATGTTTCTGAACATTTAATAATAAATATTTTTCTAACTCATTTTATTGACAGAATATAGCATTGATCAAAAACATTAGAAAGGAAAATTATAAAACCGTGTAATCTATACATATAGATCTAAAAATATTTATATCCAAATATCAAAAAAAAACTCAGAGAAATAAAGCATTAATTAAAAATTAAATTAAAAAATTAATTAAAACAATAAAACACCATGACCAAGTTAATTTCACGGAATGTGTTAATATCTGAAATTAATAAAAGTTATCATCTTACAGAGGCTGTAAGACCATTATGTAGAACTAATGTAACTACTTCTCATGGTAACACTTCAAGTAAGAAAAGTAAACATTTTTGTAAACTAAGAAATGTATCTATCTCAAGACTGTATTCAGAGAGCCGCCCCCTCCCCCTGCAACAGCAAGGTAGAGGGAACTGTGACCACGCACAGAGCAGGCCCAGCGGCCTGCTGAGGGGCAGAACCGCCCCCCACCCCCCGCGCCTGCCAGGTAGGTGGAACTGTGACCACGGACAGAAAAGGCCCAGTGGCCCGCGGCGGGACAGAGCTTCCAATCACTCCTGCAAGGTAGGCGGGCCTGCGACCCACCAGCAGAAGAGGAGCAGCGACCTGCTGAGAGGCAGAGCTGCCCCTTCCCCCTGCACCGGCAAGGTAGAGGGAACTGTGACCACGCACAGAGCAGGCCCAGTTAGAAGAGGTAATAGCTGCAGCAGATGGAATGTCAGATAAAGAATTCAGGATATACATGCTTCAGATGATCTGGAGTCTCAAGGAAGACATCAGACAGCAAAATCAGACAATGAAAGATCACTTCAACAATGAATTACATAAACAAATCCAAGAAGCAAAAGATCAACTATACAGGGAAATAGAGGTTATAAAAAACAAACAAACAGAAATCCTAGAAATGCAGGAAGCAATAAGCCAACTTAAAAACTCAATTGAGAATACTACCAGCAGAGTAGAACACTTAGAAGACAGAACATCAGACAATGAAGATAAAGTATTTCAACTTGAAAAGAACATAGACAGCTCAGCAAGACTGTTAAGAAACCATGAGCAGAACATCCAAGAAATATGGGATAACATCAAGAGACCAAATTTAAGAGTCATTGGGATACAGGAAGGGACAGAGTTTCAAACCAAAGGAATGAGCAATCTATTCAATGAAATAATACGAGAAAACTTCCCAGACTTGAAGAATGAGACAGAACCCCAAATCCTAGACGCCTACAGGACGCCAAATGTGCAAAATCATAAGAGACCCACACCTAGACACATTATAATGAAGATGCCCAACATACAGAATAAGGAGAGAATTTTAAAAGCTACAAGAGAAAGGAAGCAGATCACATTTAGGGGTAAGCCAATCAGGATAACAGCTGATCTTTCAACACAGACTCTGAAAGCTAGAAGATCCTGGAATAACATATTTCAAACACTGAAAGAAAATGGGTTCCAACCAAGAATTGTGTTTCCAGCGAAATTAAGCTTCAGGATGGAAGATGAAATTAAAACCTTCCACGATAAACAAAAGTTAAAAGAATTTGCAGCTAGAAAACCATCTCTTCAAAACATCCTTGGCAAAACATTACAGGAAGAGGAAATGGAAAATAACAATGAAAACCAACAGTGGGAGGTAGGACACTAAAGGGGGGAAAATAATCAAAGAGGAAAACAAACCATGTTTAGTAACATAAATAAACAAATATGGCTGGAAGAACAACCCATATCTCAATAATAACCCTAAATGTTAATGGCTTAAACTCACCAATCAAGAGACACAGGCTAGTAGAATGGATCACAAAACAAGACCCAACAATATGCTGCCTACAGGAGATGCATTTGATAGGAAAAGACATACATAGGCTGAAGGTGAAAGGTTGGGAAAAATCATATCACTCATATGGACTTTGGAAACAAGCAGGAGTATCCATACTCATATCAAATAAAATAGATTTCAAGCCAAAGTTAATCAAAAGGGATAAAGAGGGACACTACATACTGCTCAAGGGAACCATACACCAACAAGACATAACAATCATAAATATATATGCCCCTAACAATGGTGCAGCTATGTTCATCAAACAAACTCTTCTCAAGTTCAAGAGTCTAATAGACCACCATACAATAATCATGGGAGACTTCAACACACCTCTATCACCACTGGACAGATCTTCCAAACAAAAGTTGAATAAGGAAACTGTAGAACTCAATAACACAATTAATAAGCTAGACTTAATTGACATATATAGAATATACCACCCAACATCAAGCAGTTACACTTTTTTCTCAGCAGCACATGGATCCTTCTCAAAAATAGATCATATATTATGTCACAGGGAAACTCTTAGACAATATAAAGGAGTAGAGATAATACCATGCATCCTATCTGATCATAATGGAATGGAACTGAAAATCAATGATAAAAGAAGGAAGGGAAAAGAATACATCACTTGGAGAATGAACAATAGGTTACTGAACGATCAATGGGTTATAGAAGACATCAAGGAAGAAATTAAAAAATTCTTAGAGATTAATGAAAACACAGACACAACATATCGGAATCTATGGGACACATTGAAAGCAGTTCTAAGAGGAAAATTCATTGCTTGGAGTTCATTCCTTAAAAAAAGAAAAAACCAACAAATAAATGATCTCATACTTCATCTCAAAATCCTAGAAAAAGAAGAGCAAAACAACAGCAAAAGAAGTAGAAGGCAAGAAATAATTAAAATCAGAGCTGAAATTAATGAAATCGAAACAAAAGAAACAATTGAAAAAATTGACAAAACTAAAAGTTGGTTCTTTGAAAAAATAAACAAAATCGACAGACCCTTAGCCATGCTAGCGAAGAGAAGAAGAGAGAGAACTCAAATTACTAACATACGGGATGAAAGAGGCAATATCACAACAGACACTTCAGAAATACAGAAGATAATCAAAAATTATTTTGAATCCTTATACTCCAATAAATTAGAAGATAGTGAAGGCATAGATAAATTTCTTAAGTCATATGATCTGCCCAGATTGAGTCAGGAGGATATAGACAACCTAAACAGACCAATATCAATTGAGGAAATAGAAGAAACCATCAAAAGACTACCAACTAAGAAAAGCCCAGGACCGGATGGGGATACAGCAGAGTTTTAAAAAACCTTTAAAGAGGAACTAATACCAATACTTTTCAAGCTACTTCAGGAAATAGAAAAAGAGGGAGAACTTCCAAATTCATTCTACGAGGCCAACATCACCCTGATACCTAAACCAGACAAAGACACTTCAAAGAAAGAAAACTACAGACCAATATCTCTAATGAACCTAGATGCAAAAATCCTCAATAAAATTCTGGCCACTCGGATACAAAAACTTATCAAAAAAATTGTGCACCATGATCAAGTAGGATTCATCCCTGGGATGCAAGGCTGGTTCAATATACGGAAATCAATAAATGTTATTCACCACATCAATAGACTTAAAAATAAGAACCATATGATCATCTCGATAGATGCGGAAAAAGCATTCGACAAAGTACAGCATCCCTTTATGTTCAAAACTCTAGAAAAACTAGGGATAACAGGAACATTCCTCAATATTGTAAAAGCAATCTATGCTAAGCCTCAGGCTAGCATCATTCTGAATGGAGAAAAATTGAAGGCATTCCCTCTAAAATCTGGAACAAGACAGGGATGCCCTCTCTCACCACTTCTGTTCAACATAGTTCTCGAAACACTGGCCAGAGCAATTAGACAGACGAAAGAAATTAAAGGCATCAAAATAGGAAAAGAAGAACTTAAATTATCACTATTTGCAGATGACATGATTCTATACCTAGCAGACCCAAAAGGGTCTACAAAGAAACTATTAGAGCTAATAAATGAATTCAGCAAAGTGGCAGGATATAAAATCAACACGCATAAATCAAAGGCATTCCTGTATATCAGCGACAAATCCTCTGAAATGGAAATGAGGACAACCACTCCATTCACAATATCTTCAAAAAAAAAATAAAATACTTGGGAATAAACCTAACAAAAGAGGTGAAAGACTTATACAATGAAAACTACAGAACCCTAAAGAGAGAAATAGAAGAAGATCTTAGAAGATGGAAAAATATACCCTGTTCATGGATAGGCAGAACTAACATCATCAAAATGGCGATATTACCAAAAGTTCTCTATAGGTTTAATGCAATGCCAATCAAAATCCCAACGGCATTTCTTGTAGAAATAGAGAAAGCAATCATGAAATTCATATGGAAAAACAAAAGACCCAGAATAGCAAAAACAATGCTAAGCAGGATGTGTGAATCAGGCGGTATAGCGATACCAGACTTCAAACTATACTACAGAGCAATAGTAACAAAAACAGCATGGTACTGGTACCAAAACAGGCGGGTGGACCAATGGTACAGAATAGAGGACACAGAAACCAATCCACAAAACTACAACTACCTTATGTTTGATAAAGGGGCTAAAAGCATGCAATGGAGGAAGGATAGCATCTTCAACAAATGGTGCTGGGAAAACTGGAAATCCATATGCAACAAAATGAAACTGAATCCCTTTCTCTCGCCATGCACAAAAGTGAATTCAAAATGGATCAAGGAGCTTGATATCAAATCAGAGACACGCCGTCTGATAGAAGAAAAAGTTGGCTACGATCTACATACTGTGGGGTCGGGCTCCAAATTCCTCAATAGGACACCCATAGCACAAAAGTTAATAACTAGAATCAACAAATGGGACTTACTCAAACTAAAAAGTTTTTTCTCAGCAAAAGATACAATAAGAGAGGTAAATAGAGAGCCTACATCCTGGGAACAAATCTTTACTCCTCACACTTCAGATAGAGCCCTAATATCCAGAGTATACAAAGAACTCAAAAAATTAGACAATAAGAGAACAAACAACCCAATCAACAAATGGGCCAAGGACCTGAACAGACACTTCTCAGAGGAGGACATACAATCAATCAACAAGTACATGAAAAAATGCTCACCATCTCTAGTAGTTAGAGAAATGCAAATCAAAACCACCCTAAGATACCATCTCACTCCAGTTAGATTGGCATCCATTATGAAGTCAAACAACAACAAGTGCTGGCGAGGATGTGGGGAAAAGGGTACACTTGTACATTGCTGGTGGGACTGCAAATTGGTGCAGCCAATTTGGAAAGCAGTATGGAGATTTCTTGGAAAGCTGGGAATGGAGCCACCATTTGACCCAGCTATTCCCCTTCTCGGTCTATTCCCTAAAGACCTAAAAAGAGCATGCTACAGGGACACTGCTACATCGATGTTCATAGCAGCACAATTCACAATAGCTAGACTGTGGAACCAACCTACATGCCCTTCAATGGATGAATGGATAAAAAAAATGTGGCATTTATACACAATGGAGTATTACTCTGCATTAAAAAATGACAAAATCATAGAATTTGCAGGGAAATGGATGGCATTAGAGCAGATTATGCTAAGTGAAGCTAGCCAATCCCTAAAAAACAAATGCCAAATGTCTTCTTTGATATAAGGAGAGTAACTAAGAACAGAGTAGGGTCGAAGAGCATGAGAAGAAGATTAACATTAAACAGGGATGAGAGGTGGGAGGGAAAGGGAGAGAGAAGGGAAAATGCATGGAAATGGAAGGAGACCTTCAGAGTTATACAAAAGTACATACAAGAGGAAGTGAGGGGAAGGGGAAAAATAATATAAGGGGGACAAACGAATGTCAGTAGAGGGAGCAGAGAAGAGGGGAGGGGAGGGGAGGGGAGGGGAGGGGGGATAGTAGAGGATAGGAAAGGCAGCAGAATACAACAGATACTAGTATGGCAATATGTAAATCAATGGATGTGTAACTGATGTGATTCTGCAATCTGTATATGGGGTAAAAATGGGAGCTCATAACCCACTTGAATCAAATTGTGAAATATGATATATCAAGAACTATGTAATGTTTTGAACAGCCAACAATAAAAAAATTTTAAAAAAAAGACTGTATTCAACATTTAAATTCAAAAAGTGGGAAACAAAATCAATCTTCTCATTATTTTCTAAAATTGCTTATTTTAAAATAAATTAAATTTGTAAAATCTCAGTTTTAATTTCTATTATATAATTATTGATAGATTTAACCAAGATAATAAAATGAGCTTTGATATTCTCAATAATTTGTGAGGTTACAAATAGATCCTAAGATACAAAAGTTTAAGAGATGCTAATGAATCCTCGAATACTCCTCCCACCCCATCATGATACTTTTACCACTACCACAGAAGTTTCCCTTAGATTCCAGTTCATGACCTAGGTAACTACTATCCTGACTTCTGTAACAATGTATTATTTTTGTTTTTTCTTTAACTTCAGGTAAATAAAATCATCCATTTCATTTACCATTAATAATTTTCCCACTTGTTTATCAATCTGCTGTTTTACTTTTAGGTATTAAACTAGACTGACATTCTTGGAATTAATTTGGTCATGGTCATTTGTTATTTTAATTATATCTGGGTATATTTTATTGAACTTTGATTTTATTTTTTGATATTTGGATGCAAATATTTTTGTGTCTACATTTGTAAAATTGGTGGCTTTATAGCTTTCTTCCTTCACTTTGTACTGCCTTTGTAATTTTAAAAAATATAATGCTCTTTTTTGTCTGGATTCCTTCTTTGAATATTGTGAGATCATTCCCTGATTTGTATGTCTATCATCCCTTCTTTCCTATGCCATGTAGTATTTAGTTGTGTGAATGCACCGTAACTTATTTTTTTTATTCTCCTGAGAGTGGACATCTGGGTCTTTTCAGTTTTGGTGAATAGGAATAGATAGCTCCACGATGAACACTCTGCATAATTATTTGTGGACATATGCACTAATTTGTCTTGGAAACAAGTCTCGGCATGTTATTATTGTATTTCAGGAGAGGAACCGATTATAAGAAACTGCTAAACAGTTTTCCAAAGTAGTATACAGTTTTACAATATCACTGCATAAAATTTTCTTTGGCTTCATATTTTTTCCACATTCTGATGGTTTTATAATGTTATTGTGGCTTTAATTTGTATTTTTCAAGTAAATAATAATGCTGAACAGTTTTAATATACCTATTGTTCATTTGGATATTTTCATTGGTGAACAGTCTATTCAAACTTCTTGACAATCTTTTTTATTTTGGAGTGAAGAGGGGTGGAGTTTTTCTTTTTCTTATTAACTTGCAACTGTTTTATTCTGAACACAAAGCCACCAATAAATGTTTTAAATCAATAAGAAATCAAATACAGCATTACAAACTCAGTCTAGGTGTTTAAAAAGTGGCCCCGATTTGTATCTCTTGTGTTCATTTCTGGTGGTATGTAATTCTGCTGTGTTTTCCCATATGGTCACAGTGGTCCAAAACCCACACTCTCAGCCTTCTGTCTTGTGTCTGGGCTCAGCTACATAATTTGTCTTGGTCAATGAGATGTTAGCAAACACGACAGCTAGAGGTTTGAAAAATTGCTAAAGAATTTCCACTTTCTCTACTTCCTTGATGAAAATATGCCTGGAAAACTCTTCAGGAGGATCAGATATAAAGAACAAGGCTAAGTGGGCCCTCTTGTTCCTGATAGGTGACAGCTAACCAACCCTCAGACTAATGACAGCACAGGTGAGACAGCACAGGCAAGATTAGCAAAGCTCTTTAACAACCAGCAGGTGATTGTCAATGCCTGGATAAATCCAGATTGGAAAATCACTCCACCAAACCAGAACTGTGAGCTAAATAAACGGTTGCTTTTGGTAAAGACCCTGGGTTTTGTGGTTGGTGGTTGTGTATCATGATTGTTTCAATAAACAACTGGTGCTAGTGGACAAATGATTGCATCACAGGAGTTCAATACACAATGATGTAGTATTTTTCACTCATCCAATTGACATTTTAAGTTTGACAATAGGCAAGCTGATTAGGAGAGGTGAATAGAGTAGTGGAAATATAGCTCAGTATATCTTTCCTAGAAGGCAAATAAACAATGTATTTCAAATATATATATTTCCAGTTATATCCGTTTACCAGCAAATGCCATCATTTCATTCTTCTCTATGGCTGAGTAAAACGCCATTGTGTGTATGTATGACATTTTTTAAAATCCATTCTTCTACTGACAAGCATCTGGGCTGGTTCCATAACTTGGTTATTGTCAATCACATTCCTCTAAACATTTATGTGCCTGTATCACTATAGTATGGTGATTTCAGTTCTTAAGGATAAATAACAAGGAATTGTATATTGAATCATATGGTGGTTTTACTTTTAGACTTTTGAGGGGAATCTTCATACTGCTTTCCAAAGTGGTCGTACTGATTTGCATTCCCACAAACAATATATGCATGTGCATTTATCCCCACATCTTGGCCAATGTTTATTAATAGTAATATTCTTGTTGATTACTATTCTAACTGGAATAAAATGAAATTTCTCTGTATTTTTGATTTCACTATTACTGGGGATGTTGAACATTTTTTTTTCATATAATTGCTGGCCATTTGTATTTCTTATTTTGAGAAGTATCTGTTTAGTTCTTTTGCCCTGTTATTGATTTTTTTTAATGTTTAGGTCGTATTTATACAAATACTTGGGAAAAATAATTGCTGTGTGTGTCAACATGCTAATTTTGTTTATAACTTTGGGAGGAGAAAGTAAGTATAGGGAGGAAGCAAGGGTGAAATTGTTTTCACAAGATTTAAATCCTTTTTAATTTTCTTCATTTAAAACCTGAGGTAACAAACACATTCATAAATAAAAGGAATAAGCTGTAAAACAATGAAACCACAAAAAAAGATCTAGGAGGCCAATATATAAATATTTAGTAGATCTGAGACTATGTTCAGTCATCCAAAGGCAGTTTCAAAAAAACAAAGAAGTCATTAAAAAATTAATAAGTCTGAAGATTTTCTATGTAATAAACACTGAAAGCAAATTAAAAGTTAATCAACAAAAAAATTTTTAAAAGCATTACCATCTTTCAAACATAAATAGATCTTCCAAAATGGGAGAAAAACATTAAAATGTATTTTAAAAACATTAAAATGTATTTTAAAGTGTAAAATCCGCAGAACATACTAAAAAGGGGAACACAGTTAGCAATCATCCAAAAAAGATATCGATATTAACAGCATATTATTTTTTTACCTTTTAAACTGAGAAAGAATAAATAATGTTTAAAAATAGTACACTCATTGAGCGTAATGAGCCACAGTGAACAGACCCTCAGAGCTGCTTTTGGTGAGAATGTTAATTTGTAGATATTTCTGAAAAACAATTTGCCAAGGATGTAGAAAAAAATTACCAAAAGGAAATAAACAGGGAAAATAATAGTGGTTATCTCTGCATACGAGGATTAGGAACAAACCAATTTTGTTACTTTCACTTTTAAAAAAAATTGCTTAAAAACTGCTAATGCTCTAAAGTGTCATAGTGAAGGTTCTTTGAGGCAGATGGTTTTGTCCACTTTATCAACTGTGATGGACTTTGGGGTCAGGCTTATCAGAGGTTCTTGATCATTAGGTGGAAACCATTATGATGAGATTGCAGAACACCAGTTTGGAGATGGAACACAGTTCCAACCAAATAACACAACATTAGCAAAGCAACTGGAAGAAGATTTCCAGACCATCTTTAGCTGTGGTCCTTGGGTACTAACAATGCAAAGCAAATTCATGTTCTCTCTACCTTCTTAAAAATTTCAAAGTTATCAGAACAAGTGTAAATTACATTTGTATGAAAATATAAAAAGTTTTCAAAACTGAAGTTGGATATTTCTTTCAGGGAAAGGATTGTTCTCTATCAATAGTGAATCTAATGCCTCCTGTTTCTTTCAATCTATTTTCAATATCTCAAATGATAAAATTTTCATTGTTATGTGTAAGAGTTTCCAACTTTTCTTCTTTTGTCTTTTTAAGATCTTAATATCCTGGGAACTATTCCTATTCTTCGTTGTACATTTTTCTTTTATTAATGTCTTCCCCTGGCCTTTGAAATTTAATTTCAAAAGCTCAAAGAAGTCAACCTTGCTATCGACTTTTAAAGCAGTAAAGGTTTGTGTGACTTAAATAACTTTTATCTTAATTGTTGTTGCTCTTTAAAAAGATACACTCCTGCAAATCAGTGGATTTGCTCCTCTTTTTTTATGCACGCTGTCTATAATTATACCACTGTTGGAACTTAAAACTAAACCCTCAACATAATGGACTTATTCTTTTTTGGCTTAATTTTATTTGTTAGAAGTTTTGTTTGTTTGTTACCAAGTTAAATATATATATATATATATATATATATATATATATATATATATATATATATATATATATCTCGATTTGAGTTTGATTGAACCCTGTCCTGCAGCCACCTTTAAACTCAGTCTCTTTGGACCAGATCTGCTATGATGGAGGTCAGTCACTGTTTTCTTTGGGATTATAATACACACATGCCATTCTTCTTCCAAGTTTTACTCTTGTTCTTCTATTGAAACAGTTTCTGTGAAAAGAGATGTGTTCTTCATTCTCACATAATTTATAATGCTGCCCTAAAATCCCTTACATTAAATTAGATAAAACAAATAGGTCAAATAAAAATTGTCAGGGTCTGAGAAGGAAACTAATTGGGCATCTATAGATAGATAAGGTCAGGAAGTAGATGGAGATAAACAAAACCTTAAAACACTCCATTTCATCAAAGACAATAGAAAATATGAGCTCTAGACCACGGAACATTTTGAAAACATTCTGATTCTTTTTTTTAAAACGTAATCCACATAAGCACCCTGTTCCTGGTCGTATTCTACAAAGCCAAAAGCCAAATTTTGCACCTTTTTAACTTTGTCAGGTGCCTTGTTACACATTTGCCATCCTGGCTACTCTCTGCTTCTTAGAATACATAAGCCCTTTCTGCTTCAAGGTCTTTGAATTTGCAATTCCCTAAACTTTGGATGGTTTTGTTCTACATTCATAGAAGTGATTCCATCCTATCTTTTAAGGATAAAGATGCCCCACTTTAATGGATTATCTTTTCATTAACCATTTTTTTAAAATGGTTGTACCTAGTTTGTTTCTTTCCAAGCTCTCTTCAGAAGTTGAAATTATCTTTTATCTATTTGGCTTCTCACTTTTCTTTATAGGTGCTACGAACCAAGAGGGTAAGAGTAGTGCTAACAGACCATTAAGTATCTAGCTAAAAGTGAGCATTTAGCACACAGTCAAAAAACATTTGGTAATGAACCGCCAAAGGTAAACCACCCAAAAACCTACACTAGTGACAGCACAGTTGTGGCTTTTCTGTAATGAACCATGACTAAAATACGTTTCATAGCAAAATTATTTTTCATCGCTTCTTGTTGCTGAGCATGTAAACAAAGTTCAAAACAATATATCATGATGAATGGAAGCAAAAAAACTTTCATAGCATATTAAGAATTTTAAGGTAGACAAGAGATGGAAATATCTCCACCTAACCTTTATTCTTTTCTAGATCCTAGTACATAGTAGCTCCAGATAACATTTAGGCTTAAATAAGACATAGGAGTAAGCCCAGCTAAGCAGCAGTCCTAAAACAAGTACGTCCAGAGAAAGACCAGACTTGTCTCCCAGAAGGGTGTCAAAGGTCAAAGGTGAGCTTACAGTAACAAGAAGGACCTCAAAGTTTAAAGAGTGAATCCTCAGACTCCCTGTAGTTCTGCAGGGCCCTCGGCTCCTCACAGTGCCCTCAGGCTCACACGCTGAAGGTCACCTATGCAAACATTCTCCCTGTTATTTTGGGGAGATAAGCTCTTTCTGTCTCAAGCAATTTATTTTCTCTGCTTGGAATCCTTTCCTTTTATTTACTCATAGGACTGCCATACTATACAATCCTCCCAGTAAAACATCATGCTCTTGTCCTTGAAAAAAAATCAGGTTTCATTCTGTACCAGCACTCACCCTTTTCTTAGAATCCATGGTGACTTTTACTGATGTAGTGTTGTTTTGCTTTCTGTCTCCCCATTTGGCTGATCACCAGTGGCATACATATTTGCATCCATGTTGTCCACCATGTGTGTCAGTTTTCTAGCACTGCCTTAATCAAGGGCCCCAGCCTGGGGAGTTTAAATCACAGATACTTGCTTCCTCTTAAATGTGGAGGCTGGAAGTCTGAGATAAGCAAGGTTGGTTTCTTTTGAGGTCTCTTTCCTGTCTTCTCCATGTGTCTGCATACATGTCTTCTCTTTGCATCTGTTTGCCCTTCTCTCCCCTTCTAAGAATAGTAGTCATGCTGTTTTAGAGCCCAGCCTGTTGACCTTGTTTTAAGTGAATGATCTCTTTGAAGACCTTATCTCTCAATATAGTTGTATTCTGAGGTACTTGGGGTTATGATACACATTTGAGGGAGTTGAAAAAAGAGATTCAATTCAGCTTATAAAACCCTTATTTTCCCAGCACCTTCCTTAGAGCTCAGCGCACAGTAGGAGCTTTTACAAAAAAAAAAATTGTAAAAGAAATGAAAAATTTAGAGCAATTTTTTTCCTCTCAGTTACAAAGAAATTGGAGAGCCAGGGCATGGTGGCAGTTGCCTGTAATCCTAGCAACTCAGGAGGCTGAAGCAGTAGGATCACAAGTTCAAGGCCTGTCCATTGGTGAGGCTCTAAGCAACTTAGTGAGACCCTGTCAAAAAAAAAAAGCCCCAGTTAAAAAAAAAAAAAAAAAAGATAAAATGGAAATAAAGCACATTTGATCAAATCCACTCCTTTAAAATATTTTGAAAAAGTGTACTTCAAATAGAAGTATAGTAATCTTGGCTTTTAAATATAAATAGTCAAGATTTCTCTGAAAGATTCAGATAGTTGTTTTTTTTTTTCTTAAATGAATTTGTCCAAAAAGGACGATCTAATAAATTTTCCAGCCAAAGGAGCAAAGAGAGAAATCTTGAGGCTAAAATCTATGCATGATTTCAAAGACTCAGATGTTCTGAAGTACAGTGTTTAGCCTTAGTTGTATCAGACATGTGAAGAGTTTGTAAATTACATCTTCCTTGTAAATTAAGTCATTCCTCTTAAATCTGTGAAGAAGATACATTTGGAGTTGGGTCTTGTTAGATCAATAATCAGATAATACCTTCATAGCTTTCTCCATGTTTTAGAATAATTATGGGATTAGCCATAAATATTAATTCCTGTTCAATATGTATGTACTCTGGAATCCCGGGGTGTGAATAGCAGTATCTTATTACACAAACCAGAGTATTCATTAAGTGCTTTTGGGTAATCTTTAGAGAGTACATTAAAATTCAGATGTTACTTTGCATATGAGTAGTCTGCAAAACTTAAGGAAGTGTTTCAGAAATAACTGGTGAATGCCTTCCTGGAGTAGAAACTTATTAATCGAAATATCCAAATGAGGATCAGCATAAGAGAAAAAAAATTAAGTGGTTACATGGAACCAACTTTCTCTATGATTAATCCAAAAGAAGAAAAATTTTAATAGAAGATAGACATTGCCAAATTCCTACCTCATTCATCTGGGCAGTGAGCTCGAGAATGCTTTGTTGCTGCTGATGTTTTACTTTTTATTGTTATTTTTTTGTTTGAATTTTGTCTGTTTTTTTATATTAGAAGAATGTTTACATATTTTTGTGAAATACCATAAGAGAAGCCTTTATTTTCCTAATTTTTTAAGGATGCATTATAGTTGTATACACCAATGGGATTTGTTGTTACACATGCCTATATGCATATAATGTACCACATAGCAATATAATTTAACAAATATCACTCCCCAGCACTTCCTTTCTCCCTCCCCTCCTTTCACCCCTTCTTCCCTTTTCTTTGCTTATCTGCCTTTGACTTTTAGTTGATCCACCCCACACGCAACTTTTCTTTTCCTGATTCTCTCTAGCTTCCACACATGAGAGAAAAACATTCCACATATGAGAGAAAACATTCTAACTGATTTCACTTAACATAATGTTCTCTACTTCCATCCATTTTCCTGCAAATGTCATAATTTTACTCTTCTTAGGGCTGAATAGAACTTTATTGGATATGTGTACCACATTTCCTTTATCCATTCATCCATTGACGGACACCTAGGCTGGTTCTATGGTTCAGCTATTGTGGATTGCGCTGCTGTATACATGGGTATGCATGGATCACTATAATAGGATGACTTTAATTTTTCAGGATAAATACTCAGGAGTGGTATAGTTGGGTCATGTGGTAGTTATCTGTAACATTAAAAGTGTCTGTTTTTGAGGAGAAGGGAAGGAGTTGGGATAGGAAAGACAGTAGAATGAACTGGACATAACCTTCCTATGTTCATATATGAATATATGACCAGTGTAACTTCACATGTACAGCCACAAAATGGGAAGTTAAACTCCATATATGTATAACAGGTCAAAATACACTCTACTGTCTTATATATCTAAATAGAACAAATAAATAAAGTGTCTGTTTAACTCCTTTTCCCATTTATTAATTGGATTATTTGATTTCTGTGTAAAATTTGTTGAGCTCTTTATATAGTCTAGATATTAGTCCTCTGTCTCTGTCCAAAGAGTAGCTAGCAGAGGTTTTTTCCCATTCTGTAGGTTCTCTCTTCACATTCCTGTTTTCTTTGCTGTGCAGAAGCTTCTTGATTTGATGTCATCCCATTTATTAACACTTAGCGTTATTTCCTGATCTTTAGGGGTCTTATAGCTTGTGCCTATGTACTGGAATGTAGCCCCTATATTTTCTTCTAGGAGTTACATAGTTTCTAATTTAAAACTAGAGCTTTTTAAAAAGTACAACTAGTAAACAGTTTTATGATTTTTTTTGTTTTCTTTTTTAAATGATCATATATATGATTCACTTGTTTCTTTAAATGTATAATTCTAGAATTTTAGCATAAGTATGCATATTGTGACAATAATAGTATAAAAAAACAGTTTTATCAACAACAACAAAAAAATCCCTGTATTTTCTCTTTACAGTCATCCTTCCTTCTAGTCCAACACTTTGCAGGCAATGATGGTCTCCATCTCTACAGTTTTGCCTTTTCAACAGTGTCATGTACCTGTAAACTAGAGAGTACATTAAAATTCAGATGTTACTTTGCATAAGAGTAGTCTGCAAAACTTAAGGAAGTGTTTCAGAAATAACTGGTGAATGCCTTCCTGGAGTAAAACATAGACTATTGGCCTATTAAAAACATAGACTATTAGCCTGAGACTGGTTTCATTCACTTGGTATAATATCCTAAGGTCCATCCAAGTTGTTGAATATACCAGTACTTCTTTTCTTTTCCTTACTGAAAAAAAAATGTACCCTTTTATAAATTTACTGGTTTATTTATTCATTCTCCTTTTGAAGAAATTTGGATTGTTTCCAGTTTGTGAGTAGAAACGCTGTAAACATACCATTGCAGTTTTTGTGTGAACACAAATTTTTGTTTCTATCTGTAAATGGGGAGGGGGATGGAGGGGAAGTGCTTCTGTGATTAATATAATTTGCATCTCTTCATGATAACATCCTGAGTTCTAGTCCTATCCTCCAAATCTCTCTGGGGCAGGAAAGAAGAAGACTAAGTCAAGTGACTGAAAGTTCAAAGGTGGTTATTGACAGCTGCAAAACACACCTAGAGGGCAAGCATGTCCCCATTCAAGAGCCCTCTATCCTGGGGTCAGCATTGGTTTTAACCTGTGATGTGGGTTCACATTTTCTTTCCATTAAGTTCAAAAACTAAAGAGTTTCTTCTCTTTTTTTTAAAATGGCTGGAACTAAAGTTTACTTTATTCTTTTTGAACCATCCAGATAGTCTAGAAATAACTTAAAAGATAAAGAAGCACCCTAATAAGCCCCATAAAATAATTCTGCAACAAATTTCAATTCACAGGCATGGAATAAATGAGATGTATTCATATATACAGACGTTATATATTAAATGCATGATGCACATAAGTATAAATGCATACATGAATGCATGTAATTGTATAAACTGCTTTTTAAAAACCTAGAATCAATTAATAGTGATTAATACTAGTAAATCTCTCAGTTGGAGTACTAGAATAGTAAGGACCTTTTTGAGTGAACAAAAAAAAAACCATAATAATATTGACTCTGTGCCTACATACCAAAATTGTGTTAAAGACTCAGAAGATAATAGTTATAAAGACTTTTTAAATCCTTAGAGAAAGTTTTGTATGAATAATTTTTCCCATTTGCATACCTCATATGTATGTTAATAACAAAGTTTCTCAAGAGAAGACTTCCTGCCAGGGGCACTATATTTTAAAGGTGATATTAAGTTATGTTTATTTTGTGAGAGAATAAAATTGCCCTGGTGTATCAAGAGGAATGTAACATATAAACTCAAAATAAAGTCACAGAAGGAAAAGTGATGCATTATTTCAATAACATTTTATATTCTTATTGCACATTTCATCATGAAGATCAATGAAATGATCCAACGAATGATAAATGCCAGAATTACACAACCTCCTGTCTTAGCAAATTATCTCAAGAATAGAAGACACCCACTCAGCGACACAGTTCGGTGACTTAGGATCAGAAGTCAAAATCTCAAGAAAAGTTACTGATTTTTCATTTGTCATGTCAATCAGATCATGAGTCAGGTGGGAAGCTGACCAAAGAGAGTAATCAAACTACACATTATGATTTTTTTTGCATCTATATATATGCATGTTTTCTTTTTAACAAATGAAAACAAAATTGACTGTCGCGACCCCTTGCCCGCAAGGAAGACGCAACTCGGGAATCTTCTTTCAACAGTTTATTCAGGCCCTTGATATTTCTTCTTCTCTCCCCCGGATGCCCCTCCCAGCCTTAATAAAGCATCCCAAGCCCCAATGCAAAGCTGCCGCGTGGAGCTTTCTCACAGGGTGATGTACAGGGTGGTGAAAAATCATGTGCCAACTCTCCCAGATAAGGAGTTGTTTGTCACAGACCACAGCGGAGCCAGCGTCATCTTGTAATGGCGACCATAATCTGCAGAAACGGCAGAAGCGGCTCACCACAATTGACACAATTCAATTGCTTGTTATTGTTATCATTTTCACTTTTCTGTAAGGAACTTATAGCAGATGTCTCAATATTACGGACTAAAAGGCAAAAGAGAGAGAATCAAGATTTTCTTCATAGTTACTTTAACTTTATTCATGGGTGGGTGATGATATATTTTTCCCCCTGAACTCTCCCAGCCCTTGGAGAATGCACATCACACACAGTCTATCCATCTCAATGCTTTCCATCCCCACTGAAATAGCAATCTCCATCAAACATGCTGTTGCTAGGATACCATTTAATAGAACTACTGTAGTGTAATATATTCATAAAGGAAGAATCTGGAGATAAATAAGAAAAAAATTATAACAACTTTGTCATGTTTATGTAACTTGATGCATTAATATATATATCTAGAGGCATTATTTTAGGGGTAGGGAAAAGGTAGATTTATTTCCCATTTAGAATATTCTTAGTGATTCATTGAACACCTCTCTCATATTCCAAACACTTGAAAGCATTCCAATTAAAGAGGATAATTAATCCACAAGTCTACATTCCTAAATTTCTCATAATCAATATTGCAGTTGATTGGCACAAATGCTGATATCTGACAGGGAAATTATAAAACATTTGATTTGAAGGAGTGCTTCACTTGTATTTTTTCTAGAAAGAAGTATAAAATATCTCAGTTTAGAGATTATGCACTTTATTATTGAAGAGTTCCATCAACTATTAACTCATCTACAAATGAATCATAATTAAAATCATACACAAACTAATGGTCATTTGTGCATTTTAATCATAGGACACGTTTTATAAATAGACTATACCCATGCCAAAAACCTATAGATAAGATCTGACATCAGTACATTCATATGTTTTTAGAAACTCATTGGATGATGAGTAACCAGAAAGATGATAAGTAACCAGATTAGAGACCTAAAATCTATGGAAAATTGAATAGCATGAATAGCAGGATTTTAAGTGAGAGGACAAAGGTGCTCATATCTTTAGAATTATGTATTAATTGTGTTAGTATACTATCAGGATCACAGTACATAATTTATACTAAGAAGAATAATTTTAACTCTTATCCATTATAATGTATGCCTTGTATCAGGACTCTCAAATATTTCTCATTTATAATACAGAGACTATGTTGCAGTTGACAAAATAAATGGATAGCATGAGCAAATAACTCCATCTGTAAATTTTTAAAAATAAAGCTGGAACTGAAAATTTCACCTCTAAAGTATGAGTTTTGGATTTGAACATTTTTGCAAGTGAAAGGTGAAAAAACACAGCCTGCCAGGAAATGGAAAATAGAATTATTTTTGCTCTTATCAATTTATGAAAGTGCCTGTAAATTTGCAAATATCACCATTGACATTCAGGCAATCCCTGAAAAATAGGTTTGAGTAGGTTGGAGAATCAAATATCAACTAAACTAGGTGAATTATGTGTGACCAAAATCGTAATCCAAAAGCTTATAGAGTGTACTGATTTTTTTTTCCTTAATTCTAGTTTCTTAAATTGATAGTTCAATGACTATGGACAAATATTTTCAATATCCCCTGCCGCCCACTCCCCCGCCCCCGCCCATTTGCACACACTCGCACAAAAGGTTTCACTTCATACTTATCAGGGACACTCAGGCTAGTTAGAAAGTTATTGAAATCCTTCATTTTATGAAAATTCAAAAAACTGGGAAGCTGGCAGGATTTTCAACTGTTGAAAGAGAAATCATTTTGAATTCTTACTTTTGCCATCCTTCAAACCTTTTACCTCCAGGCTGAAATGCAGCCAGCTAAAGACCAACCTTTCCCTCTGATTCTTAGAGGGAAACAACCAGCCTGTTGCCTTTCCTCTCTGCTGTCAGCCCCAGGCAGACCAGCTGCCTGCCGCTGGAGGAGGGCAGAAGAGGCTTGGAGGATCTCAGAGGGGCCTCTGATTCCTCCAGCCCTCAGGCCAGGGCTTTTAAGTCTGCAGCTGAGTCCCAGTCTGGCCACCTTGTTCTTACTGTTTTCAGGTGTTTCCCAAAAATCTGTGTTGGAATTTTAGCATAAATCATTAAGTGGGGGAATTGTGAAAAAAATCAGTATTCATGATTGGCAGCAGTTCATAAGAGAGAGTCTTCTATGTTTCAGTGGTGAATTTTGATAATAAAGGCATAGAAATCTCACTTCTTCCCTAGTGGTTTTAGTTTTGTAGAATTATTTTATAGTTTAAAATTTTTGACATCATAATTTTCTATCATGTAATCAATATGAATTCAGTACGTACTTAACATTGAAGAAATAAAAATGGTTCTATGGGATTTGTTACAAAATAGACTCCGATGCTAGAAACTTGGCAGTGCAAAGACAACACCCTCTCTTTGAGAGTGGAAATGTGCCCCAACTTTTCATATTGATTCTGGCCAGAAATATATTTATTTTGTTGCCTTTGAACTCACAAGACTAGATATTAAATTATTGACTTTGTAACTTTGCTTATCAACTGAAGAAAGGAAGGTAAAAATATGGTGTATGACCTTTAGCTCTCCATTTCTATGCCCAAGGTAGACATTACCAAATTTATATATGCCTTCAAAACCTCAAAACGGTGCAGTAGATGACCACTGTTAATCTGTACGCACTGGCTCCTATGACGCGACAAAGTCTTCTGGCAGCAGTGACTTCTTAATATGCTAAACCTCTGTGCTGGATCTTATTAACAGGAAGGTGCATCTGAATAGCTCAAAGAGCTTTCCAACACACACATACCCAACTTGCAACACCATAAAGTTTGATTTTGTAGAAATAAGGTGAATCATAATATACACATTGAAAACAGAACTTTCAGCTGATACCGATGTGTTAGGTATGCATTGTTGTGTAACATAATTCCCATTACAAATCTATAAATATTAACAATGTGGGTCTGTTATGTGTAACTTCAGATGACTTGGTTTCTAGTTCTGATCCCAGAAATTCATGAGCCTTCCTGAGCTTAGGCAGGCATATGGTTAGTCGCCCTAAGGTTCAGGTACTTCATTGGCAAATGGAATTACCAAGATGTTGCCTGCATTTCCTATGCTCATTGCAACTCAGAAGGATTTCTGGCTTAGCCCTGCCTATCAGTGTGACTACAGACAAATCACTTCAATTCGGGGTCCTCAGTTTCTTCATATTAGAAAATTGGATTGTATTATTAGTTCAATTATTCTTACTCTATTCTGAATTGAGTTCTCAGGGTAAATGTAAGTAGGTCAAGGGCAAGAGATCAAGATCCCTAGCCCTCTCCCCTCACTTCAGCCATAATGTCTTGTTTCCATGTTAGATATTTATGAGAGATTCTGCTGCAGCCAAATATATTTTAAAACACCAAAATAAGGTGGTCACTAAGGTCATATCCAGCTCAACATTCTTTCAATGTAATTCATAGCATCGTTTGTTAGTGTGGTTTATAAAATGAAAATATGTAAAACTGAGTGTCCTTGGAAGTGTTCTAGTATAAGCTGAAATTTCCTGAGCTTTCTACATGTCCTAACCTCGCTGTGCTTTTATTGTCAGTCTTGGCTTAATTCCTTTTGCCTTTGAACTCTTGTAAGTGAACCAACACATTCCTGATCCCACTCTTTTTTTTCTTTTTTTCTTTCTTTTTCTTTTTTTTTCTTGCTTTGATTGCCAGGAAGTTCAAACATTCAGCCAAAAGTTAATTTTAATGATTTAGTAAGGCTCTATAGCTACCAATCTGCATTCTTTCTACATCTCTGGTTTTAATATTTTATTTTCATTCTGATGTTGAACAATTTTTTAAAATTGCTTCTTATATTATTATAAGTCACTCCATATACTTTGTGAAAAAATTAGATAAAATAAGTAGAAAGAAAAAGTGAATTTATGACTCTTTCTTCCTCATTCCAAGGAAATTTTCCACTTGTCCCAGATTATTCATCACTGAGTGACCAATCCAAGTTGATGAGCCCTCAACCTTAGTCCTCCCTATTACATTTTATTTATTTATTGGATTATCATTTTGTTTTTAATTTGAAAGTGTGAGTTCACATTCTCATTTGCGTTTCCTCCACCACAAAGTTCTTTCCATAGTCGTTGAGAAATCTGAAATGCTAGATCCCACTCTCATCAGACTAATCTCAACCAAATGCAGACATCACCCAATTTCAACAAAGGTAGAAGATACGTTTGTAGCAGTTCTCATGCCTCTCCTTTTCCACCTGACAAGGCTTAGCAATACCCATACAGCTACTCTTGAAATATGGAGGCTCAGGGAAGATTCCTGAGTCCCCTATTAACCACCTTAATCTCCATCCTAAGTCATGTATTTGGTAACCAGCGCTCCTTGAAAATAACAAAGCTAAGTGAGAAAGTTGTCTTGGTAATTAGGTCTTTTCAGGGTCTTGTTCAACTTATCCTTCTTGTGAGCCCCATCCACATATCCATAATGAAAATGCCCAATTTTGAATCACTCTGTACAGATGATCCACACATGCAAATTAGAAAAGATTCTATTCAACAATTATTTAATTTATAATGTGCCTACTATGTGTTGGGCTCACAGGTCACACAAATACAGGGATTGGTTTAGAAATTCAAGGAAGAGTCCAGGAGCAGGTGGATATATCAAAAGTATTGTAGATATTAAAAGGACTCTCAATGCAATGCAGTAACAGAAAGATAAAGGTCTTTGAAGTGTGTTTCAGAGTGTGGGGCTGTTAGAGTCTGTAAACGAGTCAAAATAACACCTGGCATTTTGCCAGGGGAATGTTAGAGTCTGGATGGTGCCTGGCAAAATGCCAGAGGGAGTGGTTTGAGAAGTAACAAAAGCGAGCCATTAAGTGTGGAGATTCCTGATTGGTTGACTGCTGTATCTAGTTTATGCTAATTAGATAAGCTGTGTGGAATGTATAAATACTGCTCCTGTCCTACAATAAACGGCTCCCTCTCCTGCTGTATCAACGTACACAAGTTGTTCATCACCCCCTGGTTATTTTGCTGCAGCCGGACTGCGGCATGGGGCATTCTTAGCTGACTTTGAATGCTCCAGGTGGGTTCCATGGAAACACATGTTTATTCATAAAAACCATTTAAGAATTTACCAGATAAAGAAAGTTGGGAGAGATTTCCTGACTGAGGAAGTGGCATCACATCAGGCAGGCAAAAACCACAAGTTTTTTTTTTTATGAAGAAAATATAATATGTGAATGCAGAATGGCTAGGAATGTCGTTGATGAACAAGAAAGTGTCTTGGAAGGAGCTTCTGCTAATATTAACGCATTTGGACTTTATTCTGTAAATTATGGCAGAACCCTTGAAGCTTTTTCAAGCAGAGAAGTGATCTTCCTCCACAAATTCTGTACAGTTTTACATAAGTCTTGAAATGGTTTGTTTGGATAAACCTCTGCTTCTAATTTTCTTTTACATTTGCACATCAAAAGATTATTTTTATGGAAAAGCACTTGTAAATTATATGAGACCACTGCTGTAAATGTAACTCCTCTGAAAACATTTTGGAAATACAGCTGTAGAATATTTTAAAGCATATATGTTTACATTGGAATCCAGATACCTAAATGTGAGCCTGTTTCTGAATGTTTGCAAGGATTCAGTCGCTGGCAAATGCATAGCTCATTTACTGAGGTTTACATTTTACTGACGCAAGCTTAATAAGGCAGTAGAGACTTCAGTTTACATTTCTCAGTAAAATACTGTTAGAATTATGCAGATCTGTTTCTGATGCTGCCATCGTTTGACCTAATTGGGTTTTACATATTTGCATGAGTGCTTAATTTTTTTTTTGCAACATATTTTCAGGTTTCAAAGTATTTCAAGGTACTCTCACTTTTTTTTTTTCAAATGAGAATCTAAAATATGGCAGTTGACTACATTTTATGAGGTGGTTTGAGACATTTTGAGCCTTTTCATTTAGAGGTTAAAGTAGTGGCAACCTCAATATCCTCACAGGTGAATTTATGGGAAGAACATGAAAAAAAATCTAGCTGATTTCTTCCTCTCTTAACCCTGTTTCTCCTCCTCCTCCTCCTCCGTTTTCCTTCTCTTCCTCCTCTTCGTCCTCCTATTCCTCCTTCTTCATTCTCCTCTTCCTTCTTCTTTTTATCCCTGCCTATTCCTTTTTTTACCTAGTTTTGAATAGTTAAGAGTGATTCAAATAATTTTCTCCTCTTTATTTCTACAAAATGAGCCATATTAGTTTTTCCACCTCCATTTAGGTTACTATCTCAACAAAGAAGAAATTTATTTCAATGCTGATCTTCAACACTGAGAATAACAACAAATTCACCTTTTACTCTTCTAGGTGTGTCTTTAAAATAGGATCTGAATAGTAGTGATTACTACAACAATAATAATAGCTGCTGGTCATTGCTGATGCATGGCTTTTACAGTGTACATATGGGTCACAGGAACCATCATCTTTTATTTTTGCAATAATTCTATAAGGCTGTTATTAATGTTCTCTCCATTTTGTAGAGGACAAAAACTATGTTTATTCAAGTTGAATAAATTTTCCAGTATCAAATCATAAATAGAAGAGATGTCTTCACTACTAATCTCTCTAGTTTTAAAACTGTTTTGTTAACTTCACCCCATGTCTGCTTTGATTAATTGATTTATTCATATAGTAAAATATAATAGATAGCTTATCATTGGTGAGAACTTGTATTAGAAAATTGTATGGGTCCACTGGGCACAGTGGTGCATTACTGTAATCCCAGTGGATCTGGAGCCTGAGGCAGGAGAATTGAAAGTTTAAAGCCAGCCTCAGCAACCTAGTGAGGCCCTAAGCAACTTAGCGAGACCATGTCTCTAAATTAAATATAAAAAGGCCTGGGGATGTGGCTCAGTGATTAAGTGACCCTGGGTTCAACCCCTGCTACCAAAAAGAAATAAAGAAATTGCAAGGGCCCAAAGAGGAATGAATACAAGATTCTGTTCTCATGAATGATATACTTTATAATACCAGTAAGTCCAATAGTATATAGAAAAGGAAAACACTAAAACGACTTGTGTTATACAAGTTCCAAGCTGGACATTTGGAAGAGATTTTAGCACACAACCTCACCAATGACCAGGGAAATGCAAGTTGGAATTGCCTTTAACTATCCATACACACTGACCATATTGGTGAATATTATAAAGTCTGCCACTGCTAAGTGCTGAAGAGGATGTAGAGCAAAAAGTTCTGTGGAATAAAATTTTTTAAATCTAGAAAATGTAAAAATACACGTGTGCGAGTTGTAGAACTTCCTCTCCTAGGATTTCCCTGATTGATTCTCTTGCACAGCTGTACAAGAGAGGCACAGACGTATGCTTCATTGACGCATTGTCTGTAATAACAAACAAAAATTATGATAAAACAAAAGCTGTGATGGATCCATGAAACACTATAGAACAATTAAAATAAATAAGCTAGAAATACATGCATTAATATTAGTGCAACTCACAAAATATTAAATGAAAGAAGCAGATCACAAACTTTATGAACAGAACAATTCTCGTCATATAAATTTTTAAAATAGGCAAAGTGAAGCTACTTTTAAACAATATATACATAGGTGCTACAACTATAATTTAAAAGCAGGAGAATGATTATCGCAGAGATTAGATCATTGCTAGCCTTTATAGCAGAGGCAGGGTGATGTGCACATATGTATGCTATTGGCAAAAGTCTCTCTCTTAAGACAGGTGATAGTTATATTAGTGATTTCCAATCAGGTTTTATATTTACAATTGTCTTTTAAATTGGTTGCATGTTTCAAGTCATCTTTTATATACAAATAGCTTTTCAAATACACACCTTTTTAAAAGACTGAATGAAGAAAGTCTTCACAAGGGCAATGTCATTTATGTATGCATTAGAAAACAGGATTTGAAGTTATGGAGAAGGGGTAAAAGGGCACCATGATCAAAATAGCTGTACAACCTGTTGCTAACTTGGAATGAGGGCTTGATAAACTGTGAAATGAGCAGTCAGACCTATTGTGGAGTGAAAGATGCTAAATAATTCACATGTGTGTGTACTGGAGCATGAGAAAGGAAACACACAGGTGAATATGGGTTGTAGTGAACAATGGTTCCTGGAGATGAAACAGGACATTAAAATCAACCACATCAGATGTTACTGAAAAAGTATCTATCATAGGAGGGTCTAAAAATATGCTTGGTAAGAAGCAACACTTATTTAACAAATACAGCGATGGAAAATGTGGTAGACAAGTTCATTTGAAGAGCCCCTAAAAGGTATTAACAATCTAAAAAAAATTTTAAATCAATATTTATTACATAAAAACTGGTAGTTATGTAACATGGTGTGGAAAAAAAAAAAAACTAGGTAAATATTCTGATACAGAGAGTACAGCTTTCCTTGAGAAAAACTCCACAATAAAGCCAATAAAGTAAAGCAAAGAGTGTTCAGACCATTACAATTCAGACACAGAAATGGTGGAAAAGATGTTTCAGTATGAACCAAAATCCCCCCATGACTTGAAAGAATTCAGGCCACAAGCAATCTGGAAACCACAAATTTTAAATGCTTTTATGGGTCAAAGAAAAAGTAGTGGTGGGCAATGTAATTAAATGAAGAGAGGCCATGTTGCCCACAGGTACTCCAAATCAACTTTGCAAAATGAGCCCTTCAGGTCTGCTTCCTGGATTCAATCTTCAAACTAGCCATCTGCCTCTCAGTGGCCAATTGGCTTGGGTAAGGGAAAGGCGAGGACTTGTAAACATAGCACCCCCTTGAGTCCACTGGGTCTGATACTTACCATACAGCACTTTTAATCATTGCAGCATGCTGTATTCCTTTCTCAGTGTTGAGAGTTGGGGGAGATTGGAGTAGAGCAAGTGATTTCTATTCATGCTTGAGTGAGGTGGAATCTAGTCTTGCCTTTTAAAAGTAGTGTCAATTCATTGAAGAAGCACAGAAACCAATATTCACATCTAGGTTTGGATTTTAAAAGCTCAGGAAGTAGTAGAGGTCATGGTATTCAGCACATTCTTGATGTTTTAGCAAATGAAGCACATTAATAAAAATTATGTTCCAAAGTTTTGATACTAAGCTGTTGTTATCTACTACACTAGAACACCTCTGGATCTCATGGAAAAATACATAATAAAATTATGTGATGGTAATATTATCAATAATGATGTAATCACAGTGACATTAATAATAATATGAGGGAATTCCTTCTGAAATATTATTCTGTAATAGAACAGGTTGAGTGTAAATAAGCAATGATCATTTGTAGCTCATGGGCAATTCTGTGCTTAATTTTTCATATTGTAATTTGCAGTAAAAATTACAACATCAAGAGCTATACTTTATTTGACGATAGGAAAGCTGCATTTTCTTTATTATTTTCCTTCAGTAAAATTATCCATTCTAAGTTACTCAAAGTCTCCTTTTTTCCAACTTTCAGACAATACAGTGAAAATTATTAACACACTCTAAACTTAGATCCACATTAAATAAACTATCTTTCATTATTGCTGCTCCCAAACTCCTCCGTTATTATTGCTGTTGTTGTTGTTGTTATTTCTAAATAGATCACTTGAAATTTTAGGTTGCAGATTTGGTGACTCTAAGACTGAAGAGTGTCTAAACTGTGAAGCACCTTAATTTCTTCTGCTACTCTTGACCAATCAAGTCAAATGACTCTGTTATTCCTAAAGATATCCTCCACTAACGTGTAAGACAGAAGCTGCATTTTGGCTCCCCCACTTACTAGCTGAAGGACTTTAGAAGAGGCACTTAAATTCTCTGAAGCTTACTTGTATGATCTAGAAAGTGGAAAATTCCAAATGAAAGAAGAACAGCATAGTGCAAAATCCAAAGGAATTACATAGGGAAGGGGAGCTGTCCACAGGGACCCAATGTCATACCCTCAGCATCTCAGAATTTGAGCCAGTATTTCATAAGTTCTGGAATCATTAAAGGAGGCAATTTATGCTAACAAACTTTGCAAGACATGGAATTTTGAGGACAGTTCATGTTGATTCCCTATTATGGAAGAGAAGCAGTTCCCTAAGCAAAATATAACCCATGCAGAGGTCCCTCCACACTGGGGACAGTTACAGCTTATGCTGAACAAAATTTGCCATAAGCTTGTTCAACTTATTGTTACCAAATACTATCCAGAAATCTGCTATGGAGGTGCAGGTTATGCTCTCTGATAGGTAGATACAGGCAGAAAAAGAACTATCTTTTTATGGTTACTTTCTGGCTACACAGAGACCAAACCAATACTCTCTAATGACAACTTTTCTATACTTTGTCAATTTCAGCACTTGAAGTGTTTCCAGAAGTACCCTCTATTTAAAAAAAATTGTTATGTTGTGTCTTATTAATATATAAACAATTGCAAAATCGTAAGTAAGTAGAAAGACTAGCAATAATGAACATTTATGCACTCATTGCCCAGCATAATCATCATTGCACGACTGACTGTGTCCATCTATCCTGCCCTTTTCTCTGCTGTCTCCTTTAACAGCTGCAACAAACCCATGTGTGCACCCATCATGACCATGGTTTTCCAAACTAGCTGAAGCATGGAATGATCATGTCACTCTGCAGAGGTCAGACCCAGGAATCAAAGACAGCTCCATCTGTTCCGGAGCCTTTTCTCTGGCCTACTCTTGTATGTTCCATGAAAGTTAGTGGTGTCTAGAGCCATATGAATTGCTATATCGGTCAGAGCACTGCCATAAAATAGATGGCATACTTAAATTGGGTAATTTGAGAATGGGTCAATAAAGTGACTATTTACAAAAGATAAATGAGGGACCAGGAGCAAGAGGGAGTGTTCACTAACTCTGAGCCCAAAAATATGCAAAGGGATTAGTTCTTACCAGAACCCAGATTCAGAAGTGCCCGTGTGCAGAGGGTCACTTGGTAGGAGCCATTACTAACAGTTAAAGGACACAGCCAGCCTGGGTGAGTCCAAAACCAATGGTCAGAGGGCATCTCATGTTCTTTGTTGATTTTCTTGCTTTATTCAACCAAGTCTAATTAAATGTCAAAAGTCAGGATAATCCACTTCTAAGTCCACAGAAGTAGCCTCCCAGGGCCCAGATCAGAGGGAAAGGATAAATATGGAGGGGAAGGAAGATAACATCCAAGATGTTATAACATCCAAGAAGATAACAACTGCATAACAAATGCAGAGATGATGTGGTATGTTATTTTGAGACAGTTGACCCTGTTCTTATCAAAAATTAGGAATGTTGGTGGAAAACAATAAAGGGCAATGTATCTTTCATTAGAAACATCTTCATAATTTATTACATTGATAATGTGAATAGAATTTTCCCAGAATATCTAATAATGGCTAAATTTGAATCTGACTCAAATAGTTTAAATATGGGTTTGTATGAAATGTTTAAAGCTACTTGTAGCCTGAAGAGTTTGTGATATATATATATATATATATATATATATATATATATATATATATATATATATATATTCTTAATTAATGTTTTTGAACACATGTTGATATAGTGTAATCCATTTGTTTTTTTTTTCCATTTGGATTTTAAATGACATAAGGAAGATATTCGGAAAGAATAGTGCAGAATATGAAACAGACCTTTCCTTTCTGATTTTACTTGTTATCCAGAGACAGATATTTATTATGGTGATCTCCTCCCTTGCTGAAATTCAGAATCCCTGGGGGAACTTTTAAAATATGCAAGTGTTCATATCTACCCCAGCCACACCTAGTCAATCAGAATCACCAGAGGAAGGACCCAGCTAATGCACTTATTAAATACTCAGAAAGGATGATCAGGCCTAATTAGGGTGAAGACAGCTTCATGTGTTTTGAACCTCTTAGCAACAAAATCTTGGTGTATCTGAAAGTTTGAATGTGGACTGAGGAAATCCAACAAGTTTACTCAAAGTAACCTTCATAAAGTTAGAAATTTGCGTCACTCCTTTTCACTGATTTATTCTGAATGCCTAGAATAGTGTCTGCCACAGAGCTGTATGTATTTGATTTGTTGAATCGATTAATTATTTCATTTCAAAATGAGATAATGCACACAAAGAATTTAGCATAGTGACTACCATGATGATGGCATGATACCAATTTATACTCTTTGTTCTTCTATTAAATGATTGCACTCATATCTGCTTTGATTAGCAAATTGTTCAGTCTCTCCTTCTTGGTATTTCTCAGTTTCATGCTACACCAAACACTGGGCAGGCTGAGAGAAATCAAGGATGGTGTAAACTGCCATTATTCCCATAGTCATATTGTCATTGGAGAAGACAGACCTCCATCCTCAGTAGAATGGATATTGCTTATTCACTGCTGAGACTCTTATTCTCTCTTAGCTTGTCCAGCTGCTATAACAAAATACTACAGATTGGGTGACTTATAAACAGTAGGAATTTATTTCTTATGGTTCTAGAGGCTAGAAAGTCCAAGCTCAAAGCACAGGCAGATTTTGTATCAGGTGAGGGCCAATTCTTCATGAACAGTGCTTTCTTGCTTCATTCTCACAGGCCTCTTTGGTTTCATAAGGGCACTCATCCCATCCCTAGTCTCCTCCTAAATGTATCATATTTTAGTACTATTGCATTGGGATTATGTTTCAATGCATGAATTTGAGGAAGGGACATAAAAATAAGTTGTTGGTTGCTGGTAGCAGGCCCGCCCTGGCCCCTGGGGACTCAACCCCCAGTTCTTTGTTCTGCATGTCAATGTGGCCAGCTCACAAGGCCATGACGCGGGCTTGTGGTTCCCTGTTTATCTGCCTAGAGCATATGTGTCTCTCGGGAACATCTTGACCTGTTCGAGCCTCCTGATAGGGGACGGTGACATGACGGTAACCCAAGGACACAGTTATTACTCTTCCCACCTCACTTTTGAGTGATTTCCCGCAGCTGTTAAAAAGATATATAAGGGGAACAAATTTGGCAATAAAGCGTGCACACGCTCCCTCCTGGATGAAGAACCTTGGTGTCCTGTGTATTTTTTAACCCCGCCGTCCCTCGCCGGACTCGGCTCCGTTAGCCGGACGCGGCAGTTGGTTCCGATTTATGCCCAATCCACAAAGGTTTTTCTTGCCCATTCCCCTTATTGCATGTGCTGGTGCCTGTAGGACCATAACCTATGCTAGGACAACCAGGTCATAGGAACATCGGCGCTTCATTTAGAAGAGCTTTTTTCATGAAAACTGAGAGTCCCATGTGACTAAGTTGGAAGCTCAAAGGCCCCTTTCTTGTTCTTTTGCCACTTGTCTGAGAAGTTCTTACAGAGGTTAATTTGTCAACACTTCTTCCTTTCTCTTCTCCCCTCCTAGAAAGAGCCCTCTTCTCAAGTTTTATAGAGAAAAATAATTTGGAATCTGCAGTGTTGGTCATTACAACCACCTGAGACTTTAACCCACACTGCAGAGTAACACACCTTGAATCCCTACCATACATCGGACATTAGATAGCCTAAGGTAGATTTAGGAGAGCCTGCTCTGCCTATCATCATTTTAATAGGCTTCAGTAATTAGAACATTCCCTGGTCCCATATTCCATGATCCTACTCACATGAGAGGTGTAGAAGAAGCAGGTATATAGAGACAGAGGTTAGATTAGTTGTCACAAGGAGCTGGGAGAGATGGGGGCATTGGGATGGGGGTATGCCTAAATGGGGCAGGGTTTATTTTCAGGATATTGAGAGTATTCTTACATTGATTGTGCTGATGATGCACATCTGTGAGTATACTAAAAGTAGTGAATCTGAATGGATGAATTGCATGCTGTATGAGTTATATCTTGACAAAGCAGTTTTTTTAAACAGTGAAAAAGAAGTTCCTTAAAAAATAAGTTCAGAAGCACTCTTACTAAAATGCGTTTGCATGGTAAAAATTCTGGAAAATGCTACAGTCGAGTAAGTATAAACTTATTTGCACATGGGTAACCTTGTGTTTTTATTTTGCCTCATTATATTCACTAAAATCTGTAATCTTTTCCCTCTAATATTTTCCTAAACACAAATTGGGGAAGTACACATATTTGACAAGTACTCTTTTTAATCTTCACAACAGTTCTTCATGAAAATGGTTATTCTTATTTTAGCAGAAGAAAAAATTGAGATGCAGAGATGTTAATAAATTTATGCACAATATCGTGAAGTGAGGGCTGAAGTTAAGGCATGCCCCCAGATTCCCTCCCATACTCACGTAATCAATGCTAAGCAGATGTTTGAATGATGATACAATTTTATATTTATTGATATGGAGATATCTATGGTAAATCTTGAGGAAATAAAGCAGCAGACACATTACTTATATGGTATGCATTTTAGAAAAAGGAAATATTCACATGAGTTGGACAGTATTGTGTGTCTGTGCTTCAGTATAAGAAAATACACTAAAAGGTGGCCATATTATTGACAAATTAAAATGTTTTTAATTTATGAATTTATGAGTTTATTCTAATTTTTCAACAAAACTTATCTATTTTTTATAAACAAAAAATGAAGATAAGTAATCCTCTCCTCCTCCCTCCCTCCCTCCCTTTCATTATCCTTTCTATAAAGACAAAAAAGCATCTTGAAAAGGGTTTTATATGATAGAGAGTTATAGTGAGGAATCTCAAATATCTTTTGGGGGGAATATGAGTAATTTGAGCTTCTAATAAAATTTCAGAGATTGACACTGATTTTAATATTTTTGGTTTTTAACTTTAAAACTCTGCTTTTATCTTCACATATAATGAAATCTAGAATAGTGGCTTTCTTTTTATATTTGATAAGTATAAAAAGCACAGAGATTAGAGTCAGAAAGTCTCTGAAAGATAATTGAGTTAAACCCTTTGATTTGAAGATATGGAAAACTGAAGTACAGAGAGGTTAAGCAATTCATTCAAGCTCACACAGAGTGTTTAAGGGGGTGAAGGTTGACCTTGACCTTTCTCAACTCTCAGACTCTCTTTCTGCTAAATGACAAGATGTTCACACACACACACACAAAAAAAAAAAAAAAAAAAAAAACTTGATTTGCTCCATACTGTCCATGATGATTAAAAACATGCAAACTTCTTTGCATAGGCAAAACCAATCAGATGGGACCCAGCAGATTTCTCAAGACCAAAGCTTCCAAATCTAAAAAAAAAAAAAAAAAAAAAAAATGCTTTTATTTTTTCCTTTAGCCCAATAAATAACAGAACATGCCATGCTGATGTAATATCACTTGTGCCAGCCTGGGAGAAGTTGCTGGGCCATCTTTTCAATCCTGGCCACTGGTTGATATGTTTTCAAATTGGGTTGCATAAAATGCTCTACTGTAAGGGGTTACCCTATGAGATTTTCCTTAATGTAGATCTGTGATTGGGTTTGACTTTCATCAGAGGAATTGCAAAGGGCTCATGAAAGCTCAAGAAGCATGATTCAGAGGAGTTCAGGGATTTTACGTTTCACATTTTATTAGTCAGTCTTCAATTAAATAAGAAGAACCACTAGAGGAGATAGTGGTATGTGTGCAGAAGAAAGAAACAAAGAACAGTCAGTATACCAATATCCTCCCCCATCCAAACTGATGCAACATCGTCTGTTCTGCTTGTTCACCAACACTCTGAGCATTTGCACCTACCACCAGCTAAGCAAAGCCCAGTCCAGCAACTGTGTCTGTTCCTATCAGGATTGATTTTGTGTAATACCACCCACCAGGGCTACAGGTATTAATCTGGTTTGGCCACTGCTCACCAGGCTTTCTTCCCAGAAAATATACCACCTAGCCACCTGTAGCCTATGCCTCTTGTATTGGCAGACAGAACAGTTCCTACTGGTGTTGTGTATAAAAGGGTATAACAGGACAATGTGTAGATTTGGCCCATCTCTGCATTGCCACAATGTCTACTCATTTCACTGACCCAGGTGGCCACTTTAAGAGAACATACCAATAGCTCCACTTGGTAGTGCCAATCACCGTCCATACCTGGGAGGGAGTTCCTTCAATGGGCATCAACGTGTCCTATTTTAATGTTCCTCTATAACTTCCACAGGGCTGTGGACCATATGAGCACCCCTTAACAGGCCATGTTCCACTGCCCTCCTGCTGCCTGACTATATGGAAAGGACTTTGGCCATCACTCATGAATTGACCGGAAACTGGAAACTTAGGGACTTTCCCTACTTTGGTTCTTCTTCCATCACTTTTGGGAAAATGGAACATAATCCAGTCCGCTGATCTGATTGGTTCTCACCTTCTTTCAAGCCGGATATCATTCACTGGCCTTTGAACTGCTGTCCTCAAAGCAAGCAACTCGTCAGGTCAATTGTGAGCTGCTGTAGGTCTCTTGTCAACAAGCACCCTCCTCATGAGATCTCTTCCCTTCATTCTCCAGGTGTAACGATCCTGTGGAAACCATTTCTGCATGATTACAGAACTCCCTGGGCACCACCATTCCCATTAGAATATTTCTCTGACCCCCACAAATCGTATGGTGTTTTAGTCAAGCTTTTTCACTATCATGACCAAAAGAATGGACAAGAAAATTTTTGAGAGGAGGAAAAGTTTATCGGGCAATCATGGTCTCAGAGACCTTAGTCCATCAATGCCTGACTTTGTTGCTCTGGGCCTGAGATGTTCTAGAAAAATCTCAGAACATGATGGCAGAAAAGTCTGGTGGAAGAAAGGACCAGGAAGTAGAAACACAGCTCCACTCATCAAGAACAAAATATAGACCCCCAAAGACTTGCCCCTTCAATGACCCAGCTCCTCCAGTTACACCCCATCTGCCTCTAGTTACCACCCAATTGATTCCAATCAGGGGACTATTACTGATTACGTTAAAACTCTCCTAACCCAATCATTTCACCTCTAAAATGTCATGCATTTTCTCACACATGAGCTTTTGAGGGGCACCTTAGATGTAAACCGTAACAGAGTATTTCTGATTTTCAAGATTTACTTTTGTCTTATAGTCACTGAGGCTGTCTCAATGAATTCCTAATATCACGCCAAGAATTGTCTCTTAAATGGAGATTATTTAGTTTAAAATTCCAGGATTCATTACTCAGATGTGCTTGTAGAATTTTGCGATAAGCCTCAAAGTCAACCTTCCACACAAGGCTATCACACAGAAAATGTATCTCTATCCGCACTTCAGATTCTATTCTGGACTGTGCAGGCTCTGGCAATCTTATTGGTCCCTATTTAGGATGTCCAAATAATATCACTTGAAGGGTGGACTTCCAAGCTTTCCGTTGTACAATACTGGGCAGGAGAAACACTCCCCCATCAGATGCAAAGCCCTCTGCATAGTACAGTCAGGTGAAAGGGACTCAACCTCTTCACACAAAGCCTGTTCCGCCATATCAATTTAACAATATTTACCTTAAGTTCATCAACCTTACATTTTTAACTATGCCTCCATTAGACCTTTCTTAAAGGGTTTTGATTTTGCATACTAAAGAAGGGAAGTATTCTTCAGCAAAACATCATGATCATCCTCATAAAATATTCAGGAAAAGGAGATAAAACTCCTTTATGTTTAAATTTTTCCAGATTTCAAAATCCTCTCTACCTGTATTTTCATATTTTCTCCATATAAATGTGGCATGGATAAGGTGAATCGTGTAGTCTAGTCCATAGTCCACCAGGCTGTCTGTTCCCTTGGTAAAAACTCACTTTGTGTCTAGATGCCACATAGCCATCTGTGACTACTCCCTAGTGAACTGTGGGTCCTTTATCAACCCAACTATATGGTTCTCTACTCGGCACAATTTAAATTCAAAAACACTGACCCCATATTACTTACCCCCACAACCCATTTTAGTAAAGGTTCTTCAGAAGCTAATGATACCGATCCACAAAATAAAACAATTCCTTCACACTATTTCCCCTGGTTTCAACAGATTATTGATTTTATTTTTTCCTCCCTCGGATTTTACTACCTCTGTTACCAGATGTTTCAGAAGCACTTTTTGTTGTCCCTGTATAATTTTGTCCTCAGTGGAAAGCAGGATGGCTAGTGGCCAAAGCTCCATCTCACTGAAATCTCAGCTTGATCTAGCACTAAATGCCAACCCAGCACTCTCTTTTAATTTCCTTTTAGCTATTATGGATAACAATAGCCAAGGGATTGTGTATTTTGCCTTTTTCTTATTAATTTGTATTTCCTTATGCATCAGTGAACCAACTCTCTGGGAAATAAATCCATTTCTAAGTTCCATTTAAAACTTTCACCATTAATAACTGAGCAATGCACAGCTCCTGCTCCATTTCATGGGTACCCAGAAATCAGAGGCTTCTCATTCCCTGACCTTTATTTTTTTTCTTTTCCCAAACCACCTCCTTTTGTGAGCCCCTAGAGATGTTCTAGAAAATCTCACTTCTCTGACCCCAAATGAATAATGGGGAAAAAAATGAGCTCTTTTTCCTTGTATACTTGCATCACTCTCACAAATATCTGTGAGAGTGAAATTCCCTTTTTCTGACAAAAGGGAATGTAGGTTTTTCCTGTATTTAGCAATTTTCCAGTTCCCTGCAGAGACCAAGTAAGTGTCCTACAATTTAACTCCAACACTATCTACTGGGACATAGCACCAGAGCTTACACGTAAACATCTCAGTCCAACAAGACTACCATGTCCACTTCCACTTCATATGTCCATTACCCGTGCAAGTGGCCACAGACAGTAAATCAGAGGTTCCCACAGTCCTCTCTTTGGGTTTGGTTATTTGCTAGAATTTCCTGAGTTCCCAGAACTCAGGAAAACAACTTATTTACTAGATTCCTTGTTTATTATAGAGCCATACAACTCAATGGCGAGCCTGATGGAAGACATTGCACAGAGCAAGTTATGTGGGGAGGGGGTGCAGCTTCCATGCCCTCTCCAGGTGTCCGACCATTCCAGCCTCTCCATGTGGACAGTGAACTTAAAGCTCTCTGAACCTTGTCTTTTGTATTTTTTTATGGAGGCTTCATCATGTAAGCATGATTGTAAATCATTGGCCACTGATATTCAACTGGACCTTCAGCCCCTCTCCCTTCCCTGGTGGTCTGGGGTGGAGCTGAACTTTCCAATCCTTTAGTTCCCTTGGAAACTAGCCCCCCATCAAGAAATTCCCTAGGAGTCCACAGTCACTAGTCATTCCTTTAGTAAAAAGTAAAAAGACGATCACTTCTGTAATTCCAGGGATTTACAGGAGATGTACACCAAGAAACAGAAGCAGGGGCCGAATACATATTCCGTATTATGTCTCAGATAGGTAGGTAGATAGGTAGATTAGATAGATAGATTTTTTAAAAAGGACTCCAATATCTGGAAACTGAGCTGACATCCACAGATAAGGCTCAATATTATTACAAACTGATCTGATGCTTATAGCTAAATTATAGTGTTCCCTTATCAGACAAAACACTTCTCATAGAACATCTGCCTCAGACAAGGACACTGCAGCTCGTAGTACCAAACATCTCACTCTCACTAAAGGAGTGACTGCCACTCCTTTCAAATTAAAGCTTTATTCTATTTTAATATCCCCCCAATGGATAAGATTTATTAAAATATTCAATCATGGAATTGTCTCTGCTTTCTGATAACACTCAATCTAGGGTGAATTTCTGCTTCCTTAGAACCTCCCCAAAATTACTCAACCAAAGCCTAAATCCCATAACAGATCATTCTAATGCATTGCTACTAAGATATACTACACTTCCCAATGGTGTATATTCTCCTTTGCTGCAAAGAGTAATAAACACAACTTGTTAAGTTTCATGTAAGCCTGATTGATTAAATCATCTATGCATATTGTGTGTATGAATAATATATATATTTTCATAGTAAATATAACCATATATATGTATATATATATATATATATATATATATATATATATATACACACACAATTATAAACACTTGTGCAGTTGGTCTTTCAAGTTTTCATAGATTCTGCTCCTGCAAATTTGACCAACCACAGATCAAAATTATTTTTTAAATTACTTCTAAACACATACAGATGTTTTATTGTCATTATTTCCTAAATAAGTTAGTATAACAACTACTTACATAGCATTTATTCTGTTAGGTATTATATGTAATCTATAAGTGATTTAAAGTATATGGGAGGATATGTGTGGATTATATGCAAATATATTATATTATTTCATATAAGAAACTTGAACACCCACAGATTTTGTTATCTGCAATAGGTCCCAGGGCCCCTCCCCTTCAGATACCAAGGCACAGCTGCCATGTATTTTTATTTTTGTTACAGGCATTTGACCTTTCACCACTGTGAATGCTGGTTAAATAGTCACTGCAATGCTATTATCTGCCAGTAGGTTGCACACAATATGCATAGATATATTGAAGCTGAACAAGTAATGTTTGTTACTCTTCACAGCAAAGGAGAATATACACCCTTGGGGAGTGTAGCATATTTTAGTAGGAAGGTATTAGAATGATCACAGGGCAGGGAGTTGGAAAAGAAGATGAATGTAAAGTCAAGAAACAAAAAGTGAGCTGGATCATTGGAGATGGCAATATGGAGTCATGTTTAATTAAATACAGACACAGATACAGATGGTTCCATGTGGAAATATTTATAGATATGTCTTTAAAAATTCGTTAGTATACATACAAATATCTTCTGCTCAAACTGCTGAGAAGGCTAAAAAGCAAAAAATGTCTCAATAGCAATAAGCACATGATGGTTCAAACTCTGGTTTCTGATATCGTTCACCAATTAAAGGAACTGAAACTCTTTAGAGAGACAGCTGAGGTAGGAAACATATAAGACGAGCCTGAAGCATCTCATAGTGCCAGAAAGTAAGAATGTTCTCAAAACCAAAACTATGTGCTTTGACAGAGATATGTCAGTGATACACAGAAGCCAGATGAAGAACCCTTCATGGCCAATACTGGAGCAATTGAAGCAACAAAATAAAGCAAAATTGGATTACAAGCCCCCAAAATGAAATAAAATTTCATAAGCTCATATTGACACAAGTAAGTAATTGAACAAATGTATACATAAATTATTGAGGGAGAATAGACAATTCTCCCCTGCAGAATTCCAAAAATAGATGTAGATATTTCTATTTCAAAGAGATAGAATATTATTCCCAAGTGTAAGCTAAGCATAATGGTTTTCTTCCCAGCAGTGCCACATAGAAAGAAGAAAACAGTTAGGTTTACAGTGGAGAAACCTGACAAATGCTATCTCAAGCCAGGTGGTCAATGCTAATGTCAATTGTGGTCAGTTGCTGGGATGATATGTACCTTGTCATGATTCGATGAGAATAGCATTTCAGGTCCTTGTTCTTCCTTCTAAAAAACACATTGCCCCAGTATAACTATGAAGAAAAGAAAGAAGAAAACCAGAGAAATCCCAGTAGACACACATTCTATAAAATACCAGTCCAGTAACATTCAAAGCTGTCAAGGTCATCAGAAGTAAGGAAAGTCTGAGAAACTGTCACAATCAAGAACAGCCCAAGAAGTGGCGACTAGTAAGTATAATTTGCTATTGTGGATGGGGATCCTGAAACATAAATAATGAAGGAGGAAGAGGAGGGTGGGGGGAAGAAAGGTGAATAAATCTGAATAAAGTATGGATTTTACAATAATACAATGTATTAATATCAGCTATGGTTGGGCCAAATATATTAAACTCATGAAAATGTTACTAATAAAGAACATTGGGCATGGAGTATATGTAAACTCTGATTATCTTCACAATAATTTTATAAGCCTAGATTAATCTAAAATAAAAAAAAAATTAAAAACTTAGTTAAGGAAAAAAGAGAGCAGATGGAACTCGTGTGTCTTTGTGTCAGTTCTAAGTTTCTCTTGACCTGGATGGCAGGTGTGTCCTGCAGAAGCCTGAGCCCTTTTCACGAACCCAAACACACACACCTGTGGAGGCAGGAGTCTGTGAAGCTGGGCAGTGGCAAACTCCATGGCTCTGCAGTTGTAGTGAGCAGCAAAAGACCGGCTACAGAGGGACTGCTAATTGGCCTGCCCTCCACATCTCCCAGGAGAATCTTGCCTGCAGACCACCCTGAACAGAGGCAAGGGAGGAAGGGAATTCTAGAAAACATTGCATCACACACATAGAAATCCTAGCACTTGCTCAATGGTGAGGGATGTTGCGTCACAAACTAAACCTAACCCCTGGCAAGGCAGAGAAGACTTCAATGCATATTGAAATGTTTATTATAAATGTTTGTCATTTCTTTGGAACAGATTTTGATAGAAAGAGGACCTCCAGAGACAATGTAAATTTAATAGAGTCCCCAAGAGGAAGTAGGAGGAAAAACAAGAAAAAGAACTAGAAGGTGAACTTGAGAGAAAACAATCTTTGGCTCAGCGCCAAGACTCCACACTAATCCAATCTTAAACGAACAACTCGTCCCATGTATGAAAGTTAATTTTAACCTAATAAATATTGATACTCTTATTTGTTAAGGCTGTCATTCATGTATGGCCATTATGTTTTAAAAAGTTAACACAAAGTTTAATGATTGCTTGGCTATTTTCCAAAAGCAATTTACAACTGGAAATTCATCTATTTGATTAAATCAAAACAACTGTTAAATTTTAATTTTGCATCTTGACTCAGAATTCAACAGCTGGCCTAAAGTCATTTCCTTGCCGCCTCCTTTGTCATTGAGACTACAGGAGCCTACTGACTGTTTAAACTCTGATCTTTTCAGATGGTCTGAACTTTCAACTGGGCTGTACATTTTTGAAGACAACGGAGCACACAGAGTTTGTTTTGATTTATTTTCAGCACCTTGCAGGGTATCCAGTGCATAGTAGGGCCCAATAAATAGATAATGGAGCAGATTTAATAGTGTGAATCCACACATAAAAAAAAAGAAAAGAAATGGCTTAATGGAAATGTAAAAGCAAATGGTAGTAGCATATTTAAAGGAAAGATCATGAGCTTTGACTTCAGACAACTCTATCGTTTGGGCCTTGGACAAATTACTTAATATCTAAAATAAATGTATATACAATCTACAAACAGATTCAATATATGTTTCTAGTCCAAACTCATCTAAATTATACTCTGCACATCCCAATGCCTGCTTCATATCTCCATTTGGAAAATCAACTTATCCAATATTAAACTCTAGGTAAGTTTCTTCTCTATAAAAATAGTTCTTTTACACCCCCCCTTTTGTACCAAGGATCTAACCCTGGGGCATTTAACCATTGAGCCACATCCCTAGCCACTTTAATTTTTAATTTTGAGACAGTCACACTAAATTGCTTAGGGCCTTGCTATGTTGCTGAATCTGGCTTTGGACTCCTGATCCTCCTGCCTCAGCTTCCTAAACCACTGGGATTACAGGCATGCACCACTGTCTCTGGTTTATAAAAATAGCCTTTTATGGAATATCCAGTTTCATGTTCATTAATTCCAGCTCCATTCTTCTAGTTGCTTATGCCAAATGTTTGACATTATCTGTAATCCTTCATCATCTCCCATGCTCTATAATTTGTTCATAAGCAAATTTCACCATGTTTATTTTCCAAATATTCAAAATATTTATAATTCACCATTTCCCACCATCTTTTCTGCCATAATTCTGGTCTAGGCCATTATCACCTCACTAGGATTATTGCAATAGGGTCTTACTCTTTTCCCTAATCCTGTTGTAGCTGTCCCCGCTTCCTTAAAAGAACAAAGATGTCTCCCTAGAAACGTGTCCTACCTATGTTTCTACTTGGAATAAAAGCCAAAGTCTTTGCAAGGAGTTAGAATACCTTGTGAAATCTGCTTCTTCTTCTCATTTATGAACCTCAACTTCTGCTGGTGTGCCCCTCATTCACCTGCTGCAATCACACTGGCCTCCTTAGGGTCCAGTTTCATTTGCAACAAACTAGGAACAGTGATAGTAATGTCTAATCTAGCTTTTATCCAAGGTAGTAAATGGAATAATGCATATAGAGTTTAGCTCAGAATCTGACTTCTGGGAAGCATTTAATCTATGTGAATAGTGGCTGCTAATATTTCCAAGTCTATCATCATCATCAACATCATCACTGTTAATGTGGCCTCCCAAGAAGCACCCTCCAAAGAGAGGGTATTCACCTTCATCACTGACCTTTTTAATCTTAGGACTCAAAATCCTTGGAAAGTCAAGAGTAAGTTTTACCCTCCAAGGTTAAAAATTTTCCATGGATTAATTTTTTATCATTATTATTCTTATTCAGGCCCTAGAGGGAATATCAAATTGCAACTTCACAAAATATTCTGAGTTTCAGAAACAACACTTGCAAAACACTTTTTGGCTGGGTAAACATTCAATTGATTGTATGTCCTAGTCATTTTTTTTTTAAGTCAGCTCTATTACTGCAGCCATACTTTATACAATAGGCAACATAATACATTTACATTCAAATTTGAATAATACCATGCACAGCCAGCAATAAATAAGATTTAAATTTAGGTTATGCCTTTGCTTGCTTTCTGAGAAATTTCTCAAAGAGAAGAGCAAATAGAAGTTTTTGTTGCTACTGTTGCTGGGTTTTTTTTTTTTTTCTATTTGTTTTTAAATTTCCCTTTGTGTCTAGGCTTCAGAACTTACAAAGAAATCTTACATCAGTTTATCCTGCTGTCTAATGATCAGCTTGGGAAAGCAGGTAACTTTATACTTCTCCATTAATTTATTTAAAATCAGAGCACGAGTGTGTGTTTCTGTGCCTTGTGAAATGTTGGGAAATTTCAATTAGAATGATTTGAAGAAAGCCATAAATCCTTGTCAATTGGTCGTACACTGTTATCATTGACAATTGGCTCATCTCTTGCTTCTTGTATTGCAGTTAATAGAAGCTCCATGTATGTCTGTTGAAGGCTGAAAGAATTGAATGAGACTACTTTATTTTCTTTTTATACATTTTTATTGGTTCTTTTTAGTTATACACGTTAATAGAATATATTTTGACACATCATACATACATGGAGTATAACTTCCCATTTTGTGGTTGTACATGACATGGAGTTACACTGGTCATGTTTTCATATATGAACATAGGAAAATTATGTCCAATACATTCTACAGTCTTTTCCATTTCCATCACTCCTCCCTTCCCCCTACTCCCTCTTCTCCAATCTGATGAACCTTCACTCCTCCTTCCCTCATTGCCTATTGTGAGTCAGCATCCACATATCAGAGAGAACACTCAGCCTTTCATCTTTTTTGGATTGGCTCATTTCACTTAGCATGATAGACTCCAGTTCCATTCATTTACTGGAAAATGCCATAATTTCATTCTTCTAGATGGCTGAGTAATATTCCATTGTGTATATGAACTATATTTTCTTTATCCAATCATCTGTTGAAGGGCACCTAGGTTGTTTTCATAGTTTAGCTATTTTGAATTGAGCTACTATAAACATGGCATCACTATAGTATGCTGTTTTTAATCCCTTTGGATATATGCCAAGGAGTGGGATAACTGTGGGTCAAATAGTGGTTCCATTCCAAGTTTTCATAGGATTCTCCATACTGCTCTCCAGAGTGGTAGCACTAGTTTGCAGTCCCACCAGCAATGCAGGAGTGTACCTTTTTCCCCCACATCGTCACCAACATTTACTGTTGCTTGTATCTTGATAATTGCCATTTTTAATGGAATGAGATGAAATCTCAATGTAGTTTAATTTGCATTTAATTTGCATTTCTCAAGCTGCTAGAGATATTGAACATGTTTTCATATATTTGTTGGCCATTCATATTGCTTCATCTGTGAAGGCCCTGTACAGTTCCTTTGCTCATTTATTGATTGGGTTATTTGGGGTTTGGGTGTTAAGTTTTTGAGTTCTTTTTATATCTTGGAGATTAATGCTCTATCTGGGGTGCATGTGGCAAAGATATTCTCCCATTCTGTAGGTTCTCTCTTCACATTGTTGATTATTTCCTTTGCTATGAAAAAGCTTTTTAGTTTAAATCCATCCCATTTGTTGATTCTTAATTTTACTTCTTGTGGCTTATGAGTCTTCATGAGGAATTCAGTTCCTAGGCTAACTTGATGGAGATTTGGGCTTACTTTTTCTTCTAGTAGGCATAAAGTCTCTCTGTTCTAATGCCTAGGCCCTTGATGCACTTTGAGTTGAGTTTTGTGCAGGGTGAGAGATAGGTATCTAATTTCATTTTGTTACATGTGGATTTCCAGTTTTCCCAGCACAATTTGTTGAAGAGGATATCTTTTCTCCAATGTATTTTTTTTCAGCACCTTTGTCTACAATGATGTAACATCTAGTAGTGCAATTGATTTCTGGGTGTTAATTTTATATCCTGCCACTTGCTGAATTCATTTATGAGTTCTAGAAGTTTTCTAATGGAGTTTGTTTTTTTTTTTTTTGGTCTTTTAATATAGAATCATGTCAAAAGAATAGTTTGAGTTCTTCCTTTCCTATTCATATCCCTTTTAATTTCTTTCTCCTTTCTAATTGCTCTGGCTAGAGTGTTCCCAGACCATGTTGAATAGAAGTGGTGGAAGAAGGCATCCTTGTTTTGTTTCAGTCTTTAGAGGGAATGCCTTCAATTTTTCTCCATTTAGAATGATGTTAGCCTTGGATTTAGCATATACAGCTTTTACCATGTTGAAGCCTGTTCCTACTAGTTTTTCTATGTTTTGAACATTAATGGATGCTGTACTTTGTTAAATGCTTTTTCTTGTCTTTTTGAGATAACCATGTGATTCCTGTCTTTAAGTCTATTGGTGTGATTAATTATATGTATTGATTTCTATATGTTGAACCAATCTTGCATCCCTGAGATGAACTCCAGTTGATCATGGTGCACTATATTTTAAATATTTTTTCATGCAATTAAGAATTTTTGCATCTATGTTCATCAGGGTTATTGGACTGAAATTTGCTTTCTTTTATGTGTCTTTGTCTGGTTTCGGTATCAGGGTGATACAAGCTTCACAGTATGAATTTTCAAGGGTTTCCCCCTTTTGCATTTCATGAAATAATTTGAGGAATATGGGTGGTATTTCTTCTTTGAAGGCCTTGTAGAACTCGGCTAAGAATCTGTCTGATCTTGGGCTTTTCTTTCTTAGTAAGCTTTTGGTGAACTGATCTGTTTAAATTTTTTATATCCCCCTGATTCAATTTGGGTAGGTCATATGTGAACGAGACTACTTTAAACAGAATTTAGAATATTTGACTCAGAAATATAACCTTGTAAATAAGATGAGATTGCAGAAAATGTTGGATCTTTCCTACTTCTTAATCAACTCTAAATTGCTAGATTTTGATTATTTAGTAAGATGATAAAATGTCTTCTCCCTTCACTGCCTCACCCATGCCTCCCAGCAAGAGTAGTCTGTCTACCTTGCTGTCTTATCCACAGGGGAGCTGTGCCAGGGCAGTGGGTTAGGTTGCAAATTCGAAGAAAGTACTTAAAGACAGCAGGGGAGACATATGTTTTTTTGGGGAAAGCTCTCAAACGACTGGTGACTGCTTTGAGAAGATCAGTGGTGTATAGGCAGATAGCACCTCTGTCCCTTAAAGTGCTTCTGCAAGCAGTGCCTCCTCTCCCTGATAGTGTTTTGTGCAGTAGCAGCCAGCTGGATGAGTGACATGTATCCTTTACACAGTACCCTCAGTTCCATACTGTTCCCACTCAGGGAAAGGTTATATCTGTTAGACTGCAGAAGCAGTGACATCACTAGCATGAACTTGCTTAGTTTGTTTGAATGACCAGCATCCCAAGGAGCAACTTCCCCAGCATACATGCACGAACCTAGCTTTCTACAGATAACACTGACTTTCCCTGGCCCCCGGTGTGCATGAGAGAACCAGTGTCCTTCAACATAATAGGTATCAGGACCTTCTGGCTCAGGTTTGCTCTCATTGTTCCCTTGACTTGGCTGGGTTTTGAGGACCAAAAAGGAGTCATTCAAGATAAGGTGTTTTTTTACTGTTCCTTTTTTCTTTAGTGATGATACACTTGGTTACTGTTTACCTCTCAGCCTGCCTACCCCTGTGCCATCCCCCTACCACTCCACCTGCAGACACGCACCCATCAAGACCATTTTCAGCATGAGAACTTTTCACTTTATAAAACACACCTAAGACTTGAGTTTTCACATAGAAATTTTTAAATTACAAAACATGTGTTACAAGTGCAAGAATATTTTTAAAAAGGTTTATTTTCTTAAATTTCTGCCCAACATGCCATGTTGAATTTCCTCTTTGCCTGTTTACAAGCATGGTGACATATTTTGTAATTTTCCAGTAATCCAGGGATATTAAAGAGCCAGTCCATCTTGAACGTTCAATGGTAAAATTTATGTTGTCTTCATAATCATCTTCCCTCACCCACCAGCCAAGCTTGAGCTGTGCCGTTGACTCCCTGGAGTGGAACAATAGTGATGTCTGCCTGGAACATCAATCTGGCTCAGACTTTTATGTCTCACTCTTCCAGGGTTTAAGAAAGTAGGAAAGGGTGGATACAGCCTCCTCTTGGACAACTGTCAGCATGTCAACAGCAGGGAGGATCCCTTTGTCTTATAGCTCTGTTAAGGTGGGGTTAGGGTCACTCTTGCTCCCTCCATACTATGGCTCCTCAGAATGTCAGCCATGTTTCTCACTCACTAGACACCCTTTGGCTCAGGCCTCCACTTTCTTCCCTGATACCTCCTACATGGAGACACACGAACTGCTCAGATTCTTTTTCATAGTTGCTAAAGGGAAGTCCTTAAAAAAAAAAAAAAAGAAGAGAAGAAAAGGAACGATTTTGTCCATCTTGTCTTCTCAGGCATAATTATTTTGTACGCTCTCCATTCAAATTCCCTCCCATGGAACCTCAAGTCAAAATAGACACCAGTGTTCTTGCGTGACACCTCAGTGTAGAGTCTGCAAGCCGACTTTTAAATTATAGAGTCATGATCCATTTCTCCTTATTAGAAATAAGCTACAGGAGAACAGGGACTTGGTTTTGTATTTTCCCTTGATGTATGTGCCATTTCTGAAACAGTGACGGTAGACTGAATGAATCATTTTCCCTAGACAGCATATCAAATCCATGTTCTTTTTTAATATGGATCAATTTATTAATACTACACATGTGGGAAACTCAAGAAATTAATTAGGTTCAGAAATGTTGAAAAACCTTCCCATGGCCTTGTGTGAGTACCACATGAAAATCCCAAATGCTTGCAAAGAAAGAAACAGAGAGGATAAAAAATTATAAAGAAAAACGCACTGCCTACCTGAGGACACTATGTCCCCCTGCTAAGTCATCCATACTCCCACAGATTGGTATCGATTGGTAGGACACATTTCAGGGTGATCTAAATCGAATGAAATAGAAAATTATTAAATGTTGGAATGTGGGAATGTGGTTTTTGTAGCTTTTATCAGCCTTTGATAAAATATACCCCATTAAAGTAGGATGAAGGGGGTCTTTCCTAGTTTGGTCTATGGATTTCTTGAAATAAATGCCCTCCACCAGGTCCCACAAGCGATTGTACAACCACTCGTCTACCCCCAATGACTGTGGAAAGCATAAAGACTGAAGAAGATCCTCAAACCCAACACTGTCCTTGTGTCCTGCCCCGGGCTTCCTCCTAGGGACACCTGGGTTTTAGAGTGACTTCCTTGCAACAATCTAAGGCTCCAGTGCTTGGGACCAGCTGAGGCTGGCAGTGCCATGTTATCGATGGGACTCCACTTAGACTAGAACCAGTGTGGAACTTTTCCCAGTGAGAGCACTTTCTAATCTAACCTTCATAAATCCCTGCCCTGCTTTTGTTTTCTATTACTATAGCAAACTGCCACAAACTTGGAAGCTTAATACAACACAAATTTACTGTCCGTAGTTCTGTAGGCCAGAGGTTCTAGTGGGCTCAGCTGGTCCTCTGCAGAAGGCATCAAGTGGATGAAACCAAAGTGTCCTTCTTGCTACCTGTCAGCCAGAGGTCTGCTCCCATTCCTTCCCATAATTTTCATGACGTCTCCCTTAGGAACAGGGTGACAGTCCCTCTCAGTAAATTCATCATTAGTGAACCACTCCAGTTCTCCCTGACTTTCCCTTCTCCCACCACATCTCGATGACTTCAGAGAAAGCTTTCTGCTTTTAAGGGCTTGCATGATTAGATCAAACCCACCTGGATAATCCAGGATAATCTCCCCACTTTAAGATCAGTTACCTCCATTTCACCTGCAACATCAACTTTGCCATGTAATAGAATATACTTACGGGTCCCAGGAATAAAAGGGTAGAAATTTGGGGGAGGTCATCCTGCCCCCATACCTCTTTCTAGTGGGGTTTACCAGGTGTCCTGGTGATCTCTCGGGTTTCCTCCAATGGGTTCACCCTGGGGTCTGGTAAATGACCTCAGTTCAAGACGGCCAGCTTGCCCCTACTGGCCAGCATGGCATTTCTCTTTGGTGAGTGCATGAGATTGAAACATCTGAAGGATTGGTAATTCACTAATTTTTAAGTGTCTCTATGTTACAGGATGAGATCAGAGCTCAAGGCTCTGAGGACTCATCATAAAACACTGTGAGAAATAACAATGTTGCTAGACTTCTCATGATAGAAGACAGAAAATGTACCTGAAATGGTGCATTTGTGTGAAGAACAAACATATAAATGTACACAAAGATCAGTTCCTACTACACCTAAAGGAAGAGATGGGGTGCTTGCTCAGTATTAAGAATCTGCACATGCACTAATGACACAATTGTAAATTCATAACAAATGTGGTCAGTATACATTAAATAGACCCAGAAATTTTGCAATACATTATTTAACAAAATTATTTATATAGAAAATAACCCACACGCACATGCGCGCGCACACAGACATCCCCGCCACCCCCCCCCCCACAAAATTAGTTCAGGATCCACACATCCATGGTGGTGTTCTTACTTATACTAGTAACAAATTATAATCCAAGTGTTCAAATAATCTTGTCCCCTGCTATAGCATAAATATTTATTTTGTGAAGCAGAGATTTCATGGTCCATTTCATAATTTTTTCATAATAGTATAAGAAGTGTGTGTGCCAGAATTTATGCCATAGTGTCTTTAATAGTCACGACTTAATTTGGTAGTGAAAGTGTTGTATTTGATCCTTCTCCTCATCAATTTGGTTTTGCCTTCAAAGATTTTTTTTTGTTTCTTTTAATTTTCCCTACTTCTATTTTAATTTATTGCATTTTATAGTCTTTATTCCTCCCTTAGTGTGGCTTCTTTATTAATTATTCGTAGTTATTATTTCATCTTCACCTTTGACTTCACTCTGTATGCATAAGCTGCTCTTAACATCATTGATTGATAGACTGACCCTGTTCTGGCGTCCAAAGGGGAATCTTTGTCCTTTGTTACACATCCATTTAACTTTTTTGTTCATTTGTTTCTGGTTTCATCCCCCATTTGTACAGGTTCTACCTGTGCCAAATTTTTGAACTTTTGAGAAATTGATTTTGGTTATAATGTGATCTTTTTTTTTCTTTGCTAATTAAATTGTAATTTCTTATCAATAAACCACTGATGTCCAAGAAAGCCCTGCTACTCCTTGACTACAGGAAATCCTCATTTACTTTTAAAACTCATGTTTAAAATATCTCTTCTTTTGTGAGGGCTTCCATACCCTTAATCTTAAGCAGAATTATTTCTTCAATTGTCTCTGATGCCTCTGGTTATAAAGGTCTCTTCAATCAATGTCTCTGTCCTTTCTAGAATGAGCTTCTGAGACAGGTTCGCTGTATCTCTAACACTTAGCAGAACTAACAGCGCTTCAAAACTGGTCCGTGAATGCTTCCTGTTGTGACTGCTCCACAGGGAAAAAGCAGAAAAGGTAATTCAAATCTACTTTCCTTCCTGCTTGCTTTCTCTTTTGTTTTTGTTAACGTTTTCATTTCAATTACACATTATTTTAATCATGCTCAAATGTACAGAAAACAATGTCACAATTACTTGTGCATCTGCCTCTGAGATTAAAGAGAGTTTAATAGTTTGCCAGATTTGCTTTCCGGATCTATTTATTTTAAAATAAACGAGGGCTGGGGATATAGCTCAGTTGGTAGAGTACTTGCGAGGCATGCACAAGGCCCTAGGTTCAAAGAAAAAAAAAAGAAAAAGAAAAAAGAAAGAAACATAAGTACAACCAAAGCTGCCTTCTCTTTCACCACTTCCCTCCTTACTCCTCTCTTTCAGGGGATAACTAATGTCCTAAAGTCAGAGCAAATCAATCTCATGCATGCTTTTATGACATTTAAAGTATATGTATGAAGATATAAACAATATATACAGTTGTACTGTGTGTTTAGCTCGTAAATTAAATTGAATAGAAAAAGGTGATCATTTTTACCACTGCCTTCCACTTTCAGACATATATTTTAATGCATATGAACAAAAGAAAAAAAGCAACCCTCCAATCCTATGTTCTGATTGGCTGTGTCCAAACTTTTGATATCATAAATAATTTTTGTTTACTTCTCATATTAGCCAGACTTCTCTACAGAAACAGAACCAATATAGAAAGAGATTTATTATAAGGAATTGGTTCACACAATTTTAAAGGTTGGAAAGTTCACAGACTGGAGACACATAAAAGCTAGGTCCAGTTTGAGTCTGAAGGTCATCAAAGGCAGCCTCTGGGTCCTTGGGGAAGGCTGGTCTTTTTTATTTTTTTGCAGGTGTTCAACTCATTGGGTTGAGTTACATTATGAAGGTCTTCTGCTTTACCCAAAGCCCACCAATCTAATGTGAAACTCATCTACAAACACCCTCAAAGAAATACCCAGAACAATGCTGACTAATATCTAGGTACCTTCTGACCCACCAAATTGTTGTCAAATTAACTATCGCACTTCCCTTAAACTATTTTCTTAGTTTCCAGTAAAAAAGCTTTGAAGGCCCTTCTTGTGCTCAGGAGAGGCTATACTATTTCTCTGGGAAGATGGTCATAGCCCTAAATCTAATCTTTACCCTAACCTTCATCATATCCATGATAACCTTCTCCCATCTCATTCACATGATATATGATGACATGTTTGTCTTCATGTGACTAACATGGAAGATTAAAACCTAGACCTTTCACATTACATAATTACCCTTCCTCAAATGGAGCTTTGTTTCTCTGTAAATGTTCCTCCTGATTCTTTTTCTGTTAGCGCCCCGTAGGCTAAGTCCCTGCCTTCTACACCCTGGTAATCTCCGGCCATTCATTCCTAATTGAAGTTATGCTTAACCCAGTTTGTGAGATTTTAATTAATCCTTCAAGCTATCCTTCAAGCAAGCATCCTACTTGAAGTTTTACTTCACTTATGTTTCTAAGATTTTAATTAGTCCTCCAAGGCTGCTGCTTTTGAACTTTCGATTTGACTCCACAACTTCTGCTGCCATTTTTTTTCTCAGATTCTAAGACGCCCTGCATTGTAAGCTGCACTGTTGATTAATGACATCTTTTCTTTTGTCATGTGGGGGAGTTGACAGCTCTGAATTAAATGTACATATTTCCTTTTATAAAATAAACCAGCTGTCAAAGGGATGTGTTTATCCATATGATTATATAGCACTCTCTATTTCTATATCACAATCAAAATTTGCATTAAAACAAACTCTCCTTAGCCAAAGTCCAATCTTCTTGTTCTCTTCTAGCCACTGGCATTAGGCATCACATCTCTGTAACAAGATTCTGTTCATAACTTGTGCTTGTGTCTGATTGTAAGGGTCCGGCGAAGCTTCAGAGAAAGAGACCACTCATGCAATTGGCAGAAGGGGATTTATTGATCCAGCATGCTGGGGCTCCATGCCCACTCGAGAAGGGAAAGCAGCCCAGAGCCCAGAGCAGGGGCTGAGCACTGCTTAAGTACACCTTTTTGGGGAGGGTGGGGATTTTACATACATCACAGTCTCCTTTAACAAATCATCATACACCACAGGAAAATCAAACAACAATTCCTAAACATGATTAGTTCATTCATTGGCGGGAACAGGTCGGGCGGGGGTGATAGGTCAGTTCTAAAGCGGGGTACACATTCAAACTGATTGGTTTAGGCCCTGCGATGCCTACATGCAAGACCACACAGAGCCCTTAAGTTATTAAACAACCAGGCGGTCAGGGGAAATATTTACTGGGCAGTTCCAGTATTGTCTTAACAGCTACAGGAATTTCAGGTTTTACATGTAGCCTAGGAACTTAACAATACCTAGTCCTTTACATTTTAACTCAGGCCTTGCAGCTTAGAAACTTTACAATGCCCGGTCTTTTACACTTTAACTTCAATTTCTTTTACCCTTACATGATAGACCCAACCTGATCTTTTCTTAAAATTGGGAGCCATCTCGCCACAAAGCCATGAAAAGATAATTTCGGCTTTACTATAAATTACTGCAAATTCTGAACCTGTTTGGAATGCCTGCCTATGCCTTGAACTCACCCATGCCTGGCTCTCTGACCAGAAACTTTAGTGACGCCTCACAAATCTTGGCCTTCCCTGGCCACACAATGACCCTCTCTGAGGCTCTAATGGTCCTCATAAATTCTGATGTTGGGGCCAACAAAAAAATGTAAACTACCATTAGTGTGATGCTTGTCAGAGTTCTGTTATCTGTAACCCCCCTTTGTGTAACTTTCTGGGCTATAAAGCTGGGCTGCAGGAAAGGTGGAGTTGCTGTCTTGTTCCCACCGTTTTGGGTGGGAGAGGCAGCCCAGCCGGTCGAAATAATAAGCTTGCTTTAATTTGATTTTAATTGGAGTCAGGGGTCTTTTCTTGCATCCTGGTCTAACAGTGTCAAGTCCGAAACTTCTTCCCCTGGTCCTCTTCCCTGTGCATTCTAGTCAGTCACACCTGATTTAGGGATGTGCACAGAATAACCTACAATAAAAACTTTGGGGAACTTTACTTCTTTTCCTATGCTCAGGATTTATTTTATCAGGAAAACACATCGTTCCTTGAAGTCTTGATAGAAATGTACCCATAGGATGATATTTAGAATTAAGAGGTTTCCAGTTTTGTTTTCTGGTTGTTGATTGATTGAATCAAATGTTTTGAGTGATTTGGCTCAATTATGATTTCCTTAAATTGACCATTTAATCTAGATGTCTAAATGTATTGGTGTAAATGAATATAACTAATATTTTATAGTCACTTTGTCAACTAAGTATTTTGTTTTATTTTTCAAGTGTATTTTAAATTTCTGGCCTATAATATTATGCTTTTTTTTTTCTTTGAGACCTCCTTTCTTCTTCTTTCATTTATGTTCCCTCTTTATCTTATTGTATTGAATACTTAATTTGCTTAAGCTTTTATTTAATATGGTACAGGAAGACAAAACCAACTCCCCATTTCTCCCCCACCACCCACACACACACACACACATACACACACACACACACACTCCATTTATCATAATGGGACTACTGAATCAAAAGTTTAAGACTGACACACTTTGTTATAAATACCAAGCTAATGAGCTTCTTAATCATACCAGTTGACGACAACTAGAGGAGATAAAAACCCAATACCACAGTCCTGTAGAGGACCCACTGACTCTTAAGGTTTGAATAGGGACTACCAAAGTGCTAAAAAAAATCACAATTTCCTTGGGGAATATATGACACTTAAAAATATTAACTACAGCTAGCTCATGCCTTTCTTTACCTATCTCCACAATGGGTACAATTAGTGGGGACAAATATCACCATCATCCCACAAGGCCTGAAGCACTCCACTAGACGGCAAGACTCCACTGCATGGAGGAAAGGAGGTGGGCACGGGAAACACGGCCACTTCATCTTAAAGGAATGAAACTATCCTGTCACACTCAGATTCTGGTCAAGAGAGCTGTGAACAAGAGAATGTCTTGGACTTGGCCTTCAGGGCCTGGACCTGGAGAGAAGTTCCTTGAAAGGACACTCACCTTAAGACTGTAAGGACTTCCCTATTGAGGAAAGCAGTCATACTACCTTTTCTTTCAGATTTGGATAATGCCTGCAAAAACTGGCCTGTGCTGTGTACAGTGGTGCACGCCTGTAATCCCAGCAGCTCAGGAGGCTGAGGCAGGAGGATTGCGAGTTCAGAGCCAGCCTCAGCAAAAGCGAGGTGCTAAGCAATTCAGTGAGACCCTATTTCTAAATAAAATACAAAATAGGGCTGGGGATGTGGCTCCGTGGCTGACTGCCCCTGAGTTCAATCCTTGGTACACCGCCCAAAATAAAAATTGACATTATTGAGTGTTCATATTGGCTTCTGGGGGATTAATAAAATATTCTTAAAAGGCAAAACTATCAAGGCTGAATTTTGAAATACAGCAAGGTTTACCAGTGTGGGTAAGGTAAAAAGATATGAGAAGAGGAAAAGACAAAAATAAAAATGTCACCAAGTCTTAATTCAAATTCAACTGAGAATAAGACTGGGAGACAGCGAGATGGAAATGAAAGTGTGAGCTTCACTCTTGAGGAAGGCTGTACTGAAGGAAATGATCCAAACATAGGGCCACGGTACCCCCTAGACAGCCCCTCTGACCCCATTTACAGCAGGGTCAGCATAGCCAGTGTAAACTTGGGGTTCACACACTGTGGATAGTCCCTTCTCCTTGAATACAGGCAGAGCCTAGTGACTTTCCAACAATGATAACAATACAGAAAGAGCTGGAGGATGTGATTTCTAAGCCTGGATTGTGAAGGAGCTCAGATTTCCATTTTGCTTTGCCCAGTCTATTTTGCTGGTTTTCTCAGCTAAATTGCTCTGATGAGATAAGCCACCTTCTAGGGAGCTCTACATGGAAAGGATGCAGAGGTGGCCCCTGAAAAGCAGCCAGCAGCCACATGAGTGAGCCAGAAATTGAAATCTCAACCCCCGAGATCACTGCACTTCTGCCTAATATTTAGATTTTAGCCCTCGAGAAATCGTGAAGCTGAAGATGTGCCAGATAAGCTCAACTGAGACTACTGACCCTGAAACTATGAGCTAATAAATGTTGTTTTAAGCCATTAACTTTTGGGACCATTTGTTATGCAGCAATAGATAACTAATAAACCTCTCCTAGAAAACATTATCTCATCCAAAAAAGAAAGTGAGAAGAGAATCCTTCTTACCAAGAAGAGATAAATCTGCAGAAAACTGAAAATCGGAAGATACTAAGCCTCACATCCCTACTAATTTTATTTCCCAAATTCACCTATTACATAAATATTTCTTCTTCCCCAGGGAGTGCTATTCAAAGGTAGAGTTATCCAAATGTGACCCTATGTTCCCTTGATCTGGAAGTCGACTTTCTGCAAGCTGAAAGGCAGGTTTCAAGTTTAAATGACTATGTACAAGTTCCAAGTACAGGGCAGCTAGGTATTCCAGACAATATTGTGCAGAGCAATACAAATCCAAATTGTTCAGTGCCAGATAATCTGTGTGATTCTCCACAGACAAGGGGTATTAGTCAGGGTTCTCTAGGGGAACAGAATCAACAGGAAATATAATTATACAAAAGGGGACCTATAAGCTGGATAGTCCACAATGGCCATCTGCAGACTGAAGAGCTAGACAAACCCGCAGGCTAACATACCTTTCCTTAGAATAATGGAGAGATTGAATTTATGCTGCATAGTTCAAGAGGCTGAAGCCCCAGAACAAGAGGGATCAAAGGTGCTACCCTAGTCCAAGACCAAAGGCTTCTGGAGAATCACGGGCAGAATCCCTTTGGAAAAGTGAAGAAGGGAGAGTCTAATTTCCTCAGACTATCAGACTAGCAACCAAGTACCTGGTCAAGTGGGTGTGGTGGTGCATGCCTGGGATCCCCTCAGCTCGGGAGGCTGAGACAGGAGGATCATGGGTTCAAAGCCAGCCTCAGCAAAAGTCAGGTGCTAAGCAACTCAGAAAGAACCTATCTCTAAATAAAATACAAAATAGGGCAGAGGATGTGGCTCAGTAGTTGAGTGCCCCTGAGTTCAATCCCCAGTACCCACTCCCCCTCCAAAAAAAAAAAAAAAAAACTGATCAAGAAGAATCGAGCTTGCATCTGCTGCCGCTTCTTTATTCTTCCAACTTTTATTGGGTGCAAGCCATCATCCTAGTGGTCAGTGCTGCCCATGCTTAGAGAAGGTTTCCATTTCAGCTATCCCACATGCCAATCATTCCTAGTCACTCCCTCATTGACACACCTTAGCCCTCTTAATCCTTGGCATCTCTCAATCCAATCAAGTTGACAATTCATACTAACCAATAAACACATAACCATTTTCTCATGCTTATCCTATCCAAAGGGGCATCAGGGATGTGGTGAGTTGGGGAGTTCCACCCCTGGACTAGAACCTCCAGGCTAGCATACCTTTCCTTGGAATAATGGAGAGATTGAATTTTCACATCTCCTTCTTATTGTCTCTGGTTTATGAAATTTCCTTTTGTTCCAGTATAAACTATTTCATGATCTGTGCTGTGCTGAGTTATGAAATCCATTCTGACCACTAGGATGAACCCTCCTTAACCCCAGCAAGACAGAAAGCAGTAAGTGAGTCTAAAGATGCCTCAGAAGTGTTTGTTCTGGGCTTCTACCCCCTACTAAGAGCAGAAATGTGCAGAGTTAAGTACTAGTCCCAATCCCCTAAACATATGTAGTTGTACATGCACATATACAAATAGGAAAAGTCTGAAACAGGGAGTCAGTTGACATTTTTTTATGACTTACAAAGTTTAAATAAAACCTGGCTATTCCCCTGGCTTTGATATAGGCCAGAATTGGGAAATACATACGGATTTGAATGGCAAGATGTGAAGGCAAGTTCAAGGACACAGTGTAATGAGGTAGCAGAATGCACATCAGTGTTCTAGAATCATGTGGGTGTGGTGCCCCTAGAATCATGCAATGCAGTGGTCCCAGCAGAACCTTAGATGACAATAATCACTCATATCTCCTTTTCTCCCTTGACCTTTCCTATTTTAGGAATGACAGTTTGATAGGCAAAAGGAAAAAAAAAAGTCTAAATCAGTCCAAGACCTGCCACCAAGATACTGAATCGCCTCTTACCTCCCTGTTGTATTTGTGGGGCTGCTCAAAATAAGTAGCAGGATGATTCATCGTAGCCTCTGGAAGTTGTCTGACAGAACTCTATTCCAGTGTCTGACCGAAGCTACTTATATCTTGTGTCACTTTCTGCAGTGACTCAGTTCCAAGTGAAGATTAATGCAGTTAGAACATTTTGCAGAAATAGTAAATCACCCTTGCAACTGATTGAGACTCTGGAGCTGCCGAGCCTGTGAGTTATTCATGTAGCTCTCCAGCACTGCTTTCATAAACAGATATTGTTTCATTGGTTGCTAATCATTCCTGCTGAAGTTAGAGTAAACTCAAGGCCAGGGGAATAGCAAGGTTTTATTCAAAGGAGCCAAAACTTTGCAAGGCATAAAAAATGTCAAGGTATTCCCTGTTCCAGACTTTTCTTACATTGATGGACACTGAATACTTGTTGAAGAAGAGTTTGTATTCAAAGTCTGTATGCCACATCTCTTTCAGAATACCTTTCTGAAATTGAATGCATGGAATTATTTCACTTTCCACAAGTCTCTTTTTCACCATCCTCACAGTGGTTAGAAATTATATTTCTCCTTGTCAAAATAAATGACAGTCACATGAAAAAATACCGTAAGGAAGTTGACTAGGTAGACTAATCTCTCTGCTATTCTCAGAAGGTAATATTGGTAGAAAAGTAAGTTTTAATTTAGAACATCACAATCAAGGCTTCGATGTTTTGTTTGCTTTTTGAAGTTACTGAGACCGTTTTTCAGGGCTATTAACAAACTAGACCCAAAGCTATTTTGGACAGAGACACAAGTAAAGTATTGAGCATACATTTCAGACTCAAAAGGTCTATTGAATGGAGGAGTTCAACTGTCTAGAAGGACCACATGTCTCTCTTGGGTGTTTCAGAAATGCTTTTTTATATGTGAGAAACTTTACCTAATGGTAATAGATAAAGAAATAATTTCATTGGAAGCCCTCATTGCTCTCACTTCTAGAACAAGAGTATTTCAAATCTCAGTTTCTTTATTAGATTCAAGGCTCCTAAGAAAATTTATATTTCAAGTGCTCAACTAATCTCTGAAATAAAGTTGAGAAAAATCATTCTTAGAAATATCAACCTAAAAATTGATTGCACGTCAGATATCCTTTCCTGCTTGGTTTTACATGGCTAAAATGATAATGCATTATTCCTGGTCAGAGGAAATACCTTTGGCATCTTTGTCGTTCACTTACTGCCTAAAGAGGCTTGATAGTTAATTGTCAGAAGTGGCATCACTAGACAGGTGAATGAAAAGGACTTCAGAGGAATATTTAGCTCAGGGTCATTGTTGTCATGCCCATATACTGTAAGGGTTAAATTAATAACCTCAAAGTTTGCTTCCATTGCTAACATTCAGTTTTATGCCAAAAATTAGTCTTATTTCACCCTTTCTCCCTGTATTTTGCATAGTTGCAGGTATTGAGTGTCTCATTCATCTTCCATATCAAGTAGGGGCTAGAAGAAGAGTGATAAGGTTCGGACATACCGTATTCACTATGTCAAATATTAACTAATAAGTTATACAAGTTCCCTTGCCAGTGTAAAGCACCTGGGTTGTGTGTAGGGACAAGTGCAGAGGATTCAGCTATTAAAAATGCTTAATTACAGGTGTAGTCAAGAAAGCTTGTGAAAATCATTTGAAATAATTTCAGAAGTATAACAGAAATTTTCAAAGGGCTTTTTAATGCTAACCCACTGGGTTTCATTGGTTTGTTGTTGGTTTGTTATTCTCACTTGAAGAACATAATATGAAACAGATAAATCAGTCTGTTATCACATAACAAGTTTTAACATTTTATTTGATTTATTGAATAGAAGAAAAGGAGGGTGATCTTTAATATTCTTTCTTTTATTTTTTTTAACTTGGAGCAGCAAAGTTGGAGTAGAATCATCCTTGAAAACTGTTCAGGCAGAATTATTTTTAAGTGGCATCTACAATGTTACACTATTACACTGTCTGAGAATGAACCACTACTCAATATTACCCTCCTGCAACTACCACCAAGAAGGTGATGCACTTATTGCATAAAATGTAAACAATCTGACAATTTACAGGAACACTGTTCAATGGGACTTTCTGTAAAGCAAGACCTAGTCTGTAATCTGCACTATCCAATATTTGGCTGTTCCATGATTAAAATAGGACTAGTGCAGCTAAGGAAATCAGCTTTAAAATTTTGTATAACTTCAGTTAATTAAATGTAAATAACCACGTGCAGCCACTGGCCACCATATTAGATGGGGCATTTCCACAGTCTCAGCATCTTCACAGAGTTTTTTGAATAATTTGAATCCCATAAGGTCTGTTGCAGGCCAGTTCTATCACTGTGCCAGCTTATGAAGCCAAATTAGGATATCAGATTATATGCTTTTATTTCAACTTTGATTCTCATTTGAAAAATATATAGATTATATGTTGAAGCCCGTGCGTGCGTGTACACACACACACACACACACACACACACATGAACCTTCATGTAATTTCCCAAAATGTGCACATAAAACCACATGGTTTAAGGTTGAAAAAAATCCATAAACTTCAAAAGATGTCTCCTGATGTCTGGAAAGGAAGGCTTTTATTCCTGACCATTGTGACCAAAGCCATTACAGTCAGGACCAACATTTATTCAACCTTGTCTTCTAAAATAGCCATAAATACTAGCAACCACATGGGAAATCGAGAAGAAAAAGTAAGAAACAGACTTTGGAAAAATATTTTTTATGGTTTGTTGGGCATGTATCCATAAAAAGACATCATGGGCAAAGGTACATTTGTAAGGATCATAAACGCCTGCATTCCAGTACCAATTCTGCCACTTACTAGTACTGATGACATTGGCCAGGTTAACGGTTAATGCATCTCTCTGAGTCTGAGATTCTTCATCTGTAAAAGAAGATATTAGTCTATGGTTTTTTAAATCATGAGAAGATTAAATAAGACAATAGAGGCAGATAGCTTTCATTGACCTTAAATATGTTAATTCCTTGACTTTACATTTTTTATGAAAAATATTTTAAAACATGAACATTAATTAAAGCCATGTATGCTCCAGAAATAGCCAGTCAATCAGACTTTTCTGTGAAATAAGAGTTCAGTGTGACTTTGTAAGTAGGCACTACAAAACCAGGGTATCTTCAGCCCAAGGCAGATGGTCACATTCTGAAGGGGGAAAAAAAGCTTCTTTTTCAGAAAATCATCTTAGTTGGTTCCTTCATTATGATTGGGCCAAATGCCATTTACAACAGATGGATATGAATACAAGCAACCAGAGAGGCTGCGCTCATACCCCAAGTCTTGGCATATGGCTCCAGACTCCCTCACCAGGCTGTCGAAACAGCTGCTGTGTGTTCTCCCCACCTGCAGTTACAAAGCTCTGCCAAGAGTGTCCAAGCACACAGAAGAACTTGCAGTCGGGTGGTTCTTCTGGGTCAGAAGCCACACCCATCACCTTATGAGCTCTAGCGGCCCTTTTTCAAAAGCTTTCTTTTAAATTCCCTGAAAATGAGAAAGATATTTAGCCATTCAAATCCATCTATCCTTTCACTAATATTGAAGAGAGAGCAGGTTTAGAAGGGAAAAAAAAAAGAAATGGATAGAGATGTATTCAATCCTCAACTTGACAATTTGCTTGTAATTAAATATAATTAATATCTTGGACACTGAGGTCCCTCTCTTCAAGGGAAAAATGAAGAATACTTGATAAAATTGTAGTGATGATTAGGGAGAATGATGCAAAAGAGAGACCAGAGAGCTGGGATGAATATGGCAATAGTAGTAATGGTGGCAATTTCTAACATTTACTTATTTTTTGTGGCATATCCATCATGGTTTTATATGCTTTATAAGTGTTAGACTTTTAGTCCTGATAGTCACTTCACAACTTCACAAAAATTATATATTACGTTATATACATACATATAACATATTTTATATATATATATATATATATATATATATATATATATATATAAATTGAAGCAGAATAAGTTTAAATATCTTGTCCAAGATGACAAAGCTAAAAAGGCATGAAGTAGAGAATAAAAATACCAGGCAGCCTGGCTCCAGAGCTTGGCTTCTTAACCACTACTGTAGGTGCTAAGGGAATAGCAAGTACTTTTATGGGGAAAAAATGATTCACAGGAAATTGAGTATGTTAATGAACTCTCCATTGGTGAAAAGCAAATGACAGCTATAGGGTCTGTGAATGATTTCTATCTGGCACTTCTTGCTTAGGTAGGAAAAAATTGCAGAAGGAAGGATGATTCAAAGTCACTCCTTTTTTTTTTTTTTTTTTGGAAACCAGAAATGGCGTTACAAAAGTCAAAATCGTTAACATGCATATTATAAAGAAGCAGTATAATTTAAGTAATTGGGCAAATCCTAAAAGAATTGTTTTTATATTTTAATCGCTGGCAGAATAAATTTAGTTAATGGAATTTATATTCTTAAATTTACATTTTCTATCAATCCTAGTCTGTATTTATATGTGGTTTTACATGCAGCAATTTAAACACAGCCTGACTTGATGAAATTAATTTTATTAAATATGGAAAGAATTAACTACTTGTTTAAATTGGGTTGGTCTCTCTTGTGTATTTGAAACCTGTTTTTACCAAGTAGAATTTTTTTTCTCCTATTAAGAACCAATGACCTAAGGAGAGGAATATCAATTGAGGGCTACAACAAAGCTATAAAGCAGAATTATTTAGAATTATTTTTAAACTTATAGAATAAAAAAATCTTCTATTTGCTTACTTTGAATATTTAGAAGAAGTGTTGTAACGCTTAAATATCACAAGTTCTCAAATATGTAATTCAGCCTAATACAAAGCCTACAATGAAAAGCAATGTCAGAAAACTGGAGATGGATTGAGATAGAAACATATCCCATCAGGAAAAGGGATATTAACAAGTGGAACTAAAGGAAACAGAGGAAACAAAACACAAGAAAGGAAACACAAGACTTCAGCCTCCTCAGTTCTTTCCTCTATTTCTTAGGTTTAGCTTACATGTGTTGCTCCTCTGCTACCCACCTTAGTGTCCAGAACATATATCTAATCAGTAATCCAGGAACCAGTGGACCCAGAGGGCAGAACATCAAGCCAAACAGGATTATCATCCAGCCTTAAGATTTAATGTTATTTGCTTCATTTAGTTTCAGACTTGCTCAGGACCTGATACTCCTTTCTTCTTTCCTATCCACCTCTTTTGAAATGAGAATACCTACCTTATGCCTGCTTTACCTTTGTACCAAACAAGCACAAATCAGACATCAACCTGTTTGATTTCACAGGTTTCATATTGCTGGAAAGAAATATGCATAAATTGTACCTTGAGACTCACCCATACTAATTTAGATGCATTTATGTGAGATTTGGTTTTAAGTGTTGATGCTGAGGAGGGTAGGGGCTATGGCTGTGGCTCAGTGGGAGAGTGCTCACCTGGCATGAGTGAGGCAGTGGGTTTGATCCTTGGCACCACATAAAAATAAAAAATAAAGGTATTGTGTCCACCTGCAACTAAAAAAATATGTATTAAAAAAAGCATATTGGATTAAAAATATTTCAGGGAGCTATTAGGATGGAATAAATATATTTCACACCTTATTAGAATGTCAATTTAGGGGAATCAATGTTGAATTGCTACAGTTTGAATATTTGTGTGACCTCCCAATTCACACATTGAAACCTAATCCCCAATGTGAGGGTATTTTGAGGTAAGGTCTTTGGGAGGTGATTAAGTCATAAGAGTAGACTTCTCATAATTGGAATTAGTGCCTCTATAAAATAAAAAGAGATGCTGTTTCAGTCAAGTTTTTCACTGCTGTGACTAAAATAACTGACCAGAACAATTTTAGGGAAGGAAAAGTTTATTTGAGGGGACTCACAGTTTCAGAGTTCTCATAGACAATAGGTTCCATTCCTTGGGACTTGGGGTGAGGCTGAATATCATGGCAGAAGAGTGTGACAGATGGAAGCAACTCACATGATGATCAGAAGGCAGAGAGAGAGAGAGTCCACTCTCCAGATACAAAATATACACCCCAAACCCACATCCTGAATGCCACACCCTACCCACCATGTGTTGCCACTCAATTAGTTAATCATCATCAGGGGATTAATTCACTGGTTGGGTTAAGACTCTCATAACCCAATCATTTCTCCTCTGAACCTTCTTGGTTGTCTCATGCATGACTTGTGGGGGACAACTCAAATCCAAATCATAGCATATTCTAAAGAGATCCCTCATCATCTTTATCATATGAAGGCACAGTGAACAGATGGCAGTCTATACACCAGGAAGTGAGCCCTCACCAGATATGGGATTTGTCAGTGCCTTGATCTCAGACTTCCCAGTCTCCTAATCCAGGGAGAATAGGTTTCTATTTTTTATAAGCTACTTCACCTGTGGTATTTTATTAAAGTAGCCAAAATGGACAAAGACAGAAAATTAAATCTGTATTAGTCAAAATATATGAGAAAAAAAGAATCAATTCTATATACACATAGCCGTACATGTATGTATATATATATATATATATATGAGATATTTATTATAGAAATTATATCACAGGGTTATGGAGGCTAAATTTCTTGATCTGTCATTATCAAGCTGGAGAATCAGAAAAACCAGTGGCATAATCCAACCTAAGTCCAAAGGATAAGAAAGGGATGGGAGATCAGGGCATGTTGCAAATCCTAATGTAAAAAGGCCAGAAACCAGGAATGCCAATGTCCAGGGGCAGGGCAAGATGCATGTCTCAATGCAAATAAAGCAAATTCACACTTTCTCATCACTGTGACCAAAAGACCTAATAAAAACAACACAGAAGAGGAAAAATTTAATTTGTCTCATGGTTTCAGAGGTCCAGTCTATGGTTTGTTAACTCCATAACTCTGGATCCAAGGTGAGACAGACATCATGGCAGAATGTCACAGCAGAGGAAATCAGCTTAAGAAACAGCAACTAGGAAGCAGAGAAAGTTCACTCACCTAGGACAAAATGGAAACCCCAAAGACACACCCCCAGCAACCTATTTTCTTCAGCCACACACTGCTAGCCTGCAGTTACCAGCCAGTTAATCTATATCAGTGGCTTATTCCATTGATCACATCACAGTTCTCATAATCTGATCATTTCACCTCTGACCATTGTTTCATAGTATCATATATGAGCTTTTGGGGGATACCTCATATCTAAACCATAATACCCTTCTACCTCCACATTCACAATCATGAGCACAATCTTTTTTATACTCTCTACCAATTCATACATTAATCTCATCTAGAAACATGCTCACTGACACATCTAGAAATACTATACTATGAGCTCTCTGGGCATCCCTTAAACAAGTCAAATTTAACACAAAAAATTAACCAAGGACCTGAGGTTCAAGGTAGAAAGAGTTAACTACAACTCCTTCTATGAGTTGATCATGGTATTTGTTACATGACTCTATGTATTGATGGAAACATAGAACTACATACCTAAGTGAAATCTGCTCTCTGTGAATTATTTAAATTTTAACTCAATAAAAGCAAATATAAACAAAAAGAAAATATCATTTAAACTACAGGACTATCCAAGGCAGATATGCTCTCTGCTATTTTGGAATTCAAATTCAACTGTGTAAAGCAGACAATAAACAAGTAAACACATAAATATCTAGTGTAATTTCATTTGTCTGATTGATATAATTTCATTTGGCTGAGTCATTTATACTAATGAGTCCAATAAGATAGAAATAGAGAAGGATAAAATAGTATGCTTCCCAGACTCATTCATGTAATGACAAACAATAAATAATAACACTTAATATTTAAACAGCACATTGAGTTAAGCAGGCTTAGGCTGTTCCCAACCAGAGAGAACTGGGGATGGATGGAAGAGAGAGGACACAGTCTTCCCAGAACATGTCCACTATCCCAAGAGGCAAGGCACTCAGTGCTTGAAAATGCATGGTATACTGACTAGAAAATTCTGAGATGAGGGAAATGATTGGGAGTTGACTTTTACTTTAGAAAAGGTGGTCAAATGAAACTTCCAGAGACATAACATAATAGATACCTAGTCAAACAGAGCCAGTCCCGAAAAATTCTAGGGGATGATTGCTCCAAAGAAAGAGCAATCACAAACATCTTGTTCCTGAGAAAGGAAAGAGTTCTTAAGTTGGAGAAAGAAGAAGAGGGACTACAGGCTGTTGAGTAATGGAAATATGCAGAGGTTAGAGGTGAGGTCAGGGAGGTGGTAGGTGCCAGACCACTCAGCCTCAGAGGTGGTAATAGCATATTGAAGTTTACTGACCTGTACTACAAAGCATTAGAGGGTTTTAAACACAGGAGTGGTGTGACCTCTTAAATATCACTATTTTAGGCAGCTGGTTTGCTGCTGTGACTAAAAGGACCCAACCATAACAATTGCAGAGGAGGAAAAGTTTACTTGAGGGCTCACAGTTTCAGAGGTCTTAGTCCATAGAAGGCCAGCTCCATTCTTCGGGACTCAATGTAAGACAGGAACAACATGGCAGAAGTGTGTAGCAGAGGGAAACAGCTTATATGGTGATCAGGAACAGAAAGAGAGAGATATCTCCACTTGCCAGATACAAATATATACTGCATAGCCATGCCCCAATCCCCAACACCTCCAGCCATGCTCTATCCACCTTCAGTTACCAGCCAGTTAATCCCATCATGGGATGAATTCACTGATTGCATTAAGACTCTCAAAACCCAATCATTTTTTCCTCTGAACCTTCTTGCATTTTCTCACACGTGAGCTTTTAGGTGACACCGCACGTTCAAACCACAACATTCACTGCGCCTTTTGAGTCAAGATTGTTTTTACAGGGGTTAGATACAAAAGCAAAAAGTGGTTGTTTGTGTATTGGTCCAGGTGAAGAAAGCAAAACATTTAGCTTAGAGTATTAGCTAGGAGGTTAATAAAAACTAGTCTGATTAGGAGAATAATCTCAGGGTAGATCCTAAAGACTAGTGGATTAGACATAGATATGAGGGAAAAATAGCATTAAATCCTTTTAAAATTTTTGTTCTGGAAACCTGAGTGGATGGTGATTTCTTTTAATAAAATGAGAACTGGAGAAGACATGTTAGGAGATTTGTTTTTGGATGTGTTAATAGAACAGAGACCCTGTACCTAATAGAAGAAAAAGTAGACCCAAATCATCATCATGTGGGCTTAGGACTTGACTTCCATAACAAGACTCCTAAAGCCCAATAAGTAAAATCAAGAATCAATAGATGGGATGGATTCAAACTAAAAAGCTTCTTCTCAGAAAAAGAAGCAATCAATAAAGAGAGAGCCTACAGAATGAGAGAAAATCTTTACCACATGCACCGCTCCAGGCTATACAAAGAACACAAAAAACTCAACACCAAAAAAACAAATGGCCCAAAGAACTACACAGATACTTCACAGAAGAAGAAATAAAATTGATCAACAAATATATGAAAAAGTGTTCAACATCTCTAGCAAATAGAGAAATGCAAATCAAAATTACTCTAAGATTTCATCTCACTCCAGTCAGAATGGCATTTATCGATAATACAAGCAACAATAAGTGTTGGCGAGGATGTGGCGAAAAAGGTCCACTTATACATTGCTGGTGGGGCTGCAAATTGTTGCAACCACTCTGGAAAGTAGTATGGAGATTCCCTAGAAAATTCGGAATGGAGCCACCATTTGAGCCAGCTATCTCACTTCTTGGTTCATACACAAAGGACTTAAAATCAACATACTACAGTGACTCAACCACATCAATGTTTATAGCAGATCAATTCATAACACCTAAACTATGGAACCAGCCTAGATGCCCTTCAACAGATGAATGGATAAAGAAAATGTGGTCTATAAGCACAATGGAATATGATTCAACCTTAAAGAAGAATGAAATTATGGTGTTTGCAGGTAAATGGATGGAGCTGGAGAATATCATGCTAAGCAAAATAAGCCAATCCCCCCAAAACAAAGGCTGAATGTTTTCTATAATAAGTGGATACTAATACATAGTGGTGGGGGAGAGGAGGCTAAGGAAGAATGGAGCAACTTTGGATTGGGTAGAGGGAGAGACAGGAAGGGAGGGTATGTCTGGGTGGGAAAGATGGTGGAATGAGATACATTATTACCCTATGTACATGTATGGTTGCATAATTAGTGTGACTCTGCATCGTGTACAGCCAGAGGAATGAGAAGTTATGCTCCATTTGTGTACAATGTACCAAAATGTATTCTGCTGTCATGTATAACTAATTAGAATAAATAAAAAATATTATAATAATAATAAATAGGACCTGCCTATTGTCATAATAGCTAGGATATGAAGTCAACCAAAATGCACACTGATAAAGAAAACTTGGGGTGTATGTGTGTGTGCTGTAATATTATTCAGCAATAAAAAGCATAAAATCCTGTCATTTGCCACAATACCAGATGGACCTGGAGGACTTTATCTTGAGTGAAATAAATCAAGCACAGAAAGACAAATGCTTCATGATCTCACTCATAAGTGGCATCTAAAATTTTGATCTCAGGTTTGGGGGTCTAGCTCATTGATAAGTATTTGCCTAGCATGAGTAAGAACCTGTATACTACCTCCAGCACAGGAAAAAAATAAAAACAACAAAGATATTTTCAAAATAGTTAAGAGTAGAACAGTGATTAGTAGATCTCAGGAGAGTGTTCTAGGAGATCATTCGATGGGTGTAGTGTTATAGTCTGTTAGAAGGAATAAATTTCAGTGTTTTATGGAACATCAGAGTGAATATAATGTATGTACCTCAAAATAGTTAGAAGAGAGAAATGATGATGGTGAGTACAGCTTTGAGTCACATGCTCTCAAGGGGAGCAAAGAACATGGCGAGATCATAGATATTGCTATATGTTTAATGATCATGGAAATGAGCCCATAGAACAGGAAAAAAATGTAAGAAAAAATAGGGATAATTATGAGGACTAAGTCTTGAGTGGTGAAAGGGGATAAAATTCAGTTTACAAGAATAGAGAGAATTCATCTATTATCAGAAAAAAAAAAAGAACAAGAGTAGGAGAAACCAAAGTGTATATGAGAAACCCACAGATTGATCAAGCCAAAGACAAGAAGTTCAAAGACAAGTATCTGCCTAGGAATGAGAGGGAATAGAGTTGAGAAGCCAGTGTACCAGTGAACACTGAGTCCAGCAGGGCTAGAATCATGCACTTTGATTTTGCGAGAGCATTTCACAGAGTAAATTTAATAATCCCTTTTGTACCTATTTTTGAGTTAAAAAAATTTGCAGAACCATCACCATACTTTGAACCAAAAGTGAATATCTCCCCATTACTTATAAAAATGTGCAAGTTTTTGATGAATACGTGGCACAAATTGCACTATATCCTAAATCCATTTCCTTCATTAGGTTCTGAAGTAGAGTAAAGGGTTCAGTTACAGAAGAGATTCCGGACACGTGGTTTCAATGGAAATACCTTTTTGTTCCTCATATACATTTGGAGACGTTGCATCCCTTTTCCACTAAAAGTCTATAGCTTTAGAAGACAAGCTATTCTTTCATGGGTCACAGAAGAGTTCAGGGTAGGATATGAGACTAGCTGGGTCTTGCAGACTATTTTCTAAAAAATTTTCAAATGAAAATAGATAGAAAAAAAATTTCTCTATAACATCAGTGTTAGGAAACCTGAACCTGAGAACTGAAAGGCTTATTGAGAAAACTGATTTAATAGAAGGAGGCTGACAGGAGGGAGAGTCAGAGATGAAGAATGATGATGAAGTCCAGATAGCATTCACTCCATGGTCTGTGGATTCCCAGCATCCATGAGCTTTGTTGATATGAGACAATAGATCTTAACTCTTGCCTAGGTCAACAATAGTCACTTCTTCATCTCAACAACAAAATGCCCTGGCTAATATAAAATGGTTACCTGCAAAAAGAAGTATGGCAAGTCATCTGTACGTCCCGGAGAATCGATGATATGAGATAGCAAAGTAATTATTACGACTATCATCTGTTATTTCAAGGACTAGTTTACTGAACCCATTATAGCAGAAGGATTTGAAGGTTTGGTAGAAACATGTTAGCCATAGAGTCTGTTGACCCCTTCTGGGGTCCTTCAATGTAGGGAAGACAAGCTAGCAGTACTGAATACAGACACAGAAGAGCAAAAGAAGCAATCTGTTCTGGTTTTCAGGCTGTAGCTGATGATCCAGACTACCTAACATTAGACAATCATGGGTCCATTAAATTCTGTAAGTGAAATTATCTTCTGTATCTAAATGGATATGCTACTCAGAAATATAGATACCAAGGAAGCTAGAGGAATTAGCAAAGACTGATCTTAGCAGACATCTACCAAGTGTGTCCTGCCAGGCAGAGGTAACAAAGCTTCACTGAAAACCTCACTGATAGTTTTGGATGTAGCCTAGAAGAACAGAGCAGACCAACTGTTAACTCTCCAACCACAGCAGAAGCAGAGAATGAGGTCAAATGAGAAGGTCTTCAACCAAGGCCTGCAGGATATAGGCAGGGTGGGTATGTGGCCCTAACTAACTGAGGAATATATAATCAAGATTCAAAGATCATGGATTTTGTATTTTGTCATCAGACAAGTTCAACACCTACAATTAAATTGTTTCATATTTCAATTGAGCTTGAGAAAGATGGATTGCCAGAAAACTTTAAACCCACCAGAGAAGTATGTATGGTTGATTTTTCACAGCCCAAGAAAATATCCAGACTTTTCTATATCCATCAAAGGAATTGGACTGATCAAGTTACAAAGCATGCTTTGAAGTTGTATTGTCTAATACGGTAGCTACTATTAGGGGCAGGGCAGGCTGAACTAAGTTGTCTGCAGGGCAGGCTGAATGAATATGAGCTGCAGGATAACCCTGGGAACTCCAACTCCCCTGTGTCTGGTTCTTTATCACCTATTTGTGTCAAGTCCCAATGCCCAAGACCCCACAATGCAGCTTGCAAACCCAGAGACCCTATTAGATTTAGGCAGCATAGCAGAAGGGCTCTAAAAACCTTCTCCTGCCGGGCTCCCTCTCTCTCTTTTCTCTCCTCTTTTGCACTGCTGAAATAAAGATCTCTTGGTTGCTCCAAGTGTTGTGGTCACTTTCTTTTCACTAACTACTTGTGACCATTTAAATTTATTAGAATTTAAAATGTTAACCATGCCATTCCTCATTCACATGACCCACATCTCAAGTGTACATGTGCCTAGTGGCTAACACACTAGTTATTGCCAAAGAACATTGTGGGAGGCCAACCTTACACGTGACTGGGTCACACTCCCCGGCTGGGTGCTGAGGTGCTCAGTCGCAGAAATGTGGTCGTTGTCTCGTGCATGGATGTGTCTTTCTATAGCCCCATGGGTGAAGCTATGGTCACCTGTTCCTTTGTAATATAACCCCTTGCCCTGTTTAGGATAGAATCTTCCATGGAAGTGCCTATGTGTGTCCCCTCCTCTTACTGTGCCCTTGGGTGCAGCCTACCCAGGTGTCAGTCAACCTACTGACAGTGGACATCATGAAGATAGACTCAGCCCCCTGAAACCTGACCCCTTGCCTCATTTGAATAGCTTCTCCTCAATAAAAGGGGTCAGCGCGTGCTCTCTCTCTCTCTCTTTCTGTGGACCCTTAGGTCAGAAGAGCCATCACAGCAACCCCAAAGAAAAAGGTATTTGTGTCTCTTGTGTGGTTATTTCGTGCAACCCAGTTAGCCCAGTTTAACTGGAGTGACCCCTGAGCCTTTCAGTCTGGAGAACAGAAACCCGGCAGAACATTTCTATTTTTGCTTGCTTTGCTAGCATTTCAATCTGTTGGAAAGTTCTACTCTAGGAAAGACATTCTGAGCATCCTATTGGATGAAAACAATGAGGGGTACTACAAAGATTTCCTATTTGGTAGACAGAATCTGAGTAACTGCATTGGCTCAACAAAAAACCTCACTGAGGTGACAAGAAAGGTAGTTAGCATTTGTCCCAGTGTCTGAGAACTTCTAATGCCCATGACAAAGCTGTCCCAGTCCAGATGAACATGATGGGTTCAAGAATGGTGACCACTGAAAGCTACTTCTACTTTTCCTCTGTTGTAATGGAGAGTGCTTTTTTGAATTTCTTTTTCTCTACATTTTGTCGCCCACTATTAAGTATTTGGGAGGTAATGTAAGTCAGAAGGGAGAATAGTGAGGTGTCGTTCTAACGCAGGTGAGGAAAAAGAATCGACCACACAAATTTTATCTTCCATGGAGAATGTAGAAAGATAAAATGGTAAAGCATTTTATCCTGGTTTCTGACTGTGACTGCATCCACCAACACAAGGGAAAAGATAATTCTATATCTTCTACCAATTGCAGAAATATTATCAGAGTTTAGAGATAAATAGACATCAGTGAGCCAGTGTTTATAAATGTGCCCAACCATTCGAGAAAAGAAAGTCAAACAGAATCAGTATCCAGAAAAAAAAAATAGGGCTATAAGATAAGACAGAGAACAAGTGGAACACACACCCACAGACACACACATACACACACACACACATACACACACAGAGACACAACACACACACAGGACCAATTATGGAGATTCAACAGGGGCATGAAACAGACTTCTGGAAATATATATTCACATATTTATAAATTAAAATACAGTTGATAATACAAAAGAAGTTTCACTAAAAAACATGGGTTAGGGCTGCGGATGTGGCTCAAGCGGTAGTGCACTCACCTGGCATGCATGCGGCCTGGGGTTGGATCCTCAGCACCACATACAAACAAGAATGTTGTGTCCACCGAAAACTAAAAAATAAACATTAAAAAAAAATTCTCTCTCTCTCTCTCTCAAAAAAAAAAAAAAAAAAAAAAAAACATGGGTTAAGAGCTTACATAGCAAAGTAAAAGGAATATCTCAAAGAATGAAGCATAAATGAGAAACAATAGAGATAATAAGGAAAAAAAGTCAGAGATACTTGAGTGCATTAGAAGAAGTCAATGAAAAAATGTATTATAGAAGAAGGAAAAGGAATAGATGAGCAAAAGAATATTTTTAAACAAATATAAGAAGAAATTTTCTCCAAGTTGAAAAGGGATATGTTACAATAGCTACAAACTTTAAAGATATATCAAATTTCAGGGAACTTTTATGAGAAAAAAAAAATATATATATATATATTCTTATACATATTTGGGTAAATTTACTGAAGGATAAATTTAATTGATTTCCCAAAGAAAAGCACACAGTATTTGCAAAGAAAAAAAAAAAACAGTTTTGACATCAAACTTTTGCAAATATATGAATAGATAGATAGATAGATATGTGTATATATGTGTCTATCTATATACCTTTTCAAAATTTGTTCTAATTAGTTGTGTATGACTATTTACCTTTTTGCTGCTATATTGCCTAATTCAGTTGGTCCATCAATAATGGTCTATGGAAGATCTTCATCCTTCCTTGCCGCAGTCTGGCTGGGCACAAAATCACGAGCCACTCACAGCCTTGTAGATTCAAACAGCAATTCTTTATTCCCAAACTCTCACGGCACTCTACACGCACGTTCTGGGGAAAATCCACCAGCACTCTACACGCACGTTCTGGGAAAATCTACCTCCACCGGGCTCTGCATCCCAAAATACTCTCTGAATCCCGTGAGAACTCAAGGGGAACTCAAGGAGCAGAGTGGGGGCCAGAGGCAGCAGGATACGCCCTATTCCCAGCAGGATACACCCTAAACCTGGACCCACCCTAATCCAGCAGGATCCTCCCTAAACCCGGATCCACCCTGGTCCTTGAGCAGGGTCACCTTTCTCAAACATTCATGCAATGTCACTGCAAATGACCTGGGTCCAAGGCAAGCCCATTTCCACAATGGAGAGTCCTCCCTCTAAGCAACATTGGGTAGGCTGACAAAGAAATTGCCATGCGTCATTCCTACTTGGCTATGGCTCTCAGCACTTCCTAAGTCAATAATTTTATCTTTCTGTTCCACTTCAGTTCTAGTTTGAGAATTTTAGGTTTAAACTATTTCCTTACATCTTTAACATTTTTACCTTCACGATCTTCTTGGGCTGTAACTTACAGAGCACTTTGGAAGATGCTTTGGGGTTGTCTTATTTCCTTGGGGTGCTAAACACTACCTTCAGATGTTTAGGTATATGTCTTCTTTATCATTAATATTGTTAGCTCAATTGTGATAATTTACATATAAGAATGTGTCCTTTCGACACCTCTGGGAAATTAGTTTTATTTTTCCTTTTATTTCTTCCTGTAGAGTCTCTCTGTTCACTTCTAATATTCTGTTATATGGTTGTTGGACCTCAAAACCACCTCACTAACTCATTATACTTCTGTTATTTTTGTTATATTTCATGCCATCCTATTGAAATACCTGGGAATAATCTAACACACGAAAGCAAACTTTCACCAAATTAGGCACAAATCTTTTTACTTCCTTTAAAATTTTTAATTTTCCTCAGCTTTATATAGATACAGTTGTCAAACAAAATTTTATATTTACATTGTATGGTATGATGTTTTGATGTGAGCATACACTGTGAAATGATTAAATCAAGATAATTAACATATCCATTACCTCACCACTTTTTATGGTGAGAACATTTGAAACCTATTCTCTTTGCAATTTTTATGTATACAATATGTTATTATTAACTATAGTTACCATGCTGTAACTCATTTGTCCTGCCTAAATAAAAATCGGGACACTTTGTCCAACATCCCTTTATCACCATCCCACCCCCAGCCTCTGGCAACCAAAATTTGCACATTTGCAAACCACACATCTATTAAGGAATTAATCTCCAAAATGTATAAGGAATTCATACAACTCAATAACAAGAGACAGAAACTTCACAATTGCTAGAAGAAAACATAAGCCCAACATTACAATATATTGACACAGGTAGTGACTTCCTTAAGAAGATTCCTAAAGCACAAGAAACAAAACTGAGAATTAATAAGAGGGACAGCATCAAATTACAAAGTTTTTGCACAGCTTAGGAAACAACAGCAAGAAGAGAGAGCCTACAGAATGGGAGAATATCTTTGTTACCTGCTCTCCTGATCTCTCCAGACTGTATAAAGAAAACACACACACACACACACACACAAATCAGTACACGGGCAGAAGAATTAAACAGATACTTCTCAAAAGCATGCTGTATGTCTAAAGTGATTGGCAGAAGGGACAACTGAGTACATATGGGAGGCTTAATCTTCAGGATTTGTGTGTTCTCTTCCTTCCTGTGGCTGAGGGCTGACAGTAGTTCTCTGGCATGAACTGTAACTATCAGAGTGTATGTCAAAATCCCCGAGTCAGAGTTCAAGGCTTTTCTCTGAGGATAAAACTTGAATCTGACTTCTCCTTATCCTGTCCTCTTTTCCCATAGGCTTGTGTTGTTACTTAAGGGTTTCTCTTTCTTTCTAGCCCCAAAGTCACACCAAGTGTAATCACTGGGTTGAAAAAAAAATGCATCTCTTCACTGCATAGTGATTCCGTTGGAGGGAGAGCAGCCACATTACCCTGTTGCTCAGACCTTCTTGCTTAATTAGCTGTCCTGATAATTGCTGTTGAAGCATATCCTACTTCCAGTATTTTTAACCCTTTGTGAGTAGTAACCTTGTTATGCTCGAATTCGGGACCCCCAAAGGCCACCAGAGACCCAAGATCGATGCAAGCAGCAAAGAGGTGTTTATTGCGAGCTAGCTCGGTCCTCCGCACGCACACACAGCAAGTGGTGATGCTGAGAGGCCACGAGCCCAGGGTTTGCAGCAGTTTTATACATTCTTTGGAGAAGTCAGGGACTTCACATACATCATAGCATCCCTTAGCAAATCATCACACACCGCGGGAAAATCAAATAACAACTCTAAAACATAATTAGCACATTCACTGGCGGGAACAAGTTGGGTAGGGGTGATCGGTCAGTACAAAGGGGTATTCATTTGAACTGATTGGTTTAAGCCAAGAGGGGTGTACGTGCTGAACTATATGGTTTCCCTACTTGTTATTAACCATCATAAACCACTGGGAGGGTTATCTGGCATCCCAGGTATTTCCCTGTCTCATGCTGATTGGTGGCTGCTAGGGGGCTGCTATGGATCCCCACCTAGCCTGACTGAGTCAGGGACACCTGGCGCAGCAGATCTCTCCTGTTATTTGTAGATAAACAACTTAGCAGGGTGGGAATGTGCTTAGGAGTGCTCTGTGGGTTTTTCCAAGGACTAAGGTCATGTCCCTTCCTTGGACAGGCTTTGCTCTGAGGTAGAGGTTGGTTTTTCAACCTCTTCTTTGGTGGCATGTTCAAGTTTGAGTTGTCTCTACACTCATTTATCCATCAACCCAATCTGATTTACTTTAAATCCTCTGGAAATTTTTTCAGAATTCATGAGCCATTGATCATGTTTTTGACTTTCTTTTAATTTTCACTATTATTGAATATCCTTTAAAATTGATTTTCGTCTCCTAGCATGTTGTAAGGAAAGAAAGCAGATACAGATGTTTAGCTAAAATATTCATCAAATCTTTTAGCATCTCTTTTTGGTGTTTAGAATATATATCATTGAGGTTTTCATTTTCAGAAGAGAAATGGGAAAAAGTATGAACGTTGTGGTGGCCTGAGGTTCCTCTTATTATAACCAGAATGAAAAGGGTATCTTTAAGGAAAGTAAAATAAACTATATTACATATATAGGCAGTGCTAAAATTTGGATATTAGGTATTCCCCAAAGTCTAGGGTATTCAAAGCTTGCTTCCCAAAGTGGCATTATTGGAAGATGGTGGAGCTCTTGCAGGTGGTGGGAAGTCTTTAGGTTATCAGGAGTGTGCCCTTGAAGGGAACGTGGGGCCCCAGTACCTTCCTCTTCCTCTTTCTCTCCCTTTACTCTGTGGCCATGAGGTAAGCAATTTTACTCTGTCACATACTTCTACCACGATGTGCTGCCACAGTTCCAAAAGCAAGAGGGCCAGCCAATCATCAACTGCATCCTCTAAAATTGTGAACCAAAATAAACTTTTACACTTGTATAAGTTGATTATCTCAGGTATTTATTATAGTAATAGAAAGCTGACTAACACAGGTTATAACTAGGTAAAATGTTAATTTAGATACAAAAATTTGTCTCTGGCATAGAAATCTTACCAAATGCAGAGACTAAGCATAACAGTTCTGTAACAGTTTTGTAACTGATGATGATCCTCTTGATCCAAGGCTCTACTTCCTCATATTCTGACTTCTGGGTGATCACTGATTAGACCATGTTCTTCCATTTAAATTTGGAGAAGATTGTCCATTAGAACCAAAGAGAATATCAGTTTTGTTTTTAATCTAAAAATCTTAAGTATTGGGAGACAGAACTAAAAATTTGAAAAATGAAAAAAAGATATTAATAATTTACCTTTGACTCTTCTTTAGAGAAATGCAGGTTAAAAATAACACCAAGATACCATTTCTCACCTGCCAGATGGGCGATTTTTTAAAAAAAAGTTTATGACAATACATTCTGTGACTAAGAATGTAGGGAAACATGCACTTTCCTGTGAGAACACAAATTATACAATCCTCCTGGAAACGTCCTAACATTTCGATCCAGCAACCTCATTTCTAGCAATCAATCCTGAAGCTAGACCTTCAATAGTAGGAAAAAAAAACACAAGATTCTTTACTACAGCATAACTTGTAAATGCTAAACAGGAAAACAATCTAAAGATCTCTATATAGGAGTGTGCTTGAATAAAGTATGGGATGTCCACACAATTAGAACTTTGCCACTGTAAAAAGATAATGAGAAAGATATCCATGAATTGATACAGGGCAATTTTGAGGATATGTGTCAAGTAAAGAAAGCAAAGCACAAAAAAAATGTCTATAGCATGTTATTTTCAGGTTTAAAGAAAAACAGGAAGGGGATATGAAGAAATACCAATTTATTTGCTTATTTGTACAGAAATAAATACACAAAATAAAGAAACTATAGGAGTAGACAGGAAAGAGAGAAGAAAGAATTGGGGGATGTGGTCAGAGAGTCAGGGAGGAGGAAGTAAGGAATTTTCTCCATGTATAATTTTTTTCTCTCTCTGGTTTTTAGTTCAAATAATTGATTATACAAAGCATCTAATAGCATTAGGGAATTAAATAAGCAAGTTTATTTTAGAAAAAAAAATTTCAGTGGTTGGGACCAAGGGTTGGGAAGATTTTAGTCAAAGAATACAAAATTTAAGTCAGGAAGAATAAGTTCAGAAGATCTATTATGCAACATAGTAGCTAGAGCTATTAAAATATGCTGCAAAAAGTTGCTAAGGGAGTAGATTTTAAGTTCTCTTACCACACATATAAGGAAAGTATGTAAGGTAAAATATAATTTAATTATATATTAACCTGATCTAACCATTCTACAGAATATAAGTATTTCAAAACAGTAATATTATACATGAAAAATGTTTACATTTTTTATGTTGAATAATAAATGCACGTTTAAGATAGATTTCTAAAAACATCATGCCATAAAAAAATTGTAATAAAGCTTACAGAGCATCTTTTCACTGATCATGAGGGAGTACACAATTAAACAAAGAAAAAGAAAAATGCATTGTTCATAAACAAAAAGTGGGGCTGGCCATACAATAGAGAGATAAAGATAGATAGAGTAATAAAAAGAAGTTTAAAATAAACACACAAAAAAGTGGTCATAACAGTGTTCAAAATGACACCAGAAAGCACAAAGTCTTGATCCAACACTGAAGGAAGTCAAGGAAGAGATGAAGATAAAAAAAAAATGTGTTGAGAATGTGGAGCATAATAAGCAAAGAGATAAGAACCATACAGGAAAAGGTTTAAAAGAAAGAAAATGGAGAGGCAACACATAGATAATTGGTGCCCTTTATAAAGGAAGGAGCACTATAAGAAACCAAATTAATATTTCAGATATAGACATGAACTTATATGTGTAAAAAATGTGTCCTGATTAGAGCCTTAAATCTACAGATTGAATGACTCATTATACAAAAGACAAAATCAACACATGCACATCACCTGAAAATGCTAAATTAATTAGGCTGGGATTACATGCCAGGCTCAGAAGCCTAAAGGAATTTCTGCAAAACTTTTTGTTCCAACACTATTACCAAGTCATGTCATTTTCTCCTGCTGCAGGACTGTTGCTTCAACCAGAAAGAACAGATGTTTCTCAACATTCCCTGTGATGTGATGTGTGACTTCGTTAATTAGAGAGACCAGTAGATGCACACTACCATTTGTGAAAGAGTTCTCATTGATCTGAAAATATCTTAGTTTTTTTTCTTTTAAATTCTTCTACTGTTATGCAGTTTTATTTGTTTTTTTTACCAAGTTTTTTTAAAATATTTTTTTTAGTTGTAGATGAACACAATAATTTTATTTTATTTGTTTATTTTGATATGGTGCAGGGGAGTGTACCCAGTGCCTCACACATGCTAGGCAAGCACTCTACCACTGAGCCACAATCCTGGCACTTTTACCAAGTTTTGAACCAATTGATTTGGCTGCTTTTAATTTATGCATAAACCAAGAGCAATATGTTTTCTGATGATTTTGTTGCTCATCAATAAAGAATATAATAGCTCAGTTAGTTTTATATTTCAGAAGAAATTATTCTCTAATTCAAGTTACTGCTTTTTCATACTATAAGTAAAGTTTACAATAAGGGATATCCCATGCAGACACAGTAATTTATTCAAGTGTTATTAAACAAAAACTCAACTTATTCCAGGGCTGTGAGATTTTGGCAACTGTATAGTTAGAAACTCCATTGAGGTCTTGCTTATCATATGAGCAAATTTCCAAGCTTTTGTTAATATCTTATTTAATTCAGGAAGACACTACACCCAGACTCAATGTCTACTACTATTGGACAAGGATGACTCAAATATGATACTAATGTGAATCAATGAAAGAAAAGTAGAAAACTGACAGATCCTAATCAAGCACATCAAGGTCTAAGTATCTTTGCTATAAAGTCAATTGCCTCTGAATTAAAAATCCAATGTTGTATTTCACTTAAAAATTGCCCTAAAATGATGATCAGCTTAATGTGTTAGTAAGTAGAATTGTCAAAAAATTGGTTGTGGTGAAATTAATTTCTGTAGAGCCTTATTATGGAACAAAGACAGCAATTTTGGACCAAGACATTTTCCCTTGAATATATTTTCACAGGAACATTGAGATCTTGTGCATTCATAGAAATACCTCTTTACCTGGTCTTTCCAACTACAGCCTCATTTCCTACATGGTGAGCTAATACTTATTGATCTTGTTAAAAATTTAAGAAATATTTGGCTAATCTTAGTGTTTCTCTACAGCAGGGAAGTTGTCTCTCATAGATGAAGCGTCAAATATAGTTTATTTTTCTCTTTTCTCACATAGCGTAGAACATAAATCCCATTCTTATCAGAATGGATTTCTTTTCTTTTTTTTCTTCTTCTTTTTTTTTTTTTTTACAGATAAATGATTGAGAATTTCAAAGTTGGGTGTGCTGCTTTGATTTGGCAGATTTCTCTCATTGTCCACAGCACTGATGTATACATGTCCAGGATTTTCATCTTCAAAACAATGACTGTTTGGGGATAAGTTCCAAAGCACAATGAAATTATTTTTCCTTCTTGAAAGTTAATAAGATGTGACCACAGCTATGTATGTATTTCCTAAGGAGAAATCACTTTCAACAGTGAATTTCCCCTTTATGTTTATCTATAAAGTACTAATTTGAAAAACAAAACAAAGACAGAAGAAAGACCCCTTGAGCAGAGAAAGGGACAGGGAAGAGATGAGGGAAAGAGAAACTACTGGGAACTGAGGTGGAGCAAATGATACCTGTATGTATGATTATGTCAAAATGAGACCCGAATATTAGGCATAACTATAATGCAGTGACAGGTCATAAAAAATGTATTGTTCACAAAAAGGAGAAAATGAAAAATCTCTTGTTCAAAGCTTCTTTTTTTGAAGTTGATACTGTTGTGATTTCTGAGTTCCTATTTTGAGAGTAGAGAGATTTGTTCATACAGATCATACAAATAGAAGCTTGTAGATTTGTCATTATTGAACTTATCGCCAGTGGATTAGGAGCTGTGGTTTGGTCCTGCATTTTTTTCCCACAACTTTTGCCCTGAGAACCATTTCATACTCATCCAACAATGAAAACACTTGATTGTCTCCCCCTTATAGAGCTGGATTCTGGGCTCTGAGAACAGAATCTATGTCTGTTCCCCTACCTAAAATGAACACATTTGAGATTCAGGATCATTCATATATTTCAAAGAAATTCCACCTGACACAAAGAATTGGAACAATATTGTGAATAATGTCTAAAAACTGTTTTGTGTTCTATTTGATGTGAAATAAACAGAAAATGTTACAAATATAAGAACAAAAGAGAAACGAGGACTTTGGCTGGGCTCTGCCTCTTGAAGTTCTGAAACTCCAGAAATTTCTTTCTCAAACGAGTAAGAAGGGCATAACCACAGCAGCATTGGTGTGAGGGTTAACTCCAGTTTTAGCAGGATTATAATATAGCCAGAGGGGTGAGAATCCTCCACCTAACAATCAGATCTCACTCACAGTCCAAGCTGCTGCCTAAGTCCCTCATGTCACAAATGCCTTATTAAAGGTAAAGTGAGTGAGATAATGAGGATGGATTTGATCAGTAAACATTACTGAGTACATTCTCCTGCTCCAGAGAATATCCGAAGTTCCATTCGGTGGAGACACTGGGGAAATAGAGGATTTTCTAGTATAAATAAGATGGAGAAAGAAGGAACGAGACATTTAATAATAAAGTTATAAAATTCAGTATTACTTTCAGCTTTAAGTCAAGATGAATAGTCATTTGGATTTCAGGCATATGGATTTAAACTCCTTTTCCAGTTAACATTTGTTCGTTTGTTTGTTTTTTAGATCTGTAAGCCACATGATTCTATAGTACACATCAACCTTTTATGAACTAAAATTTTAGACATTTTAAAATCTGTAACTGAAATTTGATGGGACAGTAGCTGACATATACATATATTCTTCATTCACATCACATAAAGCATCTCCATATGCACAACAGTGCTGGAGTTCAAGAAAGTCAGCATCTCAAGGGTGTAGGCACTTTTGACTAAGGGACAGATTTTTTTTTTCCATTTTCTTATTGAACCCAAGAGCCCTTAACCATTAAGCCACATGCCCAGGCTTATCAGTATTGTTATTATTACTTTTACATTTTAAGACAGGGTCTTGCTAAGTTGCTGAGGCTGACTTTGAACTGGCAATCCTCCTGCCTCAGCCTCCTGAGCTGCTGGGATTACAGGTCTGCACCACTGAGCATGGCTTAAGAAATGGACTTTTAAGTAACATACTATCCCATTTTGTTTTGATCTGAGTTACCTGTCATATTTCTCACTTTCCTGGAAGAATGGTGGTAAATATTTCCATGGTAAATATGAAAGACTGGATAATCTAGACATAGTTCTATCTCTCTACAGTGTACTTTTTAATGGAAACACCAAATTTATCTTTTTCCTTACTGTGATTGATTCATAGCAGGACTAACTCAGAAGGTTTGGAATAATGAAAAAAGGTTTCAAAGAACAGGGCCTGAACTCAGAAAATCAAAAATTAATAAATTTGGGAGCAATGTAAATATAAATCATTCAGAAAATTGCAAATTGTAATTAATTTTTTAAAAATTTTAATAAATATCCTATTAAAGGCAACTATTTTAAAGCCGTGGAGTGTGTGAAATTTTCTGCTTAGAGCCTCAGGATTATCATATAGTAGAAAGAAAAGGTATCACACATGGCTCATCTAGACCAGCATTTTTCAAAGTATGTTCCACAATAATACTCTGAGAAAATAATTGGTAGTTAATGCATTTGAGAAGCACTAAGATATTATTCCTGTAGAGATTTATATAATAATTAGTATATTAAAGAAATGGGTAGCCTTATAATAAGGAAATCTGTTTAACCTTGAAAGGAAATGGTAGTTTAAAAGACCAGATTCTAGAGCAAGATCGAGAGGGTTTAAGCCAAATATTACTTCTTTCTATCTTTGTTTCCTTACATAAAGATTACAATCATGCCTACTTCAAACAAGATTATTGTGAATCTTTTTAATGAGTCAATATATACAGAAAAATATAGTATCTGAAATATTGTAAGCATTACAGAATATTTCAGTTGGTATTTATTAGTTTGACTGACCAAGTTCATAAGTGCATATGTGTGTGTATGTATGCTTCTTAGCAGCCTAAAAAACATACGGATGCTTCATGTGAAATTTACAAAATGAACACCTCTCACAAAGATCAGATCTCATTCACAGGACTCCTACAGAGTAATTGACAGATGGGACTTAGGTCTCCTTCCTTCCTATCCAGTGCTCTTCCCCAGTGGCTTTCCATTTTTCAACCTGTTGGCCTCTACAGTTAAAGCGCCTTTTTGTGTATAAGTCTTCCTATTTCCTATGGGCAGTCAATTAAATTTTGTGGGTTTTACCTTCCCTTAAATCTCCTTTTTATTTTTTTAAACATTTGAGCAATACCTTGATGTATTCCAGATTCAGAATCTTCTGTGACTTTTCCATGCTAAATTGATAATATTGTTCAGTATTGGAGAAAACAAAGTTGTGTGTATAAAGTTTGCACAAAAATTCCTAGTCTTTGTATTGAAAATGTATTTAGGAGGGAAAGAAACCTACATTTTCTTTGTAAAGTAATTTCTAAACATCGGAAGAGCCGAGAAAGTCATAGTGTTTCTTTTTTAAATTTTTTTTTCAAAGTCTAGCTGCTTTCTTACTTGCTTGTTGTTGTAACCACTTCTGGTGTACCTGAGAATCAGGGTTCAAAAATAAAGCTGCAATGTTTAGTAGAAACAAAGGAAGTTGTTGCCCTGGCAACAGGAACCACATCAGGTCCCCACATAGGGCTTCCATCTCTAGCAATTCCCTTTCTTTTCTGTGGGTTTGCACATAAGTAGCATATCGAATGGGCTCTGGTCTAGGACTTTTTCAATAAAAGAACTGAAAACCCATTGAAATTCTCCTTGGAACTGGACAATCTCATGTGGGAACCTAAAGGTATATCTAATATACATACACATTATGAATGGAAAAAAACGCATATTTATGAAAACTAATCACATCCGCCCATATGGCCAATCCCAGATAAACATGTTCCTTACATTGTGTTGATGGACGCTGAGTTTGTGGAATCCTCATACTTTAGGCTATAAAAGAATGAAAGCTGTGAAACTGGAAATTCACCACATGTCTTTATTTTTAAATGTCCACTTTGCCTTCAACTTTCAATACACTCACAACTGATAGCAAAAATCAATGATAAACAAATTTCCAAAATCATCTATTTATTAGGATTTTCCATTACTCCTTCGTTTTTGAAGAAACTGACAATCTGAAATTCATCTATATGGTAGGTGCCTCCTCTTCCACAGCTAATCATCTTCCAGCAGCAGAACTCTTCACAGTCAATTCATTCATAGATTCATTTGTGAAAGTAAAATGGACTATGTGCCTGTTGTGTTTGTTGCATTCGAGATTCAAATGAATATAGTTTGTGGCCACTGACCTAGATGAGGTTACAATCTAGATGGGAAAAGAAGGTAGGCCATAAACATGAAGAATGTTAAAAATTCAGGATAAAATTACTCTTATAGTTAGTCATCTATGACTGCTTCTAGATTTATCAGCCAGGAAACTCAAGATTCACTTCCTTTTTTTTTGCTATCGCATCAAAGTCATCCTTTCAATTCAGCCTTATGAACAGCATTATAATTTATTTCTTCTTCTTTCACATTCCTTTTCCCTCTGCCTTTGGGCTGCTCCCTTTATTTTCATTAAGTCAACAAATGCCTATGTTCCTTTTAGATATCAGATACTCTGTCAGGTTGTAGGAATTTTAAAAAAAAGGAGAAAGGATTTGTAATCTACTAGACAAGGCAGAAGTTAAAATATGAATCATCACACATACAGATGATCCTTGACTTATGATAGGGTTGCCCCTCAGTGAACTCATTATCAATTGAAAATATCATAAGTTGAAAGCACATTTCACACACTTACTGAACGTCATAACATAGCAACACCGTGTGCTCCAGATCCTAGATTCTTTATGTCATGACAGTGGACTGACTAGGAGATAAGGCTCTCTGCTGCTACCTACCATCATAAGAAAAAAAGAAAAAAAAAATTATATATCATGTTGCTAGCCCAGGAGAAGATCAAAATCCAAAATCCAACATATGATTCCTACTAAATGCATGTTATTTTCATATCATCCTAACACTGAAAAGTTACTAAGTCAAACTATCATATGTGGGGAACCATCTGTAATTAAATTAAAAACAAAAACACTTTAAAACTGTGAGCTCTCTATGCACAACAAATACAGTTTTCATACATAAGTACATGCTTAGTAAATATCTATGCCTGAAGGAATGGCCCAAATTCAACATGCACATGGAAATTTGAACTATACAATAAAAAGATAATGATCTATCAAAAAGTCATCACTGCATGATGGTTATTACATCATAATAATCTTTGAGGTTTTATCAAAAAGGTATGAAAATGGATTACAAATAAAGTTTCTATTCCCAATCTTGGTCTCTTCCCAACCTATGGATCCATTCCTATAGGGGAAGCCTAGTTTATGGGTCAGGGAAGGAAAAACATCTTTATTATTGCATAGAATTGGGCAGTCCTTTTCTTCAGATGATGGTTATTTTATGGCATTACTCATTACTATGAATTAAATTCATATATAAATTAAGGTTTGCTATTCACATAGCACTTGCAGAGTAAAATTAATCTATTTTTAAAGAAAATTATAATGTTTTGCTACACTGCACTTAAAGACTTGGTTGGAAATGAAACATGCAATTTATATGGAGTCTGGTCAGAAAGAAAAAAAATATCTCACTATGAATTATATCTATTGCTTCTAATTCAGAATGTGAGGGATGGTGCTATGACTAGAGAATACAGATGGGAAAAGGCAGGCAATAAATGTTGGAGTAGAGTTTGAAGGTGTAGAACCAGCATTCTTTATAAAGAGCAAACTTGAAGGCAAGATGTTTAGCCTTTGTCATGAAATCACTAGTAAAATCTGCCCCTGAAAGTCCCCAAAACTTCCAGCTGCTCTCTACCTGCCAAAATCATCACACGCCAAAAAATGAGAGTTTCCCACATTTCCTCCTACAATTAGGGAATCAGATATGACTAAGCCAAGAGAAAGTTTTCACCCACCTCCTCACCTTTCGTAAAGTCCCCAGCTAATCTTCGCCAGACCTTGCTTGGTGTACTCTTTTCCTATGTTGTTATTAAGTGACTACCAACTGTGTGGGTTAAAACAACAAAGATCTATTCTCTTGACGTTCCAGAGGCCAAAGTCTCAACGCAAAGTGTGGGCAAAGCCATGATTCCTCCGAAGGCTCTAGAAGTATGTTCCCTGCCTTTTCCAGCTTCTGTCAGTGCTTAGTGTTTGGAGTCTCTGCCTCCATGTTCACAATGCAGCCTCCTCCTTCCCTCTCAAAACTCCTTTGCCTCCCTCTTTTTTTTCTTCTTTCTTTCTTTTTTTGTACCAAGGATTGAACTCCAAGGGTACTTAACCACTGAGCCACATCCCCAGTCCCTTTTAAAAAATATTTTATTTAAAGACAGGGTCTTCCTAATTGCTTAGGGCCTTGCTAAGTGGCTGAAGCTGGGCTTTGAACTAGTGATCCTCCTGCCTCAACCTCCTAAGCCATTGGGACTACAGGCATGTCAGCCACCGCATCCAGCCCTGTGCTCCCTCTTACAAGGACACTTGGGACTGCATTTAGACCCCATCCAAATAATCCAGGATAAGCTACAAAAGGGCTTCAAGACTCATTTTTTTAAATTTCTTTTTATTGTTGGTTGTTCAAAACATTACATAGTTCTTGATATATCATATTTCACACTTTGAGTCAAGCGGGTTATGAAGTCCCATTTTTACCCCATATACAGATTGCAGAATCACATCAGTTACACATCCATTGATTTACATATTGCCATACTAGTGTCTGTTGTGTTCTGCTGCCTTTCCTATCCTCTATTATCCCCCCTCCCCTCCCCTCCCCTCCCCTCTTCTCTCTCTGCCCCCTCTACTGTCATTCATTTGTCCCCCTTGTATTATTTTTCCCTTTCCCCTCACTTCCTCTTGTATGTACTTTTGTATAACCCTGAGGGTCTCCTTCCGTTTCCATGCAATTTCCCTTCTCTCTCCCTTTCCCTCCCACCTCTCATCCCTGTTTAATGTTAATCTTCTTCTCATGCTCTTCGACCCTACTCTGTTCTTAGTTACTCTCCTTATATCAAAGAAGACATTTGGCATTTGTTTTTTAGGGATTGGCTAGCTTCACTTAGCATAATCTGCTCTAATGCCATCCATTTCCCTGCAAATTCTATGATTTTGTCATTTTTTAATGCAGAGTAATACTCCATTGTGTATAAATGCCACATTTTTTTTTTATCCATTCGTCTATTGAAGGGTATCTAGGTTGGTTCCACAGTCTTGCTATTGTGAATTGTGCTGCTATGAACATCGATGTAGCAGTGTCCCTGTAGCATGCTCTTTTTAGGGCTTTAGGGAATAGACCGAGAAGGGGAATAGCTGGGTCAAATGGTGGCTCCATTCCCAGCTTTCCAAGAAATCTCCATACTGCTTTCCAAATTGGCTGCACCAATTTGCAGTCCCACCAGCAATGTACAAGTGTACCCTTTTCCCCACATCCTCGCCAGCACTTGTTGTTGTTTGACTTCATAATGGCTGCCAATCTTACTGGAGTGAGATGGTATCTTAGGGTGGTTTTGATTTGCATTTCTCTGACAGCTAGAGATGGTGAGCATTTTTTCATGTACTTGTTGATTAATTGTATGTCCTCCTCTGAGAAGTGTCTGTTCAGGTCCTTGGCCCATTTGTTGATTGGGTTGTTTGTTATTTTATTGTCTAATTTTTTGTGTTCTTTGTATACTCTGGATATTAGGGCTCTATCTGAAGTGTGAGGACTAAAGATTTGTTCCCAGGATGTAGGCTCCCTATTTACCTCTCTTATTGTTTCTTTTGCTGAGAAAAAACTTTTTAGTTTGAGTAAGTCCCATTTGTTGATTCTAGTTATTAACTTTTGTGCTATGGGTGTCCTATTGAGGAATTTGGAGCCCGACCCCACAGTATGTAGATCGTAGCCAACTTTTTCTTCTATCAGACGGCGTGTCTCTGATTTGATATCAAGCTCCTTGATCCATTTTGAATTCACTTTTGTGCATGGCGAGAGAAAGGGATTCAGTTTCATTTTGTTGCATATGGATTTCCAGTTTTCCCAGCACCATTTGTTGAAGATGCTATCCTTCCTCCATTGCATGCTTTTAGCTCCTTTATCAAATATAAGATAGTTGTAGTTTTGTGGATTGGTTTCTGTGTCCTCTATTCTGTACCATTGGTCCACCCGCCTGTTTTGGTACCAGTACCATGCTGTTTTTGTTACTATTGCTCTGTAGTATAGTTTGAAGTCTGGTATCGCTATACCGCCTGATTCACACATCCTGCTTAGCGTTGTTTTTGCTATTCTGGGTCTTTTATTTTTCCATATGAATTTTATGACTGCTTTCTCTATTTCTACAAGAAATGCTGTTGGGATTTTGATTGGCATTGCATTAAACCTATAGAGAACTTTTGGTAATATCGCCATTTTGATGATGTTAGTTCTGCCTATCCATGAACAGGGTATATTTTTCCATCTTCTAAGATCTTCTTCTATTTCTCTCTTTAGGGTTCTGTAGTTTTCATTGTATAAGTCTTTCACCTCTTTTGTTAGGTTGATTCCCAAGTATTTTATTTTTTTTGAAGATATTGTGAATGGAGTGGTTGTCCTCATTTCCATTTCAGAGGATTTGTCGCTGATATACAGGAATGCCTTTGATTTATGCATGTTGATTTTATATCCTGCCACTTTGCTGAATTCATTTATTAGCTCTAGCAGTTTCTTTGTAGACCCTTTTGGGTCTGCTAGGTATAGAATCATGTCACTGCAAATAGTGATAATTTAAATTCTTCTTTTCCTATTTTTATGCCTTTAATTTCTTTCGTCTGTCTAATTGCTCTGGCCAGTGTTTCGAGAACTATGTTGAACAAAAGTGGTTAGAGAGGGCATCCCTCTCATGTTCCAGATATTAGAGGGAATGCCTTCAAGTTTTCTCCATTCAGAATGATGCTAGCCTGAGGCTTAGCATAGATTGCTTTTACAATATTGAGGTATGTTCCTGTTATCCCTAGTGTTTCTAGAGTTTTGAATATAAAGGGATGCTGTACTTTGTCGAATGCTTTTTCCGCATCTATTGAGATGATCATATGGTTCTTATTTTTAAGTCTATTGATGTGGTGAATAACATTTATTGATTTCCGTATATTGAACCAGCCTTGCATCCCAGGGATGAATCCTACTTGATCATGGTGCACAATTTTTTTGATATGTTTCTGTATCCGATTCGCCAGAATTTTATTGAGGATTTTTGCATCTAGGTTCATTAGAGATATTGGTCTGTAGTTTTCTTTCTTTGAAGTGTCTTTGTCTGGTTTAGGTATCAGGGTGATGTTGGCCTCATAGAATGAATTTGGAAGCTCTCCCTCTTTTTCTATTTCCTGAAGTAGCTTGAAAAGTATTGGTATTAGTTCCTCTTTAAAGGTTTTTTAAAACTCTGCTGTATACCCATCCGGTCCTGGGCTTTTCTTAGTTGGTAGTGTTTTGATGGTTTCTTCTATTTCCTCAATTGATATTGGTCTGTTTAGGTTGTCTATATCCTCCTGACTCAATCTGGGCAGATCATATGACTTAAGAAATTTATCTATGCCTTCACTATCTTCTAATTTATTGGAGTATAAGGATTCAAAATAGTTTTTGATTATCTTCTGTATTTCTGAAGTGTCTGTTGTGATATTGCCTTTTTCATCCCGTATGCTAGTAATTTGAGTTCTCTCTCTTCTTCTCTTCGCTAGCATGGCTAAGGGTCTGTCGATTTTGTTTATTTTTTCAAAGAACCAACTTTTAGTTTTGTCAATTTTTTCAATTGTTTCTTTTGTTTCGATTTCATTAATTTCAGCTCTGATTTTAATTATTTCTTGCCTTCTACTTCTTTTGCTGTTGTTTTGCTCTTCTTTTTCTAGGATTTTGAGATGAAGTATGAGATCATTTATTTGTTGTTTTTTTTCTTTTTTTAAGGAATGAACTCCACGCAATGAATTTTCCTCTTAGAACTGCTTTCAATGTGTCCCATAGATTCTGATATGTTGTGTCTGTGTTTTCATTTATCTCTAAGAATTTTTTAATTTCCTCCTTGATGTCTTCTATAACCCATTGATCATTCATTAACCTATTGTTCATTCTCCAAGTGATGTATGCTTTTTCCTTCCTTCTTTTATCGTTGATTTTCAGTTTCATTCCATTATGATCAGATAAATGCATGGTATTATCTCTACTCCTTTATATTGTCTAAGAGTTGCCCTGTGACATAATATGTGATCTATTTTTGAGAAGGATCCATGTGCTGCTGAGAAAAAAGTGTAACTGCTTGATGTTGGGTAGTATATTCTATATATGTCAATTAAGTCTAGGTTATTAATTGTGTTATTGAGTTCTACAGTTTCCTTATTCAACTTTTGTTTGGAAGATCTGTCCATTGCTGAGAGAGGTGTGTTGAAGTCTCCCATGATTATTGTATGGTGGTCTATTAGACTCTTGAACTTGAGAAGAGTTTGTTTGATGAACATAGCTGCACCATTGTTTGGGGCATATATATTTATGATTGTTATGTCTTGTTGGTGTATGGTTCCCTTGAGCAGTATGTAGTGTCCCTCTTTCTCCCTTTTGATTAACTTGGGCTTGAAATCTATTTTATTTGATATGAGTATGGACACACCTGCTTGTTTCCGAAGTCCATATGAGTGATATGATTTTTCCCAACCTTTCACCTTCAGCCTATGTATGTCTTTTCCTATCAAATGTGTCTCCTGTAGGCAGCACATTGTTGGGTCTTGTTTTGTGATCCATTCTACTAGCCTGTGTCTCTTAATTGGTGAGTTTAAGCCATTAACATTTAGGGTTATTATTGAGATATGGGTTGCTCTTCCAGCCATATTTGTTTATTTATGTTACTAAACATGGTTTGTTTTCCTCTTTGATTATTTTACCCCCTTTACTGTCCTATCTCCCACTGTTGGTTTTCATTGCTATTTTCCATTTCCTCTTCCTGTAATGTTTTGCCGAGGATGTTTTGAAGAGATGGTTTTCTAGCTGTAAATTCTTTTAACTTTTGTTTATCGTGGAAGGTTTTAATTTCATCTTCCATCCTGAAGCTCAATTTCACTGGATACACAATTCTTGGTTGGAACCCATTTTCTTTCAGTGTTTGAAATATGTTATTCCAGGATCTTCTAGCTTTCAGAGTCTGTGTTGAAAGATCAGCTGTTATCCTGATTGGTTTACCCCTAAATGTAATCTGCTTCCTTTCTCTTGTAGCTTTTAAAATTCTCTCCTTATTCTGTATGTTGGGCATCTTCATTATAATGTGTCTAGGTGTGGATCTCTTATGATTTTGCACATTCGGCGTCCTGTAGGCTTCTAGGATTTGGGATTCTGTCTCATTCTTCAAGTCGGGGAAGTTTTCTCGTATTATTTCATTGAATAGATTTCTCATTCCTTTGGTTTGAAACTCTGTCCCTTCCTGTATCCCAATGACTCTTAAATTTGTTCTCTTGATGTTATCCCATATTTCTTGGATGTTCTGCTCATGGTTTCTTAACAGTCTTGCTGAGCTGTCTATGTTCTTTTCAAGTTGAAATACTTTATCTTCATTGTCTGATGTTCTATCTTCTAAGTGTTCTACTCTGCTGGTAGTATTCTCAATTGAGTTTTTAAGTTGGTTTATTGCTCCCTGCATTTCAAGGATTTCTGTTTGTTTGTTTTTTATAACCTCTATCTCCCTGTATAGTTGATCTTTTGCTTCTTGGATTTGTTTATGTAATTCATTGTTGAAGTGATCTTTCCTTGTCTGATTTTGCTGTCTGATGTCTTCCTTGAGACGCCAGATCATCTGAAGCATGTATATCCTGAATTCTTTATCTGACATTCCATCTGCTGCAGATATTACCTCTTCTAACGTTGAGTTGACCTGCATTGCTTGTGGTCCTTTCTTTCCTTGTCTCTTCATACTGTTCGCGTTTCTTTCTGCTGGTGAAACTGTTGTGCTATTGAATTTTCCCCCTATATATTTATATTGGTCTTGTATAGTTGCAAAATCTCCCTCGCAGGCACGGGCGGCGGCTCTGCCCCTCCTCCAATTGGGGCAATGTGCCTACCACGCCGGCAGGCCGCTGGGCCTGTTCTGCCGGTCGGTAGCAGGTCCGCCTACCTTGCAGGCGCGGGCGGTGGTTCTGTCCCTCTGCGGGCCGCTAGGCTTGTTCTCTCGGTGGTCGCAGTTCTGCCTACTTTGCAGGCGCAGGCAGTGGCTCTGCCCCTCAGCAGGCTGCTGGGCCTGTTTTGTGGGTGGTCACAGTTCCGTCTACCTTGCAGGCGCGGGGGGAGGGGGCGGCTCTCTCTTCAAGACTCTTAATCACATCTTTTTCCATATAAGGTAATAGGTAGTATGCATCGGTTTTGGGGTGTACGATGTGATCGTATCTTTTCTTGGGCCACCATTAACACACTATACTTGTTTGGGTTGCCAAGGAAGTTACAGTGATGATGGCTGATTCTGTCAAAGCACACTGAGATGTCTGCATTGGACCAGACAATCTCATACAAGGAGAACTTCATGGCTTATGAACCACTATGTTGGACAGCAGCCACAACCCTTTTATTGAGCACTGTATGAAAGCTTGAATGGATCCCGAATATTATATTCATGCAATATATTAATTAAACCTGACTAAATTAAACATTCATATTCAGAGTAGTTGTCTTATCTTTACATCCCAATAAAAAAATCTGCTATTATCTGTGTTTTTTGCATACTAGGTATCTCTGTCTCCACTTATAACTTCTATTCTTGGAAAAAATTTTATCCAGTGTGGGAATAACATTAGAGAATCTCTTGTTCTTTCATTTGAGAATTTGAAAGTCTTTTTTCTTCTTTTCTAGGATATACATAGGGATTAGAGATGTCATTTTACTGCTCTATTTGTTGTTATTTCTTCTTCTTTCTGAATGAGACTTATTGATTGCCAGCTATTTTCAAATCACAACTGATATTGTCTTTCTCTTTCTTATCAAACACTCACATGCAGAGAAATTACTGAGCAAAGTGTTGATTTTAGTGCTTTTAAATATCCTGGGAAGTTTCCTTTAAATTAAATGGTAGAGTTTCCTTCTTGAGTGCTTACATTATGAAGTGATATAAAGAGAGAGTCAGAGCTGAGATAGCCCTCCATCGCCATACATTTTTAGACATAATGGACAGAATCCAAACTTCCTGCCTCTTTAGTTTTTTTCCTGATAAATATTTTAATGCATTATTAGGCCCAATTATCTAATTGGATAAATTTAATTTGAAAGGAACTAAACAAATAAATAAAACAGTAGGGAATTTGAAATTCTGATAGCTAAAAAAAAATCAGTATTTACAGACCCTGGATACCATGAAATTATGTAATTTGCATTTAGAATAATTTCACAATGTCCCTGATTTGTGGTTTGTAGGAAATGAAGCACTTTCTTTAGATATGGGCTGAAAAAACAAACAAACAAACAAACAAAACATTCACATTTATTTATTTCTAGCTTTTCTACTTTCGTACAATATGATGAAAACTGCCTTGATGTCACAGACACTTCCTTAGGGGGAAAAATGTCCTGGCCTCAACAATATGTTGTCAATCCAGAAGACTAATAAAAAGGCAGAAGCCCTCATCATTTGAAGATATTATTTTTATTTCTATACAAAGCTGCATTTTAACAATTTGTCAAGGTGGGGCTGGGGGTGAGCAATTCTATTCTGTACAGAGATTCATTTTCATTTCCATAAAACTCTGGTCAACAATCAGTTCCCTTAATTTAAAGTTGTGTTATGGGGTGTCAAAATCATCTCCTTCATGCTCACCTCATCTACTTGTTGAGACCAGGCTGAGAAGAAAAACAAAATTAAAAAAAAAAAATGGGTAGACCAGGGTCTAGATGCTGAGGTAGCCGGCAGGCCTCCAAAGTTGAATTCATATAACTAAAGCAGAGCTATAGGCTTTGACAGATGACAAAACAGGAAATGCTTGTTCCAAAGAGGACAAGAGTGGGTTAACTGATACAGGCAGGCAGCTCTGGGTCAGAGCCATCAGCCATTGACAGGAGACCCACATGGAAGCCAGGACTGGGAAGCAATAATTCTGTCAACTGGAAGACCTCAGGTTCCCCCAGGAATAAATCCCAGGGGAAGCACATGTTTATTTGGGAAACTTATCTACACTCATTTGCAATGCTGCCCATGATTCCCAAATCCCAAACCAGTCATGACCAGTTCACAAGACTTCATGAAAAGTATTACACCCCTAGCAATTTGGTGAGATTCAAAGGCCCTTCTGTATTTCCATAACTTCTGTTTCATTTGCCACCTTTTCCAAACTGATACCGTGAAATTTCACCACTGCAAATCACTTGTTTCCAGATAAACACGGATCACTCTCTTAATTCTTCCTGTGAAGAAATAGCTTGCCTAATTTAACAGTTTCTTCTCTAAAAAGTTGGTTTCATTGTTTTCAAGGCAACAGACACTTTTTCTGGCTTTGTTATTTCAAATAGATCTCCCTGAAAGTATTTGGTAAGGAAAAGTCCTTGTGGCTTATTTTAAGAGGTATTTCTTCATTCCTATTTGAGAATAATTTCCAACCATGCTTTTATTATGCTGACCTTTGCTAAAGAAATCGTCAGCAGTATAGCCAACTCTTTTAATAGAGGTAAGTCTAGAATAGGATATTTCTTCTGAAGAGCTGCTGATTTGGGAAGCCTGGGGCCATTCCAGATAGCTCTGACTATCCCAAAGGCACAGGGCCCAATGAAGCAGATTGAAATTATAGTCAAGTCCTGCCGAGTCCTCAGCTTCTTTTAATTTAAAAACAGGATTCTAGCGAAGGCATAAATGGTTTTCTATGACACCAGAGTGGAATTTGCATAGAATCAACCCAGTAAATTCTAATACACAGTGACATTTTCACTAAGTGTTTGACAGTTTGCCCTCTAGTTAATAGTCATACATTGGTAACACAAAATCTACCTTGTTAAAAATATTGTAAGAGCCAAGGTAGTGACAGATCATGATACATCTTATGGTGTTGAGGTAAGCAGGGAAAAGAATATTTTGTCTAAAGAAATGTCCTGCAGATACATTAATTACATAGTAAGAAGTTGGAATTTGCTCCAACTCCTACCAACAGTGGTTTGAACCAGTTTTATAGAACTTTGAATATTCAAGATTTTTCTCCTTGAATATTTATGATTTTTGCCATTTGATTTTGATGAGAATGAGAAGATGGAATACTAAAATTTTCAGAAAAAAATATTATTTGTTTTCATATTGTACTCAGATCCAATGAATCTGAAAACTCCTAGATACCAGAAATCGAAGAAATAGTTGGACCGACCTTGAAAGTAGATTTAAAAAATATCTATTAGCAGACAGACATGCTTCCATATTATCACCTGTTTCAAAACAAAATTGAGGACTATATATGGAATATTGTGCTCAAGAGGGTCTAAAGTTATGACAGAAGTTTCCATCCACCCTCCGGGTCTTCTGCTACTCATCATGCATATATTTCCTGCATATCTTTTTATCACCTATTCTCATGATTCACCAGAGTTTACTCTTTATGCCTTATCTTTACACTTAGAGGAAAACACTATATGCTTTACATGAAGGCTAACATCCCTAAATACCAATAAAGACAACTTGGATCATTATACTATAAACTACCTACAGCAACTGTATCTCCATACATCAAATAAACCTATTAGCCTTGATGCATTATGTTAGCTGAAGGATACACAGTCAGGTGCCATTCTTGATCAAACGTATTACTTAGCCCATTTCAGAGTATAATGGGATAGCTCTTTTAATTAGAAAAAAACAATTAATGGTTTATAGTGAACATTTGAATAGTTTGTCTTTTAAACTTAAATTTTAATGATTTATATTTAGCAATTACAAATACATAAATCAGCCCAGCGCAGTAGCACAAGCCTGTAATCCGAGCAACCTCAGAAAATGAGGTAGGAGGATCCCTAGTTAAGAGCCACTTCAGCAATTTAGCAAGGCCCCAGGTAGCTCAACAAGACTATGTCTCAAAATAAAATGTAAAAGAAGAGCTGGGGATGTGGCCCAGTGGTTAAGAGCCTTTGGGTTCAATCCACCATAAAATTCAATCAATCAATCAATGAAATTAAAGTACTTGTTAACAAACAACAAATCATCTCCATGTCTAAAATTCAGTATTATAATTAATGTGGAAAAAAAATTTACCTTTATAAATAAAACATTTTATATTATTAATAATTTAACCTGTTAAAATAGCCTTCTCTGGTCACACAGAGAACTCAGAGAACAGAACCCTTCATCAGAAGAAAACCTTAGAAATTTTGCAAATACATAAATCAATGTCTCCATTGACACAGCAGCCAGTATAAAAAGGCACAAGGGTTGTGTTCAACAGATGATCATTTCTTCATTGACCAAGTAATGTCAGATGGCACTTCTACATGAGCTTTCTCAAATAGACATCTTTGGTTGCAATGAACCTATTTAGAATGAATTAATGAAACTTCACCACTAAACAACACAAAATACTGTGCCAAAATGAAAAAGACATCATAGGACATTAATTGTTAAAAGTTTCTCCTCCTTGTTTTGTGTTTTTTTTTCTTGGTCATGACAAGAAAGGGTGGGTGTTTGGATGATTGATAACCATTTTTTGCAATGGATAGTAGGTAGCTAAAGAAATATCTGGTGGGATTCCTATTGCCACTATGTGCACTTTCCCAAAATAAATTGATCTACTTATAGTCCTTGATTTAAAGTTGTCTTTGTTGAATACAGCATGGTATTAATGAGTCACAGATCACTGGGTGTGCTTGATGTTCCAATCTTCTTCACTTTACTTTATAAGGTTGACTTCTACTTCTAGTTTAGCATTCACAAACAGGCATAACTGGCCATTTCCTAAATTTTGGATACATCAGGAAAAATGCATTAATATGTATGTGTAGGGAAAAAAAGGAAGAATGAGGATGAGAAGAAGAAGAAGGGAGAAGAAAAGAAGGAAGAGAAAAAAAGAGAAAGAAGAAGAGGAGGTAGAGGAGGAGGGGAAGGAAGAAGAAGGAGTAGGAGGAGAGAAGGAGTCAGCCAAAGACTTAAAAAATAAAAGCATTCATGTAAAAACTCCATTAAAATGGGCAAGTAAATACAAAAAGATAAAAGATATGTTAGGCAGCAGTTAGACATGAGCAGTGGATCAGGGGTTTAAGAAAATACTTAATGCAGAATAAATCAGTTAATCAACAGCCCTCTTCAGGGGTACCTCAGGGTCTGACAAGATACTATTTCTGGACTCTTGCCTCGTCTTGGCTATAAACTTTTTTTTTTTTTACATTAGGAGAAAGATAAACTCAGGAGGTAAGAACCAAAGGGCAGAGGTTTGATTGCTCAGAAGGACCTCATTGCTAAGACATCTTAAGAAAGATCCTCCACAAACCACACAAACTACAGATTCTCAGACCTAGGAAAAGCAGGATGAAGACCAGAACCCACTGACCATACTTTCTGAAAAACAAGTTCCACCTAGAAACCATCAGCTGGGCAAAGATGAACGAGAGTTACCCTCAGGTGGTTACTTAATGTAGTCTGTGAATTCAGAGCTGAAAGATAACACTTGGGTAGGATTTCTAACACTGCCCCCTTACCTACCCCAATTTAACAGAGCTCACAAAGTGTTCTTCAGAAAGAACAACCTCTCCCTTTAGGGTTTCTATTTTTTAATTTTCTAATTTGTTTAAACTAGTTATACATGAAAGTAGAATGCATTTATGCACTTTGATATATCATACATAGATGGAACATAATTTCTCATTTTTTGATTGTACATGTTGTAGAATCACATTGGTCATGCAGTCATATATCACACACACACACACACACACACACACAAAGTAATAATTTCTGTTTCATTCTACTATCCTTACAATCCCCTTATCCCCTCCCCTTCCGCCCGCTACCTAATCTAAGGTAACTGTTCTTCCCTAGTGCCTCCTACCCTTATTGTGAATTAGCATCCACATATTAGAAAAAACATTTGGCCTTTGGTTTTGGGGGACTGGCTTATTTTGATTAGCATGATATCCTCCAACTCCATCCATTTACTGGCAAATGCCATAATCTCATTCTTCTTTAAAGCTGAGTAACACTCCATTGAATGAATGAATATATTATATATATAATATTTTCTTTATCCATTCATCTATTGAAGGATACCTAGGCTGGTTCCACAGTTTAGCTATGGTGAATTGAGCTGCTATAAACACTGACAGGGCTGCATCACTGTAGTATGCTGATTTAAAGTCCTTTGGGTATAAACTAAGAAGTGAAATAGCTGGGTCAAATGGTGGTTCCATTCTGAGTTTTCTGAGGAATCTCCATACTGCTTTCCATAGTGGTTGTACCAATTTGCAGTCCCACCAGCAATTTATGAGCATACCTTTTCCCTCACATTCTTGCCAACATTTATTGTTGCCTGTATTCTTGATGATGGCTATGCTTTTACAATGTTTTATTTCTTGCTTGAAATCCTCTGCAAGAACACAATGAAAATCTCCATTAACGGATAGATCAATACATAGACAGATAAGAAGTTTCTTTCCTGTGTATATCTGGTTAGTAAGTTTAAAAAATTAAAAGTTAAAGAGACAACATAATAAAAATTTCCTGTTAAGAAAAAATAAATAAATTGTGGAACTTGAAATCTTTCAAAACATATTAAAAAGTACCACAAAAATAATTAGATGTTCTTTACCAACTGTTCTAGAAATAGTCTATCATAGATTGTTTCACATATTTTTTACATAAAATAAATTAGTAAAATAGTCATCAAGTAAAAATCTTTGTTTTCATTTCGAGTTTCTTCTTCATTTTTTAGAGAAAATCACTTGTAGAAATTTGCTGTTTCCTACTTATACTTTTACTATATCTGTAGAAAAATGGAATTTTCTTTTGTTAATGCATCATACATGTTTTTAAAAATATCATTCTCCATAGTTTGTTTGTTTGTTTTTTAGTATTGATTTTCCCTGCACAAAAACACACAAAAAATTCTACTTAAAATTTAGAAAAAAAATATCATTTTCCCAACTTTCCTTTCTTTGGCAGTTTTTAACTAGAGCTACTCTCAAATATGAATTTGATTGAATGATCTGCCTTTATTGGTTCAATTTCATAGATAATGAATTTATATATGAGTTAACATTCCTGGTCCTTTCTTTTATTTATTATACATTATACTTTTTTATTAGTAAGTTTATTTCAGGGGAAAGTAGGACATATCAAAGGAACCAGGCTACTTTTGCCAGTGGTTTTCTCTTCTACCTTTCTGGGTATTTGGGTAGCATGAATGGAAGGAGCACATGACTTTCAACAGAAAATTTTCATCAGTTGACCAAAAAAAAAAAAAAAAAAAAAAACGGAGGGGGTATAAATACCCTGTCTTTAGACTCAAAACTATTGGCTGCATTCAAAACGCACCTAAGGTGGAACTATGTCAGCTGCCTAAGGGCATGATTATGAAAAACTCTGCTTCTCAGTTATGTGAGGTTTATTCTAAGCTCCACACAATTACCCTGAATTGGAATGCAGAATTAAGGGAACCGATGGATCATGAAAAGAGAATGCTTGGTTTAATGATTTCCACTTTACTGTAGCAGAGTCTTATTTTAGAGAACTAAAAATATGGATTTGTCATTTCAAATCTACCAAATGCATTTATAATACAACAAATGCATGTCACAAAAATTGCAGCAATATTTTCTCCTAAATTTGCTAAAAATCACAAGGCTGACACTAGTTTCCCTTTTTGTAGAACACATTCTTAAGGAAAGATATAATCTACTCTAGGTAGGTAGGAAATTTAAATAATTTGAATCAAATTTTTTCCTATGTATTTCAGTTTCCAAAAGTTCTATGCAATAGGAGAGGTAAATACTATTTCTGTTCATTTGGATTTGATATTTTGGGAATGTCAAATTACGATATCCACTTAAGAACATTTATTTATTCATGTAGTATGAAATTTGAAATGGAATATTTGTTTCATTTTGCTTTTGTTTTAATTTGTTTTTTATTTGTTCTAATTAGTTATACATGACAGTAGAATGCATTTCAATTCATTGTACATAAATGGAGCACAACTTTTCATTTCTCTGGTTGCATAAGATGTAGAGTCTTATGCAGCTATATATATACCTAGGGTAATTATGTTCATCTTATTCAATCATCTTCCCTGGCCCCATGTCCCCTCCGCTCCCTACCCTTTGCCCCAAATTCCTCCATTCTCCCCACCACCACCACCCACACACACATTATGGATCAGCATCCACTTATCAGAGAGAACATTTGGCCTTTGGTTTATTGGGATTGGCTTACTTTGCTTAGCACGATATTCTCCAACTCCATCCCTTTACCTGCAAATAATTTTATTCTATTTTAATGCTGAGTAATATTCTACAGTGTATATATACCAGTAGTTTCTTTATCCATTAATCTGTTGAGGGCTTTAGGTTGGTTCCACAGTTTGGCTATTGTGAATTGTGATACTATGAACATTGATGTGGCTGTGTCACTGTAGTATGCTGATTTTAAGTCCTTTGGGTTTAAAACAAGGAATGGCGCAATTGGGTCGAATGGTGGTTCCTCAAATGGAATATTTAAAAAACTACTCTCTTCCTTGGCTTCTCACTGATCATCTCCATCATAATAAACATTCGATTAATTAAAAATTAAAATTATGAATATTACAATCATTACTTTGTCTTATAACAATACGGTCCTTGTGTGAAATAAAATGTATTAATAATATATTTGCATGTAACATGTAGAGTAAGACCTTCATGAACTTCAAGTGAAGCTTTCTTTATCAGCTAACAGGCTTAGACTCGAAAGACTGGGTGACGTCTCAGGTCTCTTCTGGCACTAACCCATCTTTGATTCTAATCCCCAATTCCATCTTTCTCTGATGTCTATTTAATACAGCTGGAATAATCTAAGCTGCAATGAAAGCAGCTTGATGAATTCTGCTTATTGAATAGCAATAGTCCTTGTGTGTTAAATGTCTTCTGTACTCCTTAAAACATTTTATCTCATCCTAACAGCAACCTTGGAAGGTAGTCAAAATTATGCTCATGTTTTAGTCAGGATTTTATCCCAGTGACTGTGGTCACTGACAAGAACAAGTCACAGGAGGCAAAGTTTATCTGGGGCTCATGGATTCAGAGGTCTCAGTCCATAGATGGCCAACTCCTTGCCCTGTGCCCAGGGTGAGAGCATCATATCATGGAGGAAAAGGCTCAGTAGAGAAGAGCTGCTCAGCTCATGTTTATCAGGAAGCATGGAGAGAGGTGGGTAGGGGTCTCCAGAAAGATGCACCCTTCCAGGATATGCATCCTGTAACCTACCTCCTTTCACCATAACCCACTTGCCTACAGTTACTTCTCAGTCAATCTAATCAAACAAGGATGGACTGATTAGGTTATACTTCTGAATATCCCTACATCAACACAGGAGATTTGGGGGGACACCTCATATCCAAACCAGAAAAACACATTTTATAGATTACATAAAAAGGAAGTTCAAATAGTTTGAGAATTTCCCCAGCATCATACAAACAGTCATTCATATTGGCACATTGCCACGTCTGCCACCTCCCCTGTCTTTGTGTTCCATTATATTCCATCATACCCACTTCTCACCATTATACAACATATTTTATTTGCTTTGCAATTTTTTTATTTTTATTCCCGCAACAAACACCAAGCACTCACCATTATATTTGAGAAGTAGTGGGTCTCTAAACTATCATCCGAAATGCAATTATATTTTGGAGTCCTTGCAGTTAAAGGTGCCAGTCAGGATGCTGTGCACTGTTCAGTAATTGTCCTTTTGCCTCACCTACCCTCTGCTTACACAGCACACAGAAACTCAATAATTACAGCTCAAAAGGTCATATAACATATCAAACAAAGTTTAAGAGTTGGTTGGAAGTAAACTTATTTCATGCAAGAAGAAGGACAAGTTTTAAAAAACGAATGATGTTACACAGTATTTAATATAGTAATTATAACATACAGTACTTTACAACTCACAAAATCCTTGAAACTATAGTTAGTATTTCTAGTTTTTAGTGATTGGAAAACCAATATAGTAATATCAAAAAAATAATAATTGAACTAACATAAAAATATTTTTGGAAGGTTCTTTTTGGTTCATATTTTTTAGAAAAAGAGATTTAGCTTGTCTTTCCAAATATCAAACAATAATGTTTCATTATTTGTTCACCTTATGTTTTCTTTATCCCCAGCTTGATATCACCTATCAAAGCAAGATAATTGTAAAAACTAATTTACCACTATAGATCTTTGCATTTGTACTCTTCTAGACATTTGAATCATTGTAATTATTATTGCAATTAACAGAATTGTAATATGTATGAACAATCCTCTAATATATTACTAAGAATGAGATGAGTTAGTATTTAACTAGCAAGCTTTAATTGATTGAAGGAAGACACAGTATCTTGATCCTTCCATGCTAAGTGAGTATACTTTGATTTTTGTAAAAAGGCCCTGAGTTTAACAAACAGCAAGAAGACTCTCAGGGCACAAAGTGAGCACCTATTTGAGCCTCCTTATTAAAGATCATAGTCATTTATTAATTTATGCATGAAGAAAGAACACAGATGTCTAAGATATCTGGGAACAATTTACCTTCTTTATGAGAAAAGAAATGCAAAAAGAAACTGCACTTTCCCTACATCAACAGCTGGAGAGTTTTTGCTTGGAACTATTATTATGAGAAGACCAGCAGACAACAGCCAACTCTAAACATGAGGGAGCAGGAAAAAGAATCTGAAACATTCTCTGTTTCTGAATGAATCAGCTCTGGAACCACCTACCACTGAGCTCCTTGGATGGTAGACATGAGTTTAATCATCACACACGTCATTTCAGTCAGTTTATCTGGACTTGCAGTGAAAAGCATCACAAGCATATAATATAAATTAGAAAAATCATAATTTATTTTAGAATACACCAAGTTTTCTAAGCAGAGCTTATATCTGCTACATTTACTTTGTTCTAGTTTCAGGTATATCTGTATGGTTAGAAGCTATTTGGGATCACTTTCTTTAAAAGAGTACACAATACAAAATTGCCTGCTATGATTACCTCTAAGGTTCAAGAGTAGCTTTTCTCTCTTCCTCTTTCACCCTTGCCTCCGATTCCTGCAAGGACACAGACAGGTGTGGCTTTTAAGAGGAATGGGACGAATTTTAGGCTGTGAACTACTTAAAAATATCTTCCAAAATTACCACTACTCTATCATTATTAGTAGAAGAAAGAAAATAAGAAGAAGGAGAGGATATAAAACAGAATGAAGGGAAGGAAGAAGAAATAATTATGCAATGCTTACATGATGTGCTCACTACTAAATATCCCATCAGGTCTTCACGGTCTGCATTTTATATTATAACCGTGACTCCACTCTCCAAATCGCTGAAAAGAATGAAAAGGAAGTAGAAGACTTGGTCCCTGAACTTGAGAAACTTAACAAACGTATTTCTTCAATATGGCAAATAATGATTTACTCTTTACAGCTTATACGTTGAACGTTTGTAAAGTAATTGGGCCATCGATCAGCTGAATTAAGTGAAATTACACATTTTTTAAATCTTAGTTTACAGATAATATGCAGAATGCTAATTAAAGTTGCTTATTTATGGGAAAACAGTTCAAAAGATCCAAACAGCAGCAAATCAGCTGGATTCCTACTTTATATTTCTTCCTTTCATATTTAGCACTGAAACTTCAACAGCAAGATTAGTTTCATTATTTTGTCTTGTGCTGAAGTGGACTAATTTACTCGGTCATGACAAATATGTATCTGAATAGCATTCATAAATCTCAGATATTAATTATTCTTCTGAGCATAAATTCATCTGAAAGTGTGAGAAACCAAGTGAGAGACATACGATTGTGATAAAATATTCTCGACCTGGAAAAAATGTGCTCCCTTTTTAATGATAATCAATGGAATAATAACAAGAGAAAAATAAAAATTTGAAAATTATTATGTCTGATTTAAACACTAGAATGACTGTGTTAGATTATATGTCCTATTAGGAAATATGACTTCAAACTCCTTGAACATAGAAAAATTATCATATTTGAATTGTCATCTCCTACCTGGCCTAACCCCATCCTTCAAAATATATTAAGATAGAAGTATTTAAGAATTTAATTGGACCTATATATAGGTTGAATATTATCTTTCATCAGATTGTAAAATACTGTGTTTAATTCTTACTTCCAACGTGTAGTTGAGAAATCTGGTACCGACATCTTTTGATGTCTTGTAGATGGCATTTGTTCTAACTGTGGTAGTGGTGATGATCACACAGGAAGTTTTCGGGATATTCTTTATATCCCCGTTGCTTTGCATTTATTATGATATAAATTAGTGTGGCCCATTCTTCTTCCAGGCTAGGCATCTGGAGTTGATGTTCAATCTGACAACAGTTGGCTTTCAGGACAGTGAAATTTTCAAACATTATAGTTTGAACATTATTCCCCCTATTTTTTGATCTTAAACATTTTTCTGTCTTTTCAAAATTTCTATTAGTTGGGTATTGGGGGGATAGTCTTATTTTTTTCTGCTATTTTCTAACTTTTGCTTTTCAACTTTCTGTTATGTTTTGTTGAGATTATCATTCATTTTCCCACTATTATATTTTTTTCTTGAGTTATATTGCTATGGCTCTGTTTCCTTTGCATTCATTTCTGCTTGGTTGTGTGCATGTTCAATTTGAACTCTTTTTTTTGTTGTTGTTGTTGTTTCCTAAAAATCTTTCTTTACCTGCAATCTCTGACTCCTGCACATAACTAAGAATGGGGTTTAACAGTGAGAGGCCAAAAAGCTGCTGTGGAGCTCAGTATGCTTTGAACGTGGTCCATGGCAGGGTGGGTGGGTACTGAGCTCTTGTCAGCACCTCTGTGTATTTTCCCTTTCACGCTGACTTGTTTCCCCAGAGAGGAAACAGTCCTACATCTGATCTAAGATTAGGTTGTTGTTCAAAGCATCAAAACACACAGCGACAGTTTGGTGGCTGACAGAACAACAGGAACTAGGCATAAGACTGTTCATTACTTGAACTTGCAATTAATGTAGCTCTTTCCAATAATGTATTCCTTCATTTATTATTCATCTTTGTCTGGTGTTCCTAGAATCTCTTTATTAACTAGAGAACAATCACCTAGTCTTCCTTCAGGCTGAGGGAAGAACCCAGTTCTGACTTTAATAGGAAAAAAAAAAAAATGGGCACCTAACCATTCATTTAACTTAATTCATTTTTTTTTTTTATTTTTTGGACTCAATTCTCATTTCAACTTTAGCACTTTATAATATCTCTAATTTTCTTTAGGTGTTTCATGCTTCGGTACTATTTGTTCCCTTGTTTCTTTGTGAATTTTCATAGATGACCTATAGGCATTTATTTGATCTTCAGTCTTTCCTACTTTATTTCTTTTCCCCATCTTTTTTCCATTGTACAGAATGTTTGGGGGTGTATTTCATCTACTAAATACTTTCTTGTCTGATCATACATGTTTATTTTCTTTGGGGTTTCAGAATGGAACAGAGAAGTGATGTATGTGTAATCTACTATATATATGGCTAGAATCCAGGACTACTCTGTCTTCTCTTGGTCTCTACGGTTATCATATAAATCAATGGTTCTTAAAAGATGACTCTCGGGGCTGGGTTTGTAGCTCAGTGGTAGAGTGCTTGCTTAGCACATGTGAGGCACTGGATTCGATCCTCAGCACCACACAAAAATAAATGAGTAAGTAAATAAATAGAGTTCATCAACAACTAAAAATTTTAAAAATAAATATTTTTTTTAAAATGACGATTCAATAAATCATATGGAGAGGTTGTTCATATTGTGTAAGATCTGGATTTTGTTATTTGCATACTCATGCCTGGTAAACACTGCTGACTCTGTGTATGTGTTAGTTGGTTCAAGTCATTGATAATATGACCATGAATCTGTAAGTGGATTTACATCTTAACATGCATCTCCACACCTATTATCACAATACACCATACACCTACTTAGCTTGCCCAATTGCTCTTATTATCCCATCCTTTCTTTCTTCATAATAGCACTCTCCAATTTACTGACATATGATTCAGGAAGGTGGTCCCTCAACAGTCCTGGCAAGTAAGTCAAGATGGCCCTTCTCCCTCTCTCCACTGAATGTGTGACCCATGAGTACAAGTGGCCAATCTAGTAAATGAAAGGAAAGAGAACATCATGGAGACTTCCATAAAATAGCATTTTATTTTAATCCCTGGTAAATAGAACAAGTTAAGATGACATGACTGTTCGTGCCTTTGGCTCTTGTCATACAGAGCCAGTAGTGGTTGGTGCTGTGACCAGCCTTTTGAGACCAAGATGCAAAATCGGACAGATCTCCTGAAGAACCTGACTTTCGAGCCTTGACCTCACTGCACTCCTAAGTCTGGGAACATTTACCATGAAGTCTATTGTTACACGAGATAGTAAAAGTCTACAATTTTAAAGACAAAGCTGGTTTGGTACTTTATCTCTAGAAATACAAAATCCTCTACTTCTGTGCTGAGTACCCTCATAATACTTGTGAAAATTCAATGTTAAAAAAAATTCTGGACTGGGGAAAAACAAAAGAACATGAAAGTTTCTGTTATGTTTCATAGATATGGTTATTGATGATCTCACAAAAGAGTAATACTGGGTTCATTTAATGTTAACATAAATGGGAGAGAAAATGAGGTAGGTTTATTAAAAGTGCTCTTTTTTTTCTGAACTAGTAAGAGGTACCTCAGCTATTGCTATTTTTAAAACTGGAATATAAAACTCCCTTGCCTTAGCTGACACCTGACAACTATTAAAATGCCAGCTGCCAATTGTGGAGTAGGGATTTTCGTCACAGCTTTACTTAATTAGCTGTGTTTATTTTATTAAACTTCATGTCGTCATTCCTGCATCCTGAGAAGTTCTGCGGCTCTGAAGGGGTGTTGAATTGTTCCACTCTCTGTGAATCAATGAGTGCAGAGTGCTGTGGGTGGAGAGAGGAGGAGAACGGAACAAGTGAAGGACACCGGGCTCTGAGCTTCTTGAGTCAAGGCCGAACTCCATGTGCCAGGTGCACAGAAGAAATGTCTGAAGAAGTGCTTGAAAGCCCCACAGATTCAGGGGAACGCTGGAAAATCAGCCTTTGCCAATGACAGTGAATCATTTCTCTATGCAGCCTTTCCACAACAGCACCCAGCTGCGAACATTCTATAGGACAGATAAATAAGGACTTCTTGTGGTTCAGGGCCTGAAATTTTAGATGACTTTGGCCTTCACTAATGGTAATGTCCTCGCATGAGCTTATCCCCAAGAAAAGACAAAATAAGGATGTGAACATCTCATTTCTGATTGGTGTTTGGCTTCCCAGAGGAGTTCACAGAATGATCCCAACACAGATAGCCTAATCTATGTTACCTCTCACCAGATGCAGTTTTCATGAAGAACTAAGTTCTTCCAAAGGTAAAGATGGATTAATTACATACACTATCAAAATAGCTATACTGCTCTCTCGTCATAAAAACAAATCCATTCAGGAGCATAACTTAATAGGACTTGTCTGTATTTATAGATTACCTACCAATAGTTTGATAAGGGGACAAAAGGCTCCTTTCCTTGGTGAACTCAGAACCCAATGGGAAGGGTGTAGTTGCTTCCTCTGTAGAACCCTCAACCAGTGAGGACCAGAGTGAACACACCAGGAGCACACATCTGGAAAAGTGGTAAGCTTGGATTAAAGATACCCTTAATAGTCTTAGCTGAAAGACAATCATATTCTTAAATTTTTCCTCTCTGCTTTTTCTCACATTTAATCTTCCTTGACTCCCTTGTTAATCTGTTTATTAAAGGAGCATTTATGGCTCTGTTACCAGGTGCCAGGCACTCTGCCAGATACTAGAGATACAACAGTGTATGGGATCTTTCCAGGTTCACACTTCTGAGCTGACAACCTAACAAGATGATGGTCATTAAGCAACTAATTGTGGATGTGATAAGGACTTTGAAAGCAGTGAGATGAGTATTAAGCATGTTACATTGTGAGTCCGGGAAGGCCTCAAAGAGGAAGTGAAATGAGCAAGACTTGAAAAGGAAGAGACTTCTAGAGCTGATACTTACATCCAAGGCCCTTCACGCTAGCATAGGTGATAGCAAGCAAGGCCTTCTCCATGTTCCCCCAAGCTCAACTAACCTTTAGGAAGGGTTCTCTCTGACTGGAGGCTCCTGGCCTCCTTTATCTTAGAAACTTTCGGACCCTTTGAGAGTAGTTTTTCTCCCACTTTCCAGTTTTACAACCCAAGAAAGCCTTTCTCAAGGACCTTGGATCCATCTCTTTGAAATGTAATCAGCAAGAATATAAAAAAAAAAGTTGACCTTATAGAAGTTGGGAGAACGGCAATAACCCCCAGAGGCTGAAGAGAGTGGAAGGGAAAGAGGGGAGGGAAAATTTTGTTTAAGGGTTGCTGAGCTACAGTTAAATTGAAGTCAGAAGTTCTATATGCTACTGAACAGTAGGGTAACTATAGATATGGATAGTGTACTGTATAGTTAAAAAAAATAAAGTAACAATTTTGAGTTTTTTCAACATAAAGACACAATAAATTTTAAGAACTGGGTAAGGTTTGCTTGATTTAAACATTACATTGTGTATGCTTGTAACACACGAAACATCACGTGATACCCCATCAATATGTAGTTTTTATGCTTTTATGTATCAGTTAAAAAGGTAAGTTTAAAAACAAGAAAGAAAATACCCCTGTGTTTTAGACAGATTTTGTTGGTATAACCAAACAAGAACAACTTAGAGGAGGAAAAATTTAATTTGACTCATGGCTTCAGAGACTTAGTCCATGATCAGTCAACTCCTTTATCCTAGGCCCAAGGACAGGCAGAAAATTATGATGGAAAAGCATTGCAGAGGGAAGGTGCTCAGGAAATGACAGCCAGGAAGCAGAAAGGAGCAGAAAGGAGCCAGGAATAATGTAATCCAAGGGAATGTGCCGCGTCCGGCTAACAGAGCAGAGTCCGGCGAGGGACAGCGGGGTTAAAAATACACAGGACACCAAGGTTCTTCATCCAGGAGGGAGCGTGTGCGCGCTTTATTGCCAAATTTGTTCCCCTTATATATCTTTTTAACAGCTGCGGGAAATTACTCAAAAGTGAGGAGGGGAGAGTAATAACTTCGTCCTTGGGTTACCATCACGTCACCGTCCCCTATCAGGAGGCTCGAACAGGTCAAGATGTTCCCGAGAGACACATATGTGCGAGGCAGATAAACAGGGAACCGCAAGCCTGCGTCATGGCCTTGTGAGCTGGCCACATTGACATGCATAACAAAGAACTGGCGGTTGAGTCCCCAGGGGCCAGGGCGGGCCTGCTATCAGCAGGAATGCTCCCGTGACCTGCTTCCTCCAACATGCCCTACCCACCTAGAGTTGCCACCCATTGATCCATTCAAATGGATTAATCCACTGATCATTTTATCACTGGACATTCCAGCATTGTCTCACACATATGCTTTCAGGGATGCCTTATATCCAAACTATAATATCCTACTTCCCAGATTACGTAGGAGGATAGGAGTCAATCAGCAAACCCAGATGGCCTAACCACATTAACCACCCTTGACCTAATGCCCTCAATTACTCTTCCACAAACTTACCCCATGCTTAAAGCCTTTTGTTTCAAAGCAGGTGAGTCTGTACTCTTTCTATTACAGTAGCCTTGAGCTCTATTTCAATAGTCTTGAATAAACTTCTCATTTCCTATTTAATGCCATCTAGTACTATTTATTTATTTATCAACATTAGCAGGCATGAGTTATAAAGAGAATACTGAGCTCCAAGTCATAAGATCAAAGTTCAATCCATTTGAATTCCAGCAAAACAGCTAATTCTGTCTGAACCTCAATTTGTTCAACTATAAAAGTATAATAAAATTCTTACCTGATTAAGTCACCAGTAATATTAAATGAGATCATGTCATAAAAGTGTCATGTAAATTGTGTATACTTTTATCCTCCTTTCAGCCACATTGTGATTGAGACCATGGGCATGGTGGCTGAGTCTGTGGGTTCTAGAGTCAGAGTGAACCTTAGTAGTCTTAAAAATACCTCTTTGCCCAAATTTCTCCAATTATGCAATGGTAATACTAGAACTACCTAGGACTGTAGGTAATGAAAAGAATTAATTGAGTGTTTAGGGAAGTTTTTTGGTAATTGACATCAGTGAAAAGAGAGCTATCACTCTGCATATGCACTATAGTGATAGCTCTCTTTAAACTGATCCTTAAAAGCCTCTTTGATGGCTTCCTAGGACTCTTGGTTCCAAATCCAAATCTTTAACATTATCTAAAAGATTATCCAAACACCTCTACTTCATCTTAAAGCATTCTCCTTGATACCCCAAGGTTCATCCTAATAAATATTTTTTCACAATTTCATTAAGGAATAATTGACCTATGAAAAACTACACATACTTAATATGATTTGATGATTCTGAAATATTTATACAAAGATCACCAAGTGATATTCTTTTATATATTTTACTACTAACAGAATAGGACTCCTCAGATCTCAGTAATATTTCACTATCAACTTCAAAGTCTTTCCTCCTCACTTCCCCAATGCACTCAAGAGACCTTCACCAGAGTACGTCTGTACAGTTCATGTATCATCTCCTCAGGGAAGCTCAGCCTAATGCCCAGACTTTACCATCTAATCACAGAGCCCTCCCAGTGTTTCATTCATACAGGTTTTCAGATTAGTTAGCTCCTAATGTTACATGACTAATGTTACATGACAGTTAGTTAGTCCTTAATGTTACATGACTGCTTTATTTTCCCCGACTGCCTGAAAACCACAGGCTGAAAAGTATATATTTCCAGTGCCAAACATTTGACCCTTTGGAAGTCAGCAGAACATACGATTTTCTTAAGTTTAATATTGCCTACTGACTTTCTGTGTATGATTATCTTCATCATGCAAAAGTTTTTAATTGGCATAAAATCAAATGTGCCAGACTTACCCTTGAAGATACATCCATCTCCCGAGGACAGGCTGTTGTTCCCAGCGTATCACCTCAGAGCCTCATCCAGAAATCTCCTCCATCTTGCCTTCCAAGTTCCAACCTGACTCACCATAGAGAACACTACCCACCAACCCCTGCTGCTATTACCAACTGTCCTTTTTTACCTCAGGCTGAGAAATATCCCAAGACAGGGGGCTTACTATGTTGAACTCAGGATTGTCCCAAGGAAACAAGGATGAGTTGACCATCCTAATCCCCATGCAGCTCTGGGGAGGCTGAAGCTCCCTCTCAGCCATCTGCCTGCTGATCTCAGCAGCTTCACTTCTAGGAGAAGGTTGATTGGAATTGGGAGCAGAGTTAATCCAAGATTCAATCATATGAGGTCAATTATCTTCCTCCACATACCTGCATCTACCCTTCAGCCTAGCAAACAGCATACACTCAAAAAATATTTGCTGAATGCACAGATGCCTTTTTATTTTTACTTTGGTTAAAAAAAAAAAAAAAAAAAAAAAAAAAAACTCTGCCTGAAGATCTCAATATCTCTTTGAGAAATTTACCTGTATCCCCAGCATTGATGCCACCCACAGCACGTGGTATTCATAGAGTGTTGGGCTGTGGATGTAATTTTCCATGCAAGAAACAACAAATAAGAGTTTTAAAGAAGAGATCCAATGAACAGTAAATGATCTATCAAACAACTCTTTTGAAGTGACATATAGCAACCTGATTCCACACTTTGACATCTGTTGTCTCCTCTGCCCCTAAGCAGGTGGGCATTTTATTATCTGGGCCCCAAAACTCACCTCACCAAGAGCAAACCCACCTATCATTAGAACTCCTTCATTTATCCATCTGCCATCCCTAGGACCCATGTTTGTAATTCTTTGGTGTTTTCTAGACCCAAACAGTGTACTTAGTACTCAGATATTCTCAGATCTATATTTTGCTCTCCAATCTGTACTGTATTTTTAAAATTTCTCAATTCCTTTCTCAATTATGCCAAAATAAGATTTAATATTTGTTCAGTCTACCCATGGATGTACCAGTTGTTAACTAACTTCTCTTTTGATTGATTCCTTGCTATGATGATTGTTAAATATTTTCTATAATAAAAATAATGTTGTAGTGGCTAAAACTCCACTGTTTTTTCTACATCCAACCTCTGCCATTATATTATAAAATTCAGATCCTTTTGGGACAGGTAAATCACTAAAGTAATGTTCACTAAGTTATGAACATTCTATTAAATCTTGTCTTCCTTTTGACCAAGCATATGTACCAATAGTAAGTTATTGGGATAGGAATAGGCAGAAGGGAAAATAATTAGAGGAGTAAGAAAGGTCAAAAAAAAAAAACCAATCATTAAATTTGTATTCCTCGGGTCTTGTGATGTGACTGATGAATCACAAGCACTCAAATATTTGTACAAATATATGAGTGATTAAATGAAATCATGAAAAAATAATTGAGACTTGCTCAATATAAACCCTACTTCATTCACACTGGTATCTAGAGCTCTCCTAGGAATAATATCTAATTGTTCTATTGCTTTAAAGAATGTCTCCCTATAGAAACATTTTAGTTCTAATTTTCATTTATATATTAACTGAGGTCACCTCTACTTTAATGTTTCACTAACATTCTTGAGTTTTCTTGTATCTTAGCTCTTGTGGGAAATCTGCAAAAAATACTTTGTTTTCCTGATATTCTCTCATGATGGTTTACAGTTCCAGTTAACTTTTGACATAATAATTTTAAATTTCTCTCTTTCCCTTTCTTTCCTCTCTTCTTTCCCTTCCTGTTTTCTTTCTTAAACAATTAAGTCCAGAGCTGTTAGGTCTGGCAACAAAGAAGGAGGAGGAGGATGGAGTCATAGTGACTCAGAATAAGGTGTCAGCAAGAGTGGAGGAGGGTACAGAGTCTTGGGATCCAGAGAATAGATTGACTATATTCAGATAGATTGAGAAAATAAGTACACTAATTAGGGATAATGGGAGTTAACTCTCTCTCTCTCTGTTGAAGGAAGTTACAAATATGAACAGGGAATAAAGGTAGAATATATCACTAGAAATGTGTTATTAGATTTACCAGTATTTAATAACACTAAATCCATCTATCCATCCACCTTGTGAGTTAACACTGGTGGTAAATCTAATAACGTTACTTTTTTGTTACCTCAGGGGAGGGAAAAAGAGCAGCTATAAATGTTTCTTTCCAAACTTATTTTAAGTTTGCAAAACTTAAAATTTCTGAAATGTAAGTATAATGTACTGAACTTAATATTCTGAGAGACTTCAGAAATAAGTTGTCATGGTTTTAATGTTATTAGTTTTACCACCAGTATTAACTCACAGGGTTGATGGTTAGATGAATGTATAGAGATGGATGGATAGATAGATAATTGATAGATATGTGTGCATTTATACATAAAGACACTATTCACTCACAGTGCCTGAGTATATTGATATCCTAGTATAAATAAGCATACCTAGCACTATTGCTACCTTAGAAGGAACTCCTTACACACACATTTGGTCTCAGTCTGGGATAAAGAAAATATTAATGGTCCTGAAACATCTTATTGTAACAGAAAAATAGGTTCTCAAATATTGTTTTTGGCATATTTAAAGACAAAAGAGCTAGAATAAAGACATTCAAATTGCACAAATAGGATACCATTTTGACATCAAAACAAATAATTATTGTAAATCAATGAAATCCATGACTGCATGTTGATATAAATGTTAATGTACTACAATTTTGCTATAAAGCAGGATTTTTGTATAGCCTCAAAATGCTTCCCACAAAATACTTATTAATGGAAAAGATGAGTATTTTTACAGTGGAGATTTTTCAGGCTTCACTTTAATCAAAGAATCACAGTTAATGTTACCAGTAATGGAACAAATTTAAAATTGTGTGACATCTGACAGAGCCTTTAAACAAAGAGAGAGAGAAAGCAGTATCACATTCATGATATTCCTGCCAAAGGTGTATATATAATATGAATATAATTGTGAAGAAAATACCAGAAGAGCCAAACTGATGGATAATCCACAAAATGACAACCTCTATTCTTCAAAAGCTTCAGTGGAAGTCAAGAAAAGACTGAAAATCTGTCCCAGATTGAATATTAGAGCAATGTGGTAATTGAACAAAAAAATTTAAAAATGTGATACAAAAATGGGTTTTTTGCTCTAAAAGACACATGTTTTTTATCAATATGAATGGCTTATAGTATAATAATGTTAATCTCCTTATTTTGACTGTCTATCAAAAAGAGAATACCTGTATTACCCAATAGAAACTTCACCCAATAGAAATATTTATAGAAAATATGCAAAAAATAATGCAAAAAAATGAGGCAACATGACAACTTACTTCCAAAGTCTCCCAGAATGTTAAGTTTAGTACATTATACTTACATTTCAGAAATTTTAAGGTTTGCAAACTTAAAATAAGTTTGGAAAGAAACATTTACAGCTGCTCTTTTTCTCTCCCCTGAGTTAACAAAACAAGTAATCTCAAGACAGTCTTCCTTTATCTTTGTCTTTTCCCCTCACAATTAAATTCATAAGCCATTGAAGTGTACATACCCATTAAATAAAATTTGAGGTCAACAGCACTGGAGAGCAGAAGAAAAGATTTTATTACAGCACAATTCAAGAGGTAACTAAAGATTGCATCAAAGAGGCATTCTGTGCTTGGAAAGGTTGGGCTCAAACACCCACCACTGGTGGATTTTCTTCTAAATTCTGCTGGCCTTCTCCTGATCCTCTGTACCACCAGGTTCACCTCCTGCCATCTTTTTCTCTGGCTGCTCTCATCCTCCCAGTGCATGTTTTTTATGTCACCACACCCGTATGTCAAATGTCAAATCCATTTTGGATATCTCAGAGTATTCTGTCCTTACAACCCAATGATCCCACCAAGGTTCTGAAGGAATTCTATTCCATAAAAGAATTCTGCAGTTGGCTTTCAAAATAACAGCACTTCCTACCCAGCTCTCTGCTTAACATTCACTGTAAAATGTGGTGCCATCTGATAACACAGAAAGAACTTGATAAAATGCTGTCAGATTAAATTACTGAGATTTAGATACTAAAATTGGAATCTTTACCAATGCCACTTTTAGAAATATTTTCAATTCAGACATTACACAGACTGGTTGAAATGGATGCTCTTTTGTCTCAGCACATGATAGAAGACCTAGCCATCTGAATCAATCCGTCTATTCCGTGGATTCATGATTTTGCTTATGTATTGAGGAGGCAAGGTGAGATAATTAAAAATAGTCAATCAGATTTTTCCAAGATTCAGCCATAGATCATTTGGATTGTGAATTAATTCATCTCTGGGTATGCTGGTGGCTTAACTCTGACCCTTTCAGTTAATGAAATGTAAACATTTATGTGGACTAATTAATGAGGCCATTTCCTTTCTGAATGCAGATATTTTTCAAAGCATTAGATCAATGTTTTTGTAGGCAAGCATTCAGAAAATTTTAATATTTTAGGCAGTACATTTTATTCCTAGTGTTCATACATGAAATATTTTAGACAATGTACATTTGCCATTAAATTTGTTGGAGAAACAGTTGCCTAACTTTTCTTTAGATTAATTCATAAGATTTTATCAGGGCAGTCTGAGTACCTTGGCAGCTTGGAGACATAAAATCTTCTATATCCAGTTTGGAATAATTATGAAATGAAAAATTTAATGCTGTTCTGATTTTGTCAATGATATATCACTGGAGTCTCTTAAAAGTCACAATAATACAGGGCATGTGAAAGCAAAAGGATCTAAATGACTTAGCTTACAACAGTAATGAGTACAGCAGTTTGTTGGAATAGCTGTAAATCAAATGTTCTGTCACCATTAAAGAAAATCCATAAGGCATCTGGATAGAAACCTGCTCTGCTGCCGTCCTTCAAAAGGAACCAGGGACACAAGGAAAAAGAGGCATCCATGCTGTCTTCAGGGGAAGGTCTGCCCCTGAGCAAAAAAAGATGACAACATAGCCTTTTTTTTTTTTTTGAAAACTGATGAAGTTCAACTTCATCTGGTAGGAGAGAAAGCTGGGTAAATTATAACTGGGACACAAAGTCAGTTCAATATAATAAGCCTAAGATCACAGAGTACAAATCATATTCCACACTACCAAATTGAGAAAATGTGTTCTCCAACTTCACATTAATTTTCTTTGAGTAACTAAAGATTTTTCTTAAACCTTAAAAAAAAAAGTGTGTGTAACCCTAAGTGCCAATCATATAATATGAAGTCTTTCTTTAGGAACGGGTTGGGGAGTATGGTGATGTTCACTGAAGAAGCTATTCTATGTTCAGCACTTGTCCACAGTTTTAACAATCATTTTTTGCATGTTCCTCCAGTGAAACATAGAGTTAAAGTATACTTAGAAATTTTTCTTTAGGAAAGATTTGTAATTAAGAGCCAAAGAAGAATCCATTATGAAAAAAAAAATAGTAAAACTTAGATTTCAGTAAAATTGAATCAGATAGATTTCTTTTTTCGCCTTATGTTGCTATTGAGTGGAATGAGACATTTTTTCTGTTTGTTTTGAAGAGATGTTAATTATAATTGACAAGAAAATTAAACTCAACATGTTGCCATTCACATGGTATTTTGAAAATAATAGAAACCCTGCAGTTATGGAGAAAAGGCATACACTAAAGAAATAGTTAAATAAGAACACCAATTTTCATTTCCATGTTACTACATTGCACCAAAATTAATGTTCGGTTTCTATCCATAAGGTCATGACAAACTAGTAGTGGCCAGGAGGTCAAACCTGAAAAAGAATTTCTCTAGAAAGGCCAAGATAGCTTAATAAAGATGGACAATTGGATGCATCATGATTGAAGAGTCAAAATCTTAGCTGGAAAGAAAAGAGATGCCAAATAGATTATTATATGATATAGGATGCATGTTCCATTCAGTGGCCCCAAAGAAGTCATCTATCTAGAAGAGAAGCTTAGTTGATTTTAAGGAATTCATGAGTGTCTCCATACACATACATGCTTGTCTTTTGCTATCCTTACCTGATGGAAGTCATTTTCCTCATTTCACCCAACAGGTATTTATTGAATATCTACTATTTGTCAGGCACTGTGAAAAATAATGATACAATAAAAATCAAAGCATACATGTTCCCTGCCCCTCAGAAGTTATGGTTTAGTGGAGGACATTCCCAAAGGAAATAACATTATATTATGGTATGTGCAATAAGAATATAGTATGATATTGCCTAGTCTTAGGAACAGAGGAGGTCTGGTCAATAATTCTGTTTAAATAAAATGAAGTATAACAAAAATACAATTGTTTCTACTATGCACTTCACTGGTATAAAAGTGATTTTCTAAAATATTTACCATACCTACAGTATTTTGTCAGTTAACTTTCTCATGCCACACCATGATTTACAACTTAAAACAACCATTTATTTACTCACAATTTTGTGGGTGAATTGGGGAGTACTTCTGGCCTTGAGTATCTTGGTTCATTTCTGCTGTCATCTTGACTGGAGCTAAAAATTCTGGGATGACTTTATTCACATGGTTGAAAAATTAGCTGAGATTGCTTAAGTGTCAACAATGACTAGATGCTCACCTTCTAATATTTACCTCAGGTTGTTCATTTGGTCCCCTAAGGATCCAAGAGATGACAAGATCGAATTTGGATGAACTATTTAGACTCTTGCTTGTATCGAATTTGCTAGTGCCCCTTTAACCAAAGGAAGCCATATGTATCCAAGTCCAGATCAAAGCATGGAGAAACAGACTTCTTTATTCAAAGAGTGACACTATAAAAATGTTCTTTACTATGTTTTGTTGAAAGTAGAGGACAATTTTGCTGACTGGATCCTGTTTTTTGATAAAAGTTTTCAAACTCCATATTGATTTAGAACTAATCTTAAAGTATTAATATTGACTTAAAATATTTTCCCCAGTTCTTTCCCATTTGATCTCATTCTCTACCACTGGCTAGTATTAAAACATTAGCTAAAGAGTTCTACCAACTGCCCTTCAAATGCTTTTCTGCTAATGAGATTTGCCCACCCCTTGAGGCTTCGCATAAGTTCTACTTTATGTTCATATTTTCTTCTCACTATGAATAAAAATGACTTTGTGGCTACCATTCAGATTGTTTGTACCTAAATTGCTTTCAAACCAGTTGTCTTGCTATTGATTTTCCTAAATTCAGAACAGTACCCATACCCTATAGCACACATTTTGTTCTTAGCTCAAACTCATTAAGATTCTGTTCAACCATTTCTTGACTGTTTATCTTGAAGTTCTACATAGAAAGCAAGCTCCCTGAGAATCACAACTAATTCTTACCTGCTTTCCTTAGCAGATTGTCCTTAATCTCTTATGCATATATCAAATTAAAGCATTCTTCTATGAAAAAAATTATATATGATTTTTCAAACTTTATCTTATGACAAATATGCAAATGAAATACTCATTAACATTTTTACCTCAAAATAATTACCCATTTCCCTTATTTTGATTTTTCAACTAAGAAGCCCAAGATAACAGATTAGGTAATTTAAGAGACTAGAGGATGAAAATTCCCAAAATGTGGAAGTTGGCCAGATAAGTAGATAACAGATATAGAATCAGTAACAATTGCATACTGTCAATAAACATTCTTTGTGGATGTGCCATTTCTTTTCTCTACAAAGTCTTTGCTTTGCTTACTTCTGATGTCTGCTAAGAACCTGGGACAGAGCAGATGCTCTATATCTACCAAAGCAGATGCAGAGCCTCTGAAGCAAGTGAAAGTTCAAGCAGTAACCCCACTCAAAGAAGTATGGGATTTCACATGTGCATTTTTTTCCCTAGCTTTTTATTGCATCCCAGAATAATGTATTGAAATATGGGAGAAAGCCTCTTTAAAAGCAACAATTAGCCAAGTTTGGTGTTGCAGTGGAGGCAAGATGATTGGGAGTTCAAAGCCAGCCTCAGCAATTCAGGAAGGCACTCTGCAACTAAGCAATATCCAGTCTCTAAATAAAATATAAAAAAAGGGTTGGAGATGTGACTCAGTGCTTAAGAGACCCTGGGTTCAATCCCTGATACCAAGAGAAAAAAAAAGAAAGAAAAGAAAAGAATCATCAGGCAATTTTGTGCATACATTACATATAAAATACCCATATATGCATGTTGGGGAGCATTTGAATCCTTGAAGTATTACATCACTATGTCTGGTATGAATAAATACAACCATTATATTTTGATAAAACTATCTTCTTCCTCTCCATTTAAGCAAAGAATCTTAAAATGGGAAGCAGATTATCCACATTTCTAACTTAGGTACTAAGGTTTATTGACTAATCTATAAAATAGGAACATTAATACTAGCACTTGCTAATCTATTGCATGATTGGGAAAAATCAACTAATATGCATAAAAATATTTTGTTACTGGGAAAATAGTAAGAATAATCATTTACTATATCAAGACAGTATAATATCTAATTACTTTTTTCCCTAATCCAATTTCTCATTACCTAGACTAGAATCTTCCAATGATTTTCTGTATAACATTTAGCAAATCATTCACCTCTCTACATTAAGTGGCTTCTTATTGCAACTAGGTAAAAGTCAAACTTCTCAAGGTGGCTTAAGACTCCATTCCTTATCTGGCTCCTGGCTATGTATAGGTCTTAACCCTAAATTCTGTGATACTTTATATATATTATTCATATATATATATATATATATATATATATATATATATATATATATATATCTTCTCATATATATGTATATACAGATATGAACATATTTATCTGTAGGACATATACATATCTGTATATACATATATATACACACATATATATATATACATGTGTTATTTCTCATATATATATCTGTATATATCTGTATATATATATATATATATATATATATATACACATACATATACAGTGTATATTTGTGTGTGTGTGTGTGTATATATATATATATATATATATATGTGTGTGTGTGTGTGTGTGTGTATCCATCCCATCCCCTTGGATCTGGATGACTTCCCCAATCAATAGAATATGGATAAAGTGATGCTGTGCTACCTCAGAGGCTGCGGCATCACAGTCAGGGCTGCTTCTGCTTAGATCTTTTCAAACATTCACCCTCTATTTGTTCACTCTGAGGTCCTGCCTCAGAAGTCAGCCTCCATGTTGTGGGAAGCTGGAGCCATACAGAGAATCCATACATAGGTGCTTTGGTCAAAAGTCTAAGTTGTGGGTAAGTCTTCCCAGTTCAGGTGTAAGGCAAGAATGTGAGATGCCTCCAGATGATTCAAGATGAGACCAGATGTGGTACAAATGGACAAGTCGTCCTCTCTATGGGCTGACCAAGACTTTGACCCAGCAAATCTGTGTGAGCATAACAAAGTACTTGTGGTTTTATTCCACTACAATTGGAGTATTTTTACTACAGCCACAAGTAACCAAGATGAGTTTCCTTTCCAACCCTGTCCCTTATTTGTCATGCTATAGATATTGTGATTTCATTTGGCATCTTGACTATGAAAGGATTTCTTGATCCCAGGACCTTTGTACTTGCTGTGACCTCTGCTCAGCATTTACACACACACACACACACACACACACACACACACACACACACAAACACACTCTACTTCCATTTGTATGTGGCTGTCTACTTATAATCTTTGCTAGTTTAGCTAAATGACTCCTCTTAGAGAACTTTTTCTCTAACCACCCTCTCCAAAGAACCCAACCCACACACCTTCACAAATGCTTGTCAGATCTGGTCTGAAATTATCTTTTGTATCTGCCTATGCATTTATTGTTTGTTTTGCTCCTATCGTATTTGCCACATGATACAGCATTTTCTTTCATCTTGTTCAGTTTTGTAAACAGCACCTAAAACACACTTTGGGAATAGTATAATATATTCATTTAGGCTTAAATTTGTATTCCTGGTCCAACTTTGAAATTCAAGTTCAAAAGTCTATACTAGAAAGAGGCTGCCATCAGAACAAATGCAAAGCCGGGTGAGGTGGCACACAGCTATAAATGCATTCTGCTGTCATATATAACTAATTAGAACAAATTTTTTAAAAAATTTAAAAATCTGTAATAGGCCTATATCTAACATATATCCCAATCTTTTCCAAATCTGGTGCATAGTGGACATTTTCTTAAAGATAGTAATTTCTTAATACCCATGACTATTTGATCAAAGAACTATGGTATGAGGCAAAATATTATAATCTACAAAAATGCTATATAATGGGCTATTATAGAAAAAGAAAAAGATTTTACATGAGATGTAGCATGAATTATCACAGGAAAATATAACTAACAAAGAAATTTCCACACTAATTCTCTGAGTCAGTCACTATTGACTCATTCATACTCTTACATTTACTTTTATGCATAGTTAAAATTGGTGGTAGGAACAAAAGCCACAATTTCTGTATTAACTTTTATAATCCTCTTGCTCTCTCTACATGAATCTAATTTTTCCTTAAAAATTCCTTTCAAATTGATTATAGCCCCCCAGCCCTCTTGCTGCTTCCCTATATTTGGCATATTGTATAAAGAATTCTCATATAATTCCTTTCCCCATATGCCCATAGTTTCCTCTATTATTAATGCCTTTGATTAGTATGGCACATGTTTACACTTACTGAACCAGTTCTGATTTATTAACTAAGCTTCATAGTTTGCATGAAATTTCACTCTTTGTGTGTTATAAATTCTATGGATTTCGTAAAATACATAATGCTGTGCATCCACCATTATAGTATCATACAGAATAGTTCTGCAAAAATCCCCTGTGCTTCCCCTATTCACTCCTCTCCAGATCCCTCTTAAGCCTCTAGAAACCACTGATCTTTTTATTGCCTGTATGTTTTGGGATCTTTGTTTGTTTTATCATTTTCCCCCAGAATTTCATTTAATTGGAATCACACAGTATGATACAGTATGCAGCCTTTTCAGACTGGCTTTATTCACTCAACAATACATGTTTAAGTTTCCTCTGTGCCTTTTTACAGATTGATAGCTCATTTCTTCTTATTTCTGAGTAAGTTTCCATTACGTGGATGCATCAACAGTTTGTTTATTCACGTACCTCTTGAAGGACATCTTGGCTGATTTAGATTTTGGAAATCGCAAATAAAGCTGCATAAACATTTGTGTGCAGATTTTTTGAGTGGTATATGTTTCTCATACAGGATCATGATATCTTTCCTAACTTGTCTCCCTGTGTCCAGTGTTTGTCCATCACACTCATCCATTCATTCCACCATCCAGGTTACATTTTCTGAAATGTAAACCTGTCACTGTCACCATTCAGCTGAAAGCCTAAGGTTGGACTCAATTAAGTTCAAATACACAATAGGATATAAATAACTTTTCAATCGTCAGATCCAAGAAGATCCTTCCTAATTTATTCCATGCCACTGCACCACGTGTACACTGATCCCACCAGTCATTCTAATACAGCTGCCTTGCGAGGATGTGGCCCTCCGCCTCCAGGATCTGCTCATCTCTGGACTTGCAATGCCCTTCTCCATCTTGTGCACCTCCTGGATTCTTATTCAGGCACATTTCTGTCTTTGCTGCCTTGGTCTTATCCACATTCCACTTGTGCCAGTTGCACACATCCACCTGAGTGCATTGAAGCATTTTGTTTCTTTGTCTCTGGGTTTGGAGCCACAATACATGGTGGACTGCTTATGTTGGAAAATAAATCATAGTTTTAGAAAACCAGGTGGATGCCCCAGCAGACTGGCTTCAAGTTCCAATTTTGCCACTCTTTGCTTATCCCATGAGCTCTTGCTAGTCACCCAATGCTTCAGAAACTCTATTTCCTATTTCAAAACTTAAAATATTATGCTCTGCTTCAGATTGTTACTGCAAATATTAAATAGCATCTGGAGATTTTTGTGAATATTGAAGTGTTTAAATTTGTGGAATAGATTTGCAAGTACAAACCCTTATAATTATTAGCACTCTAACCCCTCTCAAAAATTATAAATCAATTATAATCATGAATTCCAAATAGCTAGAGTAGATCTAAGAGTTAATTTTGCTCAATTCTTTAATTTTACAGATGAGGAAACCTTGATTATGAATAGGTTAAATGGATTGTTTAAGGGTCACAGGGCAATGACATATTTGAATTGGATGAAGAATTCCACAAAACCACAGGGCTACAGTTAAGAAAGGTTTGTTATAACATAATGGGATATATCTTGAAAATCATTAGACCTTAATAAAATTTTTAAATTCTCTAACATACTTGACAACTTTTGAAGTAAATTCACTTTTAAGAGGGGATTCAGTCCCAACAAGAAATTCAATTTCATGTTTTTATTGAGCTGACCATGGACACGCTTGAACTTCTATTGGAATCCTTCCTGATGAAGTGGGTAGATATCTGTGGTTGAGAAATTACCATTTAGGAACAATACATTGTAACAAATAAACATATCATCAATGTATCTATCTGTTATGAACTCAGGGTCATAGAAGAATCCAAGACCATAAGTTAAAAGGTGTCACCATCATCCCCACCTCCTCCCATCTGGTTTAATCATTTAAAATTAAGACCCTGATCCATACTGCAAAGCAAATATCTCCTGGGAGGAAAGAACCAATGAAGTCTTGAAGAATTACTTTGTTAATGTAGGTGAAAGGAAAAGCAGTTGTTATTTATAACTATCCTCAGCCGCTTTGGTCAGCAAAGAAAATATTTTCTCCTGAGCAGACAGCGCAATGTTCAGGAATGTAGACTGGTAACTTACGTGGGTGAGCTTTCCTAACAATTTGAGGGGGCTGAGAATAACTGCTAGCAGGAGGCAGAGAGGAGCACAGATGGAGCAACATGCAGAAGGTTGTGATATGCTGTTGCTGGCATGAGATGGGGTGAGGTTAATGCTGGGACAGAGGCAGATTCATGAGAGGAAAGGCTTGAGGCAGAACAAGAAATTAGCAAGACAAAAATAAGCAGATGAAATCAGAATGGGATTCAATGAGAGGAAAAGGCTTTAGTTTGTCTCTGATGTTACATGGAAGGATGCTAAGGTTTGAAAACACTCCTCCTTAGATCTTAGAAAACAAAATGAATTGTGCCATCAAGGCACTTGCCTTAAAGGTGGACTGCCTGATTCTTTTTATTAGGTCCAGTGTAAGAGATTATCTCACTACTCCTCAGTAAGAGACTGTGGCTAAGACCATGAATGGGCTTTCGTTTTTCCAAATCCAGCCAAGCATGGGTGCCTCAAGTTTTTCTTTTCAGTTTCAGAAAGCAAAAGATCTGTAGTGCAGCATGATTTAGTAAGAGGACAAGTGGATGGGAGGCCAGAGAATTCTGGTCACAATCCTGCCTTTCACTACCTGAGTGAATGACCCTAAAACAAGTCACAGTCTCTCTAGCACTCATTCTCTTGATCTTTAAAGTACAGAAGTGGGACCAGATGAATGGTTTTCAAAATTTTTATTATTTTTAAAAGTATGTGTGCTGTATAATGGGCTTCATAAATGTTATATTTAATAAGGAAGCAAAAGGGAGATGGCAAAATTAAGATATTATAGGGCCTGAGACAACTGGCTCAAATATACATGAACACACAGGTGTAACTTCATAGTATTAGTTGACTTCTTATCTCCTCCTAGTTTTCATTCCATACCTTATTTGAAAGTAGTAATGATTTAAAAACCAAACTCATCTATTGGCTTAGTTTAAATTAATCTCTTTCTTTTTGATTTGGGGATGTTGGTCAAGACTACATATGTACATGACTGTAGGTTATGGCCAAACCCAGTTCTGAAAACAAATAACTCTAGAATTAATGCTGATCCCCAACTAAAATGTAATCAAACCTAAAGCAGAATCTTGTGAAGCCTATCTGAACAGAAGGAATAACTTCATTCAAGAAAAACACTCTTGATGGTTTCAATTCATAATTTTGTTCCAACTCACCAGTCTACTTTGTCGATTTCGCACAAATTAATGAGAGTAGTTTGTATTTGACATCCAAAACCCAGGTTCTAGTTCTCGATGTGCATTATACAGATGTATAACCCTGAACAAAGTAGGAAACTTCTCTAAAACTGGCTTTCTGCTTTGCAAAATTTTACTGTGATTCCTGCACAGTAAGATTCTCACATAGACCAAATAGATGGTTCATTTAAAAGATCTTCATTACCTGGCATGGATAATTCACTGATCTAAGTACTGAAATCATGGCAGGGACTAAGCAGATGTGATCCCTTCCCATGACTCCCATCCTAGTGGGTGGACTCAGCCAATACATATCACAACAGGCTGGTGGAGGCAAGTTCTACAAGGGAAATGTGATAGGCTATGGAGGACAGAGAGCCAATCAAGTAAGTGATGTCATCTATCAGTGGTGGCTAAAAACAGCTTCTTCAGTGAAGGGACACTTGAACAGGCAACTTTATTTTTATTATAAATATGTGTGTCATGGAAGAACCAAATCTTATGCAGATTCTGGATCTCATTCCCTGTGTAGTTTCCTCCTGTCTGGCAGGTCACCCTACAGATAGATATCCCCAGGCTCCTTAGTCACTCCATGTTCTGATCTCTGTTCACTCAGCTTAGCTTTATGCTCTGCCCAAAATAGACTCTGCCTGTCTACATTGAAGTCCTCAGTTCTTCCAGGCAGAAGCCAATGCAATTGTAAAGCTCTCCTCATGCAGAACTTCCTCTCATCTCTGAAATCTGAATGTTCCATACCCGAAACCAGTTGCTTCACATACTTTGCCAAGATTTTTGACTATTTGTGGCAGGAAAAGTAATATAGAGTTAGGAACTTGGTATAGATGAAGAGGAAATTCTAGTCTTCTCTTTCTTATGATCCCATTTATCCCAGGACCTTTGTATACTCAAAACTATGTTAAACCATTTTGTTTGTACATATAAAGACACAACACAAATCATTCAACAATTCTCTCATCTTTCTTTCTCATTTATTAAGAAAAAAAAATGGCCCCGCTTTGCAGGCTTCTTCTTTACCCACTTTGTTATCAATATCTTAAAAGACTTATTGTTTTATGTAATAGTTTTCCATGCTTCCTCAAATCTGTCACTAACTTCCATAACTACTTTTTTTATAACTTGGCATACTCCTCTTAAATCATAAATTTAGGTACCTACATCTTCAAACACAACTTTCTGTTCTTTTACTAAACTGCTCCTGGGTCTTTAGTCATTTGACTTCCAGTATGTTCCTACGTCAATGCTCTCTACTTTTTATTTCTGACCAAATCTCCCTTGTTGTGTAACAGAAATTCTATTTCCACAACTTTCTTGTCAATACTCTCAGAAATATCATTTATTTGAGCTGTTGTACCCTACCCTACCAAAATAAAACAAAACACAATGCTCAATTTCCCTCTGTCTGCCTTCTCTGCACCAGGATGCTAAGCATAGTATAAAAGCAGCATCCTCCCTAGATGTGTGCTGATAGCATTGTGATTCCCAACTTCCCAGGAGGTTTCAGTTTAATACATAAGTTTTTCACTCCTTCAGTTGTTCCTTTCCTGTTTGCCACAGAAACTGTATCAGATGTATCTACTGATGTCTAAGAGCTGCCACTCACTCTAAGATGTTGTCTCATTCCTCAGCTAGTTTCTTTTCTTTGAATGGAAGTCATCCACTGACAGGTCTTCCAATTCCCTTCTATCAAAATGACCAGCTTCCCACCCATCCTGTCTGTCTCTCCTGTGAAAATGGGACGTGTCCCTTCTCCTGTCCACATGCCATCCCCCCAGCCAGCATCTGGACTTCATTTGCCCCTCCAAAGAGTCCCCTGCTTCTATCTTCTTTCCTTTAGCAGGTAAATAAGAGTCATGTCTCTCTTGACCCCAGGTCCCATCTAATTCTCTCTCTCTCCCTCTCTCTCACAGATAGGGTCTAGAATCAGACAGTTGGAGTTCAGAGTCCACATCTACACTTACTAATTAATTATAATTACTGCAACCTTAACAACTCATTTAACTTCACTGTGGGTTCTTCCTGCCCCATAGATTAGACTAAGTACTAATCTATAAGAAACATTTGCAAATGCCTAGAATGTCAAGGGCTTAATAAGTCATAGGTAAAATAATAATAATGGCAATAATATTATTATTAATATTATTGTCAATGTTATTATTATTATTATTATTCAAGCCAAATATCCCCAAACAAGAATTAATCCAAGTTGTGTTCACTTCCTAATTTATACCTCTATTACTCAGCACACAGAAACATGGTAGATGTGTCCAAAGTTCTGCAGATGCTCTTGCCAAAACAATTGCTAAATTCAACAGATATTTCTCAGTCTTTCTTATCTTTTAGTAACATTTGAAATGCCTAATAATTTCCTAATTTTATGCAACATTCTATTCTTCTGGTTTCTGCAAAATTGTACTGAATATTTTTCTACCTTTTGTGCAGTTCTTCTTAATGCTTTTTGTACATTTTGCAAGTTTCTTCTGTTTTTGTTTCCTGCTTGCTTTTTTCTTTCATTTTAATATTTTTAAATGTTCTTAAATGGATGTCAGTGTTTTTCAGAGTTTTACACTACACTAAATCCTATTCTCACTCTTTATATTCTCTCTGATCTCATACACCCCTAGACCTTGCTGATTATTTAACTTTTTTTTCTGAAATCTGTCTTTACCAGATCAAATCAGTGACTATGATTTTCACAAGGATCTTAGATCCTATCTCGGTGTTAAATGGCACTGCAAATGGAACCCTGAAGCAAAGAACTCTGAGAGACACCCCATATTGTATAGTAGACAGGGGAGAGATATTTACAAAAAAATGCAATTTGGAAAGCGCCTCACCCCTGGATGATACCACAGGGCCATCAAATAAGACACTTCTCTCTATCAGGTCCTATCTCTGTCAATTCTAGTCTAAATCCCTCACAAATCCATCCTCCTCTCAATCTCTAATTCAGTTTCCCCAGTCCAGATGACATCCTCCTCCTGAATTATCTAATATGAACCCAAACTTCCTGAGACTTGTAGAATCTTCGCAATGGTCCCCACTTGGCACTTCAGCTTCTCCTCCAGCTGTGTCCCTTAGTACTTTGACATCAGTCATACTGAAAGCTTCTCAATTAGGCTTTGCATTTCCTTACCTCTGTGCTTGTTTTCATGATCTTCACTCCACTTGGGATAAGTTTTTCTTCTTGTTACCAGGGAGGCTTAGCTCAGGCTTCCTAGAGACCTTAGACAAGGATTTCAGGGCAGGAAATTTATTTAGGAGATGATCCTAGAAGAAGTGATAGGAGAATGGGTAAGACCAAAGGAATGGAAGGCAAGGGACTTGTGAATGAACTTGTTACCACTATGGGTAATGGGAACCCAATCTTGCTGGGACCCTTTAGGATACAATGTAGACTATATATCAAGGAAGCTGGAGTACCCATTGTCCAGTTCATGCTCCTCTTCAGTTGAGAGCATTCCCTGAAGGAAAGTAAGTTCTCCAGCCTGAGTGTGAACAGGCTGGGCAAGCTAGAGAAATCCCTCAATCAGAGCTTGGAAAGTACCAGAAGCAGGCTATCAGTATATACTGAGAACATAAACAGGAAACCTAACATGATTATCTGCCACTCCTTTTATATCCCTATCCTGTGTCCCTATTGAACTCCTTATTTACTTTTTCTTATCATTTATTATGATTTAACATGAAAAATAACTGTTGAACAATAAATTACAGTAAGTCAAATGTGTAGTTCAACAAGCACTAACTGGTGGGGTCCTGATTCACACCAGGTATATCTGAATCTACCATCTATTCACTTCCACTTTGCCATATATTCTTTATCTGGAAAAAAAATTCCCTAAAACTCACCTCATGGTAGGTATTCCCTGTAACTGTTGACTGAACTCTCTTTTATTGAACAGGATATATTACAGTTGGTAGCAGTAATTAATGATATCCCATTCATAGTGTTATAGAGTTTTATTCCTTGATTTATGCCTCACTCAGGTAAAAAAAATAGGTTATTTGGAAAATATTTTTTTTCAGAAACATGCAAGTCACCATTTGAGATACAAAGAAGTAATTGTTAAAATATGGTTTACTTACAGCAAGTAACCTATGACTAGTATGCTCTTGATCATTAACCCTCCATCCTGAAATGTTGTTTCAAATACTCTCTTTGAATGTGAGAAATGCCAGAAGACAAACATTTATGCTATAAAATAAGCGGAAATGTCAGTTTTAATATGTTCCAAGTGCTTGGTGCCCATACTGATTGGATCTCATCATGCTGTCTGGAGATTTCCTCTCCAGAGATAACTAATTGGAATGACACTTTGTAACAGTGAGCTCTGGTGAAGTAATAAGACATTTCCAATCTGAGTGGATGGCTTTTGTATCAGATGTTGCAGTGCTGAACCATTAAGTGTTGACTTAAGATTCACACAAATGGAGTTTAGTTTTTCTCTTTTCCTTCACAGCTTCCAATTTTGGCAGGAGAAGCTACCACTTTTCGGCTGCTGCTTTAAATATTTCATTGTTTCTCATTACCTAAGAGGCAGACAGCATTAGTGCCATATTATTCTGTTTATTGTTTTGTTTTTGTTTTTGTTCTTTTGCTGGTAACATGTAGCCAGGCTTTCTGAGGCCCCAATTATTTGGAGCATAAGTTGCTACACATGGTATTTCACACATCATATCGTAAATAAATCTTAGGGAAAATGAGATGATCATACATGTGGAAACAGATTCCATTTGAATAATGGATAGGAAACCCATAGGCATGTAACTAAGATGAGATTCCAAGTCTAACTCAAACCAAATTCCTTATCTTGCATCCCTGCTGATGCCTCCAAAATTCCTCTGTGGGTCAAACTCCATTAACACAAAACATCTTAACATAATATTGGAGAGTCCCTAATAGAACAATTTTAAGGTAAGAACATGGAGAAACTATAATATAAAGAACTTTGCAAAACCTCATAATAAGCACTAAGTGTTGGGGTCCTGATTCACAGCAGGTATATCTGAATCCACCATCTATTTACTTTCTACTTTGCCATATATTCTTTATCTGAAAAAAAAATTCCTTTTATTCTTCCCCAATCAAAACTCTACTCACCCTACCAGTCCCAGATCAACCACTATTTCCTTGGTTTCCTTTCTTTGAACTGCAATAAAACTTACCAAAAACTTATGAGTATTGCCTTAAACTGTGATAACATGAGTATTGCCTTATACTGTGATAACATGTAGTGAAAATACAAACAAGAACAATTGTATATATATATACTTCCTTATTTGACCCTTGAATTTGGCCTTATTATCCCAATTTTGCAGAACAGATTGAAGTGACTTGCTTAAAAATTACTCATTTGTTATATTGTAAATTTTGATTTGAGCATACATACCTAGGTAGATAGATAAATAAATTTGTGTTGGCCAAAAAGTCTGGATTAGATAATAAAAGGCCAAGCCTGACTTTAAATTTCCCAATGGAAAGTTTCTCCATGCTACACTTAAATTCATATTTTCTTATTTAATCTTTCATGTAACTCTAGGGGCTGGTTCATTTTCTTATAAGCTCATGGTTGTTGTTTTCTTTGGGGGGGGTATACTGTTGTTGATTTTTTAACAAAACTTTACTGAACACTCCCCATATAATCAATATGATAGTCTCAAAGTGTAAATCTACATTAAAAATTTTTAATAACTTCCCTTTGTTTCCATGATTAGGACCTGAATCCCTAACCATCATCTGGCTCATTCCTACCTCTCCTATATGAATTTAAACTACATTTGAAATGGCCAAAAACAACCCAGCTGCAATGACCTTCTTTCAATTCATAGAATTATTAAATTCTACTATTATAGCTTAAGGGAAGGAAAAATTTCCCTGTACCCACTGAGGGTTTGATAATTGAATCCATGAAATAAACTGATAGCAGGCAGATTAACGGGAGAGAAGGTATACACATTTATTATGTGCCCAGGGACATCAAGGGAGAAGGAAGTGAATTCTCAACAGCCCCCAAGAGACCTAGAAACTTGTTTTATATCCTCTTCAAAGCAGGGAGGACAGAAAAATGTGGGCAATGTAGGGGGAAAGTAAGTGATTGTTGGAAAGATAAATGGACCCTCAGAAGAACAGGTGATGGCCCATGTCAAAGTCTGTCTGGGCACTGTGTCCACTTCCAATTCACTCTCTTGCGACATGAGTTGATATTTCCTGGTTGAGGAGACTCCAGGGGAGGGGATTCACGACACTTCAGCTCCTTTTGAAGATTCTTTAAGTACGTAAGGGATGCTCAGTAAAAGCCATTCCCTGCATTTGCTGCTCCCCAAGTGCCCTCAATTTGAAGTAATCTGCACAGAAAAGCAGCACACTTTGGGGTAGCATTTCCTGAGCTCCTTCACAACATATTAAGTGCTTTTTATAGGCCAGGCACTATTCATAGTGCTTTACAAATATTATATTTTTTAGTTAACCACAATCTTTGAGGTGGGTCTTATTAAACTCTATTTACAAAGGAAGAAACTGAGGCACAGAATTAAACAGCCTACACAAGGTCACACAGATAGTGTCACTTGCCAAGGCCCCTTCTGCCATACACACCCCTCCCCCGCTCCTTTGAACCTGATCATCCTTCAGACAGTAACATGCCTTGTTGTTCACATTGGAGATGGCGAGTTCCTTCCAGTTTTGATGGTTTTATTATTTTTACACATGCTCATGAACCCATTCTTTATTTTGGCCTTTACCGGTCAACTGTACAATGACTATCATGTATGCTCACTTCCATTGCCAGCAAGGGGTTTGCCAAATAGCAGTCCCTGATTTCTTATCATCATATGATGATTTGCTTATGATGATCAGAAATCAGAGCAGAAAGATGGGGAAGGGCCATAGGGAAGATGCATGCTTCTGGGTCATGCCCCCGGCAGGCAACTCACCTCCTCCAGCCATGCCCCACATGCTAACCGGTACCACCCAGCCAGTCCATTCAAATTAGAATGGACTGTGTTATGGTTTGGGGGTGAGTTGTCTCCCAAAAGCTCGTGTGTGAGACAATGCAAGAAGGTTTGCAGGAGAAATGATTGGGTTATGAGAGTCTGAACCCAATCAGCAAATTAATCTCCTGATGGATTAACTGAGTGGTAGGTGAAGGCAGGTAGGGTGTGGCTGAAGGAGGTGGGTCATTGGGGGCATGCCTTTGGGGGTATATATTTTGTATCTGGTGAATGGATTCTCTCTCTCTGCTTCTTGATCATCATATGAGCTGCTTCCCTTCACCACACTCTCTTGCCATAATGTTCAGCTGTACCTTAAGCCCTGTGGACTGAAGCCACTGTCTATGGACCAAGACCTCTGAAACTGTGAACCCCTCCACATAAACTTTCCTTCCTCTAAGATTGTTCTTGTCAGGTTCTTTAGTCACAGCAATGAAAAAGCTGACTAAAACAGACTGATTAGGTTACAGATCACATAATCCAAGTATTTCACCCATGAATATTCATGAATGATCAAGAGCTTTTGAGAAACAACTCATATGCAAACCCTAACACTTATACCTAGGGTCCACAGCAATGAAGTTGGCTATCCATAGACCAAGACCTCTGAAACTGTGAGTTCCAAATAAATTTTTCCTTGTTGTTGTTGGGTATCTTGTTGTTCTTGTTGGGCATTTTGGTCACAGCAAGGCTAATTAAAAGAGACTAATTAAAAGAGAAATTGGAAGGCAGCAGAATAAAATAGACACTAGTTTTGCTGTATGTATATATGTGGCTGTATAACCAATGTGATTCTGCAACCTGTACACTTAGACAGATGAGAAATTATACCCCATTTGATTCAAATGTATGATATGTCAAGATCATTGTATTGTTATGAGCAATTAATAAAAAAAATAAATTTTTTTAAAAAGAGAAATTGGTATTGATAGTGGGATGGTTTCTGTAACTAACCTGACCATGTGGTTCAGAAGCATTTGGATCTAGTTTGAGGGAGGAATGTTGACACATTTGGAGATGCAACCTAGAGAAGCTTTAGAATGTGGTAAGTGGAGTTTAATGGGTGATTCTGGTGAGAGCTCAGAAAACCGAAATCCCAATAGGAATGTGGATACTGTTCATAAGGTTTCAGAGTAAAATGAAGACTCTATAAGAAATTAGATGAAAGGTCACTCATGTTACATTCTGTCAAAGAACCTGGCAATTTCAGACTTTATGTGAGGCTGAATTTAAAAGTGATAGGATAATTAATCTGGTGGAGAAACATTTAAGGTAGCACAGCATACTGTCAGTGTCATGAATTTTGCTGGCAGCTTTTATCCAGGTTTACTGTGAGAATCAGGAGCATAAAGCAGAGCTAAGGGATTTTAAAAACTTGCAGTTTAGCCAAAAAGTGCATGTAAAGATGAAGCCAAGGAAGGTGTTCTTGTTGAGGAAATTATATCCCCTAAAAAAATGCTAAATACTTTACCCAGATGCAATTAAAAAAGATGCCTTTGGAGTGTCTCAAGAATCTGTAAGAAAATACCCACTGAAGTCTCCAGCATGCAGAAGAAAAAATTCCTTTGAGAATCATGGGGCATGCTGTTCTCACAGTGGGGTCTAGAAAGTTGATTCACCATGCTGATGCAGGCAGGCACTCAGAGGTCACTTCATTTGGGATTCCAGAGGATCCAAGTATGTTGCAGAATTTGGTGTCTACCACATGGTGCTGGTTCTACAGAACTGCAGGATACTGGAGTTAGAGGATCATAGAGGCTTCCATGGAGGTTTCAAAGGAAGGCCTAGGAGGCCAGGAAAAGTGTAGCAAGGTCAGAGTTTCTGTGAGCTACCACTGAGAGAGTGATCCAAAAATCTGTAAGGTGAAGCCTGAATGAAAATCCCAGTACCATGGACTGTCTGCTGAGAAAAACTGCTAGCTGCAGAGACAGCCAGGCTAAAACAGGGCCCATGGGCACTGAAATTGATGAGGTAAGAGGGGTGGAGCTACCCAAGCCAACTGGAGAGCACATCTCACACACAGCCTTGTGTCCTTGATGCTGGCCACAGAATTATAACTGGAGTTATGGGAACTATTTGCTCAATTGGGTTTCCATCTTGCTTTGGCCCAATCTCTTCTTTCTCTGCTTCTCCTATTCCTCCCTTTTGGAATGGGAATGTTTGCTCTGTGCCACTTTATAGTGAACATTTGTAACTTGCTTTTGATTTTTGCAGGGTCTTTTAGCAAGAGATTTCCTTGAGTCTAGATGAGACTCTGGACTTGAAATTTTGGGCAATGCCCAAACTATTAAGTCTATGGGACTCTTAGAGATGAACAAAATTTATTTTGCATTGTAAGATGAACATGAGCTTTTGAGGGAGAGAGGTGACATATTATGGTTTGGACATGAGGTATCCTCCAGAAACCCTCATTAATGAAGAAAGACTCAGAGGTAAAATGTTTAGCTTGTGAGAGCTATAATTTACTCAGTTCATCCTAGTTTAAATGGACTGGTTGGTAGCTGTGAGCAGGTGGGGTGTGACTAGAGGAGGTGGGACACTGGGGGCATGTCCTTGAAGGGTGATGCATCTTCCCAGACTGAAGCCTCTTTCCTCCCTCTCTCTGCATCCTGAGCTTGCCATGAACTGAGTAGCTCTTCTCTAATGCCACTCATGAGTTATGTGCTGTATCACCTTGGACCAAAACCAATGGAGTCAGCAGTCTTACTTCCTCAGTGGAGGAAGAATTTTAAACTGCGAGCACCAAGTAAACATTCCCTCCTCTAAGATGTTCTTGTCAGTTATTTTTGTCACAGTGATGCAAAAACTAACAACAACAGGTACCACCATATGTAAGCAGAGATTGAGACATGAAATAGAAGTAAGCTATTGGGATTGAGTTGAGGAAACACTGAGGGAAGTACTAGAGACAGAGCTTGCAAGGAAGGCTGAGGTCAGTATTAGGAAAGATCCTGTAGCCTGTGCTAAGAGATTGGAATTTTATTGCATAGGGAGAAGAAAGCCAAAAATGGTACAATAGCTTTAAATGTATTTCCAATGTGCTCTATAAAGAGGAATCAAATCACTAAGTGGACAATTATACCCCTAAAGATTTAGTTCTTGTAACATTAATGCAAATTTGAAAGGGTACTCAAAAATATCCCAATTTAATATGAGTAATTTTAGACCCTTTGGGACAATTGGTCAACAAAAGAAGGTAAAAAAATGATTGAAATGTTTCCTGACATCATGGCAATTTTCAACAAATCTATGCAATTTACATTACAAAGCACACATGCTGTGCTGTGAGGCAGCAGGAGAACCTCCAAAACCCTAAGTATGCTGTATCTCTTGCTTTTGTGTTTTCATTCATACAATTGTCTACTTGATATGTCCAAGACCAACCAAATTCTTAATTATAGGAGCTTCTCTATATACTGGATGGTCATATTAACATATTGTGAAGTCTGTATTTTTGTGTTCAAGCAAAGAAATTTGAGCAAAAATCATTTTTTAAAATAAAATCAAAGCAGATATACCACTGAGAGTTTTAGTCTTTATGAGTAAAAGAATATAAACTTTTAAACAGATCTTATTATGCAACTAATAGAAATTGAACTATTAAATAAAGCTATACTTTATAAAATTCAAAATCATCTCTAGCTTTCTTCTACAACCCATGACCAAGACACCCTGAAATCCCCTCAGACAGGCTAAACTTTCTACTTCCTGATAATGACCTCTGACCACCTTTTTCTTAGAGCACTGACTTTAGAAAACTTCAGTTATAAATTCTTTATTTGCCTCTTCAAGTTATGTATCTACAACTAGGGAATATCTTTCTTGGAAATATAACCATGAAAGAGTGGGGCTCCTTTCCCCCTGTCTCTGAGAGATGGTAGGAAATAAACTTATGTGACAAATTAGCAGACGCAGGTGACCTATTCACACTGACCAACTTTTCCCATCCCAGTGTTCTCAGGTACTTTCCATTAGTTTACCCCAGCATTTAAATTCCCTCTGCCTTCTATTTCAGCAGAGTTAAACAGTTATATGATATAAATATGGCTTCTTTTAAAGTAACAATTTTCATGATTTAGATTCTCCTTATAGTTACTTATAAAAAAATCAAATATCTGAAATTTTTGCTTTGAACACTTGCAGATAGATGCAAGGTCTAATCTTAATTAATGGGAAACAAAGCTAGATTCCTGAAACATATTCCTGCTTGAGTCATTTAGTAGCAATAGCAGGTACCTGCTCATTTTCACACATTTATTGAACTTCTATTATGTATTAGCATTGTTCTTTGGGATACATCATTCTTCAGACAGATAAAGATACCTACCCTCAAGAATTTCATTTTATATTTTAGAAGAGAGTAGCAGACAGAACACACTGATAATCAACCACTGGATTCTGCAACATGGAAGTCCTTGGTGACCATCACCAGATTGTTTGGGTGGAGTGGGATAAATTCCTGCTTAGGAGGGAATAGGAGAAGAGATTCAAAGACAACAAGTATAGTTAAAGTATGCCAGAGGAAGCAAATAATCAAGAGGGTAGTTGGCATTGAAAGAGTATTTTGATTTTTTTTTATCATGATAGAAAATACTATAAGTGTATGTTTTTAAGAATAATGCAGCAGAGGGTGAAAATTGAAGCCAAAGGCAAGAAGGAAGCATTTCTAGTACAATATCCTAGAGGGTGTAAAAGAAATGGTGTGAGGTATAAATGCAAAAAGATGGACTTTATACAGGAGCCTGGATAGTCTATTTATATCAAGTGAAGATAATGGGGATGTGGAAACACATGCTGGTGGGTAGACGTGCTAAGGGAGTGTGTAAAAGTTCTCTTGGGATTATTTCAAAGTTCTCAGTGCATAGGAAGCAGGGTTTTCAGCTGAGAGGCTGAAGGTGGAGTGCATGGGGGGGTGTGAGGAGAGGAAGAGGTGTGATAGGTTTTGTTCATGGGATGAGAGGGTGAGGAGGTTATCACACTCACAAGCATCATTTCACTAATATCTTACTTACCAAGAATTGAACTGACATATCTTGGTTAATCTCCAAAGGAATACTGTAAGTTAATTACTACTCTTGTTCCTATTTCACAGAAGAGAAAATTGAATCACCAAGAAAAGAGATAACTTGCCCCAAGTCATCACTAGAAAATATCAGTACTCAAAACCAACCTATAGGACTCCAAGCATGATGATTCTACATGTTCCCTTGGGTGTGTGAGGGTCTTAGAAAAATTTTAAAACATACTTCACATCTGGTTGTTTTTTAAAAAGTAATGTAATGAAAACTTTGTATTCTAAAAAAAAAAATGTACAAAGGAGAAAAACATACTAAGTCCTAACAGAAGTCTTTGACTTCCTATAGTTACCTCTCTACATATGGAAACTTACATTTCAATATTTTAATGTTGCAGATGGTAAGAGGAGGTGGCAATTAGCAATTATAGTAACATTTATTTCAAGGATCAGTATATTCTACTTCCACCAACATAACCTAAGGTCATTTGTGATGTTTAGAAGCTGATGACGATAGCTTATTTTGAGTTTGATACTTCTATTATTTATAAATGTACTCAGCAGCAAATAACAGATAAATAAACAGATACATAGCTTTAAAAAGAGACATTTCCTCCCCACCCCCTTGCAGAGCAAGAAATATAGAGATAGACAGCTGGTAGCTTTGATTCAACATCTCCAAAGTGTTAGTTCCAACTCTCTAATACTTTTGGCTTTTAGTCCATCATGTTCACAAGATTATTGCTACAATTCCAGGCATCAAAACCATTGAGAGGCGAAAGAGAGAAAAAAATGGGAAAAAAATGGATGCCACCATCAGTGTCTGTTTTATTAATAAAGAAAAATATGTACCAGGACCCCTTCCCTAGAAGAATTCTATTCACGTTTCCTGAGCCAGAAATCTATCCTGCATCTATTGAAAAGCAGAAGGGTGGCTGACAAAACAAGAAAAAAGGACTAGGGGTGGGTGTTGAGTTCATGCATCAGGAGTGCCTGTGCCAATCATCATTTTAATTTTCTAGGTATCTAATTTTTACCCAAACTCCTTCTGAGCCAAGGTTTCTCATCCTATGTGTATACAGTTTGATAATAGGACAAATACCATGAGACTTTGAATTTTTCTTCATTTAAAAAAAATCTTATTGGATTCTGATCAGTGTTCTTATTTAATGATAACTTTGAATTTGGACTAATTTTTATTTCATAGTGATGAACCTTCCTATACTTCTGTCATGTGCAAAAAAAAATGACAGTTGCTTTTATCTCCATCAAAACTCAGCAGAAAGAGTCATGTTAACAGTAAATAGAAAATCAAAGATTGAGAAAAGAACTTTGGAACACAATAGTAGTACAGTCATAGAGAAATCAAGAACAAGAAAAGAGGGCTGGGATGTGGCTCAAGCGGTAGCGCGCTTGCCTGGCATGGGTGCGGCCCGGGTTCGATCCTCAGCACCACATACAAAGATGTTGTGTCCGCCGGTAACTAAAAAATAAATATTAACATTCTTTCTCCTTCTCTCACTCTCTCTTTAAAAAAATTATTTAAAATTATTTTAAAAGAACAAGAAAATAATCTGTTTTAGTTAGCTTTTTTTTGTCACTGTGACTAAAAGCCCTGACAGGAACAATGTGGAGAAGGAAGTTTATTTTGGCTCAGGATTTCAGAGGTTCAATCCATGGTTGGCCAACTCCATAGCTCTGGCCCATGGTGAGACAGAACATCATGGCAGAAAGTCACTGGGGAAGAACGTACCTCAGGACATGGTAACCAGAAAGCAGAGAGAGGGCTTTGCTCACTGGAGAAAAAATATAAATCCCAAAGGCAAACCCCCAGTGACCAGCCTCCATGAGCCATACCCTACCTGCCTACACTTACCACCCAGTTAATCAGTATCAGTGGATAAATCTCCTGGTTAGGTTAAAGCTCTCATGACCCAATCATTGCATTTTTATCCTGAACATTCTTGCATTGTCTCTAAAATGAACTTTTGGGGACACCTCATATCTACAGCTCAATGGAGCCTAATAAAATTTTGTATTTTTAAACATTTTATACTTTCTCTATATAAGTGCCCCCTATATTTTCAAATTTAATTGAAACATATTCCAATAAAATCACATTCATACTTCATGTGAAATGAGAACATAACATGCATTTACCTTTTTTGGCCATAAGGAAATTACTGTTCTATGTGCTGGACAGAGTTGTGAGGAAGGACTAGAAATATTATAACTAGTATAATTATAGGCTACATTTTTGAATGCTTATTTTGAGTCAGGTACATAATTTAAGTGCCTAATCAATCCTCACAACAGTTCACAAAATAGGTATTAATCACCTGGCCCATTTTATTGATGATTCACAGAAATAGTAATGAATTTAATGAAGATGACACATGCAATAAGAGACAAAGTAAGGCTTTAAACCCAGAAAGTCTGGCTCCAAAGTCAATGTGCTGATTGGTATAGTGGATACCAACAAAGAGAATGATGGTTTAAGTCAAAGGGCCAAACAGTTTTAGCACAGGTCTCTATAAGTTTTGACAAAAGAACAGACCAAGACAGATGGATGAATGTATCAGACTAAGGAGCAAATATCAGAGACTTCATGCAATTTATGAAATGAGTCTTATAAATGTTCTTGATTTTAGTAAGCAGGAATGATTTAAAGATAAAGAAGTCTAAGGGGAAAAAATACCATGAGCCACAGGATAAAATTGCAAACTTGGAGAAAGTTGGGTACACATGAGGGTTCATGTTAGTGAAATAGTAGAAGATAAAGCTACCAAGGTAGTTATGCAAACATTAGTGACCTTTCCATGAAAAGCTCTGACTCACTTCTGGTGCTTGGGCACTAGATGACCTTGGAGAAGGTCTTTGATCTCACTGGGCCTCAAATAGGGATGAAAAGCATACCTAGTGCTGTAGTTTGCAAGATGAAATAAGAGTGAAAATATTTAAATTTCTCTTAAGTCATATAAATTCCTCATCAACAACCCCACTCTTAGCTGAAAGAAGAGTGCAGTATAAAACCTTTCAAATTCTGTAGGTAAATTATTGCAGATGTAAACAGCATGGTGACAAACTTTCAGTTCAATCTAAGTGAAAAGCAGATAGAGGATGAATTTTTGGTTGAGGGTTTGCCACTGCAGCTCCTCTGAAAGGCAGAAGGGGATTCTGACCACAGTTTCATCTAAAGTTCAGCGCAGACACAGGTACCTTACAGGCTGGACTGTGGGAGGGGAGACTGGAAATGAGCTAAAAGTCTCATTTTGTTTATTTATTGTGCTAGGGATTGAACCCAGGGACATGCAACCACTGAGTAACATCCCTCGCACTTTTTATTTTGAGACAAAGGTCCTTGAGGAAAAAAGAAAGCAGATGAGGAGGGTGAAACAATGTGGTATGAAAAGCACTCATCCTGCTTGCACAGGCTTTGAGGGTGAGGAAGGAGAGTGCCATTGGACCTAATCCCAAGGTGCCATGGAGCATCCATACTAATGCCAGGCAAGGTAGTAGGAGAGAGAAGAATACCCAAGGTGTGAGCAGAAGGGTCCAAGGGTGGATGTGGGCAACCAAGCTCTGCCACCTTAGAAATGTGGAGTAAGAACAACTTGTGATGATGCAACTGGAAAGTACTGAATGAAACAGAATTAGCTTGCATGAAACTAATATGAATTTTCAGCAACTGTATGATTTAGGTACTAGGTATGCCATGGATGTACTTAGCCTCCTCTTCACAATAGGAATCATGGTTTACATATATTACCATCCAGAGAGCTCCCAGTGCCCCTATAGCTCTAACAGAAACACATCTCCTTCCCTGACCCTCTGTAAATTTTCCAAATATGAGAATGGGCTCTGTTACCTGCCAGTGTCAGAATGTGTATCCACTGATGATTTGGTAAATATTGGACAACATTTTTCAAATTGACATTTTTGCTCTTAAGTCATATAAATTACTCATCAACAACCCCACTGTTAGCTGAAAGAAGAGTGCAGTATAAAATCTTTCAAATTCTGTAGGTGAATTATTGCAGATATAAACAGCATCGTGACAATCTTCTGAGGTATAGTTTGTTTATTTTCTGAAGTCATGAATGAGATTGACCAGAAAAGAAGGTGAGGCGTGCAGGAAACCAATCAAGGGGTTGAAAAGCTGCTCCCCAGTGTTTCACTGTTGAAAAGCTTGATAAGTATCAGGAGAGAGTGGATCCACTAAAGAGTTTCTTAGGGTTATATGAGCTGTGATTGCAGTTGGCTTGGGCAGCACTGTTATTAGGTATGTGAGCTAACCATTGCCAGGAATAAAAGCTTGTAAGACATGCTAAAGCTGACAGCTTTAATGCAATCAATTCCATGCAGAAGCCACCTTGTAGGGCTGTATTTCTGAGTGTGGAACATCTGGAGCTACATTTTAATTGGTGGTTGTAATGGTTGCACAGCTGTTTGTAACAGTTCTAGCTCTGTTAATCACGCTGCAGTGATGCTTATGGGGAAGACGCACTACAAAGGCCAATTCAGGAGTATCTATTGTTGACTCAGATGGTTACATTGTATATTTCCTTGCTTTGCAACATAAGAAATTCAAAAGCCTAAGAAACAGGATAAGGCAAATAAAAAAAATCTCAGTTCATCAGTCTGTAGGCATGTTTGAGATCAGAAACACCAACAGAATGTTTAATGAAATGTACAACCAACTCACTCAAAAGGAGGGTATATCATTGTATTGCAGGAAATTTACTGTGGAAATACAGGGAAAGTGTTGTTCACTTTCTTTAAGATGTGATATCCATCAGAATAACTCTGAAAGCAATGCATCTCATAGAAAAGGCTGGAACCTCCATGCTCTAGACTGGACAGAGAATATCTGTTACCTTCCCTGCCTTCATAATAGATTATCTATGTTCAAAAAGCTTTAGCCATAGAGACAGGACAAGCTACCATTCCTCCCCTGCCACCTAATTTGGAGATTGTGGGAAGGCTACTTTGTCTTAATAAGCCTCAATTCTCTCCTCAGTTAAATGAAAGAATAGGATTAGGTTGATTCTAAAATCTATGCACCTGTCCTGTCTTTTGTACAAATGAACTTCATTACTTCCCATTACTTCCCCCTGGAAAGACACAAAATTATGGATACCAGGGCTCTACAACAAAATAAAAAAAAATTAAAAAAACTTCTAGAATAATGCTCATTAAACCAAGCTGAGAACCCCCGTTTCAAGTAGGAGCAGACAACAGGAGGTCACTAAGAAGGAGCATCTAGACAAAACTCTCAAGGAATGTTTGAAGGAAGAGGAATTTTGGGGAAGTGGGAGAGTGGTAATGGGGGATTGAGCACTTACCTACTGAATCACATCCCCATCCATTTTTCATTTTGATTTTGAGACAGGGTCTGCCTAAGTTGTTTAGGGCCTTGTTAAGTTGCTAAGGCTGGCTTTGAGCTTGTGATCCTTCTGCCTCAGCCTCCTGAGCTGGTGAGATTACAGGTGTGAGCCACCTCACCCAGTAAGAGGAAATTATTGATAGTTACTGGATGAAGCTATTGAAACATATGGGACAAAAAGTAATAGATATCTTCAAAAGAAAGCAAGTGTATTGTTGGGGCTGTAGCTCAGTGGTAGAGTGCTTGCCTAGCATATATGAGGCTCTGGGTTCAATCATCAGCCCCACATAAAAATAAGTAAATAAAGGTATTGTGTTCATCTACAACTAAAAGCAATATATTTTTTAAAAAACAGTGTTAAGAAAAAAGAAAGCAAGCAAGTGTAGGGTTGGGATATAACTCAGTGGTAGAGGCGTGCCTGTCATATATATGAGAAACTGGGTTCAATCCCCAGTACCACAATTACAAGGGAAAAAAGAAGTAATAATAAAAGAAATTTCATTAAAGAAAAGAAATTTACTGATAGCATACTTTGGGGATTAATAGATAAACAGCAGTTATAATAAGATAGCCATTGAGTTTTGACATACAAAATAAGCTAAGAGATAACTAGATGAGAAAAGATAGAAAGGGGAAATTTAGGGAGGAGATGGGTAAAGGAACTAAATACTTACCCATATTTCTACAACTAGGCTGTCAGTTCTGGAAAACGTCAAATTAATAACGTCTAAAGCTAACAAGTTACTGTGTAAGCCCATTATTAGATGCAAATAGAAGTAAACATGAGAACAAAATGAAACTAATGAAAATGAAAAATCAATTCATTTGTGGAGTCAGGTTTTGGGATGGGGCAGAAAAGAATGATTAGCTGTAAGGCTTGGTAATTATATGTTTTTTTTTAATCATATATGCATGTGATTTACTCTGAAAAACAAGATTTAATGTGAAACCCTCCAGGTTTCAGTAATGAATACAAGTTGGAGAGATTAAGAGACTAAGAGTAAGTTCTGGAATGTGGTCTTTCTGGAATGAACACTTAGAGACATCAGGTCTGTCTCGTTCCTCCACTCTGTGAACAAGTCCCATTGCTTGTCCACACATCTGTACACATTTTGTTTGCAGTGATGAAATTCCTCTTTCTTCCTCTCTTTTCCTGCTTATTCACTTTCTTTCTACATTAAAAAAAAGCTCAAGTATCTCATTTCTAAAGCTTCTTTGGATTTAATCACTTCTATTTAGCACTTCTGTTAATATAGGCATGGCACTACAAAATTTTCAAAACTCTTTTCCATCATATGTCACTCTATGTCTCCTTCATTTGGACAATTTGTTTGTTAATGCAACACATTTATTGACTTTCTACTCTTAAGTCAGTTGCCTTAACAAGAACTGGTGTTAAAATGTCAACAAAATAGACAGGTGTACTGGTCTCAAAGAGTTTCATATTTTCTGATGGAGAAAAAGGTATGTGGTAAAATGTTTGCTCTGTTTTTGGTTGGTTATTCCACCTTGTGAGACGGGGGGAAAAAAACAAAAGTGAAGCAGAGTCTCTTATGTGTTGGAATTTTGCGGTTTCTGTAAGGAAGATGTTTCAGTTCAAAATACACAATGATCAACAATTTAATGATCACAATATGATCTATTCACCTCATGCTCTCAAATAAGATAATGTGGCTATATGGGTATTATGGTGCACACCTATAATTCTAGCAATTTGGAAGGCTGATGCAGGAGGATTGTAAGCTCAAGGTTAACCCTCTGCAACTTAACAAGATCTTGTCTCAAAATGAAAATGGCTAAGGATGTAGCTCAGTGGTAGTGTCCCTGGGTTCTTTCTCCAATACTGCAAAACAAAAGAAAAGATACTGTAGCCAGACATAGTCAACCTCTTTTCTGCCTCCCACTCTCAAATCACACAGGCAACAAACAGCAGTATTAAGTTGTCACCTCACACTGCTCTGATCTAAACAAATACATGGTCAGGAGTAGGTATACTATCAATGTCCAAGTGATAACTCTTGGATTAGGGCTTGTGATGGATTTTATTTTTACCCCCATGTGATAGTGCCCTGCTGGTATTCTGAGTTCTAATCCTGTGTTCAGTTTTAATTCCCTGGAAATAAAAGATAAGTGGCATGATTCAAGGGGATACCCATCACTTTCCTTGAAATGCACCTCTACTCTAAAATGGAGCCTGTTTGGATTCTTGAACTGGGACATGAGCCCAGATATTCTCACTCCAGAACCTGGGCTGGTTTTATTCTGTCATGCAACCTCATTTTATCACTCACCTAACCCCCGTGGATTGTAAATCTTTAAGGACAGTAAGAAGATTTGCATGTACCTTTGTAATCTCCATGGCACACAGCACAGTGTCCCGTACTTATAGTCACTCAATAAATGTTTGTTGAAATGAAATGCCCACTACAACCTTTTTATTAGAGTGCCACCTCTGAAATCAAAACTACAACTATTTCTTGCTACTCTATTGCCTCTTAAATATATTTCACATTTTTCTCAAAAACCACTCATACAATTTCTAGACAGCCTAAAACTTCTGAAAGCTCTGTATCCTATATCAGAGCCACAAGGGAAATAAGTTGGAAAATAAGAAAAACAGTTTTTTTCCCTTAGTTCTCTAGGGGTTATATGAAGATGAGGTATAAATTATTTATCATGAGACATCCAAGTGTGTATTTATTTATTTTTTGTAATAGCTGAGACCCAAAGCTATACCAGTCATTCAGGACTTCCCAGTAATCTGAAATTGTTGGAATAGAACTCTTTTCCATGTTAAATCTGTGCCATAGCTATATACCCAGGTCTTGACAAATAAGAAAATGGGTTACATAATAAAAATCCAATATTCTATTGAGGGAATGTTGAAGGGGAAACAAAAGGCAATATTGATTCTAGATAATTAGTCAGGGAAAAAGAGCAGTATTCTTCAGAGTCCTTCTTCTTCTGATTTTTTTTTTCCTTCCTATAAGGATTGATTGGTTGATGCTCAATTGGATGGTTCTTTTTAGTTATACATGATAGTAGAATCTATTTTGATATAATTATGCAAGCCTAGGATATATCTTACTCGATTTAGAACCCCATTCTTTTGGATATCCATGATGGTTGGATTCACTGTGATGTTTTCATATAAAAATTATATCAGATTCTTTCCACTATCTTTCCCTTTCCTCTCCTCCTTTCCTTCCCTCCATCCCCCATTGTTTCATCTACTGAATTTCTCTTCTTCCCCCTCCCCCCTTTACTGTGGCTTAGCTTCCACATATCAGAGAAAATAGTTGACCTTTGACTTTTGGGGACTGGCATCTTTTACTTAGCATGATCATCTCTAGGTCCATTCACTTACTTGCAAATGCCGTAAAGTCATTATTTTAATGGTCGAGTAATATTTCACGTGTATATATAGATCACAATCTCTTTATCCATTCATCTTTTGTAGGGCACCTAGGTTGGTTCCATAGCTTAGCTACTGTGAATTCAGCAGCTATAAACATTGATGTGGCTGTGTCACTGTAGTACACTGATTTTAAATCCTTTTGATATATACAGAGGGGTGGGATAAATGTGCAGAATCCTTTTAATATGAAAACTAGTACATAAACACCAAAAATAAAGATACATAATGAGTGAATACTGGCTGGGGTTTTTTGTCCATTTAAGTAGTCATTCATTCATTCATCCATTCTTTCAAAAAATATTTACTGAGTGCCTACAACAGAAAATGTAGTAAATGTTGACTACTTAAATATATGACTCAATGTAAGAATGTATAAGGCCTAGGGGAAAAAGACCTATAGAGAAACCCTACAAAGGAAAGTTTAAGTAACCAAAGCAAAATTAACGGCTGAAGCTGAACATTATCTTAAATATTCTGTTCTTAGAAATGATGGGTTTTTGTTTTATAGTTTCATTAAACTACATACATTGAATGTTCCACTGGGAGAAGTTTTGACATGTTGACCTACGTGAAACCAATACCACAATCAAGAGAAGGAGCAAATCCCTTATCCCAAAGTTTCCTTTTACCCTTTCACAATTTCCCCTACTCTTATCTCCCCTCCCTATTCAGGCAACCATTGTTCTATATTCCATCACTACATATTACTTTGTATTTTAAAGAACTGCACATAAATGGAAAAGACTATGTATACTCTTTTAGTTTGTCTTTTTTAAGATTATGTTCTTGCATTTATCAAAAGATAGTTTTTTCTTTTTTAACTGAGGATGAGTTCATGTTGTGGATATGCAACAGTTTACTTATCCATTTATCTTTTGATGAAAGTCTGATCTTTCCAGATTTAGGATATTATCACGAAAATTCTATAAATATTCATGTACAAGGGGTTGCACAGACAAGCACTTTTATTTCTCTTGATATTTACCTAGGTATTTAACAACTAGGTCTAATGGAAAGTGGATATTTAATTTTTAAAAAAGTTCCAGACTTACTTGGAAAATGCTGTACTATCTTAATCCTGTCAATGTATGAGAGTTCCAGTTGCTCCCTTCTAATCAACTCTTCTTATGGTCAGTCTTTATAAATTCAGTCACTCCTGTGAATGTTATAGTAATAGCTTATTGCGACTTTAAATTGAATTTCCCTAATGCTTAATGATATTGAACACTTTGTGGGTATTTGTCATCTGTCTATGGCAAATGTTCATAGTGAGGTATTTGTTCAATTATTTTGTACTTATTTTATTTTTTTGTCTGCCTGTAACTGAGGTATTTACATTTTGTCTATGTTAATAATATCAATTATTTGTCAGATATAAGAATGTAAAGACTGGTGTTGTCTTTACATTTTCTTCACAATGCCTTTTGAGAAATGAGTTTTTAATTTTGCTAAAATTCAATTTATTATCTTTTTCCTTTATACTGTAAAACTTCTAAGAAACCTTTGACTAATTCAATTTTTTGTTCTATTTTCATCTCCAAGTTTTTACAGATTTTGCCCTGTGTTTAAGTGAATAATCCAAGGACTGGGGATGAAGCTCGGTGATAGAGGCTTGCTAGCAAGCACAAGTCCTTGGATTCAATTCCAACATCACGAAATATGTGAATGAATACACAAACAATGTATTTTCATTAATTATTACACTTGAAATGAGGTTTAAGTCAAAGTTCATTTTTTACATATGGACAACCATCAGTTTCAGCAACATTTGTTGAAAATATTTTCCATGAATTGCTTTAGCATTTTTGTCAGAAATCAGTTCACCATAGCTTTGTAGGTTTATTTCTGTAATCTCTGTTCTGCTCAGTTTCATTAACATTGTCTATTTTGGTGTCATGTCATCTTAATTATTGTGGCTTGTTTTAAAAAAAATGGTCTTCAACTTCATACTTTTATTTTAAATTTTTTAACTGTTCCAGGTCCTTGGAAATTTGATGTGAATTTTGAAATGATCTTGTCAATTTCTTTCTTTTCTTAAAATTAGAATCTGTTTCAATCCTAAAAACAAAAAAAAAGTATTTTATTTTTCCTTAGTTTCTTGACAATTCAAAGACTATCAAACAAAGGAGAGTTCCATAAAAACCACTGTCTGAGAAACCAGAAGATTATAAAGAAATTTGATGCTTCTAAATGCAAATAAATGTTTACTTTTATATATAAAAAGAGAAACTTATTGTAATTTTGAAAGGAATTGTATTGGTACATAGGTCAATTTAAAAAAATAGAAAACTTTAAAAATATTGAGTTTTCTGATCATGAGCACAAACTATCCCTTGTTTATTTAGTTATTACATTTTTATCCATAAGGTTTTATAATTTTAAATGCATAAGTTTTACACATCTTTTATCCAATGTACCTCTTTGTATTTAATAATTTTTTGGGTTAGTTGAATTTGTTTTTCAGTTTCTAAGCATTCATTGCTATGACAAATAGCCAGAGTTTTGGAGATGGTAGTGTTTTACAGACTCTAAGGTTTTCAACATTGATGATCATTTTCTAATGAAATCACTTTATTTCACTGTCTCTAACCTGAATGCATTTTACTGTTTGTCTTGCCCTGTTGACCTGCAATAGAACCTCGGTTACAATGTTGACTAGAAGCGTGAAAATGGACTTCCTTTCCATACTTCTGATCTTCAAGGGAAGCATTCAGTCTTCACCAGTAGGGATGAGGTTAGCTATAAATTTATTTTCTATTTGCCCTTCATCATGTTGGGGATATTCCCTTCTATTCATAGTTTGTTGAGAGATTTAGCAAGGAATCTTTGTTAAATTTTATCTAATGGTTTTGTGATTTGAAATACGTATTTTTTGTTGTTTTATTTTTTAAATACAAAACAAATCACCTTTATTATATTCAATATTAAGTCAACCCTGAATTCTTGAAGAAAATATTTAAATATTATCCTTTTTTAATATGTTGTTGGAATTAATTTTCTGATATTTTTTGTACTCTTTGTAGTTGTTTATTCTGGGTTGTTTTCCTCCTCCTCCTCCTTCTAATTTTTCATAAGGGATTACATCCAGCATCTCACAAATGCCAGGCAAGTACTCTATACCCCTAGTCCTTTATATTTTATTTATTTATTTATTTAGACAGAGTCTTGCTGAGTTGCCCAGGCTGGTTTAGAATTTATGATTCTCTGCATCCGCAATCTGAGTAGCTATAATTACAAACGTAGCCTTGATACCTGGATCATTCTGTTTCTGTATTTACCTAATGTCAGTGTCACCATGAGGTTGGGTTCCTAAACTCAGTGATACTTATTTTTTTTCAATGCTGTTTGGAATATGTACATATTTTTTGCAAGTTATACATTTTAATTGAACTTAAGGTTTTCTTTTTCAAGGAATTTTCCCATTTCATATAATTTTTCATTTTTATTAATGTAAAGTTCTGTATAATATTCCCCTAATATTCTTATAATTCATAACTATAATACTCATAATAGTATATAAATACTAAAATATACTTATAATATATATAGGGTATATAGCAATATCATACCTCTTATTCCTGGAATTTGGTAACTTGTGTTTCCTCTCATTTTTCTTAGTCTGTCTGAATGAGGGTTTATAAATTTTATATCTTCTCAAGAACACCATTTGTAATTTCATTGTTTTATTTCCCTATAAAATAAATAAATAAAATTTTCTTATTTTAGATTGCATTTATTTCTGCATAAATTTCTTTTCTGCTGCTTACTCTCAGTTTAACTTTTCCTGTGGTTCCTGGCTTTTTAAGATGAAAACTTATGTCATTTCAGGTTTTCGTGTGTGTATGTGTGTGTGTGTGTGTGTGTGTGTTTAATTTATTTATTTTCCTAATAGAGGCACTGAGTATTATAGATTTTGTTCTACATATAACTATGTCTACATCCTACAAATGCTGATATGCTTTGTTTTAAGTTTTATTCTTCAAAATACTAGGTAGTTTCTCCTTGATTGCTATTTTTTTAGTCCTATGGGTTATTTATAAATATTCTACTAAGTTTCAAATGGTTGCATAATTTCCATCCTCCTAAATACACTGTGATTTGATGTGTGACTGAAAACTTGACCCATTTTGGTAAATGTTCCATGTGCACTTGAAAAGGATATATAATGTGCTTTTGTTTGGTGATGGATTCATACATTGATCTTTGGGGGATAATTTCTATTGATTTCAACCTTATTAATCTTTTATCTACAGTGTCTAATACATCACTAATAGCTTCCAATGCATCTTTCACTTCAACCATTGTAGTTTTTATTTTTATTAGTCTTAGATCTTTTTAAAATCGTCTGTATCTCTATATAACAAATTCAGCCTTTCTTTTATCTCTTTGAACATGCATAAAGTTAAAATAACTATTTTATGTGTTTGCTAATTCTATAACCTTTTTCATTTATGCATCTGTTTCTACTGATGGAATTTCCTACTTCTGTGGTAGGGTTGCTTCCTCCTTCTTTGCTGCCTGCAAATTGGTGACTAGATGACAAACATTGTGATTTTTTTTTACCTTTTTGTGTGCTGGATAATTTTTATTTCTATAAGTGCCCTGAGCTTTGTTCCAAGACTTGGTTAAATTACATGGAATCAATTTGATTATTCCACAGCTTGCTTTTAAGCTTTTTAAGATGACATTAGAGAAGAGAAAATTAAGTGTGGGGCTAGTTCTGCTCCACAATTGAGGTAATATCTTTCAAAGTACTTCACCCATTGCCTCTGAATTGATGAGCACTTTTCACTCTGGCTGGTTATAAAATGGGTATTGCATGAACCCTGAGGACTGTTTCCTAGTCTCCCCTGTGGACGGCTCTTTCCTGAGTCTTGGGTACTTGCATCACACACACAGCCACTTAGCAACATGCTGCGAAGGACCCTCCTGAGACATTCTGTATATCTTTGAAGCCCTCTTTTTTGCACAGCTCTCTTCTCTTCAATACACTACCCTATGACCTTGAGCTGCCTTGGACTCCAAACTGTCTCCTCAATTGAAGGAGATGCTACATTTTGCCCACATTCGAAGCAACCTATGACATCTTAGAACTTACCTTACTCATTTCTTCTCTTCCAGTTATCATTGTCCTGTGGCATGCCCCCATGTCCCATGTCAGAAAACCACTGTTTCATCTTTTTGTTGTTTGAGATGAGAGAATACTCTGGGCCTCTGTTACTCCATTTTGGCCAGAAATGTGAGTAAAGATGCTTGATTATTGATTTGTATTACAATGGGACTTGCTTGGTCTAGTTTATAATTTACTTTCTCATTCCCTATACTATACTCTCTAAATATTTTTTTTCTTTTACTTTTGTAAATGTCTTTTACTTTTGTATCACAATTGCAAGCAAGAATTTGGTCTTCGGGGAACAAAAAGGTCTGTGGCGTGTTATATGAAATGTCATGTTTTAATGAGTTTGTTACAATGCTCTCATTGATATTTTCAAACAGTACCCAGGAGGAATCATTTCAATGAATATCAAACCATCTTTGATGATTAGAGTAACAGAAAATATTTAGTAGGAGACAGAAAAGAAAAATCCATGCAGACATAAAAGTTAGCATCCAATGGTAATGCTCAGGGTTTAGATTGGCCTTTGTGATTAAAAAGAACAGTCTTTCTTAAATGAAGCAGGGTAAGATAGAAATACTGGCGATTATCAGAGTCAATATGGGAAACAAGGATCACATACAAATCATCCAAGAAAAAGTGGTATTAATATGCCATTGGGCCTTAATGAAACTCAAACAAAATCCAAAAATGAGAACACGATTTCATTGCCCTTCAATCTATGGTTAACTAACATTAAGATTATTATCCCAGTTGGACATGGTGGCACACACCTATAATCCCAGCACCTCGGGAGGCTGAGGCAGGAGGATCACAAGTTTGAGGCCTTCCTCAGTAATATGCTGAGGCCCTAACCAATAAGATGTTAGTGAGATGTTGCATTAAAATAAAAAATAAAAAGGATTGAGGGATGTAGCTCAGTGGTAAAATATCTTTGGGTTTAATCTATAATACCAATAAGTAAATTTAAAAATTAATTATTATTCCTCTGGTTTTTTTTTTTTTTGTGTGTGTGTGTGTGTTGTTCCTGTTATTCCCCTTGGGCATCTTCTTGCTGTTCATTTCAACCCTTTGGACCTCGACTCTGTGCATGTATTCTCTACTGTCACGTTTCTGCTTAGTCAAAGTATCTTTTTTTCTATAAGTTAGACTTAAGTTACTCAATCTAAGTTCCACCCTTTCTCCATGGGTACTTTTATGTACAGGCTCACTACCAACTACTTCAGCTGCTTTACAGTTCATAATTCAAGTATACAAGAGTGAGAATTCCACTGACTTAGCTCATCGTTTGGTACAAGACCAAAGTTATCAGTTCAGGTTATGAATTGACTACTCAGTGATCAGGCATGCAAGCATTGAAGGCTTCAAGGTTTGGTTATCCAGATGACCTCCTAAGTAAGTATATAGATGATGAATCTTTCTTTCAAAGCTGCTGTGAACCAAGCAAGCACTGAGATTCACAACTCTGGTACAAATTTAGAAGAGCAATTAGAGGGAAGAACCAGAAATAATGGAAAGAGTTTACAAGGAGATAGACTTTGGGTCAGAAGAAAGACTATATGGAAAAAAATGTACTATTAGGGTTGTTTACATAAGATCCATGCATAGGGCAAGATCTTTAGGTTTAATCATAAAATTTGAATTTTTAAGTATTTTGAATTATTTTACAATCATCACAAGTTGGCATATTATTATTTAGTTTCATACAAGCTTATATGCTGGCATTTCTTCAAAGGTTACAATTTATAATGCAAGTGCCAAAAAATAGACAGGAGATTCCAATCATTTATTATTCCTTTCTATCTTATCAATAAATTTGATAAGATAGAAAGGAATAATTTGATAAATTTGATAAATTTCCAGAGAGGAAGGTGAATCCATTCCTGATGTTCTGCAAAGGGCAAAAATTGTGTCATGATTGTGCTTCTTAAATTTAGATGTGAATAACTCAATAATCTTTTTCTACCTGACAGCTTTTGTTGTGAGTAACAAAACTTTCAGAAATGCATCTGATAACAGTTGTCTCCTAAATGTCTCTCATTCACCCTTGGTTCCCTAGAAGGAACCAGCCTTTCATCAATGACATTTTCTTTGCATGGTTTTAATTGTCAGTCAGTCAACATCTACCTTGGTCCTATGTCTGAAAAGTCCAATAAGGAAAATAGATCTCACAAAACAGGCAAAATCTAAATTTATAATATTGTAATCTGTGACATTAATCATAAAACTCAATCTTTAGATCTGAAGTCTAAAATTAGACACACACAGAAGAAAATTATTAAACATTTGTATCAAAACATCTTGGTTGATCATATATAATAAGATGTATCTAATAGGAAGAAGAAGATAAAATTGTTTTTAAAAAATACCTTAGCAGAATAAGAATTTAAAACAGTCTAATCAAGCATATCTTCAAGAAAATGTTTGCAAAATCCTTTTATGCTGAAAGAATTATTAAAATAAAAAAATGAGTCTGTAGAGATGTACTCTTCCTAGAAAAGAATAAATGCAGTATCTAGGCATTGGCAGATCATTAAATTAAAAGCAATTTTGATAGTTAACTATCCAGAAACAAAAATATAAATCTGAAACACAGCTGTAATCACTCTGTTGAAAAAAATCTCTGATATTAAACACTTGGCAAAGTGGACCTCTGATGATGTAGTAAAATCCTCTGCATTAAATTCAGTCTGCTACCCATGGTGGAGATTAGGCATCATTAGATTTGGGTTCATATTTCTGTTATGTTGCATTGGATATAGTACTATGCATTTATTTCAGAGTTGATTTCTATGGATACAATTTTAATTCTGGATGTTGTTTTTAAAATTATCTAGTAATTCAATCACTTCCCATTGATCAATTTAATTGTGATGATTTTCCTTTCAAAATAACTTGTGTTGACTTAAGGAGAGCATTATTTTTTTTTACAGAATTTTCCTTCCTGTGCATGGGGGAAAGACCTTATATCATTACATTGGTTGACTTACCACATGCAGATGTAATTATTTTCTTCCTATAAGTTGTTCTCACAACTTTTTGAGGAAAGAAAGACCAAGGAAAATTTGTAAGAACAAACATGAGCTAGAACTTGTAAAAATTCCATGATGACTATGAAATGCTGCTCATATGTACAACTCTAAAAATAATATCCACTACATCTTATAGTTTTTTAAAAGAAGAAATGTACTACTTTTACCAATCTGGAGTATTTTCTTGAAACCTTTAATAATTATAATTTTTTTTCTTTATTTCTCCACCTGAAGGGCAAATACCCATCATCAATACTACCACCATGTTCTTAAGCATAATGATGGTTGTTTATTAAAAACTCAGCTTCTAACTTTCTCAATTTTAATACATAAAGTGTATGAGATAGTATTGTTACTATATGAGTTTTTAAAGGGAATAATATTCTTCTCATAAAAATATAAAATGAAGACATGTCAAAGATATCATGTAACTTGTTAATAATAAAGCAATGTTAAGAGGTGTGTTACACACACCTGTAATCCCAGTGGCTCTGAAGGCTAAGGCAGGAGGATCTCAAGTTCAAAGCCAGCCTCAGCAAAGGTAAAGTACTGAGCAACTCAGTGAGACCCTGTCTCTAAATAAAATATAAAATAGGGCTGGGGATGTGGCTGAGTAGTTGAGTACCCCAGAGTTCAGTCCCCAGTACCCACCGCCCCCCGCAAAAAGATAGCCACCTTCTTGAAAAAACAAACATAAAAAGCAATGTTAAAATTGATTTCAGTGAGAATTTAAGGATCTAGCTACTTATAGACAATTTAATAAAGGATTGTGTAGGATAAAAATATTTAATGAGATACAAAACTAGTTAATGTCCACAGGTTAATAAACTAAGCTTCGTGGTTCTCAACTCTCCTAGGAAGAAATTATTTGCTCTACCAGATGTTAATCTATAAATTAATCTCTGCCCCTTCCTTATTGCAAACTAGCCCAATCAATTAAAAAAAATCAATCAAAAGGGCAAAAGTTATATTGCACTGAAAGAACACCCAATAATCTCTTGGGCCAATTCCAAGTTTTCATGATATTTTGGCAGTGACTTGCACATAGGTCACACTTATTAAATATATGTGGGCCTGAATGAATGGCAACTCTGTAGACCTAAAGGGTTTTTTTTGTACCATGTGTTGGATATCATGGGTCAAAGATAGTTCCAATTAAAGGCCATTTGATTGTTGTCAAGCACCTCCACTAGATAAATAACAAGATGAGGGTGGTCAGGGGATGAATGTGTAAGTGATTTCTGAGCACAGTTGGGAAAATAGTGCTGATTAAAATACAAATACCATTGTGCTTGTGATAGATTGAAAATGTGAAAGAGATGGAGGTATTTTGCCATCTTCTGAGACTAGAGTGTCCTATTTGCTCACATTCTAATGGAGGTATTCCTAAATGTGGAGACTCGTGTAGATTGGAGCTTCTTTTCAATTCATATGTTGTAAGAGAGAGTTGACCGGACATTCAAACTTGAACACTAGTGACCTTAGAAATTGTGTTTCAATTTATTTTATGTCAGCATCATTTATTTTTCATCCTTCCCATACGTAAATATTGAAGTTGCCCCACTGAAAACCAAGTTATCTTCCTTATTTGTAAAGGGAAGCAAAACACCAAATTTTGAAGAGCAATTGTCATGTAATATATTCATGGAATTGGATGATTCTAGGAAGATTGTTTAAAACCTACAACATTCCCTAAAACTCATACTATGAATTATTTCCCCATTGCAAACAATAATGTGAATTATATGACTCCTCTTAGAGATAAATCTTTGTCAACTTCTATAATATTTTTCTTGGGCAATACTGTATGAATAATTTTGGAATTTTATAATCTTTTTTGTAGGTTTAATTTCTATTGGTATAACTTCTATGTTCGACAGTTAGTGTCATTTTAAAACATTGAAAGAGATGGCAAATTTTTTTTCAAGGAAAATATATCTTTTAAATTTACTCTTTCATTCCTGATGTTTAAGAAGGCTTTGGTTCCCTACACATTAATTTTATCAGCCATTTGAAGGGTGAAAATACCTACTTAAATTTCACTTTGAATCATCAAGCATTTGCTTACTAGAATAAAACTTATGTTCAAATGGTTATTGATTATAATGTTATTTGGGGAAGTAGACATTTTTAGTTCGTCTCTCTAAAGTCGATCTCTTTCACCTTTACCTCCATGCCCTCTCTGTGTCCTGGGATTCTGATCTCTTTGGAATGCATCAATAGGAGCCCTCTTTATTTGAATGCACCCGCAATGAGCTAATGGGAAGAACAGACAGAAGATGGAATTGTGGGAGTAAAATTCAGTCAAATTTTACTCAGTGCCTTGTTCCTGCTTTCCTTATGTTAGATGTATTCCTCTAAGTCATGGATCCCAAATGTATACCTCCTGGTCATATTTATTGAAATAGAACACCCATCCTCCAGTTATTTTCATCATGCATTGCCAAACATTGCCCTTACTTTATGGGATTGTGCTTAGCCCCAAACAAAGGTCACTTTGCCAAGAAAGCTACGCCTATGTCCCCAAGGACAGCTAAAAGATGATGACCAACTTACAAGAATCAACAAAATTCCCCCCCTTCTCCCTTCATGGAATCAACTCCTTGGGGCAATTAATGCTGCACCAGTGGAATCAGAGGAAGGTTCCAGCCTGTTGAAAACACAGAGGAGGCTGCTTAGCTTTTGTCTTCCTTGTTCTGTCATGTTTCTCTCATACAGCTTCTCTTAAGAGCACACTCTCAATCAATTACACAAGAATCCCTGTCTCAGGCTCCGTCTCTAAGAACTTGACCTAATTAAGTTGGAACCATGGCTGATTTTAGGAAGCAGGTTGAAAAGATGAAATCAGTTTTGCGTAATGAAAACCCCATTACCAGCCATAGAGGGGGAGGTATGGATGGGCCATTGCATGCTATATCACTTCACTCCCATTGAAGAGAGACTGGATAAATGAGGGAAGGGAACGTACCTTCTGGAGAATGTCTTTTTCATTCCAGAGGTGCAAGGAGTATATGAATTATGCCACTGAGTGTACCTAAGGGCTGTCCACTCATTTTAAGTGTGAATGAAATTTCAGATCTAGTACTGAGCAATATAAAGCAAAGTATGATAGCCAGAAGTGTCTCTTCAGCTTCATTATAGAGACCCCTTATCTCTTATAGTTGAGGAACAGACAGAGCTAAAGGATAAGCACAAGACATTTTTTTTTAAATCATAGAATTGGAGAGAATTCTGAATTTTTGCCTGTGTAAGTCTGTCTCCTGTGCCAAAGTCAGGATTACCAAAGGGAAGAGAAGGGTTGGGGACTAATCCAGGGATAAAGACATGAACAGATGCACTTCACCTGAATCCTTGATTACCTGATCCTTCTGAGTTTATAGGAATGGCACACTCCTCTTTGTTACTGAAGCCTCAAGTGAGACAGACTTACAGCATATTCCCTCCTTCCTCAGGAGGTTCCTAGTTCCCCACCTGGCTACCATAATCATAACTAGGGTCAAACTTCAGCATTGCCTTCACCTGCTAAGGATGAAGAGGGATATAACCCTATGAGTATCGGGGTCCAGCTAAACCACTGTGAGGAATTGAAGAATTACATCTAGGAGTAGATTCTGAGAATGCTGGATCAAAGGGGTCAAAATATATAACTGAATAAAGAGTGTTAATATGGGGCCACAGTTGAACAGGGCAAAAGCCCCAAGAGAGTATTCAAACATGCTTCAGGAGTGACTCTTGGAAGCCACAGCTGCCATAGTACACTATGAAGAAAAGAAATCCAAAGGCTCAAAGAGTGGACCTATTAAACTACATCTGCTTATATGGTAGACCCAAACAAAACAAAAACACCAAAATATCAGCCAGCGATATTTCTTAGAAAGGTCCTATCCTCTTTTCAAAAGTCATATAGAATATGCTAATGAAAGGGGAGCCAGCATTGGAACATCATCTAGAGACCCAGCCTGGCTGGTCTATGATTGTAATACTAACAGCAACATATGCTGTTACAAACTGTGCTCTCTAATAGCAATTGGTATGACAGAATGTGGGAAGGCCAGGTAGTAGTCTTCAATCATCAGGAACAAGGTTCCCATATTTACAATAGATGGCACACACAACATGGGCAAGATCAGGTTGGCAGTTAGAAGAGCTGACCCATAGATACACATGAAAATGGCTAATCCAAAATGCTGCTTTAGGGCATGATCTATGTACAGCCAATAAGGATGCTAATGTGTAGAATCCAAAGAAATCAAAGAAGAGTTGGGCAGACAGCTGAGATCAGCTGCCCAATAGAAAGCCAGAATCAAGTGCAGTGTCTAGACCAGACCAATCCTCAGACACAGAGCCAATCAGCTGGAGATGTGGCTACCTTCCAATGAAGGATGACCCTATAAAATCATGGCTTGAGTAAGATAAACCCATCAAGGCACAGCCCCAGAGACCACTTCCTCCAACTAGGTTCCAACTCCTATTAGTCCATTCAGCTACCAATGGATTAATTGTGGATTAATGAATTCAGAGCCCCCATGATTCCATCATGTCCCCAAAGCCCACTCTGAACCTTGATAGGACGAGTACCATGCTTCCATTTTCATGCTTCATGCTTCCAAGATTCATGAGCTTTTGGAGATATTCCAGATACCATATAATACATGACAACTAAACATTGAGTGTCATCTGAATTTGATTCTGGACCATAAAAATTAAATATTAAGGACACTGGTAGGACAATTGGAGAAATTAAAATAAGATCTGTGATAATAGCCTTCTGTCACTATTAATATTATGCTTTTGAAAACTGTATTGTGGTTAGGATAAATACATTGGGGTACTTAGAGGCAAAGGACTGTATATCTGAAAGAATGATAAGGATAAAGAAACTATGATAAAATATTTGGGTAATCTGGGTGAAGAGTACATGGGAATTCTTTGTACCAATTTTGCAACTTTTATCTAAGTCTAAAATGATGTCATAATAAAAACTTTAAAGTACAAAAGTTAGGATTCTAACTTTTGACATAATTTACACAGACCAATAAAACAAACCATAGCCATATTTAATTATGTGTTCAGTTAATTCCTCAGAGACCAGCTCTATCCCACCGATCTAAACCTGGTTGAATCAATCCAGTTATCTACAAAGAGTTTGGATAAAATAAGGTTGGGCAAAATATTTCAAGTGAGATTTTCATCTTCTCACCAATCTGCCTGACCTGCTACTTTAAAAAATGGAGAAAATTAGAGGAAGCATGTATGTATAAATGTATGTTAAGCTATGTTTGCAGAAAACAATTTTGTGCTAAGTCTGCATAACATAGTGCATTTTTAAATGTAGAATAAAGTAGATATAAACTAGTAAAATATGTTTATTTTCAGCTCTGTAATTTTGGAAACTAATAATGGTCATGTCCCTAGGTTTCCTTTGGGAAATTAGGGGAAAATTTAAACAATTTAAGGTTGAGGGTGTTTTCTGAACAAAAAGGAATAATTTTGCCTGTCCTGTTGATTAAGTTATGATCTCCCCAGGACACTTTTAACTTGTCTCTCTGCCTACAAGAATATTGATCCTCAAACAGCAAAGATTTTTTATTTTGCATATTTAATCTAGAAATGTGCTTTATTCCAAAGTAAATTATTTCATCTTTCTTTAACTGAGGTATGACAACATCTTGCAGATGAATTAAGGCAATAAAACAAAAATTGAGTTTAAAATTATGTAATTGCCAGAATTGAATAACAGTCAGATTATTGATTAACTCGCCATGTTGTTATGTAAATCAGAGTCATTCCTTTCTCCCTAAGAATTATAAATTGAAAACTTTTGCATTAATGCTAAAATAATGACAGAAAATTTTAATGAAATCAGTAGCACCTAATCATTTCTGTAGCATTCTGAAACCCAGTAGGAGTCATATATTATATGAAACAATGAGCCTGGGTCCCCCTCTCCCTGCCATTTAACTTAGAAATGAAAAGAAAACCAAATCGATGAGAGCTATCTAGCCCTAACCCAGGTCAACAGCAAGTAGTGTTCTGCTTCTTTGGTAAATTATATCTTTAGCTCTTCTGATGAAAAACAATATATGTCCTAAATGCTAAGAAATTGGTGTTTTTCTTGCATTTGGGGGTATTTTAACCACTGCTGACTTCAGCGCATGCATACATACGACCTTGCCTTTCTGACAGGATTACTAACACAAACAATTTGTATCCATCCCACTGGTATTGAATTCAAATGGCTGGTATGGAAAGAAACTCTAGCAATGAATTCACATACCATTCTCATAGGGGCAAGAGATCAAATGAAGTTACCTGTCTAACAGACTTGACTTAAATGCTCCAACCCTTTTTTCTTGAATGCCAATGCTTTGGACAAGGTTTCTATTCCAAGAATCTTAAATTCTTGTGTCCATTCCTTATTTTGACCTTCCAAAATTCTTCATCTCTTAACCCGGAGTCACCCCATGGCTCAGTCATTGGATTTGCTGTGTCTCCACTTATGCTCTTTTGAGATATGGTACAATCCCAACCATTTAAATATCCATGTTATGCAGGCACTCAAATTTATCTCTACCTCATTTTTCTTTTCTTTTTTTCTTATACCATGGATTGAACCCAGAGATGCTTAACCACTGAGCCACATCCCCAGTCCTTTTTATTTTTTATTTAGATACAGAGTCTTGTTAAGTTGCTGAGGCTGGCTTTGAACTTGCAGTCCTCCTGCCTTGGTATAATCCAAGCTGCTAGGATTATAGGCATGCACCACCACACCCAGTTTCTATCTCATTTTTGTTCCCGAATACCAGGATCATTTATCCAATGCCTTGTTCACATCTCTACCGTAATACCTATGTTACCTCAAAGATAGCATAGCCAGGATTCTATCCATAAACTGCACCCTTAAACCTCTCCCACCTCTTCCCATATCTTACTTTTTGCGCCCTCTTCTTTTTCAGAACATAAATCTTAAGGCGACCTTGAGTCTCCTGTGGCTCACACTCTTCATCTAAATCCACCAGGAGCACATTCATTCAATGATCTAACTTCAGAATATGTCCAAGACAAACATCACAGTTATGACTGTTGCCAATGAGAATCAAACATGATCCTAAAATTAGTAGGAAGAAATGTGATGTGAAACAGGACACCTGAATAATACCAAATTATTTCCCCAACATAAAATTATCATTTTCAAATTGGAAATTAGTTGCTTTATAGGAAACCTAGTACACACCACCTTCACCCCGCCACACACACACACACACACACACACACACACAGGAAAGAATTTAGCACTAATAATGAGATGCACAAACGTCATTTGCCTACTGAAAGGATGCACGGAGGATAGAGTATCAGTGCCTTTACATTGTGCCAAAAAAATGCAAAACTGGAATACATCCTGAAGGAAAATTGAAGAAACCCAAATTGAGAGGAATGCTATAAACAACCTTCTCTTCAGAGAAGGTCATGAGTGACATTGAAAAACCGAAGAACTCCTCAGATTGGAAAAAGGTGACAGAGACATTGAGGTGGGATAGAAAATGAACAAATAAATAAAACATAGGAAAGAGACAAATGGAAGGACAGGAAGCTACCCCTTCAATCTGAAAGCCAACCTTGAAGTTCCTTATGCCTTTCCTCCTAAGCCAGTATTTCTCCCAGGCCTGTCACACATTCTCTCTCAGCCCCCCCTAAATTTCTGGGAAATTTGTAAATCTCAGAGTTACCATAAATTTACCCACTGATGAAAATTACCCTGTTCACTATTAATGAGTCCCCCAACACATGCACTTTTAGAATAGATGAAGCCAAGGGAGATATGAAGCCTATATTACAGGGCACTTTCCCAATGTTATCTATTGATCAGAAAATGGGGAAAACATCAGCCTAAGAATCCTGAGAATTGCCAGATTACCAGAAGCCACCTTCGGATCACTAGACTGGTGTCATCCCCACATGCCTTCCCTTGCCCACCCCTCACCAACTTTCCTTTAAAAGAGGAGGAGCCTGAGAGTCCCCAAAGCATCTTTCACTCTCAAAATGGTCCCCATTTCTCCCTTGAATGTGTCTCTTCTTTCCTAAATAAATCTCTAGCTGCCCTGTCCTTAAATTCATTTCGGTGACATTTGTCGAGAACCCCACTCATGCAGAGTTGAGGCTCCCTCTCAGAAAACTCCTTGGACCACTGGGTGCATCCTGGGGTCCTCTTAGCTTATCATGCAGAGCTGGTCTTACTATGCCTTTAATGCTGTCGTCTTTCGCATCATGCCTTCACAGTTACAAAGCCTGGTCAAGGTATGTCCCTCATCACTTCTCTCCCTGAGAGGAATGCTGGTGTCAAGTATTTAAGACACACATTGCTGCACAAGTGAACACCAGTAGGATGAGGAATTCTGGGAACGTTTCTAAAACCAAATGAAGACAGCTTGATCTACATCAGCTTGATCTTCCCAGTGAGGCAAATTGTCACAATTACCAGAGAAATGCTCTGGAAGCTGGTGGCCCTCCAATGTAGCCCTGTGGCCTCGACCTTGAGAAGTAATTAGGGTAAGGTGGTGGGATATCTCATCTTTGAGAAGGAAGGTGATTGCTCTCAAGATGCAAAGGTGCAGATAATCACATTTTAATTGAAGTCAAACAAGTCCACGCTGTTAAATAATTAACCCTTTCAAATTAACTAGTCTCTTAAAATTAAGTAACCCTTAGGAAAGGCTTATTTTGTTCTAGCTTTTAAACGTTGCTTCCTTTGACAGCTTAGTACGGCATTTTCTTTTTAGAATTCTACCTGAGCCACAGCTCAATCCATAAACAGGTTGATAAACAGAAGCAGCCTTTCTAAGGACAGAGCAGCACTTGAGATTACAAATTATTCATTACGATACTTTTCACAGCATGCATTATCTTATTTGAGCCATAATGGGGGATTGTTTTGTTCTGGAAGATCAAAACTTTGGATATATACCAAAGGAGCAAGGCTTAAAAAAATAGCCTTTAAAGTTGTATCCAGAACTGAGAACAATAACACACAGCCCCAGGGACCCCAGATTTAAATTAAGAATATTGCTTTTATTGCACTATGAACTTTATTTTCCTGCTCAAGCTGAGACATTCAGCAACTAACAATGTTACTGTTAAGCATATGTTAAAAAGAAACGAGTATATTTCCTGTGCAGAAACACTAAAATAGAGAAAACACTGTAATCATATTGCATTTCCTAATGGCACCATAGAGAAATGGACAAAGGACAAAAATGAGTATAGATAAAGCCTTTCGATAGACCATCGAGCTCTCTAGTATGAAAGGAATTTAATACAGAGACAGCTTCACAGCAATCAACATTGCCTTAGGAAGATAAAAACAGAAGCTGTTTTATCTGCCATAGAGAAAGTACTGTAGCATTTAACAAATACATCCCAAATCCTTTGCAAACAAGGCAGAGAAATAAGAAGTTAGGTAAACTAATAAATGACAAGATGATTAATTAGAGAGTGTGTTCAAATAATACCATGTATGCTGTGAACAGGTCAGATATTAGAAAACATAACTTTTAAAATATATGCCTCTCTATAAGGTCACCTTCCAATTTGTTCATGAAAAAGTTGACCTTAAGAGATCAATATATCCACTTACCTGCATGAAAGGCTTTATATATATATATATATATATATATATATATATATATATATATATATATATATATATATATATATTAATCTTGGTTCCATTTTATTTTATTTTTACTTTAGATGTACATGACAGTAGAGTGTATTTGGACATATTATACATACGTGGAGTACAACCCATTCCAATTAGGATCCCATTCTTTGATGTAGAGTTATACTGATTCTGTATTCATATATGAGCACCATTTGTGACTTATAAAAAATTACATTAGAAAAAAATGATATCATGGTCAACCGTGGCTATAAAACTACCTGAAACAGAGTCACCTCTTTGGGGGAAGTTTTCTTTGAAACACAGCCCAAGTGTTCTTGGGTTCTCTGTCACACATTTCTAATTTGGCATGAAGAACTCTGTTAATAGATCCTTTTGACGTGCCTCTGAATGAGAACAGTAATATGACCTCTTTATTAGGAAGGAGGAACATAGACAGTATATACAGTCCCAGAGTCTGGTTGCTCAGTGTGAAGCCTACCTTACCACATTTGAGGTACATTTAATGAGTCTATCATCCTAACCCCTACACCATTATGTCCACTCTGTCAAATACATAAAATGCCATTTACCACTCCTGTTGCTCTGAGAATTAAGACAAGCATACAAGGGTTTGGCACATAGATAGCATTCAGTGAATTTTCTTTCCCTTCCCCTTAAAATCATATATATATATATATATATATATATATATATATATATATATATATATATATAATGAAATGAAGTATGATCCAACCACGCTGTTGAAAATCTTTTTTTCCCTTGCTTCCAACATCTTGCAGTATTGTTTAACATGAGCCTCTGTTCTCTATTTCTTATAAATTAGATATAGAAAATTGATCAGATTTGAGTTTTATTAATCCCTTTTTTGGGCAAAGATATTTATTTCATAGGTGGTGCTTTTGCCTCTATCAGAAGGTAGACCTGCCTAGAGGGTAAACATCGTCTTCTTTGATTTCAGCCATGGCTGATAAATGCCTGGTTCATTCACTCCTTGGAGTGGTGAGATGGTATTTTAATTCCATCATTCCTTCTTCCTTTATTAGCTAGAATATAACATTAAAGGGAAAAATCTCCTTGCCTGCTGTTTTGCTTAGCAGTAGAAGAGTACATATAACTATTCGGGGGAAAATTTTGACATTTTACCATATCTGTCAATTTTAAAGTAATAAATTACTATTAACTAATTTCACTCCCCTTTTTACTATCATTGCAATCTCGTAGGTCTTAACGTCCTGGAGGTGTTTCAGGCTATAAGTCTTTGTGTGCTTACTTTGCCCTATGGTTGGCCAGTAGAAGCCTCCCAGGTTTCATGTGTTCTTTTCATGCTACTGTAACACACTCTGTCATAGCCTATTTGCATTTTGGGCATTACAAAATAAACCAGGCTCATGTTGCGCATTTCTTGGGACACACCTGCAAAGAGCCCTGGTTCCTTTGAGTGGGAGATGGCATTTGGAGACTGTAGTATGTGCACCACGGTTGCTCATTTCTACTGAGCTGATAAATGTCTCTAAATCTGTTCAGCAGAGTTAAGAAATATGTTTCCCCATAAGCCTAACATGTACCAGGAATACAAATTCACACTGGTACTTCCAAATCAGATTCAGAACGTAACCTCCTTTATAGAACATACATCTCCTTTTTCTGCTGAGAAACTTAAATTCTTACTATTGCTTAGAATATGGGAACCTGAGACTTCAGACCAATTTTACTTTTGTCAATAACTTCTCACAATGCCATAGTTTCTTACTGTAGTTTTAATGAAGCAAATGGCATGACTTTAAATCCTATTGTAACTAAATAACAATGAATGTTTACTGAGCCCCTGCCTCATAAGATTATTTAAGTTTTGCAATCCACAAAGGTAGTCTTATTCTCAGTTTATACGTAGAAAAAATTAAAGCTCAGAGAGGTTGAGTAGTTTTCAAAGGATAACACAGTTTTTAATAGGAATCTTAATTGCTAATTTGTCTGGCACTAAATCTACAGCATTAACCAGTAATTAATAATTATGCTTTAGTGCCTGTTTAGTTAAAACATTCTCTTTTTCTTATAATTATCAACTGAACCAAGTCTAGTAGCCAAAACCATGGTGAAAGTTTTAAAAAAAAATTAAGTGGTATACAAAGATGGAGTCCTTGTGGCCTATTATTTCATACATGCTATCTAATTATGTATACATGGCAGGCCAAACCTGGGCAAAGTCAATAGAATGTAGACGGTGGGACTGCATGACTGGTTTGATGACAGTCTCCTGAAACAATGATGGAAACCACCCTGGTGGCCCTCGGTGCTCCTCAGAGGAAACTTGGCAATGCTCTCTGAGGCTATAGTTTCAAAGGTAGCTAATAAGTTTATAAACCCATTTTTACATTTCTCGTTAACAGCATACTTTGAATTGTGTTGCCTAGAATGGTTCATATAGGAGAATGCTGCAGAATTTCATGGGTTTTAAGGCTTTGGGTAGCACAATCATATTCACTTTTGATTGGATTTTGAAGTGTGTTCCAGCAGCAATAATAGAGCATCGTCCTTGAATTATGATGATCGTCACTAAAGCTGCCTAGTTGTTTCTGATCCCCTTTCCCTTATACAAGGGAAAGATGGGCAGCCACCATCTATCCAGAATGGAGGCTCTGTTTCCTCTTCTTTTCATCAGCTTCTGAAAAACTAGTACAATGTCCTCAGATAGTTCAGAAAGGTTTTGTTATGGTTCAGACTCCAAAAAAAAAAAAAATGGAATTTTCAAATCCTAAAACAATGAGAGGTCTGAGTAGAGGTCTTCCTGTAGCCTCCAGGAGTGAGACCACAAGACGACTTCCCTGAGACCAAGGGAATATGTTGCCAGGAGCAGATGACCTTTAGCACTGCCTGTAGTCTTCTTTCCTGTAACCTGTACCAGGTTAGGACAGGTAGGGTAGATATCATGAAGTTGGCGTGAATGCAACTTATGAACCCAGGCCGCGAATAAGCACTATTTTATATGCAGAATTGGGTTTAAAAAGAAACGATGATGATCAAGAAATACGAAAATGGAACTTCCTGCTCCAGGTTTCAGTAACTCTACTGATAAGTGTTTTTCATATGAAAACAAACAAGGCATGCTATCGCTATGTCCACATGATGTTTCATAATGGATTCTACTGTGGAAGTAGACTACACTGCTGGATCAATTCTGTGGTATTATAGGTTAAAAGCAATGGGAGACAGGATTGGAGATTGAGAGGGAAGGTCAAGTTTAAAGGGAAGCATTCAATTTTCAAAATCCCACCGTATTTCTGACTCTAAATCCATTGAGATGGTTATTAAATTCCCCACAGCAATCTTAATAAATGTTAGAAATGTTTTATGCTTTACCACGCAGTATCTCACTTAAGCCTCACAACAATTCCTGTGAGAAAGGCATGATTAAAATTCTCAATTTACAGGTGTAAAAATGAAAGATTAAATTAACTGGTGGAAGGGGCACAGCTCATGTGGGACGGACTTGGGATTTGGATAAGCTATCTTATCTCCTAACAGCCCATGCATACCTGGCCTTCATGCAGATGAGAAAACAAAGGCTCAGAGAGGACACCTGGTTTACCTTAAATCAGTTTTAGTAAAGACTCTATTCCAGAAAATTTTGAATCCAAAACCAGTCTTTTCCTTATAGCACACATTTCCACAGACAGCTCAGAATGCAACCACAGGGTAACTTCATTTATAGCACCATTTATGTGTTTCACATTTACAGTGCACTCTGTAGCACATGCAGATTAATATAGCACCAAGGGGTGACATAAAACTAAATAATGGCAAAGTAATTGAAGATGCAGCTCTGATGGGATTAAATGGGAGATGCTTGCGGTAGGCAAGGTATCATGACCCACAGAAAAAGGATGAAAGGGGAAAAGAAAAATGAGCATTTTAGATGACATTTTTTTTCAGGTCACATTTAAAAAACCTTAGAGAAGCTGTCCTAAAATGGAGAGGCAGGAGCCATCTCAGGTTTAGGATCGTGCCTCTGGGGAGAACGTTCAGTGGATCTTGAAGAAATAGCAGATTGCCTTGGAGAAATTTTTCATTTTGGTGGAATTAAGAAATTCCCGATATAGAGGGGAAGATGGCGGCGAGGGGAGTGCATTGCCCCCGTGTGCCGCGTCACAGTGTGGGAGAATGACGAGTCAGGACGGCTAAAGGCTATCTTGTTAGGAATTTCCAGCAATAGTGGGGTGCTCCGGAACCTGGAGGAAGGATTTCCATCGCACGAGGATCAGCTACGGGGGCTCAAACGCGAGAGATTTGTCTGCACGGAGGGTCACACTGCTTATTCAGCAAATCGCACCATGGTTAGAGTCTGCGGCAAGCCCTGGGAAACGAGGAGATAGCAACGCAGGGATACAGCGCTGCAGTTTCCGCGGGCTTCTGCCAGCTGTGCAATTACCGTACTAAGTGCTGAATTCTGGGTTTGAGATGGGGGAAGGAAGCAGTCCAATTCAGTTCTCCACATCGGTCAGACCACAGAGGAGGCCAGTGGCCACCATCTTGGAGAGCTGACTTCACCATCCCTGTTTTCGTCTGATCGCAGCTCATTCAGCCAAAGAACAGGTAATTTCAGGCTGCGATTCGCCTGAGGCTTGCAGACAAATTACTCAGGCTCAGTGCTAAATAACCCGCGGAAACGGTTATCTTGGAGCCTGCTCTTATCAGAGCATACACGGAGCATGGAGTGGCCGAGTTCCGGCTCCCGGTACTGCTCTGGCCCAGGGCTAAGGAGCCCGCGGAAACTGCTTCTCAGTCCGGGTCCTGCTGAGTACTGTGGAGGTAAATACCAACTGAGCCTTCGTGGGCAGTGGCAACAGGACTGAGATGGGGCCTGTGAGGGCCGGTCAGGATTCACCCATTGCTTTGGTCACCCGGCAAAGGGAACGAAATGCTGCTATTCACATAGGATACCAACATGGCAGAGATCTGATGTCATCAGAAAGCAGCAGAGGAGAGAACTTCATCAATACCAGCGGTGACAGAAACAGTTGGTCTCCTGGTAGAGAGGGTGAGTCACAGGCCGCCGCCTGCGCCCGGAGCAGGCCCAGCGGCTCGCCGGCGTGGTGGTCGCGTGACCCCAATTGGAAAGGGGGCGGAGTGGAGCCGCCACCCGCGCCCGCAAGATGGGCAGACCTGCGACCAACCTGAAGATCAGGCCCAGTGGTCCACAGGCGTGGTAGGAGGGGCAGGGCAGAACCGCCGCCCGCGCCTGCAAGGTAAGCAGACCTGGGACAGACCGGCGAATCAGGCCCAGTGGCCTGCCAGCGTGGTACACGCGTCACCCCAACTGGAGTAGGGGCAGAGCAGAGCCATCGCCTGCGCCCGGATCAGGCCCAGCGGCCCACCTGAGTGATGGTCACGTGACCCCAATTTGAGTGGGGGCGGAGCGGAGCCGCCATCCGTGCCCGCAGGGTGGGCAGACCTGCGACCAACATGCAGATCAGACCCAGTGGTCCGCGGCCGTGGTAGGAGGGGCAGGGTAGAGCCGCCGCCCGCGCCTGCAAGGTAGGCAGACCTGCCACAGAACAGCGGATCAGGCCCAGCAGCCTGCCGGCGTGGTACACACGTCACCCCAATTGGAGTAGGGGCAGAGCAGAGCCGCCATCCGTGCCCAAAAGGTGGGCAGACCTGCGACCAACCAGCGGGACAGGCCCAGTGGCCTGCCGGTGCGACAGACACGTCACCCCATTTGGAGTAGGAGCAGATCAGAGCCTTCGCCCGCGCCCGGAACAGGCCCAGCGGTCTGCGGGTGTGGTAGACAAGTCACAGCAATTGGAGGGGGGGCAGAGCAGAGCCGCCGCCCGCGCCTACAGGGTAGGCAGACCTGCGACTGACCGGCGGATCAGGCCCGGTGGCCTGCCGGCGTGATACACACGTCACCCCAATTGGAGTAGGGGCAGAGCAGAGCCGCCGCCCGCGCCTACAAGGTAGGCAAACCTGCGACCGACCGCCAGAACAGGCCCAGGGGTCCACAGGAGTGGTAGACACCTCACACCAATTGGAGGAGGGGCAGAGCAGAGCCGCCGCCCACGCCTGCAAGGTAGGCAGACCGCCACCCGACCCTGCAAGGGAGACTTTTCAACTATACAAGAGCAATATAAATATATAGGGGAAAAAAATTTTCAAAAACACAAAAGTTTCACGAAGCAGAAAGAAACGCAAGCAGTATGAAAAGACAAGGAAAGAAAGGACCACAAGCAATGCAGGTCAACTGAACTTTAGAAGAGGTAACAGCTGCAGCAGATGGAATGTCAGATAAAGAATTCAGGATATACATGCTTCAGATGATCTGGAGTATCAAGGAAGACATTAGACAGCAAAATCAGACAACGAAAGATCACTTCGACAATGAATTACACAAACAAATCCAGGAAGCAAAGGATCAACTATACAGGGAGATAGAGGTTATAAAAAACAAACAAACAGATATCCTAGAAATGCAGGAAGCAATAAACCAACTTAAAAACTCAATTGAGAATACTACCAGCAGAGTAGAACACTTAGAAGATAGAACATCAGACAATGAAGACAAAGTATTTCAACTGGAAAAGAACATAGACAGCTCAGCAAGACTGTTAAGAAACCATGAGCACAACATCCAAGAAATATGGGATAACATTAAGAGACCAAACTTAAGAGTCATTGGGATACAGGAAGGTATAGAACTCCAAACCAAAGGAATGAGCAATCTATTCAATGAAATAATACGAGAAAACTTCCCAGACTTGAAGAATGAGACAGAATCCCAAATCCTAGAAGCCTACAGGAGGCCGAAGGTGCAAAATCATAAGAGATCCACACCTAGACACATTATAATGAAGTTGCCCAACATACAGAATAAGGAGAGAATTTTAAAAGCTACAAGAGAAAGGAAGCAGATTACATTTAGGGGTAAGCCAATCAGGATAACAGCTGATCTTTCAACACAGACTCTGAAGGCTAGAAGATCCTGGAATAACATATTTCAAACACTGAAAGAAAATGGGTTCCAACCAAGAATTGTGTATCCAGCGAAATTAAGCTTCAGGATGGATGATGAAATTAAAAGCTTCCACGATAAACAAAAGTTTAAAGAATTTGCAGCTGGACAACCATCTTTTCAAAACATCCTGAGCAAAACATTACAGGAAGAGGAAATGGAAAATAACAATGAAAACCAACAGTGGGAGGTAGGACAGTAAAGGGGGGAAAAATAATCAAAGGGGAAAACAAACCATGTTTAGTAACATAAATAAACAAATATGGCTGGAAGAGCAACCCATATCTCAATAATAACCCTAAATGTTAATGGCTTAAACTCACCAATTAAGAGACACAGGCTAGTAGAATGGATCACAAAACAAGACCCAACAATATGCTGCCTACATGAGACGCATTTGATAGGAAAAGACATACATAGGCTGAAGGTGAAAGGTTGGGAAAAATCATATCACTCATATGGACTTCGGAAACAAGCAGGCGTGTCCCTACTCATATCAAATAAAATAGATTTCAAGCCAAAGTTAATCAAAAGGGATAAAGAGGGACACTACATACTGCTCAAGGGAACCATACACCAACAAGACATAACAATCATAAATATATATGCCCCAAACAATGGTGCAGCTATGTTCATCAAACAAACTCTTCTCAAGTTCAAGAGTCTAATAGACCACCATACAATAATCATGGGAGACTTCAACACACCTCTCTCGCCACTGCACAGATCTTCCAAACAAAAGTTGAATAAGGAAAATATAGAACTCAATAACACAATTAATAACCTAGACTTAATTGACATATATAGAATATACCACCCAACATCAAGCAGTTACACTTTTTTCTCAGCAGCACATGGATCCTTCTCAAAAATAGATCATATATTATGTCACAGGGAAACTCTTAGACAATACAAAGGAGTAGAGATAATACCATGCATCTTATCTGATCATAATGGAATGAAACTGAAAATCAACGATAAAAGAAGGAAGGAAAAAGCATACATCACTTGGAGAATGAACAATAGGTTACTGAATGATCAATGGGTTATAGAAGACATCAAGGAGGAAATTAAAAAATTCTTAGAGATTAATGAAAACACTGACACAACATATCGGAATCTATGGGACACATTGAAAGCAGTTCTAAGAGGAAAATTCATTGCTTGGAGTTCATTCCTTAAAACAAGAAAAAACCAACAAATAAATGATCTCATACTTCATCTCAAAATCCTTGAAAAAGAAGAGCAAAACAACAGCAAAAGAAGTAGAAGGCAAGAAATAATTAAAATCAGAGCTGAAATTAATGAAATCGAAACAAAAGAAACAATTGAAAAAATTGACAAAACTAAAAGTTGGTTCTTTGAAAAAATAAACAAAATCGACAGACCCTTAGCCATGCTAGCGAAGAGAAGAAGAGAGAGAACTCAAATTACTAGCATACGGGATGAAAAAGGCAATATCACAACAGACACTTCAGATATACAGAAGATAATCAAAAATTATTTTGAATCCTTATACTCCAATAAATTAGAAGATAGTGAAGGCATCGATAAATTTCTTAAGTCATATGATCTGCCCAGATTGAGTCAGGAGGATATAGACAACCTAAACAGACCAATATCAATTGAGAAAATAGAAGAAACCATCAAAAGACTACCAACTGAGAAAAGCCCAGGACTGGATGGGTATACAGCAGAGTTTTACAAAACCTTTAAAGAGGAACTAATACCAATACTTTTCAAGCTACTTCAGGAAATAGAAAAAGAGGGAGAACTTCCAAATTCATTCTACGAGGCCAACATCACCCTGATACCTAAACCAGACAAAGACACTTCAAAGAAAGAAAACTACAGACCAATATCTCTAATGAACCTAGATGCAAAAATCCTCAATAAAATTCTGGCCACTCGGATACAAAAACTTATCAAAAAAATTGTGCACCATGATCAAGTAGGATTCATCCCTGGGATGCAAGGCTGGTTCAATATACGGAAATCAATAAATGTTATTCACCACATCAATAGACTTAAAAATAAGAACCATATGATCATCTCGATAGATGCGGAAAAAGCATTCGACAAAGTACAGCATCCCTTTATGTTCAAAACTCTAGAAAAACTAGGGATAACAGGAATATACCTCAATATTGTAAAAGCAATCTATGCTAAGCCTCAGGCTAGCATCATTCTGAATGGAGAAAAATTGAAGGCATTCCCTCTAAAATCTGGAACAAGACAGGGATGCCCTCTCTCACCACTTCTGTCCAACAGAGTTCTCGAAACACTGGCCAGAGCAATTAGACAGACGAAAGAAATTAAAGGCATAAAAATAGGAAAAGAAGAACTTAAATTATCACTATTTGCAGTGACATGATTCTATACCTAGCAGACCCAAAAGGGTCTACAAATAAACTATTAGAGCTAATAAATGAATTCAGCAAAGTGGCAGGATATAAAATCAACATGCATAAATCAAAGGCATTCCTGTATATCAGTGACAAATCCTCTGACATGGAAATGAGGACAACCACTCCATTCACAATATCCTCAAAAAAAAAAATAAAATACTTGGGAATCAACCTAACAAAAGAGGTGAAAGACTTATACAATGAAAACTATAGAACCCTAAAGAGAGAAATAGAAGAAGATCTTAGAAGATGGAAAAATATACCCTGTTCATGGATAGGCAGAACTAACATCATCAAAATGGCGATATTACCAAAAGTTCTCTATAGGTTTCATGCAATGCCAATCAAAATCCCAACGGCATTTCTTGTAGAAATAGAGAAAGCAATCATGAAATTCATATGGAAAAATAAAAGACCCAGAATAGCAAAAACAATGCTAAGCAGGAAGTGTGAATCAGGCGGTATAGCGATACCAGACTTCAAACTATACTACAGAGCAATAGTAACAAAAACAGCATGGTACTGGTACCAAAACAGGCGGGTGGACCAATGGTACAGAATAGAGGACACAGAAACCAATCCACAAAACTACAACTATCTTATATTTGATAAAGGGGCTAAAAGCATGCAATGGAGGAAGGATAGCATCTTCAACAAATGGTGCTGGGAAAACTGGAAATCCATATGCAACAAAATGAAACTGAATCCCTTTCTCTCACCATGCACAAAAGTTAATTCAAAATGGATCAAGGAGCTTGATATCAAGTCAGAGACACGCTGTCTGATAGAAGAAAAAGTTGGCTACGATCTACATACTGTGGGGTTGGGCTCCAAATTCCTCAACAGGACACCCATAGCACAAAAGTTAATAACTAGAATCAACAAATGGGACTTACTCAAACTAAAAAGTTTTTTCTCAGCAAAAGAAACAATAAGAGAGGTAAATAGGGAGCCTACATCCTGGGAACAATCTTTAGTCCTCACACTTCAGATAGAGCCCTAATATCCAGAGTATACAAAGAACTCAAAAAATTAGACAATAAAATAACAAACAACCCAATCAACAAATGGGCCAAGGACCTGAACCGACACTTCTCAGAGGAGGACATACAATCAATCAACAAGTACATGAAAAAATGCTCACCATCTCTAGCAGTCAGAGAAATGCAAATCAAAACCACCCTAAGATACCATCTCACTCCAGTAAGATTGGCAGCCATTATGAAGTCAAACAGCAACAAGTGCTGGCGAGGATGTGGGGAAAAGGGTACACTTGTACATTGCTGGTGGGACTGCAAATTGGTGCAGCCAATTTGGAAAGCAGTATGGAGATTTCTTGGAAAGCTGGGAATGGAGCCACCATTTGACCCAGCTATTCCCCTTCTCGGTCTATTCCCTAAAGACCTAAAAAGAGCATGCTACAGGGACACTGCTACATTGATGTTCATAGCAGCACAATTCACAGTAGCAAGACTGTGGAACCAACCTAGATGCCCTTCAATAGACGAATGGATAAAAAAATGTGGCATTTATACACAATGGAGTATTACTCTGCATTAAAAAATGACAAAATCATAGAATTTGCAGGGAAATGGATGGCATTAGAGCAGATTATGCTAAGTGAAGCTAGCCAATCCGTAAAAAACAAATGCCAAATGTCTTCTTTGATATAAGGAGAGTAACTAAGAACAGAGTAGGGACGAAGAGCATGAGAAGAAGATTAACATTAAACAGGGATGAGAGGTGGGAGGGAAAGGGAGAGAGAAGGGAAATTGCATGGAAATGGAAGGAGACCCTCAGGGTTATACAAAAGTACATACAAGAAGAAGTGAGGGGAAAGGGAAAAATAATACAAGGGGAGAAATGAATGACAGTAGAGGGGGTAGAGAGAGAAGAGGGGAGGGGAGGGGAGGGGAGGGGGGATAGTAGAGGATAGGAAAGGTAGCAGAACACAACAGACACTAGTATGGCAATATGTAAATCAATGGATGTGTAACTGATGTGATTCTGCAATCTGTATATGGGGTAAAAATGGGAGTTCATAACCCACTTGAATCAAAGTGTGAAATATGATATATCAAGAACTATGTAATGTTTTGAACAACCAACAATAAAAAATTTAAAAAAAAGAAGAAATTCCCTATGTAGAACTTTTCTTTATTTCACTTTAAACTTTCCTATGTGACAGGAGAACTCCTTAAGATAAAAGGCTTCAGGGTTGTCTAGCATGTGGGTACATTCCTACTTGTTGGGGCCAACTTCAATGTCAATCACACTTTCTCCCACTTATGATCCAGCTCTTGCTAGCAACTCTATTCCCATGTCCCGTGGTTCTCTGAAGCTTTGCATCTCTGAGCTCTACTCAAATTTCTCATTTTTCATGGTTTATACTCCCAATCCTCCTATTTCATGCTGCAATTTCCTCTCTAGCTTTTCCGGGGACCTTCGACTTCCACTTTTGCCTTTCCTCCTCATCACATCCTTTCTCTCATCACTAGACCAGATTGTATCAACAGGTGGCCAGAGATTCCTCCCATAAAGTAGAAGCAAGGGTCTGTGTTGGTTTTAGTCCATTTTTCCATTGCTGTGACTAAAAGACTTGACAAGAACAACATAGGGAAGGAAAATTTTATTTTTGGCTCATGGTGTCAGAGGTTTGATTCATGGGTGGTAGACCCAAAGTGAGGTAAAACATCATGGAGAAGGGGGCAGCAGAGGAAAAAGCAGCTCAGGACATGACAGCCAGGAAGCAGAGAGCGAGAGCTCCACTCACCAAGGAGAAAATATAAACCCCAAAAGCATATCCCGGTGAACTATGCCCTCTAGCCACACCATACCTGCCTTGAGTTACCTCCCAATTAATCCATAACAGTGGATTAACCCACTGATTAGGTTATATCTCTCATAGTCTGATCATTTCACCTCTAGAAATTCTTACATTGTCAGTTTTTGAGGGACCCCTCACAGCTAAACCATCACAATGTCTATATTGTGTAATGATGTAGAAAATGCTGAGCTAAGCTTCAGAGCAAAGAGCTAATATAAAGAAGGCAATGGAGAAAAGAATTTCTCAGCAGAAATTGAGGCAATATCTTGATCTAAAAGGATCATCTTAGTGGCCTAGGAAAAAAGAGACAACCTAGATACAAAGTCTGCAATGGAAATCAGAGCATCATATCAAAGCAAGAATATCAACCCCTGGGTCCAGCCATCCATAGATTTCCTTTGCATGTGCCAGCTACTAGTCAAGGAATCTTGGAGATGTTTTTGAGAATTCTGTCTACTACATCTCAGCATCTGGAAAACTACCTGGTACTTTGCCTGCACTCTCAAGTAGATTTTGTTTTTTCTTTACCTAAAAATGTCCTAATGTCTTCCCACTGATCCATAGTCCGGATTAGGGAAAAATGACCCAAAGTAAAGAATTGAAGGTAGAATTGAAGGCTCTGCAATTTATCAAGACCTTCAATAACTTAGCAGACTTTGTCTCAAAAACATAAAAATAAAAAGGGTTGAGGATGGTAAAGTATCCTCACCCTTTCTAATCTGGGTTTAATCTTCACTACTCCCCAACCCCTCTGCAAAAAAATAAAAAATTTAGCTTTGAAAAAATCCTTATCTAAACAAAGTAGCATAGAGCTGTGGCTTTTAGAGCTGGCTCACAGATATATTTAGGTCCAGAAAGAGGCTCAATCAGGCTCTGTGTAGGAAGAACAACAGTGAAAATGTTTATGTAGAAGCATCTTGCAAATAAAATGCTATGCAAGTGGAAGAAATTAACATGCAGAACCAGCCAGCTTCCTTGAGTCTTCTTATTTTGCTTATCTCTTCCTGTTGATAGCATTTATTGTTCCCTGTATAATGAAAATCTGTCACAATGTGACAAGCTGTCTATAAGGCAGCTCAGAGAAACATCACAATGCTGCTGGTCACAGCACAGGCTTCCATTCTTGCCTGCATGTCATTCTCCAAATCTCTATTATGGACAGAATTGGGAAATCCAGGACTATATTTATTTCTGGGTGTGTTTTTATTTCTGTTTTGTTTTCAAATGTTAGCAGGGTATTCTTTCCAAGAAACTTGTCAAATTATTCTTCTCTCGTGCTCCAGATTGAGTTTTCAATATTGAAATCGTGGAGTTAAGTTCTTCTTTTCTTCTTTCTATTTTAAAGATTTAGCCTTGTCAACCTTTTCATTAAGAGGCAGCCCAAGGGTCAGAGGCTAAAAAGTGAGACATCTCCACAGGAAGACAGTGGAAGAATAGAAAAAGTAAGGTTCTTTCAACCCTGCAAAAGTAGGAGGGTGATTATCTCATGATGTTAACCAGTGCCCATAATCAGGGCAGATTATTATTATTTTTTTGAAAAGTAAACGGATTTTATTTCAATCTTCAAACAATAAAGACAATTTTGAAATTAGGTGTAATCAAAGCTTCTAAAAGTTAATTTAAAAGTGTTACCAATAATTTTTTTTTCCCATTCAGGCCAATGCAGTTGGCAGAGAAATCAGATGAGTGAACTGTCCCCAAAATACGGCAGCAACAAAAACTTCAGTTTAAAAATGCATCATTTGTCCACATTGGCATTTCTTCCAGCTGATGGAATTCTACAAACTTTTAATTGATTACAGCCACATTTTCTTGAAGATGACAGTAAAGTTACAGATTGATTAAAAAATAAATTATATGCAGCATAGGGTAAGAAGATAAGTATTGTTCACATCAAGTGTGTAGTATGTGTATGAGCACATGTGCTTAAAATGACATAAAAGTATGACACAGAACATGGAAAAAAAATAACAGGAAATTCTCACACAATAATAAAGCAGCCTCTCTGTAGGAATTTTTTCAGGAAATACTAGCAACAATTTATTAGTTTGATATAAACCCCATATGAACACTAGACATCCAAATGTTTTAAGCAGCTTGGGTTTTTTTGTGTTTGTTTGTTTTGTTGTTGTTGTTTTTGTTTTGTTTTTTAGGGGATTGAACCCAGGGGCTTAACCACTGAGCCACATCCCCAGCCCTAAGGCTGGTTTTGAAATTGTGATCATTGAAGGATATGGAAAATCACATCCCCTAGGAAGGACAATGGGCTCTAAGCACATACAATTTCCCTTATATATAATCAATCCTCCATTTGCTCAGTGCCTCTCTCCCTGCCACAGCCAAAATTTCTCCCGCTATGCCTCAGCCAAAATTCACCTGCCTGCCAAAAGTCTGACAAAGGTAGCTGGCTCTGGTAATGCCCTATAAAACTCTGATATTTTTTGCAGCCCCCTGCTATGTTCTCCCCCCAAAATGTACCCCTCCAATGCCTGACGGATGGCTCTGCTGCTTAACAGAAGGCATCACTGATCCATTGAGGTCCATTCCCAGTTCAGTCATTTTTGCTTAAATTCTTTGCCTCAACCTCCCAAGTGATTGATATTTTAATATTGGGTGAAAACTGACTCAAGGTTGAACAGATTTTTCCATAAGACTTCCAGGAAACCAGTAACTTATTTAAATCCTTAACTATTGTTTAGGTTTTAGTGCATTTCCTTCCCTTTCTACACATTTTTCAATAATCTATGATTGATTTGGCAGTTTTATTACGTATGTCTTCAGCTTCGCCAAATTCACTTGGAGATAAGCATGAAAAATGTTATAAACAGATAATATAGTAATGTTTAGATCTAGCATAAATTTCTTGTGTGTAATACTAAAAGGCAAATGTAGGGGGAAAAATACTTCTTAAAATACAGACCATAATAAAGTATAAAAAATGTTTCTTGGGACTTAATTTGAAAAAATCCTCCACACTTTAATCATATTTAAGTCTGTCCTTCGAAGCTTCCTTTGTATACATAGGTGAATTCTTGTGCACACTCAATTCTTAATGAAGGAACTTTGTTCATAACCACACAAAAAAATCATAGAGGTTAGTGCTCAAAATACCAAAGAGTCTTCATGGTGGATATTGCTAAGGTAAGAAATAACTAAATGAATAAAAAGCACAACATTAATAAAAACATTTTAATCATTTTAATCATTTTCTGTGTGTTAGCCAATCACAGTGTGGTATGATCTGTAGTCACTAGGCTTTTTGTTTAGGGAGGAGGGCTGTGTTCGATAATAGCTGATCCGGTAATATGTATTTTCTTTCTTTGTCAACACAAATCTCCCATGTACAATCGAAAATTCTTGATCAAGAGAACATTTTCCCAAGTTCAAAGGAAATTTTTTTTTGCTTAGAAAAATTCTATCAAGGTAATTCACCCTTAATTATTCTTGTGGATTTAATCAATGTGTTCCCTGATCAATGAGTCCTTATTAATCCTTTAATGTTATTCTCCATGTTCTTAGGGCCTCTTCCCTGATTTTGCAAATACTTATCAAAACAGACAGCTTATTCTGTTTCACTGCTTTCAACATTCCTCACAATTGTCTTGTGATATTTACAGTTGAAGATAATTCACATATAAAATGCATTTTATCTTTAACATGTCCCATTTCCTCAAATCCTCTGCCTTCAATGAAATATGAAATCTAATTTAAAATAAAGTTCTGTATGGCATTCATGCTAGTACTTTAACTTTCAAGATATAGGGTATGCAACCTAGCTTTCTTTTTTCCTTCTTCTTTTTAAAACAGGAATGAAAAAAGTAAGCCTTAGAAAGAGGTGATTCTAGCTCCATCAAAGTTAAGAATTCATAAGATGTCACATGTCTACTGTAAATCGGTCCTTGGATTCCAGCATTGACAAACTGCTTTTTGAAATGATGATGGAATTTAAAGTCATAATTTCTTGGCCATTATCACTATTATCAGAGAAATGTTAGAAATTTGGTAAAAGACATGCAAAACTAAAATTTGGTAAAAGACATGAAAACTAAAAGGAAAAAAAATCACTGGGAAAAAAATTAATAGAAATATGAATAACTAGAGAGCAGAAAGAGACAGTCATTCATCTTCTGGAAAATTCCATGTTTATAAAATGTCATTTTTGTCTGATTGATCTATGCCATCCCGGTCAAAAGTCCAGGAGGCATTTTGGTAAAATATGGAAAGGCTAAATTCCAAAATGCATGTAGAAACAGAAAGGCTCTAGAACAGTCAAAATGAATTTGATGTAGAAAAGAAGTTTAGAATTCTTGTATTAGCTGACTACAGGAGTTATTTTAAAACTGAAGTAAAACAGTACAATTTTAAAATGAAAATTAACTGATAATAGGTTAGATGCCTAAGTTCAAGAACAAAAACCTGTAAAGCTTCTAGAAGAAAAATGTAGGCTAAAATTGTTAGGAAATCATTTGTTAACTAAAACACCAAAAGAAAGATCTATTTAAAATTAATAAGCCATATATCATCAGAAGGGATCATCTGATCCTCAAAATACACTTGAAAATTAAAAGACAAGCCATATACTTGGAGAAACTACTTGAAAATTTTATATCTGATACAGGCTTTGTATCCAGAACATTTTTCAGAAGGGAAAGAAAAATCTCACAACTCAATAATAAATGTGCAAAACTCAAGAAAGAAAAGGGCACAGGACACGACCAATAAATTCACCAAAGGGGATGTGCAAGTGGCAAAAAAAATATATGGAAGAGTTACTCAACATAATTATTCATTAGAAAACTGCACATTCTAACCACAATGCAATACCATTATTAAAACCATGAAATTCAAAAGATTTACCACTTTGCATGGTAGCAAAGATATGAAGTAACTAGGACTCTGTACATACTGATGGGGATGTCATACAGTACAACCACTTTGAAAACTTGAAATGTTTGACACTTTATTTAAAAATTAAACACATACCATCTATCAGACCCAGCCATTCCACTCTTGTGCACACATATTTTAGATATAAAAACAAATGTTCATTAAAATGTGTACAGGGAAGCTTATAGCAACTATATTTTTAATGTCCAAACTTATAAATAATGCATGTGCCTATTTACCTAGTAAGTAATGGATAAGTGGTATATTCATACCAGGAGATATTATTCAGCAATGAGAAAGTCCAAAGACATGATGCATAAATTCTTATGGCAAGTGAAAGAAGCCAGACAAAAAAGAATACTTTGAGTATGATGATCCAATCTGTATAAACTGGATGCTAATACAAAGTTATAGAAAGCAGATCAGGGATTTCCTGAGTTTCGGAGAATGCAGGGAGGAGGAGCAGGAGGGAATATAGAGTAAACCAGGAAATTTTGAGGGTGACTTACATATTTGTTACCTATTACCTTACATATTTGTTATCACTCAACATTTCACAGCTCAACATTTCCTAATACTGGGTTGATGGTTTCATGTATGCATATGGCACAAGTTGCTAAACCTTACAGTTTATTCTATCCAATTAATTTCATAGTAATGTGAAAGCATTCCCCTCTCCTATGAAAATGAGAACTGAGGAACTAGGATAAAGGATGATTTTTCTGTTCGCCTTTTTAAAACTTGTGCATTTTAACCATATGAATGGTTTTCCTATTCAAAGTTCAATTAATTAAATATTTGGTCTAAGCTCTTCCACATAAGAAACTACCTTTGGTATCATCCACTCATCATGCTTTTCTCTTCTTTTCGTTCATCTGTATTTATTCAGTTGCAAATTCCTATCAACTCTCAGAACCTTCTTTTAAATCTGTTGCCACTGCTCTTGCCTTAGTTCAGTGACTTTTGCAAGTATCATCTTGGTGACATCTTCTCTGATTAACCAGCAGATGATGGGTGGGGTCTTTGGTCTGCCTTTTTACAGTTTTTCTATGACAGATTTTAGAATATTTATTATAATTTTCTATTTTATGTCCATCTTTTTGGACATAGTTTTTTTATTTAAACAATGTCCTCTGCCTGGTATATGAATATTTGTTTTAGTAAATATAAAGAATGATTAAATGAAAAGAAAATATCTGTCCTTGAAATATTCTTGATATGGTATGTAATTATTTTTATATACTTGTAAAGCTGTTATTTTAAAATGAGCATATACTTGTGTGTGTGTGTATTTTTAAAATACAAACTATAAGGATATAAATGGAGAATGATTTTGATCAACAGAAGAATTAACCTATTTGGAAATGCTTTTTAATCAGATGATTAATACCTGACATTAGTGGATTTAAAATATTCAACATTATTTTTAAAACAAAAGTCCCTTTTAAATATCATATCTAATCCCTGCACTTTCATTTCATCTATCCAAAGGTAGCAATTATTCTGGCTCAATGCTGAGAGCCACAGCCGAGTCGGAATGGCCCCTGGCATTTTGCCAATAGTATTGGTTGAGAGGCAAGCCATTAAGATGATGCTGGATTGATTCGGTTGTATATGAGACCTTTACTGTCCGCCTAGGCCTGCTACTTTGGAGTTCTTGCGCTACTTTGGAGTTCTCCTGGGGTTCCCGGAGAGTTCCCATTGGTTCGGGAAGTGCAGGAGGAGGGATTTCCAGAGGAGGGATTTCCAGTTGGTGGTTCCTGGAAGAGCCGCCTGGTGTTCAGGAGAGTTCCCGGGGACCATGTGTGGAGTGTGCAGGTGGAGTTCAGAAATAAAGTTTGTTCCTGCTTCAGTGGCTCGTGATTTGTGCCCAGCCAGACTGCGGCAGCTCAATGTGTTTCGCTCCAGACTGTAAAATCACTGTTCACAGTTCAACATTTCCTAAGATGGAATAAGCTCCCCCATGAAGTGGTGGAGGCAAGTTCCTCTATCATAGTCAGAAACTGAATGACCAAAGGCTATAAACACTCCAAATGCAATGCCTGATCTACTCAGGATCTGAACTTGGTCTCAAATATTGCTTCTGAGCCTATCACTATGTTACTGTAGCTTTCCACACCTGCAGATATGTATATTTAGTCAATGTTGCCATCCTCAGAATTGGAAAAGCTATTTAAAACCCAAACTCTCAGAGCTTTAGACTTTACTTAAATAAAACAAACAAAAATATCTATATTCAAGCAACACCTAGCAATATTCTTTCCTTGTCTTTCAAGGATCCCAGCTTGCAGAAATGTCTTATTCTAACACTTGATAGTCTGATTGTTTAAAAATCCTACAAGTGACTAGTCAGAAGAAAAGTGTTATAGCATTAACGCTTACCCCTTTCAGGGTGTGTTAATACCTGATGGTTTTGAATGACATTAAGTCATTCTCTGTAACTGACTGGCTTATAAATAAATAACTTGACCTAGTTTCCTATGTAACTTTGTCTAATTATGGACACTAACAACTATAAACTATCCTATTCACTGTAAATGCATAGATGTTTAAAAATGTCAGAGACATCAAACAACTGCACAAATTGTACTACCAATATAAGAATAACCTTATAATCTATCAGCATTCTTTCTACTAAAAAAGAATTAAAATATAATATTTCCTACAAAGGAGCATTTTATCAATGTTTTCTTCTATAAGAAACAAAAGATAAATCATTAGAACCCTCTTCTGGACCTAGAAAAGCTGTGCTAGATCTTTCATAGATGTGTTTTAGTTTTGTTAGTTATGTGCTCCCTGAGAACACCTGAATGATTAGGAGTGCAGGAGGAAAATTATCACCACCATGGTCTGACATGAGCAAAGGGTGTAATTAAAGCACACCTTGGATATAATTGCAAAGGTGCATTTGTCCCATGTTCCCTGCTTCCTAATTAGAGTCCAATTTGGATTTGTGCTCCTTCATCAGTTAAACTTGTCCTATATAAAAGATTAATATCATATTTGTATGCCAACAATTTAGTCCAAGCCAGCCACCCTACTTTCTGATACAAGTTAAAACCATTTAACATTGTTTAGGCACTTTAATGTGGAGCTGTTTTAAAAATAAATAAAAAAGTGGAGCTTTGTAAATTGATCCAATATATCTTTAAATTCCATAAAGTGGCAATTTGGTCAAATGGAGGTTTGCATTTTATACTTTCTTTGCTTTGATGAAGCTTTTAATTCCCTCTGGTTAAGAATTGCCAAAGGTTAGTCAATACTGTACAAGACTGATTTTTTCATTTCTATCATGGCACTGATGACCCTCCCCAGTTTTCTTTCAATCTCCAACCACTTTGCCAGCTTTACCATCACTATTTTCTGAACATAAATTGTATCTTCCAACCTTTGTGGTTTTTGGAGAGTTATTCCTATAGCAAAGTAGTCAACAATATATGCCATTTACCATATACTGGGTGAGTTTCTGAAAATTCAAAAATGAGTAGACATAATCCTTACCTTAAGGAAGTAAAGAGATGTAGGGAGAGCTGGTTATATTGAGAAATACACCATATGGCGTGAACATGTGCTACAATAGTTATGCAGCAAGTGTAATAATGACAACTCAAAATAGCACATGACCTTCAATATCCTCTGCTTGAACTATGCGTTTGGCATTTCTCTTCTGGAATACCTCTAACCCTTTTAGAACTGGCATAGATGTCTTCATTTCAATCTTCATTCAAGAAAGAACAGATTCATCCTTTTATTTTCTCCAGAGCAAATTGCATATATGTATCCATTATGGTATTTATCACATTGTATGCTAATTTTGTGAGACTCTAAACCTGTTTCCCCAGATTATATGTCAGAGTTACAAAAGCAAGTAGGTTACCTATGATAGATCTCATGCTACCAAGAAAGACCTGCTAGTCTGTGATCACAGAACTTTTCATAAATATCTCAATGAATCCTTACAACAATATATTGAAATGCACACTGTTCTATCAATATTGTACCTGGGGAAACTCAGTCTCAGAGGATTTTGACACTGGTGTCAGATTACATAGTTACAAATTTTATCATTTACTAGCCTGATTCATTGCCTCTCCATTTCAGTAATAATTTTCCAATAACTTGGGGGAAAAACTAAAATAAGTGTGTTATTAATTACTTCGACCTGTAGAATGCAGACATTGAATGGCATCTGGGAAAAATGGCATTCCTCTGGTTCTGTAACCGTGTATACTTTCAAGAAGATATCTAGGCATGACTTCAGTACCTTGTTCTAGAATATTCTGAATAAAAACTTTATTGTAAGACATTTAAAACCAGGGAATGGGCCTGATGCAGTGGCACACATCTATAATCCCAGAGGCTCCGGAAGCTGAGTCAGGAGGATTGCAAGTTCAGAGCCAGCCTTAGCAAAATTAAGGTGCTAAGCAACCCAGTGAGACCCTGTCTCTAAATAAAAAACAAAAAAATAGGGCTGAAGATATAGCTCAGTGGTCAAGTGCCCCTAAGTTCAATCCCTGGTATCCCCCCATAAAAATGAAAACTAAACTAAAAACAATAAATAATTAAAACAAGGGAATGTTCTGAAAATAAGATCAGAAGTAGGAAATAAAATATCTGTATGATAAAAAAAAATATGGAAAGTTCCTCTATGCAGAAGGTCCAGAAGATAACATACTATTCTAAATTTGGTTCTATTGTTTAACTTTTTTGCTCTTATCATTTAATTATTGACTTGTATGCTCTACAATTAAATCTCATGATTTTGAAAAAAAATATATCAAGTTGATATCAGAAAAAAGAAAATCAAATTGCTCTGACAGAGTCCTAACCCTGACCATAGACCAAAAACCTTCCTTCCCACAAAAGTGAATGGCAGTCATGACCCACCTCCTTCCTGATTGCCTATTTTTCTTCACAGGTACAGTAACCTCTGTGCAGGACCTTTCTTGTATCTGATGTGGTGCAACCTAAATCAAGTGAATTGGTATATACTGAGCAACTAAGACAATTTGAATCAAATTATTTATTTGTTCAGTTACTTGTGAACAATCTACCAGGAGTTATTTAATTCTAAGTATCCTCTTGGGGAAATTTTTTATTTAATTAAAAAAACAACACATCATTGAAGACATCCACTTGTGTGACTTAGTATTAAATTTAAAAAGTAAGACGATGATAATCATCATTTCCTTAGAGACATCAATGAAGAAATGTATGCCAAATCCTGAACAGTTAAGGAAAGAGGTCCCAGCTACTTCTCTTGCCCAAATAGGAATATTTTGTTTCACATAGGTAATTTTTTTGTAAAGCAAATCTTACTAGGGAAATACCACGGTATGTATTTTTTTTTTTTAATTCCAGTTTCCTTCCTCAGTGTTGTTTTGGGACCTTTTACTTTGGTCTTGACAGGTGATCTGATTTCTTCTTTTAGATCCACAGTGAGTTTTTTCTTTCTTTCTTTTTTTTTTCCATAAACAACAGATACAGCTCTATTTGCCATTTCCTTCCTGATTCCCCAAACCCCAAGTCCCTCCAAATTCCATCCTTACAATCCCCCACATCTCTTGGCTCTAACAGCTCTCACATATAGTATATATTATTTTTCCTTTGTAGACTAGATGTGAAAAACATAAGGTAATAGGTATGTCCCCCATTTACAGAGAGTTGAAATAATTTACCAGAGACTGAAGACCTTTGAAGTAGAAAATAAGTATCAAAGATTCTACTAAAATCTAAGTTTTCTAACTAAACCCTAATTTAACTCCTTAAACTTCTTTGGCTCAGTATGAGTAAGGAATATTGTCACCACAGGTAGCAATATAAAGGGGAACAACATATTTTTATTTTCCCCAATGTGCCAGGAATCAGGAAAAGTAAATACTTTCCCAAACAGCATTAAATTATAAAAGAAACTTATTGCTGCTAAGAGGAACAAAAAAATATACAAATTTTAAACATACATTTAACATTGACTCTATTCATAAGAAGCAGCTTTTATCCAGTACAAAATAATGGCCCTGGATATTTCCTGAGAAATATGCTACCTTCTGAAAACGTACAGTGTTACTCTGAATTAATAAGACAGTCCTTCTACTTGAAAGAGGACTGGATCTAGGAAACTCTGACATTTGAAGAAGTAGCACACACTAGCATTAGTTGAATGAGGCTTAGCTTGATCTTTGTAATGGAAAATATAGTATCTGATTATCTCTTCCAGGTTAAGTCTAAGGCTGGGCACAAAATCCTATAAAAAAGATGCATAACGGATTCAAAGAATTTAGTATGATTGGTCTGAGAACATATGCCTTAGACTTTTTATTTATGCCATGATCTTATGCTATTTGTACATTGAAATCCTCTATTACCTAAGAAATCTGCAGAAGACCCAAATATTAGCATCAATAAAAATCAGAATATTGATAAGATGTTGATAAATGCTGAACATGCAAAAAGTGTAAAATGGGCTCATTTTACTATTTTCTCTGATTTAGTGTATGCTTAGGATTTTCCGTAATTAAAAAAAAAATGTTTAACAGTAAAAAATAAATAAATGATCGCCAGACTCCAGATAAATGCTCTCCAAATTGCATTTGCTTTAATTTTCAAACTTATTATTTAAAATTTATTTTAGTAAAAGGAGATAGACATAAAAACCAATGAAGTTGTCAAAAAAGTGATTGAGGAAACTCTTCAGATACATGAGTATAGAACAATAGAGTTCCTGGCTTATATGCTGTTATGGATCTTCATGGAGAAATTGCTACTTAAGATAAAATTTATAGAATGAAATCTCTGCGTGGGTTGTTAGGATGTGGCTGAAATTTCATACAGAGTTCATTCCTAAATTGTTTCAGCAATGGCTGTTGTCTTCAATAATATGGTAGGAAATCAAGATGGGAGTTCCAAAAAATTGTCCATTGGATCAGTTAATTATGTTCATTTCTTTGTCTCCCAGAGCTAAAGTTTTTTTTTTTTTTTTTTTAAACATCCCCATGACTGCCAGAAACTATTAAGACAAAAAAAAAAAAAAAAAAAAGACATGAACTCGTAGATGAAAACCAAGGCGTCAACCCAGTATTTATCTCCAGACTTGCTGATTTCTGTTTCACAGTACCACAATAATGTGCCACAGACGAACTCGTTCTCTGATTACAAGTGAGTCTCAAACTCTGAGAGTTTTTCTTTTCTTTCTTTCTTTTTTCCCCTCCTTCTCTGTTTCTCTTCAGTAAACAGAACTAATGATGTCTGGCTCTGCATATTTCAAAGCTAGTTGAAATAACAATAAATTGCAGGAAAATGGGATTATGCTGATGATTAAGTATGATTGTTTATGAGAATAAGCATCAAACATATCCCAAGCATTTTACAGGAATTGCCTCTGATCTCTCCAATGATCCTTTAGATTGGTATCTGCAAACTTCATTTCATAGACGAGAAGCCAGGTTCAGTGGTTTGCCCCGGGTTATACAGCTAATAATTACCCTACCTAAAATGAAATGTTTATCTTTGTCCCTCTGACTCTTTCCACCCTACCACAATGATGCTCATGAAACAATAAGGAAATTACCAGAGTACAAGTGCATTCTATTGTCTACAAATTTCTTTACTACAGGATTTGAAAAAAAAAAAAAGACAGAAAATTGCTCATCAGAGGTAAAACAGAAAGAGAAGCATGCATTCTTAGATCCCAGTTCCCCCACTTCCCTTTTTCCCCTTAATGATTCATAACTGTACAAAGTACTGAAAGAATTTTTGCTTCTTGAATAAACAACCAGGAGGGAAACAATCCCCAGGCCATTTATTATCCCTATTTATACAATATGTAATGCCAATTAAGTCTCCCCAAACAATCACAAAGGTAGCTATTTAGTTATAATTTGGTTGAATTGTTAACAGACTTCTTTTGTGTCATTTGTTTCATAAATAGAGAGACTGTCTCCACAGTGAAACCATGTGGCAACCTGGCATTAAGGCTGCAGTTCATTAGAAACTGAGAGGCAGGGGAACTCAAGCACATTTGAAATTCTACATTTGAATTTTTATTACTTATGCTGACAATTCTTTAAACACCGAGTCATAAATCAGTAGGTAGTGCTAGGGAGCCACCTGCTGGAATAACTTGCTGGATTTTGCTACCATATTTTCACAAGATAGAAATTCACTAAAAATCGATTCAGTTATGAATTTGTCAACTTCGGGATCCTTTGTCACAAATATATATCTTCAGCAGAAACTTTCACACTAGACTTCGTAATGACAATGAGTGTTACGACAAGGAAAACAGAAGCCTGAAATGGGAAAAGAAGCTTCAGTGACATTAATATGTTTGCAATACAAAAATATAAGAGTGACAAAGAAGTTCCAATGACATGAGTCAGAGTTTTAAAATCAGGTTATCTGTTGCTTCATGATTGCTTTAATTTATCAAAAACATTCAGCCTAACAATTACTTTACCCGCATACGATACATAAATGGAAACTTACTTAAATGAGAACATCATCATTAATGTTAGTGTGTGTGTGTGTGTGTGTGTTTTAACTTGATAGTATTAAAGGGAAAACTAGAGGTCTAGTTTGAGATTTTTTTTTCCTTTTCTCAGTTGTCTATATCAATCTCTTGTTAAACGTATTCTCTATCATTCTCAGTGCTGTTAAATCATAAATTTTTAACAATAAGATGATTAGTATAATATTCCTTCCAGGCTTTGCTGTTCAAAAGTCTGGACTAAATATAGCTACCCATTTCCCTGTCTTTTGTATACCGTATGTTTAGTGAACATGAAAGCAAAGTTCTTTGATGATGTTTTTATGTTGCCAAAGGGTCCCCATTCTAAATATACTCAGTGTGTAGCAAGGAAAATAGAAAAGAAATGAAAGATTGATCTGAATGTGTTCTAACTCCAAAACAGAGCCTGAAGTTATTTTGATTCCCTGTTATCAGTTTGCTTTCATATTATTTTCTTCATTCTCTAAAGAAGAGCGTGGCTAACGATTCTCTTTAATTGAGGGTTCCACTTAATCGCGCCTAAGGCTGTATTTATAAGCAAGTATTTTCATGATGGTAAGAAACTTGGTAATATGGCTGCACAAGGATTGTTCTATAATTCTTTTGTTTTGCTGATACTATTGGATAAGTACTTTACCAATTGCAGTTGCTCTGTTTCAAAACATTCCCTTTGACTTGCAATCACAAATTTTCACTTAAAGCCTTTTAGAGTATATCAAGCCATTTGCCTTAACCTATGTGATCCCTGGCAACAACCTTGAGATGTGGTTCTTCCTGTCTTCACTCTACAGTGAGGAAATGAAGTTCCACAGGTGAAATGTTGCTTTCCTTTTCCCAGTGAAGGACTAAGGAGAGATGTCAGTTCCTGCTGAGGCCATATCGGATCCCACTGAGATAAATTTCTTAAAAAGAGGAAAATGCTTTTCTATATATTCATTTTAAATTTTGCACCTCATTATATTTTAATTTCTTGTTTTATTTGTCCCCGAAGTTTATAATCTTCTCCAATCATGAAAGCCTTTTTAAAAATGTTCTCAGTAATGGGCACAAAATGTGATATTCCTAGCAGATGTTAACTGAATAAATCATCATTGAAGAAATATTTTCCCCTTAACAGACAAATGCAATATTATCTTTATTTTATATTTCATGGATTCTAGTATTTTTGGAATGAGAAAGAAAAGGAAATCATGTTTACTAAGATCCTACTATATGCCAGATCATATGAAAGTCCTTCAAATTTAAGCTTTCAAAGGATATAATAATATACCTACTTCAGAGACGAAGAAATGGAAAAATCTAAGTGGCTACATAAATTGCTCAAAGTTTCCCAAAACACCATAATTTTTCTCTCAAACTTTTCCTCATCTCCTTTGATAATCTCATCCATTTTCATAATCTCAACTATAAATCACCTGTAAGCAAGGGTTGGCCAAATTCACTTTGATAATTCCTCACTATCTCACACTCCCAAATTGCACTTGTAATTGTCTTGGATCTTCTCAAAAAATAGTAGTGGAATATCTGTTTGAATAAATACTTCTAGATACCAGACACTGTACCAGGTGCTGGATATGCACAAGAGAGCCCAACAACCCTTTTCTGTCTTCGTGAACTCTCAAGCTAATAGATGAATGAAGTATTGCATGTTTTCATGAACTCAATGAACAAATGGGGGCCATCACAGGGTCCTTGAAGAGATAACACTTGAGACCTGATTAATGTCAAAGACTAAAGCATGCAAAGAGTGAGATGAAGTGCTCCACAGAAAAGGAGGAGCACATCTGCAGGCCCTCAGATGGGAGAACGGCTGCAGGATTGAAGAACTACTAGTCTGCTAGGTACCTGGACACAGTTGGGAGCTTCTAAAGGGTTGCAAAGAAGGCATTTCAATAATCCATTTTAGACAACATTGTTCTGACACTGGAACATAAGAGCTGGGCGAGAGTGGAAGTAGTGGAAATCATGAAGTCACTATTTCACTGTCCAAACACAGGATTAGTGTGTTTGGGACCATTGGGGCTGGATGTACAGAAGGAGAAAGGTAGAAATAAAATGCATCTTCAATGCAGGGAAAACAAATTGATGAGCAGAACAAAAAATGCATACTAGGCTTCTAGTTTGTTCGGCTGATGTGATGCTGCAAAACCATTCCTCAGAATCTTTCTGAGAACACTTTAGTAAGAAAGTGTTACATCTGAGCAATAACAGATGTATTGGTAAAACAGGAAAAATCAAGCCTGGGGGGAAATCAAAAGGAAGGTTTGGGCCATGATAGATTTATGGACCTACGAGGAATTTAAAACAGATCACATGCTTTTTCTCACGTGTACTAACTTTCTTTGCCTATGTCTTAAAACATTCCTCATTGATTGTAACTAGGCTTCAAATTCCTAATACTTTTAAAAGAAAAGAATGGTGCATCCATTTGCATAACTTCTCTGAACCCTAAATATCTACAAATTGTATTTGTGTTTCTGTCTTATTGCTTGTCTCATCCCACTATGAATCTATAGGATCTTTAAAGTCTTACTTTCTTTCCACAGCAGTAGTGAAATGCCAGTAAATATTTGTTAAATACAATTAATTAACTACATATTTCATAAGAGAATATGCTAATGCTTTGTTTCTCTTAATAAGAAACTATGTATTTTACTAATAAAAGGAAATATATGGTTTCATGAGGGTAATTGATAACTATGTTTGGGATTTTACTGGAATGTCTCCAAAACTATGGAATTCTCTCAATTCCCACATCTGCTTTAATAAAGCCTATCTCTCTTGGATGTATTCCATACACTAATAGAGGGGTCAGCAAACTACAGCCCAGGCTGCAGGCCAAATTCAGCCCACTCTGGGGCCAAGTCTGTCCATATCCATTCATTGTTGTATTTGTGCTAAAATGGTAAATTTGAATACTTGCAACAGGGATTGCAGGAACAAAGTCAAAAGAATCCATAATCTGGACCTTGAAGAAGATTTATTTTGACTCTTGTGCTAGTGGAATGCTTTGAAAACCTTTGTCCACGTTCTTTCTGGGAAGAGTCTGGTAAGAATATCCCTAACTAGTATTAGATATATTGAAGTTATACCATTTGGCAGGTATAAACTGAGATCAGAGCTGAACAACATGGAGAGGGAATGGAATTCAGATCAAGAACTTGAAGTTCAGGAACTGAGAATCAATAAGAGGATCCCACACAGAGTTGCTCCAATCAATACAGATGAGTGAAGTCAGTCAATTTATCTTAGGTCTCCTACTTCTCTATTCAACTATCCTCAACCCTAGGGCCATCTCCCCAGCTCTCTTCCCTCACCTCATTTTAAACAGAGGTATGCATATTCTGAAAGGTTCAGATCAATTTCTATATACCCGGTGAAACATTTTTAATTTATCCACTAAGAAAACTAGATATGATAACTCACAATTGGGTTCCTAGGCTATGGTGTTCATGGAACTAACCACATAAAGCTTACTTATTCCCCCATGGTATTACAAACTCTTTGAAGGAAGATACTGGTCTCTAGCTATGAGGTAGTTTAACTGAAATTAATTCATATCGGGACATAAATTTTCTAAAATCTATTGACAAGAAATTATAATCTGTATACTTTGAGAGTTGAATATACAGACACACATTGGCCAGAACATATATGACAGTAGAACTCAGACCCATGTCTTCTGGAACAACTAATCCAAGAACAGTCCTTAGTTTTAAATAGCCTCTTTGTTTTCATTTGGGTTGTTTTTCCTTCATTTCCATAACAGCTTCTAGGTTTTTCTTCAAAACTGGAGAGCTAAATCACTGTAGGTCAAGCTTCAACAAGACCACTTTAGGTGATGGAGACCACCAGACTTCCTACTACTGAGTCAAAGTAGAAATTTCAAGCTTAGGCTGCACAGACCCTAGTTTTAAAATAATGTACCTTAAAGATCAGCAGAGGACTTTCACTGAGAAAGAGAAGCCACAATTCGCAGATTTTTTTTTTTTTTTTTTTTTGCACCAAAGCAAAGTACAGACCAAAAACAATGGTTTAAATGGATTCCTGGACTCTGTCTAGTTTTAGCACATTTGCTTCTTTGTCACCTGCTATGGGCTTAGACTTCATTATTGCCTGAGAACATCCTTTCTGGCATGCACAGCCTTGTTCAGATTCATCAGACCTTGCACTTTGGGTCAGTGTCTGACGGTGCCCCAAATTCAGCCTTGTCTCATGCTGCAGATGACACCTTAGTGCTTCTCTCACAACCTCACAACTCACCTGGGCTCACACCTCCATGTGGAACATGCCTCTACAGTGTCAGGAGGATGGATCTTTGTGATCTTTCTGTACTATGAGAACTAAGGCAGGATGAAAACTAGTAAGTATTGAGTTATCGAGACCCGAACAGGAATAAACACCCTGAATCACAGAATCAAATTTGGAGAGAACAGCAAACAGCAGAATTCAAATGACCAGGAAAACATAAATGAAGCTGCTCTATACCCATAAAAACAGAATGAGCCGCTGGTCCGTTTGGATCCTTTTTTGCCTCTGTTTCATGCAAGTAGCATCCTCACACAGCAATCCAACAGCCTGTGAGGAAAAAGGCCTCATAACCAACTACTATAAGATAGACCCATTAAAATACATGCAATGAGCTAAACAAACTGTGAAATATAAACTGAGGTTCTATGTAAGACAAAGAGAACATCAAAACTTTCGTTTATTTGCAACATATCTCATGGTGGGATCATCCGTACTGTTATGTTGGAGATCTGTATATCTTAACTTTATCAACCATTTTAATCCTGTTTTATCTGTGCACAAAGAACAATGAGCCTACTGAGTTGAGCAGCAAATCAGAAGAAAAAAAATTAGCTAGACCCTAACAGTTATCCAGGTACAAACATCTGAAAATAAATAACAGGTAAAGAATGCCAATATTCTCATTTTCTACATCTTCATTTACTTAGGTTTATATTATGTTGAACAGCGTATATGTGTGAAAGAATGGGTGGTTCATGACTTCATGGGGACAGGTTTAAGCTCTTTAACCTTGGACAACTGAAACATATCAAGATAATATCAAAATACAGATATCATATTCAAAGGGATGCTTCCAAATAGAACTTTCTCTGTTGATATGTAGTATCCAAATTTAGCCAGAGACAATTATAATAAGCAAGTGATACATTCTATCACCTTTAGGAGCCATAAGTCTGAAAGTATTTAGGGCAAGATACAAATTGTAAATGATTCAAATTCATATGTTCCCATGAGTGGAAGAATCAAATGTCTCAGAAAGGAAAAGATGGTGCAATGTGTGTGATGATATATAAACCAGGTACTCAGAATAAGTTATTTAAAGTGAACCAGTAGGTTGAGAAGGCTTGAAGCCAGACCAACTGATTACATAGGGGCATTAAAGAACACACACACAAAAAATGTTCAGTTAAATCCAATAGATTTGGATTATGCTAAGACAGGGTCATGTGCCTTCTGTGGTGGGTAGGATGAGACTAGATCAGTATGAGACTTTTCTCACCATACAGCTTCTCCACCACCACTCTTGAAAAAAATGCCTAAAGTGTTACACTCCATAATAAGTTATTTGTACCTTCAGGCATATTCTACTAAATATGCACACATTGTTGAAAACCCATCAACTAATAATACTATTCTGAGGCATGATCATAAAAAGATAAGTAGAAATTTAAGAACAAAACAAAATTCAACAAAACACTTGATGATAAAATAAGTTAATTAGATTTTTTAAATAATAATGAAAATCGAGAACAATAAAAATATTCATGGATATGAAAATTAGTTTTAAAATGATTTATGCTCACATGATGAACTCTTATGAAGCCATTAAAGTTCTTCTTGAAGAACATTTAATCACAAGATAAAATTCTCTATAATACTCTTAAAAGAAAAAGCAATATTCAAAACTAATATGCAGGGTGATCACAGTGTGTGAGACATAGTTTTTATCCTAGTATCTACAGTAAAAGAGCTCAAAGCAATGACATAAAAAACTTATTATCTTGATGTAGAGGAATTACAGATAATTTTATTTTCTTTATTAGTTTATGTATTTTCCAATTTTTATAATGAGCATGTATTACTTTCATTATTTTAGAAGAATAATAATTATAATTAAATAAATATGAGAATATATATCCAGACACTCCAGGGAGAGATCACACCTCTAGCTATTATTAGTTAACACATTAGAGAAGATTATGATGATTAGCTAAACATGGGAACAGAGAGGATGGCAAAGAGAAAGAAAGAAGGGGAAATGTGCAGAGTCGATTCAGTTCAAAAATAACAACCCCTTACCAGATTAAAATGTTTTGGCATTACAATGGGCTTTCCCATACTTTATTCCACAATGAGTCTTTCAACTACTTAACACACAAACACAGCCACAGGCAAATGCCATAAGCCATTCCAAATGCCTAGAAGAATATGTCTACTCTATTGCCTCAAAAAATGGGCTTTGTATGCCCAAGGAAATAATCCTTATTTTTGGTGCAAAGGATTTGGAGCAAACACAATAATTATTAAGACAACAAATGACCACATATTATTCCTCTACACTCTGCTCTCTCTAGTGCATGAATGTCCTCCTGGCTCTCTGTGCAGAGACCAAACCTGTCTCTGGACTTGTGACTGGCTGCAGCTAACCCTTTCCTTTTGCTTCCAAAGTCCTTTCCATAGCCAAATTCACAGCCCCCCACCTCCACCTCTTGCTTGTCCTTGATTGAATTTGTAATCCCTCGACATCAAGATAATCATTTTTCATTCCATGCTTGGACTCACCAATGAAGCCTCTGCTCCAGGTTGAAGGAGTGCTTTCCAATTCTGAGGATGCTATTAAACTGTTAGAATGAAACAGGTCAGAAAAGTCAAGATCTGGGAGTGTGGCTTAATCTATCACCTCATCAGCAGAGTACTAGCTTCTGATTTCCTTCCCTTGGCTATGTGCTAGAGACCTGGTCCAGGGCCAAGGTCAGCTGTGCATCAATTACCATAGAGAGCAAGACCTCAGAGGGAGCCAGATGATCTAACAAGCCCTTTGCTGGGACCTGTTCATTTGACGTGTATTTTACTGCTGTATAGCGATTCTTTTTCATTGAAAATAATGCACCTCTTCTATTTTAAATAACAGGTGATTGGGGCAACTACTTTTGCTTTTAGGGAGAAAAAAATATATATGAAGAAGAAAAAGCAATTCTTCTAGGAAACTCCCATGAATAAGTAAAAGCCATGACAGGTGGCATACCTTGTTTCAAAGGTTAAGGAATCAGGGACAAGAGTGATTTAATAACTTGCCCTAATCCTTACAACTTGAAGAGATATAACTACTACTTGAATGTACCTGATTTGATTCCAAATTGCAGGCTTAGCAAAACTGTTGTATTTATTTCATAATGTGCCCACTGTTGTTGAACAAGATTATGTGTACCTGTGTTAGAAGAGTGGATATATGGGGTAAACAGGACACTTTTTTTCATAATGGTTATGTGCTCTTACATGAATTCACAATCACTGTAACTCCACATCATGTCCAATCACAAAAATTGGACATTATACTCCATGTATGAATTATATGCCAAGATACATTCTATTATCATATATAATCAAAAAGAACAAATAAAACACAAGATGTGAATTTGGTGTCAACATACCTTATATACAAACAGAGATATGATAAATTGTGGCATAAAGGTGTATTAAGAATTGTATAAAATAGACACTATTATTGCTTTATGTATATATGTGTCTGTATGACCAATGTGATTCTGCAACCTGTACACTCAGAAAAATGAGAAATTATACCCCATTTGATTCAAATGTATGATATGTCAAGATCATTGTACTGTCACATGTAACTAATTAAAACAAATTTTAAAAATTGTAATGCAAAAAAAAAAATCAATAAGAGAGCTCATGTATAATGGCATAATTTGGCATAAACATACTTTATATACAGAGTTATGAAAAACTGTGCTGTGAATGGATAATTATGAATGTCATGCATTCCACTATTGTCATGTGTGAAAGAAATTTTAAAAAAGTGAAAAAAGGTTATGCACATAAAAAATTGCATGCATAAAACACAACAGACATCATTTTCTATGATCTGAATAACTGTGTCCCTCCCAAATTTATGTAGAAACTTAATCACCAATGTGATGGTATTGAGAGATGGAACCATGCGGAAGTTGGTTAAGTCATAAAGGCAGAGCTCTTGTGAAAGGCAGAGGAACCCTTATAAAAGTAACCCCAGAAAACTGAACTGGCCCTATCCACCATGTAAAAAACCAGCAATAAGTAGCTATCAATGATCCAGGAAACAAGTCAGTCCTCGATGTACAGTAAATATGCCAGGGTCTTGATCTTGGATTTTACAGCCTCAGCCTCCAGAACTATGGAAAATAAATTTATATTGTTTATAAGTCACAGAGTTTTATGATATTTGGTTATAGCAGCCTAAGGAGACTGAGGTATAATTATTACAGTAAGACAAAATAAAGCATGCAAATATTACATTTTTGTAAAGCAACAGACAAATCTAACCTGTTAAGATGGAGGGTGTTATAGAGGATGTATCACACACTATAAGAAACTGACCAACACTACAAATGGAACTTCATCATTTTCACGTCCCACTGTCTTCCCTGTATAGTTTGTATTGATAAATTATCACTTCAAGCTTGCTTTTGCCATCAATTTCAGAACATCCCTCCCACTGTCTTTCTATGGCAGTGGCCTGAGGAAACCTGAGTCTGAGTCATTCATAGTTACTGTTTATTCTTTGAATAGGAGGTCTAGACATCCTGCAGGTGAGAGTGACGTAGTCTGCCAAATTAGGACCAGAAGTGAGTCTTGGTCTCTGAATTCAATTAGTCTCTTGATGCTACCAGACAAAACCTCTGATTCCTAATTCATCACTTGCTGTTCTCTGTGGTACCAACTATATCTAAGCCTATGCAACCTTCCCAAATCTTTCAACTCACCACGGTCTCTCTCACTCTTGGTTGATCATCTCTTCTACACATTTACTTGACAAACAAAAAGTCATTGGACTCCCTCGACTTCCTTCCACCTAACTTAGTCTTCATCTGGACTTTTGACAGGAGCCCCAAGGCAGCAGGAAGTTGAGGGAATCTAATAACCTTTTGTTTGTTACTTAAAAGCTCTTTCCTCTTACCCAGATATTATCACCTCCTCTCTCCGGTGAATCACATGTTCTCTCTTCACCTTCGCACTCTATTTCTAATAGTAGTTTCATGGAAATATGATTCATATATCACACAAATAAACTTGTTTAAGTTTGTTACTTTTTAGTATATTCAGAGTTATACAATGATCACTACAACAAATTTTAGAAAAATTTCACTCCCGACCTTCCCCTAAAAATACCCATTAGCAGTTATACTCATTACCCCAACAGCCTCTCTGTCCCCAGGCCTACATAACCATTAGTCTACTCTCAGCATCTATAGATTTTCCTGATTGAGACATTTCATACAATGGAATCAAGCAGTCTGTGGAGGACTCTATTGATTTCATCTATACTCCTCTTGTGTCTTTGGTATCTGTTCTTTTCCTTCAATGTTTTGCATGCTCAGATCCTGTCCATCTTTAAAGCCAAACACAGTAAATGCCATTATGCATCAGCATCATCTTATTGCACGCCAACTTCTGTACTGTTGCCTTCCCAGCCAACCTTTTGAAAAGGATCATTTCTGTCTTTTCACATTCTTACTCCCCACTTACTCCTAAAACCATTTCCAATTTCCCTACTGAGGTCATTAACAACCTCCTTTTTGTTAAATTTAATAGATTATGAACACCAGCTTATCAACTCTCAGATTAAATATAACTTCCTCTATGAAGTCTTTCTTTTTTTTTTTTTTTTTTTTTTTTTTTTTTTTTTTTTTTTTTAATTTTTTTTTTATTGGTTGTTCAAAACATTATAAAGCTCTTCACATATCATATTTCATACATTAGATTCAAGTTGGTTATGAACTCCCAATTTTACCCCAAATACAGATTGCAGAATCACATCGGTTACACATCCACATTTTTACATAATCTAGACCAGGGTTACTCCACTTTGGCGCTAGTAACATTTTGAAATAATAGGTAATCCTTTGATTGAGGGGAGGCTGTCCCTTGGCTTCTCCCAACAGATTCCAATAGGACTTCTTCCTGTCAGTCTCCATGTATTGTCAAATGTCAGGGGAGATAAGACCATCCCTGTTTGAGAACTATTGGTCTAGGTGATGTGTTTTTCTCCATGCTCTTGTGTTCTGCTAGATTTCAGAGGTTGGCATAACAATTAATCAATACATATTCATTCATTCATATTTGTTGAAATATAAATACAGTGCTTTTTTGTCTTCTGGGATCTTAACAAACAATAAGACCATCCTTAGGAACTTTTTTTTTCTCTACAGGTTGTTAGATTTGGTGTGTGTGTGTGTGTGTATGTTTGCTTTTGTTATGATTGTACCTTGCTAGGAAATTTGTTTAGGATCAGAACTAGAAATCGTGACATTCAAGTCAAGGTTACAAGTAGAAAGAAGAAAGTCAGAAAACCAACTGAAAAAAATCAATATTGCATACAGCCTTGTTATTCTTCATTGTCTTTTCTGTTCAGCATTTTAATCACAATCATGTTTATTCCAATCTTTTACATTGTTAGGCTTCACAACACCCCAGAAACCATTGTTTTGGTCCTATTTCTAGATTCTGTCAATCATTTTTGAATTCTCTTTTTTACCAAGTTCCTTCTAGTATTGACTATGTACCTCTCAGAGGGAAACAGTTCATGGTAGTCACTAGCATCATGAATTTTAGAACTGGCTAATTGAACCACATTTTTACAGATGAGGAAATTATCAGGGATATAAAATGACATGATAAAATTTCAGTAATAAAATCTCTGAAAAACTAAACTGGAATGAATGTTTCATGATTTTTCAATAAGTCAGAGTAGATCATGCTAAATAGGTCTTCTTTCCTTGTTTCCTGAACCTCATGTGTATGCATGATCTCATTTCATCTTCACAAGAATGCTATGGTCTTATTTACAACTTTACAAATGAAGCAACGTTAAGTTGTCTGGCAGATCAAGTTCCACCTGATTCCAAATCCCACACTCTCCCAATACTCCAGACCACCTTGCTAGACACCAGTGAAGGTCTTTTTTTTTTTTTCTTTTTTACCTGTTCCACCACATCTAGCACAATTTATAGCATGTTGTAGGCAGTCCATATCCAGTAAAGGATTTAATGTTATTCTAAAAAAGATCTCAGGTTTCTCTTTTGGAGATAAATTGGAAACAGTGATCAACAGATAAACACAAAAGGCAGCATTGAGACTGAAAAAGAACAAGAGAAGAGGGAGAACAGATTCATGAGAGGAGTCCTCTGATGCTAATATGAAGGCTGACACCCTTGTATTTATCTTGGCCATGTGATTCATGATTTTTCAGTGGGCTGGGATGGCTTTACCATGCAGTACTATGGTCAAATACTGATCCACTGAGTCAGATACGGCCACAGCCCTAGGTATTTTATGAGACCACATGTTTTATTGAATTTGAACATCTGCCTGTGTTTTAATCAGCTTTTTTTTGCTGCTGTTACTAAAAGACTCGATAAGACCAATTTTAGAGGTAAATTTTTTCTGGGTCCGTAATGAGAAGTACGGACCATATCTTTTTTAGTGGAATAGCATATACCTTCTGCAGGCCCTAAATGACCTAGAACTAAAACTGCTCATTGTAAAACAGTCTCAAAGGTCTCAGTCCATACACAGCTGGCTCCATTCCTTGGGGCTCGAGGTGAGGTGAGGCTGAACATCATGGAGGAAGAGTGAGTAAGAGGGGTAGCAGCTCAGGACAGGATACTAGGAAGCAGAGAGTGAGCTCAGCTCAACAAAGACAAAAGATATACCTCAAAGGCCTGCCTCCAGGCCAAGATCAATACGGGTGGGTCAGTCTTCATCTTAGCATCAATCAGCCACACTCAACCTGCCTACAGTTACCACCCAGTTAATCCCTATCAGGAGTAAATTCATTGATTGGGTTAAGGGTCTTATCATCCAATCATCTCACCTCTAAGTGTTCTTGCATTGTCTCACACACAAACTTTTGAGCTTTATGTTATCTAATCCATAACACCCTGCTTACTCTAGAAAATAACCCCTAGTGGACAAACCAGAATACTTAATATAAATCCCCCATTTAAGTCAGGTTTGCTTAAAAATAAATTTTATTTCAATGTCTGTATTAAATATTTTTGTAGCATATACCTTCTGCAGTCCCTAAATGACTTAGAACTAAAACTGCTCATTGTAAGTATGTGTTTTCAGATGGAGAGAAATGGCAGGAATCACTGTTTGCACGCATCAGAATTCCATGATCCTTTTGCTGTCCCAGAGACTCATATGGATTTGTCCCCTCCTTTCCTCCCCTGGTGGGACTCCCACTCTGACTAGTGCCACTATTTCTGACCAGATGCCTTTGCTTTTCATGTGACCATGAGCAAGTAATGTTTTTTGTATTGTGACAAGAGAAGTTTGGGAAATCTTCTCCCGAGAAGTACGGACCATATCTTTTTTTAGTGGGATAGAAGTGAAACAGCAGGTCAGAGGGAAATGTCATCCTCTTGCAAGTCCTTATATTTTACAGCTCAACAACCTCTTCATAGCCAGTAACCTACTCTCTTCTGGGTTCGAGTCTACATTTGGCTATAGAAGCACCACTGATATTCATTACATTTAAACATTTAACAACAAGTCAGGCTCAGGTGATAATCAATCATGGAAGTACCAGCCACAAACAACTGGTACAGCCAAGTCAGGCTCACCTGCTGGCTCTCAGCCTGACATGGAAGATGAATAGAAATAGAATCTTGCTATAGCTTGATGACTTTTCCAAGTAATGAGGCATCAATTACCCAAGGGAGTAACTTATTTCCTATGCAAGTCACCTCACCCTCACCTATCCCCAAATTTATTCTTTCAATGCCTTAGAACAATAATGAAATCAATCCACATTCTCACAAAACCCCCTCCACCATGATCTCCTATCACAGACGATGTGGAACCCTCTGTCTCTGAGAGATGTGATTCCACGATCTTTCTTCTCTTTCCCTGGAAAATGTTACAAATGCATAATGCCAGGGACCAGTCAGAGGCTTGAAGAGACCCAAATAAATGCTCCAGGGGGTGGAATGGCCCACAGAGAGTAGAGACTTGTCACACTTGAAAACCTCCAGGAGAGGAGCTGAAAGGAAAGAGGACTTTTTTTTTTCTTTTTGTCTCTGTTTCCAAAGAAAGGTAGGTGGAAAGTCCAGTTGACCCACTGCCTGTGTTTACCTGGGTGCTGTTTGGATTGACTTAAGTGCACAAGTATCTCATTTTAAGAGCAATCACCTAGAAATTTACCAAAGGTTGATCATTGTTTCCAGTCATTTTTACATTTAAATAGAATCATTCTAACTAAACCAGTGAGACCTTCTACAGGCTTCTGAAAGAGAGGTGAGAATATGTTATGCTTTAACTTTAAATATCTACTATGCACACACAGGTGCACACACATGTGCAGACACACACACATACAGCAGATACCTCTTTGGGTCAGCTTAGCAGTTGAGAGGTATTATGATATCATGGTGAAGAACATTGGCTTAGGAGTCAGAGATAACTGGATTTGTGTCTCTTGGCTCTGCCGGTTACTAAGTTGTGAACCTAGATTACTTTCTTGCTCCCTCAAAGCCTGTTTCTTGGGTTGATAAATGGATATTATTAACAAGACCTGCTTCACAGTGCTGTTGTGAGGTTCAGCAGGCTGTGTGTCTAAATGCTGAGAATAGTGAGACTATCTGAGCATTTAAAATGGTAGCTACTATTATTATCCATCACTATCACAATAGCATCGTGAGATTAATATTAGACCCATTTTGCAGAAGAACGAGCAAAGACTCATGGAGGTCACATAAGTCCCCCAAAAAATCATAGAATAAATAATGTGCCTAGTCTTGTGTGCCTAGTGTACCGTATCCAGCTGTGAATCCCAAAGAGGGGCCAAAACATATTTTGTGTACCAACGATGCATTCCCCACACTCAGACACGGAGCAGTCAGCTTGAAGGACGATATTCAGATAGATGAGGAAATTCTCAAGGTGAATTTGTGAAATCCACATTACTGCATGGCTACCAGTCCTCTTGTTTTTATTCTCTTGCCTGACTTTTTTTTTCCTCCCCTTTCAGAACCAACTGGCAAGATGTTCTGGAAACAAGATGTCTCTTAGCAACATTTTGTTTATATAGATGAAAACATAACCTTTACTGCCACCTACTAGAGAAGAGAGATCCTCAGCATCTCAATGATATAAAGTTATTGGAGTTGTTGGTTTTTTTTTTTTTCCTTTCTATATAATTCTATGCTTTTCACTCTTTCAGGAAGGCAGTGTTCTTCACTTTAACAGTAGTTCTTCTTGGGGGCCATAGATAATTTTATGGCATCCCCTCCCAGGGCTCTGCTACTGTGTGCTGTGTAGAAACACAAGGACTTAAAAGAACTGCATGCATGTCCTGAGGCTTTTCTCTGTCTCTGGGTTTGCAGCAGTCCTTCCCCATTCTGTCTCTCTAGATTACAGTCTGTCAAAGTGCTCATTTCTGCAACTTTCATTACTTAGAGTATTTACTCCCTCCAAAGTGAAGTCACTGAACTCAGGAAGCTGTTCCTAAAAGGCGAAGGGGAAAGATGGATGTGTCCTAGAACAGGGGCTTTCTCTCCCTCCATTATGGGTGTGTCGGCTGTGGTCTGATCCTTCCAAGAGGATGGTTCTTTTACCCAAATGAGGTTCTTGCTAGTGAGAATGTGTGTGAGGGGAGGAGGTAGCCTCACCTCAGAAGATGTAAGACAGTGTGGCCACAGGAGCATTTGAGGGGATTTGAGGGATTCAAATTTGCAAAAGTTCTCCTTAGGCTTCAGTGTTAATGGGGGTTCTCTATTAAGAGAGGGAGACACACACACACACACACACACACACAGAGAGAGAGAGAGGGCGGGCGGGGGGGTTCATTTTAAGGATATGCAAATCCAAGATCTGTAGAGTAATTATAGAGAGCTGATGTTTCAGTGCTGAATTCAAAGGCAATCTAAAGGAAAAATTCCTTTTTCAGGGTACCCTGGTCTTTCCTCTGAAGGCCTTCAAATGATCAGATGAGGCCCACCTTCACCAAGTAGAGTGATCTGCCTCACTCACAGTCTTCTGACGTGAGCACTGTGTCTCACAGCAACATCTAGACTTGCTACACCAAACAACAGGACTCAATAACCTTGCCAAGGTGACACATATTACTAAACATCCTAGCGGTCAGTCAGCCAGGATCCTCTCCCTGTATGGTCATTCAGAAGCAAGCACAACTTCAGAAGACCAAGCACCTGCATGCTGAGATAACTGAGTGGTAAAAGTCAGCTGAGGCGTCCCTCACCCTGATGCTGTGGAGCATGTTATAAGATTGCGTGGACAACTGCTGCTCTTTCTTTTTCTCCTCCTCCTCCTCCTCCTTATTTTTCTCTTCCCTCTCCTTCTGCAATTGCTTTTGTAATTTTGAAGACAATCTTAGATTCACATATCTTTGTAAAGATGATACTGTGAAAGCCTATGTACCCTGTACCCAGTTTCCTCCAAATGTTCACATCTTTATAGTACAACTGAACACCCAAGATGTTCACATTAATATGATCAAGATACAGAGCATTTCTATCCCTCAAAATGGTCACTCATGTTTTTCTTTTATAATTATACTTTCCTTTCCATCCCTTACCTCCACTTAGCCCTTAGCAGACACTGCTCTGTACTTCATTTGTAATTTTGTCATTTATGGGTGCTGTACGAATTGAATAATATGTTATATAACTTTGGGGATTGAAATTTCTCATGCAGCATAATTCTCCAGAGATTAATCTAAGTCATTATTTATATCATTTTTCTTTTTTTTTTTTTTTTTGCTGAATGATATCCCCCAATATAATGGTAGCACAACTTGTTTAACCATTCACCTGTTAAACGTCATCTGGGTTATTTCCAGTTTTCACTATGACAAATAGAATTGATATAAATATGTGCATATAGTTTCTTTGTGTACAGATAAGTTTTTATTTCTCTGGGATAAATGCCAAGGAGTTCAATTTGGGGGCCATATGATTGTTACATATTTAGCTTGCTCAAAGGAATTCATAACATTTGACTTTCCCTTTAGAAAAGTAGGAGACACCAGTTTTTCCACATCCTTTATAGCATTTGGTATTATCTCTGCCCTTTATTTAAGCCATTCTGCTAGGGAATATTCTATTGTCTCATTGTGGTTTTAATTTCATTGCATTTACAACTAATAATGTTCAACCTCTTCATATGCTTTTTTTCCTACCTTTATACCTTCATTATTGAAACATCACCTCAAATGTTTTTCCCATTTTTGTAATTGCATCATATGATTTTTTTCCTGTTAACTCTTGAGAGTTATTTAGGTACTCTAAATACTAATCCTTCATGGGATATATGATTCACGGATTTTCTCCCAGTCTGTACCTTATCTGTCATCCTCTTAATATGGTCATTCTCAAAGTAAAGTTTAGGTCAAGATTTTACAGATATTCTGTTTTTGCCTATGATGCTCAGTGGTTTCATCATCATTTGACTTAAAAAGCCTTCTTCTTTTTTCCATTGGACTACTTTTGTCTCTGGCAAAAATCTATTGGATGTATTTGGCCCTGTTTCTAGCTTCTCTACTCTGTTCCGTTGATCAATGTGTCTGCTTCTCCATCAGCACTGGTCTTGAAATCAGAGTGATTTCCTCTCACTTTTATTGTCTTTCAAAATTTCTTAAGCTATGTGAGGTTCCTGGCATTTTTTTTAGGATAACCTCATCAATATCTACAAAAATCTTTCTGGATTCCAATAGGAATTGCATTAAACCTGTACATAAAGTTGGAGAGGATTTCAGTTTATTAGGCTGAGTTTTCTATTCCATGAACCCTTCAGTGACTCTCTCCACTTATTTACATCTTTGATTTCTCTCATCAGCATTGTATAGATCTTAGCATACAACTTTTGTATCTATTATCTTAGATTTACACCTGTATTTAAAAAAAGTAGAATAAAACTCTATTACTTTATTGAGGAGAATTACCTTAATCCTTTTTTGTTTGTTTCTCTGCAGCTATATATTCAGTATTTATTAGTTGGATCTTTTGTTGAATTTTTTTTTTTTTTTTTTTGGTAAATCATCTCTTTCCTGTTTAGAAATAACCTCCCAGCAGAACATGTCAAAAATTGCCAGTGTCGCTGATGAAATCAGAGAAACTGCAAATTAACTGAGTTTTTGGAAAGCTTGGTCCCTTTCCCTTTCTGTCATTTCTCATCAAAAGGTGCCTTCTAGCAGCATTAGTAGGGTTCAAAGTCTTGTAATGTGTAATTTTCTGAACCCAACACTTTTATGCAAAGCCAAGCCTCCAAATCTTTTGAGGCTCCTGATTATGCCCCTTGCACTAGCTCACACAGCATTTTGATGGGAAGTGGGGGTTTAGATGCAGAACTTTTGACACTAAAAGTATACATGACAGTAAAAAATGAGAACCCGAACCTCAGGAATGCTCCTGGAATTAATTTGTTATTCTCAGTGTGAACTATTCAATATGTGATTGGCCTTAGCAGCAGCACAAATATTTCATCGAGACCTAGCAATGTGTATTTAATGGGGTTTGTTTCCAAATGAAAGCTGCACACTACAAATCACTTGTTTTCTCTGATTAATTGCAGAATTTTACTGTAGGTTCAGAGGTTCAATGTTCTTCTTGGCACATCCCCTGTGGTTTTGTATGAAGGAAAAAAATGCAATTTGAAAGACTGAGGGTAGATGTGGTTTGTTGGGCACAGTCCCAAACAGGAGAACCTGCAAAACTAGTGAAGATACATCAACCTCCTAAGTCTTGGTTTTCTAGACTTTAAGTTCAAAGGTACACTGAGTACACTGAATCATTGAAATGAATCTGTAAAACTTTCAAATATTATAGGAGGATTGAGGTTATTTATGTATATGTATATTTATGTATTCTGTGTATAACTCAAAGTGACCACCTTGGATCATTCAGGACTTTCCTGATTTTAGCAATGGAAATCTCATGTCCCAAGAAACTCCTTGCCTATTTTAAAAACTGAAATCCCCCATGTTCAAAGGAACTCCATCTATCCTGGGAACACCAGGATGGTCGGTCACCCTACCTCCCACTGTCCCTTTTGTTACCAACTTTGAGATTTATGTGAAACCTCTCTCTTATCTAAATCTGCATCTTAATCATGAGCCCTCTCTCTCCCCCACCCCTCCAAGGTCATTGAAGGAAATAAGTACAATAATGTAAATGGAATAGTTTGTGAACAGTAGAATCCATACAAATCTATGGGTCTGTACAATTATAATCCAAACCTGCCCCACACTGAAATGTATTTGTCCCATGCTTAACTAGATGGGTCTCCCTGGCAAATAAATAGTCAAAAATGATGAAAAGGTTTGCCCAATAGCTCCTTTCTTTCCAACCAGAACAATATTTCCTGCCATACTCTAGAGAACCCATTAGCTAAGCACAAAGTATCATCTACCCCCAAATTACTGCTAAATGCTATTTACCCTCTAATCCTCTAATTCTATTCATCTGACATCACTTTATGGATCTCTGGCAAATAGCACGGTTCAAGTGTACAATCATAGAGTGTGGATTTGAATAATTGCATGTTTATGCTCAAGAAGAATATAATAAAATATTTACAAATCCAGTTCCCCTTTCCAAGAGTAATACACCATTCTATGTTAGAGGCGATAAGTTGGTTACAGTTTGCTTTCTGCATCCTAATGATGGCATTTAGTCGAGTAAGGCCAGGGATTAGGGTAGAGATTCTGTGCAAGTTTCTGTAATACAGATAACTGAGTATGGCATACCAGCAGATTTAAGCAAATTCATGAGGCTTCAAAGTTAATATCTGAAACACTGTCAAGTGCCAGATATTTTGTTTCACTCTGTTAGTAAATGTAACAGATGGTTTGCAAACATGTTTGGGATCTGAAGGCTGACTGATTGTGTCAGTCTGATAGAAATAGAAGACAGCCATTTACCACATCAGAATGTGAGAAAAGGAAAGCTTCAAAATTAAACCTTAAAAGAGAGTAACTTGCTCACTGGGTCTGACTAACAAGAGAGAACACTGAGTTTAAAAGGTCTGTTCCCTGATCACTAAGTTTTACATGTTACTTTTTATTGGATATCAATATGGAATGGAATGTTAAAATAAGCATCTGTCACTGCCCTCTCCTCAAAAATAAATGAATAAATAAAAACTATACGTGTCTTTTTGATGGAATAGGGAAATCACCATCAGAGATAGAGCTCTGTTGCCATGGGGATGATTATACTCTCACAAAATCCAGTAATGCAACTTCTTCTCTCTGAATCCTTCAAAATAAGAGGCAAGATTCTGTCTCTTTTGCTTCATTCTGCAAAGGAGAACACTGTTAACCTTGTAGAAAGGAATGTTAATAGCTGGGCTCCTCTATCTCTCTGACTTCCACCTCTAGCCTTCCCATCTCCGTGTTGAAGCATAATGTAGGTCATCCAGGAGCAAAGAAAGCTGTGGCTATTGCTGAAAATGCATGCGATAACATATTTAGCTTTATTCTTGTATGGGTTTGAGGAAGAGCCAGGGCAAGGCAATTTCCACAGTTTGAGGCTCTGAAATGACAGGGTCAGTGCCAGTCTTACTGGAAGTTTTCAACTAGGAAGGTTCACAAAAGCTCAAGTCACTGCAGGAAGACTGCTAAAATGTCAGCAAGCCCCGTGTAACAGGACACAACAATATTTATGTGTTGGAGCATCAATCAACAAGTTCCATTGTTATATATGCTGAGAAGGGATGGTTGGAAATGCTGATGTTAGGTAAATGAACACACTCAGAGTAAGCTAAAAATTAATGCATAAAGTTATCTGTGGCTAAAAAGCATTTTGGAGGTAGTCCATAGAATTGAAGAGAGGTGATAGGGTAAAATTGCTTATTCTCTGCTGGGGAAAATTCAGAATCATTTTCTACTAAGAAACATTATCTATCCCAAATAGAAAGTTGTGTACCTGAGCAGAGCAGTGATTAATACACCATTTGAGGCATACCCATGCTGAGTATCATGCCTACTATTCTTATTCCAGTGGCTTCTTGATAGCGTGCCTCACAATAATTGATTTTATTTGTAAATAATATAAGGGTGATTCTGTAGTAAATTGCTTGAAAAACTATAAAATATTCTGGAGTGAAATTGTGCATATTAATCACAACCCCCTGCCCCTTTCCTGAAAATATTTCTCTTCTTATTTATTCTTGAAAATTTTCATCCTACAGTCAGGAGGTGGAGCAAAGCAAGGGAGACATCCACTTTGGATGTAGAACAGACCAATTAGGGAGTAAGAGGTTCTCTGCACAGGGGACCACCTGTCATGGGTGGCATGACTCCAAGAGGGTGAAGAGGGAATTCTCTCAAGGGACAATGTAATGTTAGAGATCAGGTAGCAAATATGGTACCCAAGACCCTTGAATTCCTCACCAAGCAGGATGAGGAGACTGTTCATGTGGAGTGTGAATAAGTGCACTATGTTAGACTTGAGCAGCCTGAAGGGGGTGTCTGCATCAAGTCTGCATCAAATCAGATTGAGGCACATATAGCAGAATAGCTGAACTGTCTGTTGAAGAATATCAAGAACAGTCAAGTCAATTGAAGTCTGAGGAACTCCTCTAAGTGGAAAGATACTAATGACAACTGAATGGAACATAAGGTTTTTATTCTGTATGTGTGTTTTTGGCTCTGTAACCCTTAGGTCAAGGGATGAGTGTTGTTCAGTCCGATGACTTTGGGTTCCTCACCTAGCTGCCAGCCATGTGGTTAGAAGCAGCTCTCAGTTTCCCGTCTCCCAAAATAGGGTGCAATAGTCTGAGGAGTGCTGACAAAGTCTGTATTTCTGTAGTAGGTGTGGTGCAGAGTTCTAAATTGGAAATTCTAGTAGTTGAGGTTTAGTTTGGCTGACATTCGAGATTTGATTTACATCCTCGATTGCTGGGGAGATGCTGGTCTCTGCTGGATGTCTGGCTCTCTGGGTCCTCCAAAAAAATCTACTTTAGGGAGTAGGGACTAAGCCTCCACAGGTTTTATATTCACCTCTACAAATATGAATTGTCAGGTATCCACACAGGGGTGCAGATGCTCCTGTGTAGACCCTATAGGTGACCTTCCCATAGATCTTATGGGGCATCAGCAACACAGGGAACTCTCACTCCTTGCTATTGGGAGGCCATGAGCTTCAGATACAATTTTCTTTGTACCTATTTCAGGCACCCTGATGCAGGCACGCCCTGGGGGTCATAATAGACAACTACTGGCAACTTCCTTTATAAGTTCCCAATCTCCTGTCTCTGCTCACTGCTGAGCAACACTTATACATGATTCCTGCACTGGCCACCAGCTACCACAAAAGTGATCTGTGTTTCCCGCCAAACTACCCACCAGTGGACCAAGTGATTTGGGGCTGGATTTCACTGAACCACTTTCCCCACTGACTCTGGGACCCTTAAGCTCAGCCTCCCTCTCAATTTCACAGGTTTCCCCCCAAGCAGCTAAGGAACTGCTGGGAAGGGTATCCTTCCTCTAATCCGCCATCTTGCAATCAAGACATACAATTTTGAACATTGTCCTAAAAACTAATATTAAGATACTTAGAAAACCTTGAATGGAGTCTGAGGATAGTATGCCATCTCTTCTGCTCTGTTTTGGATGGATGTGTGGTGGTCAAATTGGAGAATGACTTTACATGTAAGCACTGTACACTATCATATTCAGGTGTGATAGGGCCTCAGGTTCATGTGTGTGCTGCAGATAAAACTCAAGCTCGGATCACTTAATAGTACAACTGGTGATTGATCTGGGATTTGAACCTACAGCTGGCTGACCCTTTATTAAATCTTTCCCTTTCTTCTCTGAGCATTCAGTAACTGAGTGCATTACAACTGCTCTGCATTTCAGTTTTTCTGGTTGGGAATATTCGCCATAGAGGAGAAAAAAAGATTATATATGAGATTACTGTAGGAACGTTTACAAAATGAGTTTTCTCATTAGGTGTATCAATGTTCAGCTCAAATGTGAGGTGGCCCAGAGCAACCTCCCCTGGTGTTTGTTTCTCTTTGATAAAGCTCCCTGATTGATGACTCCCCATCAGTCTGTTTCATTATATCTTCTGTAGCCAGCACAGTGCCTGGTATAGGAAAGGTAGGTCCTCAATTAAACTTAGATGAAGAAAAGGGAGAGTTCCATTTGCTTCAAGTGCTATTCCATTATTCCCCCAGGCAGCCCCATTTTGAAGTTCAATCAAATATTCAAATATTCAATATCAAGTGAAACTAGATATTATTGGCCCATCGTAGAGATAAGAAATATCTGTGTTCTCTCTCTCTCTCTCTCTCTCTCTCTCTCTCTCTCTCTCTCTCACACACACACACACACACACACACACGCACACACTTTCTAAGGTTCAGAGTAGCTGACAATAGAGAATTATGTCATAAACTCATGGGATTCATTCACACATACTTTTCATGCATACTTTTAAGCACTGAGCACTACAAAAGAGCTTGGGCCTAGGCACTGGGGCTGATCATATAAATCAGTCTGATTTCCAGGTCTGAGCCTGGTGGGTTTCAATTGCAGAGCTGAGAATGTCAACAAATAACTACAATCTATTGCTTTTTGCTTTTTTTTTTTTGGTATTAGGGATTAAATCCAGGGGAACTTATCCACCGAGCAACATCCCCGGTCCTATTTATTTATTTATTTATATTTTGAGATAGAATCTAAGTTGTTGAGGCTGGCTTAGGAACTTGTGATCCTCCTGCCTCAGCCTCCCAAGCTGATGGGATTACAGTTGTGGGCCACCATGCCCCACAATTGATTGCTTTTTTTTTTTTAATTGCTTTTACCCTTTTGAATTATCTATGCATTCAAGTCTCTAATGTTGACAATGAATGGGGTCTTAGAAATATATTCACTCTTTTACTATATAGAGAGAGACACAGAGACAGAGAAAAGCACCAGGAACATAAATGTCAATTTAATGAATAGTTATACACATTGATATTCCCATTACTGAGATAAAAAGGATATTGTTCTAAAGGTATCTAGACTTCCCTGCACTCAGTCCCACAGAGGCAACCACATTTTGACAATGTAATTGGTCATTTCTTCACTTTCTTCAGAGATTTATCAGCAAGATAGCCTCACCAAAAAATTCTATTGGTTTGACTTTCTTAAGCTTTATATTAACAGAATCATAGTATATGTATTTTTCTCACTTTCAACAATATGTGTATCATTCATCTGTTTCCCTCTGTAGGTGTACTTTGTTTATTTCATTGATGTAAAATATTATACTGTATGAATACATTTTGATGTAGCTATCAGTTCCCCTGTAAAAAAACAACTGAATTGTTTTGAATTTGGAATCTTTACGAATGGTTGGTCCACAAACATTACTTAGCTTATACTGTAATTCCCAGGTATACAAATTTCTTTATGTCTAAGAGTGCAATTACAGAGTCCTTGATCATACATTTAATATTATCAGAAAATATGTATTTCAAAAGAAATCATAATAATTTATACTGCCACCAGCAGTTCCCATCATTCTATATCCCTATCAAGACTTGGTAGCCCCAGGTTTTTAAATTTTTGTCATTTTGATGGGTGTTTAATGATACTTTTTTGTGGTTTCAATTTATATTTCCTTGATGACTTAGGAAGTTAAACCCCAATCCGTGCTCTCTTTCAAATGCTGACAATTAAATCTGAAAATATCAGTTCTTATCTGCTGATGCATAGGCCAACTTTCAGCATTAAGCTTTAAGAAAAATTCCTATAGGGAAAGGAAAGTCCTTCATTACTTTTAAGAATGAAAGCAAGAAAATATCACTTAATATGATGTTAATGTTAAAACATCCTTAAACACAATGATTTCTTCAAAATTTGGTATTCCTAAAAAAATGCAGTGTTAATGGTTTTGTTCAAATTCAGGCCAAGCCTGTAGTTTTTGTGGATACTTTAAAATATAGGTCCAAGCATATATATAAGTGCATGTACATCTGTGTGTGTTCATTTTAAGACCTTAAACCTCATTCATTTTGATATAAATTCAATTCATATTTCCAGAAGTGAATAAAGCCCTGAAGTCCTTTAACTTTTTTCTTTCATTTTCTATTCACGCATTTTTTATTGAAGTGTCTTCTTATCTAAGTCAGTTAATTAGCCAAAAAAGGACAGATCGATACTGTGTAAACACCAATGCATTGCTTCAAAGACACACCATTCAAGTTCAATACACACACATTCATGTGCATATGTAAATATGTGTATGTTTGTGTATATACATGTTATACACACACACATACTTATACATATACATATATGTATACATATATATGTACCGTGACCTGTGTGTTGGTTGGAAAGTTGTGGAAGGTCAAGTCACATGAAACTTTAAGAGGAAAGAGTTTTCAATCAGTTGGGCTGCAGCAAGTGGAAATGTCTTCAACTCGGCATCTCGTCTCCTTGCACTGGTTTTGGCTTGCGAAAGAACACTCCATGTGAGATTGTAGCAAAGACACTGTGATAATACCTGCAGTGTGGCCTTGTCCTGGTCCCTATGCTGCTATTTACCGTGAAGGATGCAACAAATTATTTCACCTCTGAGCTCCCATTCTCTAATCTGTACATTGGTGGAAATAGCCCAAGTGACCTCTGCAGAACTGTGGAAGGATGCTATTATTAAGTACCTACTTGAGTATTATTCAGAACAGTAAAGACAAATATGGTTTCAAAACATCACCTAATCAAGCTGGTTTCAGGCAAAATAGACTCAAAGACTATGACTGTTATTTTATCTACAATTCAAAATATCTCTGGAGAAAGATAGCCCATAACTTGGCTGAGCATAGTGTCATACACCTGTAATTCCAGCTACTTGGAAGGCTGAGACAGGAGGATCACAAATTTGAAGTCAGCCCAAGCAACTAAGAGAATCCCTGTATCAAAAAAAAAAAAAAAGGCTGATGATGTAGCTCAGTGGTAGAGCACTTGCCTAGCATGCTTGAGGCACTGGGTCCAATCCCTTGTACTGCAAAAAAAAATCAATAAATCAATAAATCAATAAATAAAATAAAAAGAATACCATAACCTATACACTAAGCTTAAATGATAATTTTGTTCCCTCAAGCTTCTTTATATCTAGTTCAAATCTTGCATTTATAATTTATGTTTCTGTATATGGTATCTGTATATGGTGAAAGGAGAAATTAAGAATTTAAAGTTCTTTCTGATGTTGATAAGCTACCAAAATTTTAAAACACAAAATTTTAACATGGAAAAAATATTATAAGCAATATACAGGCAAATAACAAGCTGGAGGGGAAAGTACTAGAAACTTATATCTGAGATAAGGAAATTCTGTCCTCAATATAAAAATACTGTTCTTTTATGTTAACATAAAAGGATCAGCAACCCAGTACATAAATGGGCAGAGATCTTGATTAAAAAGGTAAAATGAAATAAAATACAAATTTTTCTTCATTCCAAATCATGCAAGTCAACAAAACCTTGAGATAGTATTTTTTTTTACCTTTGAGAATAGCAACAATAGAAAAGCTAACATGCTGGATTTGGGATGGATTTAAAGCGTACTTTGTTTCACTCTAGGGCTAGAGAGAATACACTGTTTAAATTATTATGAAGGGAAATTTGATGAATATCTCTTGACCCAGAAATTCAATTTATTAGGACCTTACTAATTCACTAGCATATGTGTGGAATGATATGTACAGGTGTTATTCTGGCAACTCTTGATTGATAGCAAAAAGATTCAGAATATCTTAAGTACTTTCAGTATAGAACTGATTTTGGAAAAAGAATGAAGAAATATTTGGATAGTGCTACAGAAGAATTGCCAAGATATATTTTAATGGAATAAAACAAGGTACAGAACAATATTTGTAACATTTTAAAATTTAGGTGTAAAATGGCAGACTACACACATACACATGAACACACACATATGTATACAATATATTTTCTTCATAAAATAATTTTGGGAACAATGTGAAAGTTACAGTCATACCATTGCCCCTTGGAAGGGAAATAGTATGAGGAGAGGAAGAATAAGAGAAAGGTTAGGTCATTTTATGCATTTCTTTTTTTTCTCTCTTTCGGATATTGTTCCATGGTCAAGTATCAGCTATTTAAGGAAGAATAACTTAAATATATGAAAATTTACATCTCATCAGTCCATTTGACTCCATCTTTTTTACTCTTATTTATTCAATATTCATTCAACTTTCTTATCAAGATAAGAAAACCATTTTCATTACCCTCTGTATGAAGAGGTGATGTGCATTTGTATTTTCTTTAATACAAGTTGGAATAGTGCTAAGCATTGAAATGAGGATATATCTAATCTAAAAACTACATAAGTTCAGTGAAGAGAAAATCACATTGGGGGCAAGCAAAGGCACATACTAGAGATGATATTTGACATGTGTTCAAAAAGGCAGAAATTTGAGAGTGGATAGAAAAGAGGAGGAAGGAAGGGCACAGAGTCTTTTTTACACATCTTTATAAAGGCAGGCCCAGACATCTGCCAAAATGTCAAATGACTACACTATTGGAACTATCTGCATTAATGCAGACGTTAAATCTGCTAAGCATTTTGTCTATTTATAATAACCTGGTTTGGGGATTATTTTCCCCCAATGAATTGACAAATTTTGCTGGTATTATCTCCATTTTTCAATCAAATGAATTTCTCTAGTTAATTATTATTATAATCATAAAGTGAAATTTTGGAATCGTATCCAACAACTTGGCAATTTGCCGCAGTCTGGCTGGGCACAATTCACAAGCCACTTATCAAGCAGACTAACTTTATTTTTAGAACACACGCCACACCACACGAGCTCTTCAGGAATTCCCTCAGAGCCCAACTGCCACCACCGGCTTCCCACAAGCCTCTCAATCCTCCACTCCTCCTGTTCTTGAGGCCAATTGGCTGGGTGGCATGGGCGGAGCCAAAAAAAAAGTCCCCCAATGAGCAGCTCCGAGGTCTGAAAGAACAGGGAAACAGCCCAATGAGCATCACTGCAGAGGAGCCAATCAGTTGGCAGCTAGAAGTTTGCTGGGGCCGCTGTGAACCAATCATCAGCTGGCAGCTGGAAGTTTGCTGGGGCCCCAATTGCTGTGGCTCTCAACAGCAATTGTGTGTAGTTGGCAGGTAATGTTCTGCCAAGGGTTCTCTGCCAAGGGAGTGAATCCAAAGGCATGCAAATTTGGGGGCCATACCCAGCTGGAATGGGTGCTGTTTCTAGACTACACAAGGATGTGTCCCTTTCTTCAAGGAAACAAAACTTTCCTAAGATGAAAATGTTTCCAAATAAATTGGTCAATTAACTGATTGGACCCTTAGTTCCCTCAAATATTTCACCCTTCCCTCTTATAACTAAATAAAATGTACGTAATCAATGATGAAGAATTTCTTGAAAGCAACAGAAGTGATACAGTTACCTTCCACATCCTTAATAAGAATTTGAGAGGATAGATCAAATAATGATTCAGAAGGAGAAATTTGTTGATAATTTTTGCCAGACATGTACTTGGTAAAAGAAATAAAAATGAACAACAAATGATTAAAAACATGTTTGAGAAAATTGTTGAAGACAATTGTTACTGTATGTCTGTATGCATATTTGTTGTGTATTAGATGAACTTGTTGCAAAAGAAATCACATTTGTACTTTTTTTAAACATCAAAATACAAGAATTTTTGCTCAACCTAATAACTGCAATTGAAATGTATTTTAGTCAGATATGTTTAAATATACTTACCTTTTAGAATTTTTAAGTAAATTTAAGGTCCTGTTGCCATTAAATTTATTTTTGTTCTTTTTCCTGTTATGAAATTCTGTTTGATCTTTAAAGTGAATCCAGTTTATATGGTCTTTTATATAGCATTACCTTTATCTGTAGATTTTGTAGGAAATGTTGTTTATGAGATAAAGTAGGATAATAAATTATGCCCACCTATTTATTGGTTGATATATAAAGAAATAATTAATTTGGGGAGAGTAAAGAATCTCCATGAATTCTACTAGATATATGGATGGAAGACATATATGTTTACATATTATAAAATGACCATTTGTCAATATTACAAAGATCTTGAAATTTTATCCCCCAATCTACTTTCAAAATATATGCTAAAAAAATAATTGCACAAGTGGAAAATCATGTATCAAACGATCATTGATAATAATACAAATCTCAACAAAATCTTTCAGAACAACAAGGGAGGACTATTTTAGTGAACAAGGGTACATTCAAACAAAGGAATGTGGTGCAGTGGTTGTGAATACTGATAAATATTGATGCAGATGGTATATTTATAACAATGAAAAATTTTTAAATGAAATTTTAAAAAGCCTACACACACACATCTGCTTTGAACACATTTGGGTTTATGGAATCAAGGACTTAGACCATCTTATGCAGAATTACCTTCTCACTTTGATCCAGAGCTTCAACCCAGCTGGCTTCACTCGGCCATCCTTTTTAAGTATGTAGAAGGATTTGTCCACAAAGCTGTGCATTTCTTCCTGCGGCTTCTGCCTACCTCTACAGCCACACTCTCCTCAGCTCTGAACTGCTTATGACTTCCTAAACAGATATTTCCATTTAGCTCCTCCCTAATTTTCTACGAGTTCAATGCCTCCCTGGCAATGAGAACCCTCTGGAAACCCTTCCTCACCTTTTTAACCTTTGTTCAGTGAGCACCTTTCAGGACAGTTTGAAGAGTCCAGCAAATATCACCCCTTCTCACCTTTAAGGAAGGTTATAATCAGTATGTTATGCTTGCATCGTTTAAAACCTCCATTGTTGAAAAATAATAGGATGTCATTTTTTTGCTTTTCTTTTCCACCCAAAGGTGAGCTTCTTGAGGGTAGAATTCTTAATTATTCCTGTATCAATCATGCTTGTGTACTACATATTTGGCAATAAATTGATAAATACTCCCAGAAGAAAAATAGATGCTGTAAAAATGAATATATACATATATATAAAATTATGAATTTGACTTTCCTTTATAAACTCTCAGAAGTTGAACCTGTGAATAAACCATGTTGAGTTAGGGCCAAGCTCAATATTAGAATCTTTCTCCCCCTGAATGTAAAGGATTCATCTCAAAATAATTTCCCTTAATTAAACTCTTTCCATTTGCATTTTCTGCAAATGTGTTTTCCATGTCTAGATTTTAGATAGATTTTTGACAAGCTAAAGGGCCTCATCAACAGACTACACTGGGGAAAAATCTGAGTAGGAAAAAGAGATAAATAACTATATGGGAAGTCTTTGAAAGATCCAACTGAGTGGAGAAGTCTAAGGTGCCTTGAGAGGGGAACACCTGCTCCCCTCCACATACCAAGTAAGGTTTTAGGAAGTCTCTAAGGAAAACAGTGCTGACTCTTTCTCTCATTATTCCACTCTTCTGCTAAGAACACTTTTTTTCAGTTTTATGTGTGTGTATTGAAGCCCTAATCACTGTGTATTATTCTGTTGTAGTTATCTTCCCTCTGCAATTTCCCTGCTGGTATCAATTCTCTCTTTCTTCTGACTTCATACAACACTTTCTTGGGGCCAAGCATGTTACATTTAATCCTTATTATACTGAAGTCATTATCATAGTTATCTTATGTCTCTTAGTATATATAAAAGCCCTGGGGGCAGGGACCATATCTTTTATATGTTTGTTCCCCAGAGTGTTTAGAAATTATATTTTCATGCTATGCATTTAGTAAAACAGAATGAAGAAATTTGAAGAAGGAAAAAAAGACTGTGAAGAAAGACTAAGCATTGAGTTATTTATTTGGAAAGGGGATAGAATAGAACACAGAAAACATATGACTCACTATTTTGAATCTTATTACTTTTTTTCATAACCTGAAATTTTTGGTCATTTATCCCCTTGCCTTAAAAAAAGTCACAAGGGCTGGGGATGTGGCTCAAGGGGTAGCGTTCTCGCCTGGCATATGCGGGACGCTGGGTTTGATCCTCAGCACCACATAAAAATAAATAAAGATGTTGTGTCCACCGAAAACTAAAAAAGTCACAAACCTAGGAAAGTAGAAATATAAGAACAGCCCTCGACAGTTACTGACCATGAAACAAACAAGACTGCTGCAACATCCCCACCTATCCAGGTATCTGAGCAGCTGTCGGTCATTGACCACATCCATGCCATCACAGCTGGATGCACCTGAGCATTTACAGCATGGTAGACATTCTGCTAAATCTCAGGTAACCCTCACGGGGAAGGTCAGAATGAGATACACGTAATCTTCTGATTTATAACTGAGAATGCTCACAGCTCAGAAAAGTTAAATAATCTGTTAAACAACTAATGATGGAATCAGGAATCAAATCCAGATCAACCTGACTTCAGAAATACTATAATGCCCCAACATATGCAACATTTAGAGACATTAAGTAAAAACTTTTGTTTTATTATAAAATATATATATTTGTCACTTCTAAATCTAATTCCTATGAAAATCTTATTCTAAAAATATTTTCACAAGAAACATCCTAAAACTCAATTGATTCCATAGTATTATCACCTCCCTATTCCTGCCCTTCCTTTCTTCAACTCTCATTCTGTTGGCTTTTTTTTTTCCTTTCTGCAATGTTGAGTTAGAAAGCTGGTAATATTAATTTCTGACATCTAGACATTTCTATTTCTGCTAAGGCTGCCTAATATGGTTTGGGGATTGTTAGAGCTAATCATACTGTTACTTATACATGGTTTGTATTTGTAACATTTAGGGATGCTTCCTGCTGCAAATAATGGAAAATGCAACACAGGGCTTAAATGAATAGGAAAATAAACATCAGCAACACGGAGTTCAGGGGTAGGCAGTTCTGACTGTCATTTCAGTTTGGTTGATGATCTTCTAGCCAATGGCTCTGTCATTAGCTGGCCATTTTCTTCTGTGTGTATCCTGGGAACACCAAGATAGCTATCCTGGCTGACAGATAAAAACTGAGAAGATACAAGAAGGTGGGAGGGCTTTGATGACTGCATCTTGCTTTCTTGATGGGAAAAGAAAGTATTCCTAGATTTCTGTGCTTATCTCAGAAGTAGGATCTGAACTACATGGTCCCCTTGCTGAGAGAAGAGGTTGCAAGGGAGATGGGGTTCTAAACATTTGGGGGCAACCACCACGCAGAATCAGCCTAAGATGAAGAGTTGCTTAGCTTATGCTTTGAGAGGCACCATTTCTCCAACCAAGTGTGACTTTCTTAGGGATGCCTTCCTTGATCTCTTAAGTCTGCCCTCCTCTGTTCTAACAGCATTCCAGATTGTTCTCCAAAGCCTTTGCTGCACTTTATAATGTATACTTATTTTAAAAGGATATTTTCAAACCTTTGGTCTATTTCTCAGATACTGCTTTGGGGCAGACGCTAAGAATTGGTCATGATCTATGGGTGAACTTTTTACAGCTTTCTATGCACGTTCAAAATGCCCTGAAATACTGTTTATTCTATGTAACTTAGATGTTGCCTTTGGAAGATGTTTCATTTGCTATTTGGATGTAGAAACTGGATGCTAATTTGGTCAGAAAATAATTTAGGCATGCATTTTTTGTTCAGAATTACTTATAAAAGTGAATTATAATTTCCTTCTTATTAGCCCATTTCCACTTAAAGAATGAACTATACACCCCAAGCGCAATTGCAGATTCCAGTAAATGTGACCTCTGCTAACATATTAATTTAGGACAACTTCCCCTTAAATTGTTTTCCCGTGGCATCAGGTGAGTTGATCACAAGAGACTTAATAACTTTGGTTTAAGTCTACATCCTTTATAAATCTGTAATCACTTCACATCAGACATTCCATTAAAGAGCTGATATTTGTAAAACAAATCATTGAATTCTTCCAAAGCAGTTTGCTGAATGGTCACACGAACTAATTAGTGTTTATTACAACCTACATATTTTCCAAGGGAATCTTTAAGCAGGCAAGACAGCATATTTTAACTAACAGCAATATGTAACTACTTAGAAGACAGAAAATAAATTTGAAAGCCTACATATTCTTTTAAGCTGCCTATCAGTTTCTCAAACCAATAAACAATAATTCCTCAAAAGACCATGCACGACTACTCTGCTAAAGACAAATGTGCCATGATCAATATATTTTAATTAAATGGGGAGCATTTATCAACATGGATATGCACATTTACAGGCTTAGGCTGATTGCATCAGCTCGATTGTTGTAATTGTTTTAGGTTGGTCCTTCTTAAAATGCAAGGGCATATCTGTCCTCATAAGAAATAACTTTCTATTTTCAAATTGCCGTTAAAGGGCCACGGTTGTGGCTCAGTGGCAAAGCACTTGCATAGCATGTGTGACTGGGATTGATTCTCAGCATCACATGTAAATAAATGAATAAAATAAATTTCATCAACATCTAAAAATATTTTTTTAAAAAAATTGCAGTTAAAAAATTCTGTGCATGCCAGGCACAGTGATATACACCTGTAACCCCAGCAGCTGAGGAGGCTAAGAGGATCAGGAGTTCAAAGCCAGCCTCAGCAAAAAGCGAAGTGCTAAGCAACTCAGTAAGACCCTATCTCTAAATAAAAATACAAAATAGGGCTGAGGATGTGGTTCAGTGGTTGAGTTCCCCTGAGTTCAATCCCCAGTACCCAGAAAAAATTCAAAAATTTAAAAAGTTCTGTATAGGCAAAAGGGTATGTAAGCTTGTAGTGAGATCTTTAAAGGCTCATTTGCTCAGAGGACAAAATACAGACTCATAATCAACGAATGAAACAAAACCAAGTTTTAAAGCTACTTCCTGTACTAAGACCTAGTGGGGGAAAAAAGGGTACAGGACAAGATAAAGAGATGCTATTGTCACACTCATGAAAGATGATTCAGGTCACAGCCTATTGGATCCCAGACACACTGCACCATGCTTGAAGGGAGATTAAAATGCCGCAGCCCTGCTGGCTGGGCAAAATAGCCAGGAGGTGACGAGCAACTTGTGTACATTGATACAGCAGGAGTGGGAGCCGATTATTGTAGGACAGGAGGGGTATATATACATTACACACAGCTTATCTTAATTAACATAAACTAGATACAGCAGTCAACCAATAAGGAATCTCCACACTTAATGGCTCCCTGGCGTTACTTCACAAACCACTCCCTCTGGCAAAATGCCAGGCGCCATCCTGACTTGTTTACAGACCCTAACATTAAAATGTTGGTTGTCCAGTGGCATCAGGTGAAACAGATGTAGCATTGTGATGTGGATGCTGATCTATTCAGTCACTGTCCCTGAGGACTTCAGGCTCCTACTTTTAAGATACTACTTCATATCCTCCCAACGGATGCCATCCATTCCCTCATAACCTGCTTTGTTTTATACCCTTTTGTTTTCTTCTCTTTTAATTATTTACTTTTTTCTCTTTATTACTTTCATAAGTTTTATGTCTCTCTAAATTACCACAGTACACCCAGATGCAAGAACATGGCTTAGTATGGTAAACAAGGTGTTGTGCCTGAAGAAATAATAGCAGTGTATTCAGTAAATGTTAGCATTCCCCACCCCCTCACCCCCATAAGCTCCAAATAAAATTAACAAGAGCAAAAACACAGAGAAATTTTATTCTTAGCATTTTTGAGCCTGCTTCAAAAAGGCTATTTTTAAGCCTCATTCTCTCTTCTTTTCTGGACATTTTAACTAAGGATCTTCCATCTGCCTTGCCGATTAGAACATACTGTTCAGCCAAAGCACATCTGAAATACAAAACCAGTTCACTGCAGATCAAGAGATGCTAGCCTGGCTGACTTTGAAACATAATGCAGAAGATATGAAGTCCTAGGAGTGTAGTTCATGCTAGTTGACAATCCCTGAGAGTGGACAAGCGTATTTGTTTCTGTCTGGATGGGTAGACCATGATGTAGAAAGTGGATTCAAACATTTTTGAGAAATAGAAACCAAACTGACACTTTTGGGGTCCAAAAAAAGGAAACACTCATAAGAAGGTCCCTCTGCCCCCTCACTTCCCTCTTTCAAATGCATTACACCAGATGTGGGAGTCATTCTTTTTCATACCTGAACCGACTTGACAGTCTAAGAACTGCTGGGCTCTCGGATTTTAACTTTTGGAAATCCCACTGGAAATAGCAAACACCATATGTTAAGAATCACTCCATCAAACAGGGAAATGGTGTTCCTTTCATAGCTTTAAAAACCCTGATGTCTGTTGCCAAAACAAATTTAGAAGTTGCTTTGACATTCTTCACATAAATTTCCCTTCATTTGCACAACCAGGAGGGGGAAAGTAATGTACTTAACACTTTATTTGACTACTTCTGCTCAAGGACATCTTCCATCTTTCTTTATCTTAGTTGTATCTTTTTAAAGAATCACTAGATTAAGAAGCATTAAACTATAATATTGCTTCCTGTTAAAAAGAAGGGGAAGGGAAGGAGGGATAGGAAAGGCAGCAGAATAAAATAGACATGATTATTGCTGTATGTATATAGGTGACTGTATGAACAATGTGATTCTGCAACCTGTACAATCAGAAAAATGAGAAATTATACCCCATTGGATTCAAATGTATGAATTGTCAAGATTATTGTACTGTCATGTGTAACCAATTAAAAAAAAGAAAAAAAACTTTAAGAAAATTCAATGAATCTCTTTGAAAAATCTCTATGGAAGGAAATTAACATTTTTAAAATTATTTCTAACAACTCTTTTTAAATAACTTCTCACATAAACCTACATAACAATTATATAATGTAAGTATTGTTGTATACACATTACACACAATTAAACTGAGGCTCAGAGAAATAGTGCAATTTCATGGTTAATAACAATTAAGCTGAGGACTAAATTATTTCTATCCACTGCCAAAGTTTGCTATTTCGCTATTCTCCTCTGATTCTTTAATTGTATCTAATATCTAGAAATAAAAGCATTACTACCTCACCCTCTCTAATAACTTCAACCACAGACTAGAAAACTATATAAATTAACATCTGCCACAAAATATCAGACCAATATGCTCCTACCTTTTGGAGATGTTCTATTTTTACCATCAATTGACTGTTTCAAGGCCATTCTCCTAGGACAATTGAAATGTTAGTGAACACAACTCAACAGTAATAATTATCAGTATGATCCAATAATCATCACAAAATCTTATTAATAACAAAACATACCCATCCATGATGGACTGATAAGGAACAAACCTACCATCCAACTTGAAACAATTAGAAAGTTGGACACATATATCTAACTAAAGTTTTCAAAAATCAAAGAGCAAGCAGTTCATGACTGTGGTCCTTGGAAAAAAAGGAGGTGAGAAATATTTGATACAGAATATAGTTAGGTTTTGTTGAAATCTTTGCTTAGACTAAATGCACCATTATTGAAAAGTAGAGAAATAAAAGAAATAACTCAGTAGAAGGCACATAAGGGGTGTTTTTGTTTTTTTTTTTTTTTTTGAGTGGGGGGGATGTGGGATAATACCAGGGATTGAACCCAGAGGCACTCAAAACACTGATCCACATTCTCAGCCTACTTTATGTTATTTTATTAATTAATTAATTTATTTTGGACAGGGTCTAAGTTGCTTGGAGCTTTGCTAAATTAGTGAGCGTGCAATCCTCCTGCCTCAGCCTCCCAACTCTCTGGGATTACAGGCATGTACCACACCTAACAGGGCTGGGTATTTCTGAACCACCATCTTTCAGACTTTTAAATTCCCTTTATATTGTTTGTAGAACTGAAAAGTGGAGTTTTCTTCCAAACTCTTCTTTGTAGGGTTTGGTGAAAGGTGTAAAACTCAGTACTCACAGTGGACACTGCCACTCAGCTGGGTCCTTTGTTTTCCATATTTCTTGTGCAACCTGTTGCTCATCCAAGAACTTTAGACCAGGGGAACTAAGGAAGTGACAGTAACTTTCACTTTACACACCTCTCTCTCTCCCTCACAGAAAAAATGTTCCCTCCCTCCGGTTCTGGCTGCCTTCCTGCTTTCTTCTCTCCTTTTCTCCCTCCCTCCTCCTTTCTCTTTTTGAAGGAAGGATACTCTCTTTAAGAAATACCCCTTCCTCAGCCAGGTTCCATCCCACAGACCTATAATACCAGCTACTCAGAAGACAGGAGGAACACAACTTCAAGGTCAAGACCAGCTCAAGCAACTTAGCAAGACCCTGTCTCAAAATGAAATTTTAAAAAAGGGCTGGTGATGTAGCTCTGTTGTAGTGCACCAGCCCAACATGTGCCAGTCCTTGGGTTCAGTCCAAAGCAGCACCAAAACAAAAAGCAAAACCATTCTCATCAAGCAGTCCAGATTCTGCATGTCATCTGTGTTCTCGGACTAACCTTGACTGATTAGAAACAACATCATGGCTAATTTATTTGTCCTCTGGCTTTACAATAGGGGTTTTGAAAAGGCAAAATGCTCAATGTAGATCAAAGTGTATTTTCAATTTTTTTTCTTTTTAAAATTTTGTTTATTTATTTACTTGATCTAATCATTTATACCTGACAGCAGAATGCTCTTTGATTCATTGCACACAAATGGAGCACAACTTTTCAGTTCTCTGTTTGTACACAACGTAGGGTCCCACCATTCATGCAATCATACATGTACCTAGGATAATGATGTCTTTCTTTAAAAAAAGAAAGCTACTATCACCATGCATTCTGAAAAAGTGACCTACTTCTCTGTCCACTCCTTCCCACGTTTTTATTTTGCTAGAGATGTTATTGTTAATAAGAGTCTCCTTAATACAATAAATTCAAATATTCTAACTGGCAGGAAAAGATCTTATTAGGAAGAAATGACTAACCAACAGGAATTTACTGTCATCTTGAGTCCCTTTCCCTGGCGATTTTTCTGTTTGTCTCTCCTGCTGCATCTTGGCCTCAGGGTTTACTGCGATCATTTTAATACTTGGATTGAACCTGAACCAAATCTCTTTGCTTGGTGCGTCTTAGTGCAGGTAATGCAGGCTAGAGCTCTTTCAAAGACTTCTCTAAACACAAAGGGATAACAGAAATGAGAGGAACACAATGAATGCAAGGAGTCTCTCCCAATCGGTTTACAAATTATGGGATTATGTTTTACATGAGAAAGCTGTTTTCTAAGAAAGAGTTCTATCCGTGTCTCTCTTGTCTAGTTATTATCCCACTTCCTAAGTTGCTTATAACTCACCTCCAGGAAGACACTCTGGCCCCTCTTCAATCAAGAACCAGAAACAGAGGAATAGGATTTCCTACCCATGTAGCACTTCCAGCTCTGAATTTCCAATCTGAGAGTCAAGCCTCTTTGTGAAATAGGAATTCATTGAATTTTTCCTGTTAGGGCTCAGAAACGAATACTCCAAATTGAAGACCTGGGAAGCAGATCAAAAGTCTCTCTCTCCTTATGCTTTCTGGGCTTTCAACCCTCTTTTTGCCCTAGAAAAAGCCATAGAAACTAGAATTCCTCTTTTCCAAGGCAGGCCATAGGAACCAGAAACCTTACCACCCAAAGGCAGCCATAAAATCTAAAAGTGTTACACAAACTTTCTGCTGCCTTCTGTGTAATATATTTAAAATAACATACAAAAAGAAAAAAAAAACTAAGACTTACTCCAGAGGGGTCCTGTCACATACCCAAAGCAGGAAATGCAACAACTATGGTGCCAATTAAGTCTTATTTCCTAATATTAGCTCATACTGTTTTCATCCAATCATGTTTTTACATGTTTGTCCCTGCTTCATTGAACCTAAGGATAAAAAAAAAAAAAATGGATAGTTCAACCTAAGTCTTTGAGTCTTCAAACTGAAGGCTACCAGCTCAGGTAAAGCTAGGATCAAATAAATTTTGTATGCTTTTGAACTGGCAAAGGCCTGGTCATCTATAGATATAAATTTCTGAACTGAAATTATCTATCAGGAACAGCCTCCAGGTCTGCTATCAATGACTCTTACTGGTTGGAAGCAGCTTTTAAAGAATGGAAATTTGCAGAAGAAACCATGTCATCCAGTTGGCCAAATTCCAAACTCAAGATCCCCTTTGTAGAACATAATCACACCAAAAAAGAAACATGACACCTATAAGAAGCAGACCCCCCAATCAACAAGCACCACCACCCCTGCCCACCCATGAACTCCCTCTACCAACAGAGAGGGGGCAGATTTGAGCTTAGAGCTTCTGCCTCCTTAGCACTAAAGCTATTTTTTTTTTTCTGTTTGCAAAAACCTGGTGCCATAGAATCAGCTTCTATAGGCAGTGGGCAGCGATCCCCTGATGGGCCACCCTCTTCTCTTGCTAGCCTGTCTCTCATGACAGGGGTGTCTGCCGTGACCCTTCATGATGGACAAGGAACATCATCACCATTACTCCTTTCCTTGCTTAGTTTTAACTGCTAGACACAGAGATAAGACCTTGTTCCCAACACAAGACCTATAAAATGGTGATATCTGAACGCAGCTTTGATATGTGAGATATATTTTACTTATACCACAGCAGCATTCCTTACAGAGGCCTCTTTCTTTGTACAAAAGGCTAATCTAAGCATATCTCCTGAAAGGAAGTCAAGTTTACCATACTAGCATGTTGACTTCCTCTCAAAAAGAAATCTCTTAAAAATGGTCTCTTCCCACTTTGGAAAGAAGTGAATTTTTAATCTATCCTCTGCTCCTGCCTTTGTCACTTCCACAGAAGAGCTGCAAGAATTCTAGATAATACCAGGTCAAATGACAGACGTAAATTCTTCAGAACCGAGAAAACAAAATGGAGTGGCAATCAGAAGGTCATTCGTGTCTACCTCTTGGCATTCTGTCATGGCTGCTGTCAGCACCATTGAGTCCTGGAAAAGCATAAATACCGCTCTGATTACTGAGGATGGTGAAAGGTAAGCCAGGAGCTTTTGGTGAGCAAATCTCTGAATTCCTGACAGCAGTCCCACCAGGATAGTCTGAGCATTTCTTTGGGTTATTTGTTGTCTGCTGAATTTTATAAACGTGGGAACATGGAGGAGGATGTTGAGGAATGGAATCCTCTGCTGGCAGGGTCTTTCAACGGGGGCACTGGAAGAGGAATATGGGGTCAAGTATAGAATGGGAATTTAGATCCTCTTGAATTTCATTAGTACATTTCATAGGTGTGCTCTCTACCATGAAGACAGCATTAAAGGATTACCTTTTAAAAGGATAATGATGACTCTCATACAGACATAAAATGAATTATTATCAAGCATTTCATTTAACTCATCAATTAATGAGTGAACCAGTCAGGTGTGAGAATAGGTTCAAAGGAGAATGCAAAGAACCATACAAGCAGACTCATATAAGGAATGCTGAATGCTTAAATGAATTCACAATAGAATTAAAATGAATGTCCACAGGGCAACAATCAATTGCATTTCTCCAGACACAATTAATAGCATTTCCATGCACCAGAATCATTTACATTACTTTCAGTTTTCTACCACTTACAGAATTACAAATTAGCTCAAACACAAAGAAAGATGGCTATAAACTAGAAGGGTACAAAATACAAAGTGATAGATACTTTTCTGTATCTTTTTTCTTTCCTTTGTTTTTCCCTATTTTAATTTTTTTTTTAGTTTTTCTCTGACAAAGTAAATAACTTTAAATGACCATAAATGACTTTTTTTTTTTTTGTACTGCGGATTGAACTCAGGGACATTCGACCACTGATCCACATCCCCAGTCCTATTTTGTATTTTATTTAGAGACAGAGTCTCACTGAGTTGCTTAGTGCCTTGCTTTTTGCAGAGGCTGGCTTTGAACTTGTGATCCTCCTGTCTCAACCTCCCGAGCTTCTGGGATTTCAGGCATGCACCACCCTGCCCAGCCTCCGTAAATGACTTTCAATAACCAAACTTTGTTAAATCTTAAGGGATCAGTGTTTTGAGTTATCTCACTAGTGGTTAAATAGGATGCCATAGACAGCAATGCTGTATAAATTCTGATGTGCTTTATAATAAGAAATCATTGGTTTTTGTGTAGCATATTTTTTGCTTTATATATTCAGCAAATCCCTCACTAGAGAAGAACTATTGAGATCAAATTTTTATGTCTTCTCTCATCACCCCCATATCTAAAACATCCCCTCCAAAATAAAGAATATTAAAAGTTAATGCATTTAGGATATATTTTCAAGATTAAATTATTTCGTATCTTTAAAATATTATCATTCAATATGGAAAACTTTTAAATAGAAAAGAGGTATGAATGGTCAAGGGTTAGGAGATACAATTGGGAAAATGAGAAAAGTCCAAAAGGTCTTTTGGGGGCCCCAAGGCTTTTACTGATAAATTAATGAGGTCTTTAGCCTCCAAAGTGTTCAAAGTGCCAAAAAGAAATTAATTTTTTAAAGCCCTTCTCCTCTAGATAACAGCTTGAAAATACCACTTTAATATTTTTTGTGTTGCGTGTTTTTATCTTATGTAATGGATGTTATACTTAATGCAGCGTGACATTTCAAGTGATTAAGGGCCTGGTGGGGGCATTAAGAATGCAAGACCTTATTTGCATTTACACTAATGATTTTATAATGGGGGTTTTATTATATTAATGATGACTACGGGGAGTCAAAAAAGAAAAAACAGAAGAAATCCAAAAACCTCCATTCCTTGATAAAATAGAGGTTGCCAGATTTGTTGACATAGGTGGTTATTTGCACAAAGGAAAACAAAAGCCTTTATGACTATTAATCATTACAAGCTTGATGCTCTTTACAGTCATTACTAAATTAATTTATCCACTATTGCTGGGGTTTAGGTGTCTTTTTTTCCCCTTCTTTTTCTCATAGCAGAAATAGAAATTAAATCTTTGTATAGTTACAGCTTTAGCATTTGAATAAGTTGGCATGGAAGGTCAAGTGAACTTGCTGGATGTTTCTGTATTTACCCAACCCCCCAATCTAATGTGACAGTAAAATTCAGTTCATGGCTCATTATTTTGCATAGTGTTGGGATGAGGCATAGTTTGAATATGGCAAAATGCTCTTCAGAAGCAAATATTATTAGACTCCCTCCTTTGGAGGTAAAGAAGAAGCCTAAAATACCTATTGCTTGAACTTCATCTCCTCAAGATGGCAATTAGAGAGATTCCATGTAACTATAAACTGTTCTTTCTCTGACCAGCACAGTAATTTGTTCATGCTTGTGCATAACACTTTTACTGCAAACATGAACATCTGAGGCTGCCAAATAAAACATTATTTGGAAGAAGAAACTTTTCTACAGACACTAAAACCAACCAAGTTCAGAGAACAGAGCTAATCCGGCTGTCAAGATAGCAGGAGGCAATTGAGCCCATACTTGTGGATAATTATGAATTGCATTGTTCCTTAAAAGCAATAGAGGCTAGGAAATGGTGTAATTTGCCATGTCTGTTTGTTACTCCAGCAATATACAACTTGTAATCTGAGAAACTTGCAGTGTTTTACAAGCACTAATTACTGAGAATCTCACCATGCTCAACTAAAGAAAAGCAAAGGCTGCATGCAGCACAGATTCTGTCTTTCAGGTTGGTAAGTAGAATAGAGAAAATTTTGAAGAGCACTGAGTGAGAAATACCACCAAAAATACCTGGCTGATGTTACTGTCTTTTCTTTTTAGCCATTGCAATCATAAAACAGTCTGAAATTAATTTTAAGAATAAGGCATTATGTTTTTCTAATGAAACTGTTCAAAAACCTTATTGAGTGCTTCTGTGAGCTACACATCAAGCAAGACTCAAGGAACAAAATAGTTTACTTGGGGTGATGGGCATGCAGAGAGGCTATTATAAACCTTGCCACAAATGTTGTAGTACAAGTGCATTTAAAGGCTATTGAAGTTAGCTTTTTCATCACTGGAAAAGCTTATTTTGGTTCCTGATTTTAGAAGTTTATTCCTTGGCCACCTGATTCCATAGCTGTGAGCCCAAGGTGGAACAGAAAATCATGGTGGAAGGGTATGGTAACTCAGGACATAGCTACCAGGAAGCAGTGAGAGAGCTCCCCTTACCAGGGACAAACACACTATAAACCCCAAAGGCACACTTCCAGTGACTTAATTCCTCTAACCCCAACCTACCTCCCTACAGTTACTGCCCAGTTAATTCATCAATGTATTAAGCCATTGATTAGGTTACACCTCTCATAATCTAACCTTTTCACCTCTGAAAATTATTGCATTGTCTCACACATGAGGTTTTGAGTGACACTTCATATCTAAAAACCATGACAGAGGTCAATGACAACAGAAAGCCAAGTATGTAAATATACTCAGGAGAGTTGGAATTATTGTTGGAAGCCTTAGCGCAAGAGTGGAGGATAGTTTTCCAACCCACATAACAAAGTAGAACAAAACTGTCATCTGAAAAGTCATGAAGACAAGTTTCAGACCCTGCGAAAGATTTGATATGGTTGGGAAGATTTGATTCCGTTGGGATTTGATAGGAGAGCAGCAGAATGCGTGAGATAGAATGAGTACAATTAGAAGAGCACATGGGTGAAAGTGAGAATGTCTTAGAATGTACGTTCTTGCTTTTTTAAGCAAAACCTGAATTAAGTTTGCTTGCTACTTGAAAATTACATCAGACGCGTGCTTTCACAAAACCCATATTGTAACAGTAACTCCCAACATCTGATTAATTAATATGGCAGATGCTTTGCTTTTTAACTTCTTTTAATCTTGTTAGAAAATCATAAATTGGAACCTCTTATTCCAAAATTCTCCCTCCAAAGGGATTAGAAGCAGATTTCCATTGTAAATTAGTTTCCTTGCTTTATTGAAGGTAAATAATACTCGCCATAATAGAGACATAATATATATCCTGTCATTTTTCATTGATAGTTTTGTAAAAATTGGGCTTCTAAATAAAATGTAAATGGTTCCTTTATTCTTCCACTGAAGTAGAAAATGTTAGAATGAAAAATGCATTTATCCACCTTCCTCCCTTTATAAAAGACTCAAAAATCAGTTTAAACTTCAAAATCCTAGAAAGCTATTGACAAAAAGGATGAAGAAGTGTTTTGCCAACCAAAATGGCATTACTGTCACTGTTAATTTGCTTTAAATTGCCATATAAAAGGATTCTCATTTCATGCTAGCATTTCTCATTGGCTTAAAACCAACTTGTGAATATTATATTTTATGGACTCAGACATGAAGAGTATGGCTAAACAGTAATCTTTCAAACTTCTAAACTTACAACCAGAACCACACAGCTAGTGGACTGCAGAAATGAGATAGCTTATTGCTCCGTTAAAGTACTTAAGCATAGGCTTGAAAACCATGTCACTTGTTCCCATTAAAATGATCACAGACTGTATGGACCTAATTGTTCACTGTGAGATCAGGAACCTACAGGGAAAAAAAGAAAGACAGAAAGAAAGAGGGGGAGGAGGGAGGGAACTAATGGGATATGAGATTTTTGCATTTGATTTCTCTTATATATGTAGTTCCTGACTTAAGATGATTTGATGCAACAATTTTTTTTTAATTTGCAGTTACGCAATAGCAATGCACCTTTAGTGGGGACTCTATTTTGAATTTTGAACTTTGTTCTCTTCCTGAGCTAGAAATACCCAATCTGATCCTCTCTTTTGATGTGGGGTAGCAGTAGGGAGCCACAGCTCCTACTTAGCCACCCAGTCCTCAGGGGAAACAGTGGATCCACTAGAGTGTACTGTTGCTGACTTTTTAAGATACAGTTGTTCAACACATTAATGAGATCTTCAACACTCTTTTATAAAGTAGGTTTGTGTTTGGTGAATTTGCCCAACCTTAGGCAAATGAAAGTGTTCTGTACACATTCATGTTGTGATGTTCAGTAGGTTAGGCATATTAAATCCATTTTGATCAAGAATATTTCAGTTTATGGTGAGTGTGTCAGGACATAATTCCGTTGAAAGTTGAGGAGCATCTATATTACGTAGAAAAAGTGAAATCTCTTTGAAAACATCAGGATTTGATAGAGAAGATTTGTACAAGACAGCCTGTAAGATGGTCATTTATCTATCTATTTAAGCAACATATCAAATCCTCAATTATAAACAAAGTAAAATGCAATATATTGACAAAAGTAATAACCGTAAGACTCAATAATTTTGCACATGCTCAGAAGAGATGACAGTTATTAAATATGACCAACTCATGATGGTAGGCATTATAAAATATATTTAAAGAACACTGAAGAAGAGACATAAAATCTGCCTATGAGGGATAAGAAAAACTTCATTATTTGCATTGAATTAACTGGCCACCATCTCACTCCATTGTGATAGAATTGTGTGTCCACACCTTGACAAACCTTGTGGTATTTGAAGTGTAATGACTATCCTTCAGCACTGACCTTGTCCATGTCACTTGCTTTGGACCAGGGGATGTTAGCGGACACCCAAAACAGGCAGAAGCATAAAACTTGCTTTTAGATTTGGGCTCATCTTTGCACACCAGAAGAATTAACCCAAAGAGCTGCTGTCACTTAAAGAGGGGCCCAGAACAAACTAATTCAATATTTAAGCCAGATTTTTTAAAACAAATAGGAACATTTAAAGAGAACATAAGGAAAACATATTCCAAACAGAAGGAACATCATGTCAAACCACGAAGGAAGAAAGAAAATTCATGCCAGGCTTATGACATATCAAGCTATTAGATGTTACTTATATATTAAAGTATGCATGATGAGTGGCTTAAATTTTATCAAGTTTGGAATGTATCCCTGAAGGAACAAACATTTTCAGGGAATGAGATATTACAGTTACTCCCCAAGTTTTCCCATCAACCATAATAGTGAGAAGCTCCACTTCTGTTTTCTCCAGAGACAGGCCCAAGGCTGAGTATTTTACTGATTGACTCTTATGTCTCCACACAGTGGAAAGATTTTTCTTGATTCAACACTTGCTTTTTGGGGCCAAAGCCTTCATACAGCCAGTGCTGAATGACTGTTACCTCTAATATGGCAATAGGTATCATAAAACATAGGAAAAGAAAGGAAGTGACAGTCTGGTATCCTCTATTTTTTTTTTTCAAGTGTCAACTGAGCAAGGAATCTTCATGAAAAACCATTGGCTCTTAACAGCATTGGTAATGGGATTGTCCTTCATTTAGCGCTACTCCGTTTTCCCCAAAAACATTTGCCCTCCCTGCAAAGACAGCAAAACTCCAAGAAATCTTTGCAAACCACAGGAAACACAGCATCTAAGAGACCCTTCTGCAGTCTCTTAAGGAGGCAGGGGACGTGGCTACTGTCATAGCAAATATGCTAGAGATTTATGGGGACTATGATTGTGGTTCGAGGAGCCTGCTCAAGCAGGCATAAATCTTGGTAAAAGAGTCAGTCAAGCCATATAAAGATGCCACTAGGAAAACCACGACTGTCAAGGGCTGTACTTATTAGCATCACGAAATCAAGGAACACTATAAATCTTGTTTACATATAGATACACCCACCTTGTTGTAGGCCATCTTTGTATTTAGTAATATTGCTGTATCAACAACCAAAGGAGAGTAAGCACTAGTTACTAGAGGGAAATAAGCCAGTGATTAAAATGGAAATACTATAATAATTTTTCAGTTATATGCAGTACTCTCTAGTTTACAAAGTGCTTTTAGGCTCACAATCTTAAAGCCACTACAAACTTGTGAGTTAAGGAGTGTGGGCATTTTCTAACTTCTATAAATGAGAAAAACAAGTCTCAGAACATTTGAGAAAAACTTGTCCAGGGTCTTGGAGCTCGTCAATGACAAAGGAAGGACTCAGGAGAGGTCCTCTTGATATTAATTGGAAGAATCTCAAAACAATCACACTGGTATTGTACAAGTGCTCAAAGTCATGCTGTACCTGGCTGGGATGTCTGGGGCCATCATCTTGTTCATCCTGCCCTGGGCCATCTTTCTACCCAGCCTGACCAGTCTAATGAAATCAAGAGAGGACTTCCCGCAGGATGGGAACGGATGATTAATCAATGAAACCAAATGTTGACAGCCTTTACCTTGACAGTTTCAGAGTTTCCAAAATACTTTGAAACCCAAAATTTAAATTATTGATCTTAAGTCTTCTCATATGCTTTCTCAAGGGCAGGATTTGTGTCAACATAGCTTAAATAGTATGTCACGGGATTTGACTTAAATGAATTCTTATGTATCATGTAACAAGCTCTATTTTCATAATTATCCATTGAAGGAAATAGATGTTCTAACAGTGAAGGACTTACCAAGTATAACTCAGGATGTTAATTAACTGAGACTCCAAAAGTGTCATTGTAAATCCCAGGTCATATAATAAGTATTCATAACCTGCTGCCTCCTTTAGGCTAGAAACCACCTCACCTTAGCCCCAACCAGCAGCCAAGATGTGCCCACCATGTACACACACACACACACACACACACATACACAAAAACACACAAATTTAAGATGCTGTCTGTAGCTATGTGTCAATGGTCATCAATCCATTCTTTGCAACCTGAATACAATTAATACAATTATTCTCCAGAAAGATCAAAATAGTCCCTGACATTTCTGTACATCTCCAGGGCCTTACTTTCCATGGCTTGATTTTCTTCCCTATTAATTATCACTTCCAGTAACCATTTTTCTGTCTGCTCTGTACCAACCTAGATAGAATACTTATCATTTATTTTTTCTTAATTTTCTAAAAATATATTATCAAAAATATTTACATACTTATATAAATGCTTCAGCCAGCTTTTAGTGTTGCTGTGAGCAAAAGACCTGATAAGAACAACATACAGGTGGGAAAGTTTATTTTGCCTCATTGTTTCAGAAGTTCAGTCCATGGTTGGCCAACTCCATGGCTCTGGGCTAAAAGAGACTGAACATCATAGTGATCAGAAAGCAGAGAGAGAGCTCTGCTCACTAGGAACAAATATAGGCCCAAAAGGCACACCCCCAGTTACCTACCTCCTCTAACCACACCTACCTGCTCAGTTATCACCTATTCAGTCCATATCAGGGGATTGATGCACTAATTAGTTTAAGGCTCTCAAGACCCAATTGATTCACCTCTGAAAATTTTTGTATTGTCTGACATGTGAATGTTGGTAGATACTTCATATCTAAACCATAACAATATTTAATATCAAACTTATCAAAGATTTTGTGTGAATGGAAGGATTTTCATCTCAGGAAAGCGAATTGCTTAAACTATTATAATAATTATCACTGGCACCTTCTTTTTCATTCCCTTTAAGGGTGTCTCCTCCTCTCTTGGAACTTAGGATATAAAAGTTCCCGAGAGAGATCAGTCCTTGATTCTCTCTTCCATCTACTCTTAATGATCTCAAACTATTTTATGTCTTTAATTTGGCATGGATTTACCTCCTGAACTCCAGATTCATGTGACCAACTGAATCTATCCTCCTGGATACCCAAGAGGCACTTCCAACTTAACCACATCTAAAACTAAGTTCATGAGCAACAGCCCCCACCCCTATCAATTCTTGCAACATGCCCCATCTCAAGTGATGACAGATATATCTTCCCTCCATCCTTTTCTCACATGCCTACATTCAATCAACCAAAGTTTATATTCTATCTGCAAATATAGGCAGGATTGGTCCACTACTCAGAAATTTCTATGACTTACAAATCATCAAGAGTTTTGCTTATAGTCAATAAGTTCTTCCCATCACTCGCTCTCTTGTATCAAATTACCAACTATAGCAACAAAACCATCCTGTGTCAAACATGTAAAAAGATACAAGTCAGTGGTTTGTCAGCTGGCTCTTTGCATTGTACTTAGCCTACATTTTCCATTCTGTTGCTAGGATGAAAGTACAAAAACTACATTTCAAAATTCCTTTTGCTAATTGTGCCCTTGTTGACTTCTGAGAATAAATGGCACTGATGCAATTTGAGCAGTTTGGAGAAAAAGAAGAGCCCGAGTTCTCTGCTATGGCTCCTGACAGCAGGAAGAGACTTGAGGTGATGGTGGGCTCCAGCATCACAGTGACTCCAGCACCATCAGCAGGACTAGCTCCTGCTCAGCAACTGTGCAATGCCCCCTGCAGCACCCAAGGCAGTGTCTCCAGATGTGCCAGCAACGCAGCAGCAAAGACAGGTTAGAGTTACAGTAGGGGCCACACAGCAGTCTGATCCTTGGGGAAATCCGGTTCCCAACTCCAATTCCTTATATTAAATCCATCCCTGTGTCTGTTACCAATATTGGCTGTTAACATATATGCATGCAATAAGTTGAGGCAAACATTATAATCCAAATTATATAGGTGAAATTGGCACAGGAAAAAGAATATCACTATCCCGCTATAGGGGAGGGGGGCAGCAGTGCAAAAAAAAAAAAAAAAAAAGCTTCACTGAGGAGTAATTTGGGGGCCTAAAAACTGGAGTTAATAGGGGATTATAGTGAAGGAGAAGAACTGGAAAAGCATCCTAGGCCATGAAAATAACAAGTACAAAATTTGGTAGATTTTCTGCTTTTTCCACCCTCCCTTCCTTTCTGATTGCTTGTTTGGTGTTGAGGACCAAATGGTATTTCAGAAAGGGAGCCCCAGGACTTGGATAGACAGATAGATGATAGATAGATGTTAGGTAGATAGTTAGATAATAGTAGATAGGTGAAAGAAAGAAAGAAAAAGAAAGTAAGATAGATACATGCAAGATAGGCAGATATGTTTTTATACATCTATACTCAGAATTTTGTGTGATTAGATTCAGACGCTTCTTGCTCTTTTAGTAAACATGATCTTCTTAACCCCTTTTTAAATACACAGGATTGTGGACTCTAAATATCCAGGAGCAAAATTGGAAATAAAAAGTTCGAGTAAACAAGATTCATACATCCTATTTGGCAGATGAAAAAAAAAAATAGCAGCTAGGTAACCCAGGGGGATGTATTGCAACATAATTAATCAATGTTTGCAAATTGCTTTGAGACTCTGAGTTCATGTATAATGTGAGAAGTTGTAGCATCGTTTTTTTTTTTTCCTTATCTAATATGGCTTATTTGTGAGGATATAAGTTGGTAAATGGCAGAGAGTAGGCAGCTGTCCAGGCTACATTTGAAAGGACAATTTTATATCAAGCAAATAGTAAATTTCTATTAAATTTTATTAAGAGAGCTTTGTTACAACAAGCAATAATAGTTATAAATAATTAAACAATAAAACAAGTCTAGGCATGTGTGCTTTGAAATCTTAATGCATGCCTTAGGCATGTGATAAGTCATAATGATAGAATTAAATTGACTTTAATCAAGAAGCTTGCATTAATGACCTAGTAATTCATACCCTGTTGTCTATTTATTGCTATTATAACATCAACATTTTTACAAGTTCAAAGATTCACTTTTTGCTGGTGCACACACACAAAAAAAAATCCAAACTACTGAAGAACAGATGTCCTTATACCAATACCAGCATTTAATATTAATTACAAATTCTTGAAGGTTCTTTAGCTTTAAATGTCACATTTTAGAGTACAAAGCAAGACGTGAACCTAGCAATTCTTTTTACTTTCCATCTTGTTAGATTGTTTCTGTGATACAGTTAAACAGACCATGAAATAGACTCTTTCAAAACTAAATTTCAATAGATTAAAATCTAAAGGCATTTTCACATGTTTATTCTCCCCATCTAAGAAATAGGACCCCCCCCAAAATAATTTATTTTAAAAATAACAGACTAGTGCCTTAAATAGAGAAAAATCTCACTTTATTAAAATTTCCAAATGGTGCTCTATTGCATGGAACGTTGTCTTCAGAATTTGTCTTAGCAATCTATAGTTACCAAATGCATGAGTTTTCTTTTCTTTTTTTTAATTAAAAAAATTCTAATTAGTTATACATGACAGTAGAATGAACTTTGACATGTTACACATAAATGGAGTATAACTTCTCATTCTTCTGGTTGTATATGACGTAGAGTCACACTGGTCATGTTGTCATGTATGCACATAGGGTCATAATGTCTGATTCATTCTACTATCATTCCTACCCTCATGCCCTGGCCCCTGACTTCATTCCTTTGTGCCTAATCCAAAGTAACTCTATTCTTCCCTACACCCCCTTCCATTATGAATTTACATCCACATATCAGAGTAAACATTCAGCCTTCAGTATTTTGGGGATTGGCTTATTTTGCTTTGTATGATATTCTCCAGCTCCATCCATTTACCTGCAAATGCCATCATTTCATTATGCTTTAAAGCTGAGTAATATTCCATTATACATATATATCACATTTTCTTTATCCATTCATCTGTTGGAGGACACCTAGTTTGGTTCCATAGTTTACCCGTTGTGAGTTGAGAGCCTATAAACATTAACGTGGCTGCCTCAATATAGTAAGTCCTTTGGTATATGACAAGGAATGGGATAGCTGGGTCAAATGATGGTTCCATTCCAAGTTTTCGGAGTAATCTCCCTACTGCTTTCCATAATGATTGCACCAATTTGCAGTCCCACCTACAATGTATGAATTTTCATAGTAACTTGCAAGCAACAAACAAAAACATTAAGTCTGTTTAATATCAATCTTATGGTGACACATCCTAAAGAAAAATAGTTAAAGCCTATAATTCTGCCTCTATGAAGCACGGGGATGCTAAGTTGTACAATTCTACAATATACCACTCACATTGTTTCCCATTTGAACTTGTTCCAGACCCAACTGCCTAAGCATCTCCCAGGCAAATTTGATATCATATGGGTATTTCAGCCCAGGATTCTAGCCCTAAGGAGCAGCTCATTCATTTCATCTGTTCCTTTTTGTCTGTCTCTGAAGTCTTGAAGGATGTCACTTTTTTCTTGTTTGTTTGTTTGTTTAATACATAGTAGAGGGTGAAACTTTTTGGATTATGTGCCAGAAAAACACATCAATCATCTTGCATTTAAAGCCCTCTTGCTCTACTCCTAAGAAAATTGCCACATACTTCATGAGTTAACAATTGGACTATAATATCTTTTCTTCAAATGCCACATCTTGTTTTAAATCTTTGATCTGTTAAATCTAATGATTCATTACTGCTTCTTAGCTAAGCATTTCACCTAATCTCGATTCATTTTTCCAACATTGCTTCCTGACACATACCACCCCCACCCCGCACAGTAAACTACTAATTACAATGGACTTTTCCATGTTTCTCAAAAGCATCATGCATGTTGACCCTTTTGTGCCTTTATTTACAGTGTTCTCAACATTTGAAATAACATTATAAAATTTCTTCTCTGGAAAAAATTATATTTGTTCTTCTAAATTAACTCCCCTCCCCAACCAGTGACATTGTCCAGTCAGATGTATGTACTTTATCCCAAAATTATTTATAAGATGCCTCCTATTCGTTGGGCATTAAAAGTTGGAGAAACAAAAATGAAGAGACGGCAGAACTAAAATCTTTATTAAACAGGCAATTATAATGCAAAATAATAGGTGCTATGGTAGAGAAAAGTCCTGTTATGGTTTGGATCACAGATGTTCCCCCAAAGCTTATGTGTTGAAGATGTGGCCCCCAAAATAACACTGGTCATTGATGAGGCCTTTGGGAAGTGATTGTATGGTGAGTGGTTTGACCTCATGTATCTGTTAACCCACTTACAGATTTATAGTTTAATGGGCTTTGGGGAGGGATTTTGTTTAAAAGGTGAGCTCTTCCTTTGATTCTTGGCCACTTTGCTCCAATATGCACTTCTCCACCATGATGTTGTGCCTTATCATGGACCGAGGTGGAGTCAATCAGCCCTGAACAGAATCCTCTGAAGACACAGCCACATCAATGTTTATGGCAACATAATTCACAATAACTAAACTGTGGAACCAACCTAGATGCCCTTCAGTAGATGAATGGATTTTTTAAAAATGTAGCATATATACACCTTGGAATATTACTCTGCAATAAAAGAGAATAAAATTATGGCATCTGCAGGTAAATGGATGGAGTTAGAGAAGATAATGCTAAGTGAAGTTAGCCAATCCCAAAAAAACTAAATGCCAAATGTTTTCTTTGCTGTAAGGAGTCTGATTCATAGTGAGATAGGGAGTGGGAGAAATAGACAAACTCTAGATAAGGGTAGAGGGGTTGGAGGAGAAGGGAGGGAGCATGAGGTTAGCAACTATGGTGAAATGTGATGAATATACTATGTATACAGCCAGAGATGTGAAAAATTGTGCTCTCTATATGTATTAAGAATTGTAATGCATTCTGCTGTCATATATAAATAAAAATATTTACATTAAAAAAAAGATGTGGAAAGAACTCTTAACATTAGAGTGTCTCAAAAGGGTCAACATTGAAGGAGACTCACACTCCAAGGCTGGCATTCAGACATGTTGGAGAAGATGTGTTTGTAGCCCATGGAATGGTATAGAATTCACTGGGTTCCACAAACCAGACTTGGTCCAAAGTCATTGTACAACCAGGAAACTATGGAGGAGTGAGGAACAGCTGGCAGGCATGAAGGGGAAGTGAGGGTATACCCAGTCTGTTGGAGGGAGGCGGCGTGTGTCCTGAAATGCGTGTGAACAGGGCCACCGGAAACAACTTTCCAAGCATCAGATGGGTCTAATAGGAACCTGTGTTAGAAATCTGCTGGACAGAAGGTCAGTGTGTGTCTTGGAGAATGTTTTTGGAGTAATGATCTCTGGTTCCCTCCCATTGCTTCCCATTTATCAAAGTTCTCAACACAAAATCTTCTACACTGCTGAGTTCTATGCAATATGCCCACTTAGGAAGTCTGCTTGAGATACCAAATCTCACACCTACTTTCCAAATATGAAAGTAGCTGGAAGAGCCAGAAACCTTGGGCTGAAACTCATTAGCACAGCTATGCAACAGATGCATAAAGAAGGCCCCAGTATTCTCTGGCCAAATGACTGGCCAAACCCTGAAATGCTGTGGATGTGATTAGGTGGTTGGGTAGAGTTGAGGAAACCTGCATAGGTAGATAGGTGTCTAATGCCTAATCTCTGACTCTCTTTTCTCAACATTCCAGGGCTGACTATTCCCGAACAAAGAAGCAGGTGACGACCAAGTCTTAGGAAAATCATTCTGTCTCTTAAGTTTCATTTACATTCACAAATTCTATGTTTTACAGGTGAACTTGAAGTATAATCATATTCTCCATATGTTCTGGGGAGACTAAATCTGGTGCACAAAGACTGACAATAACTAACCCAGAACTTGAACCAACCTAGATCTTGTACTTCTTTCTATTATCTTTGAATGACAAAAGTGGATAATTTCATTACAGACACACTGGTTCTTTCTTGTTTCCCCAATGGGCAGCATGTTAGTCAGTTTTTTGCCACTGTGATAAAATATCTGAGAAAAACAACTTAAAACAGGAATGTTTTGCTTTGGCTCGTAGTCGGTGGTCAACTGGCTCTGTTACTTTGGAACTGAAATGAGGCAGAATACCATGGAGAAAGGGTGTGGTAGAGCAAAACTACATTTCTCATGGCAACAGAGAGAGGTGAGGGGAAGGGGCCAGCAACAAGAATAACCCTTCTAGTGCCCACCGCCAGAACCTACTTCCTTCAAGTAGACCACAACTCCTAACATTTCTACCACCTCTCATTAACTACAAAACCACCCATAAGAAAATCCATTGGTGATGTCAGCTCCCTTATGATCCAATCACTTCCCAAGAGCCCCACCCTTCTAAATTACAGCATTGGGGACCAAGCTTTCAACACATGAAACTTTGGGAAATATTCCGGATCCAAATCACAACGATTTTTGAACCAATATCCTCATCCTAATTAGACTTACATCCACCTGACTGCAGGATTTGTAAGGGCTCTAAGACAGGAGGAACTTACTGTTAGCTATGACTTGAATATAAGTGTACCTCTAAAATTCATATTGGAACTACACTCAAGGCAATGGTGTTAAGAGGTGGGCTCTTGGGAATTGATTAGGTGACTCTGTTGGCCCTGGAAAAGGAATTAGTGCCTCATAATAGAGTTTGAGGAAGGGCTCACCCTTCTTTCACCCCTGTCTATCTTCTGTCATGTGAGGACACCATAAGTAGATGACATGAATGGCCTCCACCAGACACTGAGTCTTCGGACACTGTGAGGCTGGACTTCCCAGTATTTAGAAGTGCGAAAGATAAATTTCTATTATTTATAAAGTGTGCAGATTGGGGCACAGTAGCAGAAATAAACTAAGCTACTATCCTTCAAAGATGATCAGATCAGGGAGATTATTGAACAACCCCAACCCCAACCCCACCAAACTAGTTTGAGTTGTCAGGATGTAGATTTAAAACTCTGGGAGAAGCTAGGTATTATATTCAAAGAAACAGGCACCAAGACACAAATGAGCTCTTCTGTATGTCAGCTCCACCATATTGGTCAAATCATATAACCTACCTAAACATCATCCCTTTATCTGGAAATATAAAAAAAATAATGTTTATTTTTGAGAATTATTATGTATCATATTCATACATGTCTGAAACTGCCTGTCCATATCAGACACAAAATATGTTCTCAACTACTCAATGATTGCACGACATTCTCCTTGTCTTTCACTCCTTGCCCATGTCTCAGTCAACACAATTAGAATGATGTGTTGGACACCAAGATACACTTTCCAACTCTCTGTGTAACTGTATTTGTATGTCATTGCTATAATCTGGATCTTGAATGCCCCCCAAAGGTCCATGCAATAAAGGCTTCTCCCCCAAGATGGTGCCATTGGTTCATGGTAGAATATTTGAGAGGTGGGTTCTAGTGGAAGGTCCTTAGATCATTGGGATTGTGATCTTGAAGGGGATAGTGCAACCCTGGTCCCCTCTTAGCTCTCTCTTTTACTTCAAAGCCATTAGTCAAGCAGTTTTACTTCATATGATGTGCTGCATCACCCAAAACTACAGTGCTAACTGATCAGGAACTAAAAACTGTGAGCAAAAACAAACCTCTTTTCTTTAACAAGTTGATTATCTCAGGTATTTGTTATAGTGATGGAAAGTTGGCCAGCACATCTGTGAATGTGTGTGTGTGTGTGTGTGTGTGTGTGTGTGAATGTTCTTGTATGAGTTTTTAGGTTTCTATTAAAGCATCATTTCTCATTATCTGAAGAGTCATGAATATCATCTAAATGATGTACCTGGAAGATGTAAAGTTAAAAAAAAAAGAGCTACCAGGTAAATTCACCTGGGAATGAGGAAATTCACATTATTACAAGCTTTCATGAAAGAATGTTTAGCTTTGTCATACGGCTCCAGATACAGTAAGTTGTATACTATAAAGTTTTTTTTCCTAGAGAGAGGCTGATTGAATCCTTCTGTCATTAGAACACCACAGGATCCATTAAAGTTGACATGATAGCCTATTTATTAACCCAAAATATAAGTGTTTGCCCAAATTGAAATCTGTGTGTGATACCACATATGGGGAGGCTAGTGAATAAGGAGCAATGGACACATTATTTTTGTCTTGCATTCTCATTTCTAAACTTTTAACACTCCTTTCTCAGGAGATTGACTTATTGAAAACAATATAGCATTAATTGACAAAATTAGACCAGAAAGGAAAGAAAAGTCACTAGCATTTACTAAGCACTGTGTTAAGGAACCCAGGTGATGCTGTTTTACACAGCAGCTTCTACTGCACAGAAGGATCAGGCAATGGCAGTGCTGTGGTTGGAAAGTGGTTTGTCCCCTGAATTCACTCAGGAGATTAACCCAGAAGAGCTTATGTTAATAGTATTAACAGAGTAGAAACTTAATCCACCTATGGTGTTCACAGGTGGAGTTTTTGTGAAGTGATTAGATTAATTTAGGTCATTAGGATGGGGCCCCTGGGATTGTATCTTGTGGGCTTTATGAGGAGAGGCACAGAGACCACACAGGCACAGAGATAACATATGCATTCCCACAAAGACGAGATGCAGCCAAGGATGCACTTGCAGAACCTTGGTCATGCTGTTTGCACTTCCATCTTCCACCACTATGAGCTAAATAAACCTCTTTTCTTTATGAAGTAGCCTGCCTCTGGCATTTTGGTATAAGAATGAAAACTTAATGAATATAGGCAAATAATATAACTAGAAAAAAAAAAGAGAATAACTAACAGGGATTTGATAAGTCAGCCCTTATATATTTCATCTATCAGCTCCTTCAATGCCATGAACCATCTCGTCCCAGTCACTATAACTTTACATATTCTTTTTTTTAAGATTTTTTTGAACACTTATTTATTTATCTATTTTTATGTGGTGCTGAGGATCACACCCAGTGCCTCACACATGCTAGGCAAGCACTCTACTACGGAGCCACAACCCCAGCCCCACTTTCCACATTCTATTTGGAACAACTCAAGCTTTAGACAAGAGACAAAAGGAGTGTTAGTCACATTTCCCTTTAGAATTTTTGTCTTTCAGTTCTTAACATTGAATTCCGTGATTTGAAACAACTTCAATTAAATTGTAATCTCAAGCCATTTCATATTCTGCTGTCCTTACCATTATAGTATTTGAACCCTTCCATCATCTAGAAAGTTACATTTTTTAAAAAAAAAAGTGAAGCCAGACAGATTTGTACATGACATAAAAGAAATAGGCACCCTCCACCCTTCTGTTTTCTATCAATTGCAAGTTCTAGCTCAAGAGGAAAGACTGTCAGCCCTTCCTCCCTGAGATAAAGAAAAATGTAATATGTGGAGAAAGTCATCTGTATCATAAAAGATCTTACATGCCAGAAGGGAGTCATGGACATTAAGACTTGAGTCAAATTAATTCCATGTAGATTCCAGTTTAGGATTTAGATTAAAGAAGAAAAGAAATGACTTAAGAATCTTCTATCCTTCAGTATCCTTCAGTATCTAATCCAATTTTGTTTAATTCTTAGGCTTACTTTGAAATACGACCAGGTATCTATAATATTAATATTCATGCTAAAATCAGTCTTTGCTCATAATATCTGAGGTAGAAATTATCTTCATTTACAAAGGAAACCAAGGCTGAAGGAGAGAACAGTCAGAAAACAGGTGTGGAATCAACAACCTCATTCCTACCCTACTGTATTCCAAATGCCATGGTTCTCTCCACCTCATAGCACACTAGGCTGATAGATGAAGATTTATACTGGCAAGATGATTCATTTTGCATTTTATGTATTTACCAAACACAAATTATTTTTGTGTTTCTTAAAAAATGAAGACATAAGGCAGAAAAAGTAAAACCTTGAACACCGAAGTCCTAAACCTTGAGATACTTGTTAAGATGAGAAAGGCGATTATCTGACATTTAATAAGATCTAGAAAAAGTTGCCAGTAGTAGTATGCTGTGGAATGAGAGAGGAAAAATATAATTTCCTTGTTATCACTGAGAAAAGGATTCAATGAAGCAGTTCTGAAAACTCACAGTGGCTGATAATTAACCCAGAGCAGAGATCCCGCCTTGAGAGGGATGAAATAAAATGATCAGGATCAATGTGATACCAGAAAGTAATGAACGTTTTTAACTAATGGGCCATGGTCTCTCTGGTGATTGTAACTTGCATCAGATTTGTAATATCTTGACAACAGCTTCAAAAGCAAATGCTTATGAAACCTTTGGCTATCCATCTTGACTCAGATGACTTGAACTAGTTGAGAGATTTAATAGTTGCCTGGAGAAAACATTTCCTGGAGGCTTTTATTTATATTCAAAAATAGAATATGGACATCTAATCAGTCTTTTCTACATGGCCTTTAGTAAATGTACCAAGCTAGCAAGGATCACCATGAGAAATCCTTGTCTTTTCCACTCATTTTATTCTCTTAGAGGCAACTCTGCTTATATTCTTAGTCACCCCATACAGTAATTTCTGTTTCCACCTCCCCGTTAAAATCACTAAAATCCAATTCTCAGGTGATTTGACTCACATTCCTGGAAATGTATGGTTGATTGATTGCATTAGTTATCTGCTGCTGTGTAATAAATTACCACAAATATGATGGCTTAAAGCAACACCCAGTTATGACCTCACAGTTTCAGGACACCAGGTTTAGCTCAGTCCTCTGCACACTGTCTCACAAGGCTGCAAACCGATATACTTGGCTGTGCTACATTCTTGTTCGGGAAAGAATCTGCTGCCAAGCTTCCTTGGGATGTTAGTAGAATTCATTTGTTTGTAGCTATTAGAATGACTAGAGACCTCCCAGTCCCTGAGAAGACATTCACCATCTTGTCATATTGTCATCTCCAACAGGGCTCCTCTTATCAGCCCAGAAAGGATAATCTCCAGAGTGAACTTATTAGCAAAATGGAATATTATATAAGATAATGTGATCATGAGAGTGACTTCCCCCTCACCCATGTCATGTTATTTTGGTCACAACAAATCCTAAGTCCCACTTGGCAGGGAACAGAATGACACAAAATCATGGACACTAGGTAGTGGGAATCACTGGGGACCACCTTAGTTCATGCCTTTAAGTGATATCTTTTCCAAGCATATGTGCTTTGAAACATGAATCAAGAGATTCAAGTAACACACACACACACACACACACACATGCATACACACAAAGAGAGAGAATGAGCTCAGATAGCTCACTTAGCACAGCACAAAGCAGAGACCAGTAACAGTCTTGTCTAATTTCCTTGAAATCTAAGTCTTTTTTAACAGGATAAGCCTATTTAACATTCTAGAAGCTTTCTTCCATACTAAGTGTTTTATTGATATATATTCACACTCCTAAGCAATGAGATCTAGGGAAAATTATAAAAATTTAGTTTATTAATCTATAAAATGAATAATAATCATACTTTATCAGTAGTGTTGCTCTCCAGATTAAATAACCTTAGAGGTAAAGTGGACCTGGTATCTTACTCTCCGCCCTGTGACATGTCCTCCTGACAATGAAAGGCAGTATTACACTAATTTGTCAAGCAGCCAAGACAAAAGGTGTTTAAAATAAAATCTTCCACAATAGTGTTTAAAATAAAATCTTTCTTTTATGACTCTCTTTAGTCAGGGAGACCAATTTTCAAAAAAAAAGAAAAAAAATTTGAAATTTGATATATATAAATCCATTACTTTTGTAAAATTTCAAGCATTACAGATAGAAATCCCCTGTGCCAAGCCCTGCCCCATTCTGATTTTGAGTGTAACTACTTCTATTGAATTTTTTTCTATTATTCCAGAACTTTTACTATACAGTTTGTAAATAATTTTGTCTTACATTTTTCTTTATATTTAGGTAGATGGATTGATAGAAGGATAATATTTACATGGGACAGACAGATGATAGAAACAGAGATTGATAGTATTTTGCTCTACTGCTTCAACCCCAGGGTAGCAGATGCCCCATGCACAGTCTTTACTGATGCCAGAGAAAGAACTTGGAAGATTCAATTAAGAGGTTTTGAACATCACATTACTTACTCCTCAGCTGGAGCCAGCCAGGATTCAATGGAGAGCCACACCATGCCTATGGGTAGGGGACGGATATATAGGATAGGTTGCCTGACCACTGCACAGGTGGATTTTCTCAGATGTTTTGTGAGTAATTTCCTTTCCTTTACAACTCTGCTAAATATTGAAAATCAAGGTAGTGGCCAGATCCCTCTCTCCACTCCCTTAATAATCACATTCTTTAGAGACCTTCCTGTCTTATTACAAGACTTCCTAGGCACCAATTAGTTTTTAACCCAACATTACATATTCTCTTTACCTTGCCTTTTCATTCATTGTGCTTTCTGGAGTTACATCACGTGAGTATGGAGTAACATTATTCTTACTAGATGTCCCATAATATTTCCATCTAGCACTACTTTACACTGGACATTTAGATTCTTTTTTTTTTTAAGCTATACTAAGCAATGCTTGAGTGAACTGCTTTGCACATACAAAAAATGTTTTTCCTAAAGTAAAATCAGAAAGTTTGTGCAACTTAACCTAAACATTTTTATGTTTAATACATATTGCCAAAATCACCATACCAATTTATAGTTGACTTACCAGTGAAATACTTGCTATAGATATAGAAAGTAATGTAGGTAAAATGCTTAGTATAATCCTTGGCATATATTAAAGTAATCCATAGTTGCTAGTTATTATTTTTGCAGTGAGCCAAAAATGAGCTTTTTTTGCTGGTAGTTTGACTTGATGGGAAGATAGAATTAGGAGCAAGAGTTAAGACAGTTGGATGACTTTGTCTAAATGCTTGAGTAAGAATGTGAAACTTACCTAAGCAATTGGATGAGGAAAAACTCTGTACTTCACAATTAAGTCTCAGGCCAATTCAGATTGTACTTAGAACTCTTATATAGTATATTGAAATTATTAAAACATACCTGGCACAAGGATATGACCATCATTTGAACTCAAATGGATCAAGCCAAGTATTTAAGCCCCAAATGTCCTTCTTCAGGAAGTTTCATATGAACTAAAGTGTTTTCATAAATTTTGCACATGTTGGATTCTAACAGATTAAAAAATTTCATTGGAATTATTAAGCATGGCCCCATAAATTGAAATAGATTTAAAACATAATGACCTACCAGCCCTAGGATACGGCCCAGGGATAATAAATTACGATGGTAAGATAAACTGTAAGTGATAAAGCTAAATGACAAATGATAGGGATTTTTCATTAAAAATATTTGACTCCCAAAGCTAGTTTAAGAGAAATTTATTTGGATTTCTATTCAGTAGTACTGTTAAATGCAGGAATAGGGGATGGCAAACAAGTTCTTAATCACTGTTTTCAGGAAATAGGAGGGCAACCTTGTTAAACACTACACAGAACTACAAGGTAAAACAGAGTCCATGCATTTCATAGTATGCTACCTCATTTATTTTTTGTCTTATTAATCAGTCTTACTTAAAAACAACATATGCAAATGGGAAACATTCAAACAGAATCAAAGGGAAAATTCAATCTTGCTTGCCCAATTAAACCCTCCTGAAATCCCCTTTCCAGAGATAACTGATATTGCCCATTTCTTCTGTATCCTTCCAGCAACATTCTATTTATACAGCATATATGCTTCTGTAGACATATTTTACCCAAATATGAGAGAATCAGACAGAATCTGATTTGCATTTTCTATAAATCACCCAGTAATGCCCCGTTCTACGAAGATAACATTCTCTATTTAATCAATCCCACACGACAGATGGGTTTTCTGTTATTATGCTGCCATGAACTACTTCCTAATTGTACGTTTCAAATGCCTCATTCTCTCTCTGAAGTTCAGTTAACTCACTAGAAGCAGGGTTGTTTGGGTCAGAGGTTGTGTATCTTTTCTATTTCAATAAATATTGAAAATGGTAATAAAGGTTGAGAATTTATATGCACAATTTATTAACGTTTGTTTCCCTAACTCCCTCCAAATGTGATTTGTCAAGTGATTTTTTATTCGTTAATCTGATAAGTGAAAAATGGATTGCACTTATTTCATTCATTGTGGGACTAATTTTATTTTAATTGCCACGTATTCTGTACTGACTGTGTACGGCCTATTGGTGTTCTCTGTCCATTTTTCTGTGAGATTGATGTTCTCTTTCTCATTGATTATATGAACTCTTCATTTGTTAAAGAAAGTACTTTTTATTTGCTATTAGTATCAAGATTTTTATTCCAGTGAATCATTAATCTTTTGAATTTCTCTATATTATTTTTCTACTGCTCAAAACTTTTAAGTAGAAAAGGATATCAATATTTGCTCTTTCAGTTTTTGAGGTTTTGTTTTTTAGTGAGAAAAGGCTTCCCTTTTTCAAAAGTATAAAATATTTTATTTTTTCTAGGAAATCATTTATTTCATGCAGATTTTCAATTTGTTTACACATATTTGTACAAAAAAGCATCATATAATTCATAAAGTCTCATATCTATTTCTAATTTTGTGTATCTGTGCTTTGCCCTCTTTTATTTTCTAGATTAAAGTATTTCATCACATAAGTTATATTTTCCCAAGAGAACCAGTTCATTAATCTATATTTTTTCTGACTATCATGTCAATTTTATAATATCCAGCTTTTACCTTTATATTCTTCTCTTTCCTTAGGTTTCTTTTGTTGTGTTTGTCCTACTTAGTTTCTGAAATAAATGCTTAATTAATTTTCAATCTTCTACTTTTCAAATGATAGAGGTTTTTGTGTGTTTAGGCTCTTGTTTCTTATTTTAAGCATATCAGAAATGTATTATTTCTAAATACATTTAATATACTTTTTCACTTGAAAATGGAGATAACTTGGCTACACATAGTGAATATAACCATATCAAATAAGAACAAAAAAATTCATAATGGGAGAAAGGAGATTCAGTGGACTAAGCTGTTATATTGATCCTATCACAACATAACATACTCATTAACAGAATAATGAGTGGGAAAATCAAAGCTGAAATATTTTCTGATCTTTAGGTAGAGGTATTTTTAATGATTTTATAAGATTGTTCAGATGATTTTAATTGTAATATAATAAAACAATATTTATAATTCAAATTGACCATAGCTGTTTGTTTTCAAAAGTAGAATGGAAAACCGGAATTTCAAATCCTTCATCATCTCTGTCCTACCTAAATGTGACACTTTGAGCCGATGGTCCCTGTTTAGAGAACATAGAATCTCAGCTCTTCAATATTAGTTCTGGAACTGCATAATGAACAGAGAACTAAATTTCTCTGGAAAGAACATTGAGAAGAACCTGACTAGAAATAACCTAGGGAAAAAAAGTATTTGAAGGACATTGTGAGACAGCAAAAAGCAAAATACCATAATAAAAATGTTGAAGTCCCCAGATGAATGATTCTGTGTATTTGAAGAGCCTAGAGACTTTTATGGAAATAAATATCTATAGTTAAATTTTAATGCTTCTGTTTTGCTTTAATGTAAAACCCTTCAATTACCAGAAATCTTTTATGATGTTTGCCCTACACACAAAAATCAAGGACATTGAGTTTGGCGGTGGGGGTGGCACAGTAACCAAGGGGAATTGTTCCATCTGTATGTCTGATTGGTGAGAGCTAACAGATGGAACTGGTGGGAGGGAAAGTATGAGGTTAAGGGGATATTCCATCATCGGGGCCCATTTTGTTGACCCCCACGGTTTTTTTTTTTTTTTTTTGAAGCAATTTACCTGCAGTCCCACTAGTAATAATAAAATATGCTACATTCCTCCACAAACAACCCTTTATCTACAGGAGAAATGCAGGCCCCACATGCTGATACCCAAGTTACCCTGGGTCGGGGGACTTTTGTGACTCTTCAACAAACCAGGTTCCAGAACTCAGAGAGATTAGGATAATTCCTAACCACCAAATCTGTAAGAACAAGTTCCAATTAGAACCAATCAGCATAGAACAAAGTGACTTAAAACTCTGAAGCCATCTTACTGTCAATCAAAAGTCAAAAGGTGAAACTGGGTAGGACTCTCTGGAAATTTCTCTGGACACCCAATAAAACCAAAGGGCAAGAAGAGTACCCCACCTCTGAAAGGACCTGCACTCTTCCTTGAGATGATCCCCCTTTCCCTTTTCCTTCCCTTCTAATACACTCACACTTGTTACTCTGAGTGACCTGTCTGAAATTCTAGCCTGATTGCAAGAGCTGGTGAGAGAGGACCCCTGTGGCTGCCTCAGCTCTGTGGCAAGCCTTTGCCCTGACACTCTGGATAGTTGAGAAACAGCATCAGTGTGTGGTGAGGAGCAAAAAAGTTAAAACCTAGAACTAAATTGTCAGGGACTAGAAGGAAATTCTCCTTCAAAGATTAGCCTGACAGCCCCCTGGGAGACATCCTGCCTGGGAGGCATCCTGCAGCTACCTATCTCCCTGGAACATCCTGCGGTTATCAGGATCATCAGACATCTTGCACCTGGCAGTTTTACCACCCACATCCAGCAATTGTTGATTAGAGAGCTTCCCCATCCCCAGCATATAAATACCCCTGTGTGAACAATAAAAGTTTGCAGCTTGATCAGAATTTTTGTCTTGCTGTCACCTTCCGTGTCTCTTGTCCCTTCATTCCTCCCCATCTAGGTTCGCTGCCCACGTTGATGTGTCCTGCCGGACGGGACACTAAATGTCTGCTGAGAAATCCTCAAGAATTGGCAAATATTTAGGCAAGAAAATTTGAGTTCATTCAAGATGTGGGACAGAAAACTTAAACCAAATTTATAATTGCGCCAAAATACAAATACACTGGACATCAATAATTCCATATGACCCAATTTCAATTTAGCATAAATGCTTCAAGTATTGTTAGAAAACCTTAAGCCGAAGTCTTTACAACTCTATGAGTTTCACCTGTCTTTTATTCAGATTTTTTGACAGAAAGCATAGGATCAGAGAAGTGTGTCATGTAATGCATGGTTTTGATGTTCCCAATTTTATGTGTTGATCTTCTGAATTCTGAAGTCAAACTAGAAAATATTTTATTAAACAAATAGTTTATAATAAGTGCATTGTTACAAACTTGCTCAGAAAAGATTAAAGTACCATAATTAAAGGAGGAGTACATTGAGAGAATCTGGGAGCTATATAAAACGAGAGCACTAGCAATTTATTAATTAGTGACAAATGAACTTTTAAAATAAAATAATTGGATTAGCGCTGCCAATTCCAGAAGTGCACCAATTAGCACTTATCTCTGCCTCCTGAAAAATTCCACTGAGATGATAGAACAAACACTAAAAATAAGAGTAAATATGGAGCAGCTCGGATGTCAAGAGAAAAATTACACTGGATGGAGTTAAACAGGCAAGGAAAACTTAAGAATCTTGATTATGAAAGGGGAGAGATGAAGAGTTCAACACTCCTAAAACAAGACAGGAGAGGGCTTTTGTTATAATCCTCGCCAGATATTAATTGTGTAAAATACTAGGTTTCATTGTGAAAATTCCATACAGGTATAATGTACTTGGATAGAGCACTGGGGTGATCTAATGGAAAAATACTGGAAGATCTTGGGGGGGGCGGGGAGGGGAGTCGGGGCTGACCAACATGATGAGCCCAGCTGTGTTTGCTTACTTTTCCTTACTGAAATTAGGTCCTACCCTTCCACAAAGACTGGGATTCAGGAGCACTAGCTCCTTCCTTCCATAGTTACCTTGTTTTTTGATGTTTTATTTTATTTTTAATATTTTATTTTTTTTAGTTATACATGACAGTAAAATGTATTTTGGAGTATCATACGTATGCAGAATAACTTCCCATTCTTGTGTTGTATAGGATGTGGAGTTGCACTGGTTGTGTGTATGAGCATAGGGAAGTTATGTCCGGATTCATTCTTTCTAAGGGATAGCTCCCAGGTCCTTAAGAAAGATATTCCTGGTTTCAAAACTGCCTAGAAGCTGGAAGCACATTTATATCTCAAGGGGTAGAGAAAGAATTTACAATTACTAATTTTCTAAAGTCAATGCTGTAAGAAAAAGGGAAATTTGGGACCTAGAGTGAGGAGGAAGCCTGTCTAAAGCTCTGTCAAACTAAGGAAAATATTAACAATATCTTAGTCACTGGCAAGCCAGAACATGTTTTGCTAAAAGCCCAAGATTAAAGACATCCTGGATAACAAAAGGAGATACTATATGAAACTCACCAGAAAACTCAATAGATGGAGCAACCTGAGAAATTTCTAAAGGAAAGAGAGAAGACTTCAGAAAAACAAGTTCTTCCTAGAAAAAAAAAAAGTGGGGGTGGGGGAGGGCGTTTAACTTCAAATCAAAGCAAGCCAGGTTTGAAAAAATGCACTGAGCCCTGGGAAAAGTACTGTTATAATTAATTAAAGACTACAGGCACAGCTGCATGAGGCTCCTCTCTGAGTAGCTGCCCTCGGGTTAAATCTCAAATACTGTTCTCTATTCAAAGGCAGGAAACACCCAGCATGAGCTTTGGTTCTTGTGTGAAAAAGAGGAGTTTCTCAAATAACTTTTAGACCATACTCCAGAGATAAATGCAGCATGGACCTGCCAGTCTCCACCTTCACTGCATGAACACACGGGCCCCCATCTTAAAATCAGAATCTGCATTCATGATGCACTACTAGCAGAATGCAGATTGTTCTCATGTTGGGTACATGCAGTACTGATCAAACTGGTCTTTTCATCCTAAATGTGAAAAACTACACAGTCACATTAAACAATCAGATAAATTTTGACCATTGAACAAAAAAACAAGTATTGCAGGAATCAAAAGAGATACTTGAATTAATTATAATTAGCATAGTATTCTCTGAGCGATTTAGAATGATTTCGCATTTAGTAAAACTTTACTAACCACTATTTAGAAAGCAAGCAACATTTGTAACTATTAGCTTCAAAGAGTGGGTAGGTGTGTGATAGGCAACCTCAAAGACATTTCCCAAAGACCCCACCTCCTCATGTTTATGCCTTTATGTAAATCTGTATCTTTGAACACTGTCTGGATTTAATTTTAACAAATAGAATACTATAAGTGATTGACAGCAGTTACAAGATTAGGTTTTGAAGAGCAATAGCTTCCATCTTTGTTCCTCCTTTTCTCTTTCATTTGCTTTCTCCAGTGAAGGCAATTGCCATGTACTGAATTGACCTACAAAGAAGCCATCCTAGTAAAGGACAAGTACAGTCCTCCACCCAAGAGTTAGTAAAAAACAGAAGACTTCTGCCAACAACCCATGAAGATGAAGTCCTGCTAAGAGTCACTGGGGGAGTTTGAAAGAAGATATTTCCTGGATTGAACATTCAAATGAGACCACCTGGGATGGGGGTGTAGTTCAAAGGAAGAGTAGTTACCTAGCATGTGTGAGGCCCTGGGCTCAATCTCTGTTAACCCAAACACACACTCACAAACCAAATGACACTTCAGTCCTGGAGAACATCTTGATTGCAGCCTTGTAAGAGAACTTAAGGCAAAGGAACCCAGTTAAGCCCTGCATGTATTCCAGTCTCAGAAACTATGAGGTAAGAATTGTTTACTTAACAGTCTCAAGTTTTCTAACAATTTGTTATAAAGCAATGGCTATTGCATACAGGTGGATGGAGAGGAAGGGATAAGGCAATTGAAAACTTGATTGAAAGTGAAATAGTAGAATGGCTCTGTCTGAATACAAAACTAATAAAGCAGAAGGTTAAGGCCAAGAGTTTCCTGGAAATAAAAGGAAAAAGAAAAATGAGAAAATTGGTTATTCTTTAAAAATTAAAAGAAATAAAAAATAGATGTAAGAAATAAATGAATAATAGTCAAATTAATAATAGAAAAACTAATTTTTATAATCCCTAAACTGAAGAAAGGTTTGAGTTTCTATAGGAAATGATCAATGGACACTACAAATATTATTGAAAAGGATGCCTAGAAACATTTTGATTAAAAATTTTTTTTATTGGTTGTTCAAAACATTACAAAGCTCTTGACATATCATATTTCATACATTAGATTCAAGTGGGTTATGAACTCCCATTTTTACCCCAAATACAGATTGCAGAAATTTGTTAATGCTAAGAAAATTCCAAAAGCTAACAGGAAGCAAGTGAGAGAACAATAAAAATTCCCAGTATTTTATAAAGCATTAAAGCCTATCAAATGCTTTTGGAAAATATTCCAGCCTCATTCAAATTATACTCAAATATAAATGCAAAGGAAATATATTTTCAGAAATTCAAGAAATTAAGAAGATGAAAATTAATTCCTTCTGCTTCATTAATTATTAAAGTAAGCTCACTAGCAAAACAAAAACTGAACTCAAGAAAGAAGACGGCAGAATATATAAATGGTAAAATACATAATGAACTCTAAACTATATGGATAATTCATGTATGAAATTCATAAAATGGAAGCAACTTCAGTTTAAAATGACAGATTGACCAAATGTACTTCATTGCTCCTTTCTTCAGAGACCTCACAAAAATTATTATAAATAAGTATAAAAGGCATCAATGCACAAAGAAAAGAGAATGGGGAAAAAGGAATCTCTATGCTGGAGATTTAAATACATCTTTTTAAAGACAAAAAGAAAATGGAAGAATAAAAATGGATTCACAATGATGAAGGAAACTCTGTCTTTGAGCGCATGCTTGTGAAGATCTGGAAAGACACAAATTTACAGGAGTAACCCTGCAAAATCCCGTATTTCAGAATGTGTAAATTCTATTTGGGAGAAAACTGAAATTAGGGGACAGGCAGAAATCAGGGGCTCTTTTGGAAAAGTCAACATACAACATAGTCTGTTCCATCTCCATCAGCCAATTGCCCTTGCTCTCTATAGATACAAAATCAAAAGGTCTTGTTTTCGGGGGGGGGGGGGGGGGGGGGGGGCGAATGGCTAGCAAAGGACTCAGAACTCTGAGAATACCTGAAAAAATGGATATTAAATATCTATCTACCATAAAGTTAGATTCTAACTCCCTGTAATGTATAGTAAATGATAGCAACAAGACATTCACACCCAGAGAGGCAAATCAACAATGGATGTGCTTCTAGTACCTAGCTGAGTAATCCTCAGGAAAAATAAATAAATTAACATAATGGCATTTTAAGATTCTAAAGCAAAATAGACAGCTTCTAGCCTCAACACCCTGAAGCTGAGCCCATGAGTAGAAAAATGGGCCCTGTGCATGCAACTTTCAATTGTCTTTCAAACAGGTGCTCCTACATACAAATTTCTCTATTTAAAGAATGTTACTGATCTAGAAATAGATAGGAAATTCGTTAACTTGGTGTAGGTTATCTCCTAGAATTCTACAACAAACATCAAAAATTGTTGCAACACTCCAACCAAATCACTAAAGGTTAAAAAGTAAATAAAAAAGTGATCATATTAAATATTGAAAAAGAAAAGGATTTAACTCACATTTGCAAGTGATATGATTATTTTTCAATAAATTTCCAAATAGCTAAATACCTATTGAAAATATAAAGAATATAGTTAAGATAGTAGAATTTAAAAAAATAGAATAAGAAGAAAAGTAAAATAAACTGATACTCTATATATCAACAATAATCAAGTAGAAAATAAATTTTTATGTACTTTTAAAAATAATGACTGATACTACCTCAACTATTATAAAACAATAACTAGAAATAAATAAATAAATATGCTAGAGGTATCTGAAAAATTACTAAATATGTAGAGGAGCTTAAAGGATATTTATCAAAAGATACAGACATTTTATGATTCAGAATATGAAGTTTCAGTATTATAAAGATGTAAGATCCATGAGATCAATATTTTGTCTACTTTCTTCAACTATCACGTACCTCCATGCCTGTATCAGTCAGTGTCTTTTATTAGCTTTATACTTATTACATGTTGAATTGGCAATATTTTAGACATATTAAGTTAAATACAATATTACTGTCTTTTAACTTTTTAATGTGTTTTTTAGAAATTTAAAATTACATAGGTACTGGGGTTGTGGTTCAGTGGTATAGCACTGACCTAGCATGTGAGAGAGAGGCAATGGGGTTCAATTCTCAGCACCACATAAAAATAAATAAATAAAAACAAAGGTCTTGTGTCCATCTACAACTAAATATCTATTTTCTAAAAAAAGACTCAAGTTTTTAAAAAATAAAATAAAATTATATATGTAGCTCTTGTATATATCTAATTCTATCCTGCTACATAAAAGCCAATCAATAACAACACTCTGATTGAATGAGTGAAAATTCCTCCAAAGCAGTGTAAAAAGCTAGACAATTCAATAAATGAGGCTGTGATAATTATCTATTGGAGAAAAATGAGAGTCTAAGTCATATCACAGAATATTAAAAACTAATTCTAGATCGATTGACTCCTTAACACTAACTAAAGGGCTCTAAAATTTCCTGGCAAAAAATACAAAAGAATAAGTTTGAATTATTGTTTATTCATTCAACAATATATATTCACCACTGATTCTGTGGGGGAGAAATATAAGTTTTCTATCCTTAAGGGCTTGCATTATAGTAAAGAAAAATAGACTGTAAACTAGACATATGCAAGTTAATTAGTGTTGTGATAGAAGGTGGAAATTCAAGAGAGAAAAAACAATGGAATTGAAGTTCTAGGACTGCAATGGAAGTGGTATAAGAAGAAGAGTGGGTGAAATTCTAAATAGAGCTATCCAAGCCTCAATGAGAAATGACTGCTGAGCACAGATTGAAGGAGATGCTGCTGTTTTGAGGAAGAACAATCTAGGCAGAGCCAAGATTTAGTTCAAAGGCCTTTAGAGCCCTAATATCCAGAGTATACAAAGAAATCAAAAAATTAGACAATAAGATAACAAATAACCCAATCAACAAATGGGCCAAGGACCTGAACAGACACTTCTCAGAGGAGGACATACAATCAATCAACAAGTACATGAAAAAATGCTCACCATCTCTAGCAGTCAGAGAAATGCAAATCAAAACCACCCTAAGATACCATCTCACTCCAGTAAGATTGGCAGCCATTATGAAGTCAAACAACAACAAGTGCTGGTGAGGATGTGGGGAAAAGGGTACATTTGTACATTGCTGGTGGGACTGCAGATTGGTGCAGCCAATTTGGAAAGCAGTATGGAGATTTCTTGGAAAGCTGGGAATGGAACCACCATTTGACCCAGCTATTCCCCTTCTTGGTCTATTCCCTAAAGCCCTAAAAAGAGCATGCTACAGGGACACTGCTACATCGATGTTCATAGCAGCACAATTCACAATAGCAAGACTGTGGAACCAACCTAGATGCCCTTCAATAGACGAATGGATAAAAAAATGTGGCATTTATACACAATGGAGTATTACTCTGCATTAAAAAATGACAAAATCATAGAATTTGCAGGGAAATGGATGGCATTAGAGCAGATTATGCTAAGTGAAGCTAGCCAATCCCTAAAAAACAAATGCCAAATGTCTTGTTTGATATAAGGAGAGTAACAGAACAGAGTAGGGACGAAGAGCAGGAGAAGAAGATTAACATTAAACAGGGATGAGAGGTGGGAGGGAAAGGGAGAGAGAAGGGAAATTGCATGGAAATGGAAGGAGACCCTCAGGGTTATACAAAATTACATACAAGAGGAAGTGAGGGGAAAGGGGAAAATAATATAAGGGGGAGAAATGAATGACAGTAGAGGGGGTAGAGAGAGAAGAGGGGAGGGGAGGGGAGGGGAGGGGAGGGGAGGGGGGATAGTAGAGGATAGGAAAGGCAGCAGAATACAACAGACACTAGTATGGCAGTATGTAAATCAATGGATGTGTAACTGATGTGATTCTGCAATCTGTATACGGGGTAAAAATGGGAGTTCATAACCCACTTGAATCAAAGTGTGAAATATGATATATCAAGAACTATGTAATGTTTTGAACAACCAACAATAAAAAATTAAAAAAAAAAAAACAAAGGCCTTATAAGAAGTGAGTAGGAAACCAGTTTAGATGATTTGGGTATAAATGATAGGAAATTGGATGGCAATATGAGTATTTGGATTTTCTTCTGAGCCAGATAGAGCACCACTGAGTTTTTCCCTGTTAAGAGGTAACTGATGATGTTGATGAGAACGATGTTCCAGAGCATGGAGATGTATCAGTTTCTCAGCATATTTTAGAGGCCAATTGAATAGGAATTCTGGATAGATTTGGGAAAGAAGAAAAAATAAATCACAATTGACTTCAAGGATTTGGAACTGGGAACTTAGATGGATGGTTTCCATTAGTTGAGGTGGGGGAGTCAGTGGACAGAGCAAGATTTATGGCAAGAATAAACATTAACATGTTCTGTTGAAGTTGAACATTAGATATCCAAGTACATATATCATATAAGTAGTTGGTTATAAGACTTTGAAAGTCAGAAGAGAGGTCTGGGCTGGGCATAAGGATCGAATGTAAAGGCACAGAACTGGTAGGCTTCAGGAAGAATGTGTAGATAAAGAAAAGAAGAAATGTCTCTCATTCATTTGCCCATTTATTGATTTGGGTTATTTGTATTTTCGTTTTTGTTGTGTTCTTGTTGTTGTTTAGTGTTTTTTGTGTTCTTTATATATTCTGGATATTAATCCCTGTCAGAGGAACAACTGGCAAAGGTCTCCCATTCTGTAGGCTCTCTCTTCATGTTAATTGTTTGCTTTGTATGCAGAAGCTTTTTAATTAGATGCCATCCTGTTTATTCATTCTTGGTTTTATTTAAGCTATAGGGGTCTCTTTAAGGAAGCCTGTTACTGTGACAAAATGTTGGAGTATTGAGCCTGTGTTTTCTTCTATCAGTTTCAAAGTCCTTGGAAGTTATCCAAAAGAACTAAAATCTGCAATACTATATTGATACACAGACACATTAATGTTTATAAGTGTGCAATTAACAATAACCATGGAACCAGTCCAGATGCTCATCAACAGATGAACGAATTAAGAAAATGTGGTGTCTATATACCCAAAGGAGTTTTTCTCAGTCATAACAGAATAAAATTATGGCATTTGCTAGTAAATGAATGGAACTGGACAGCATCAGGTTAAGTGAAATAAATCAGACTCAGAAAGTCATGGGTTGAATCTTTTTCTCATATGTAGAAGATAGAGTAAATTATTGGGAAAAAGAGGAAGAGGGGAAGGGTTACTTAGTTTTTTGGTCATTGTGACCAAAAGACCATACAAGAACAATATAGAGGAGGAAAAGTTTATTTTGGCTCATGGTTTCAGAGTTCAGTCCATGGGTGACTAACTCCATAACTCTGGACCCAAGGTAAGGCAGAACGTCATAGCAGAAAAGCAGTTCAGAATATGGCAACCAGGAAGCAGAGAGAGAGAGAGAGAGAGAGAGAGAGAGAGAGCTCTGGTCACCTGAACAAAATATAAACCCCAAAGGCACACAGCCAGTGACCTATGTCCTCCAGCATACCTACCTGCCTACAGTTACCACCTGGTTAATCCATATGAGTAGACTAATCCACTTATTAGTCTACACTTCATAATCTAACTATTTCAGCACTGAAAACTCATGAACTTTTGAGGGACGCCTCCTATCTAAATCAGAGCAGGGGGAAATCCCATGAAAATAGAAGGAAGATCAGTGGAATAGAGAAGGGGCAGAGGGAGAGGAAGGAGGGACAGGTAAAGAAACTGCAGAATAAAAATGACCAAATTGTGCTATGTACATATATGAATACACCATAGTGAATTTCGCCTTTTTGTATATGTATAAATCACCTATTTAAAAAACAATAAATAGAAGGAATAGAAGAAGGGAGGAAAAGAGCAAAGACTGGGGACTGAAATGGAGCAAATTATATTCCATGCATGTGTGATTAGGTCAAAATGAACTCCAATATCACATATATAAAAACATTTAAAGAAAAAATAAAAAGCAAAGGAGTGAGCCCTGAAGTATCCTAACATTAATACACAGAGAAATTAAGAAAATGAGAAGGAATCACTAAAGGGGATTCAAAAGGAGTAATTGATAAGGGAGAAAGAAAACTGAGACATAATATTCCAAAAGCCAAGTGAATAAAATGGTTTAACAAGAAAGATGTGATCAATCATGACAAAAGACGCTCAGTAACATGAAATAGGATAAATACTGATCATTGGATATTGCACATGAAAGTCATTCATGACCTTTGAAGTTCATGACCCATTTTGGTTTAGTAGGTGAGCTAAAAAAAAGTCTCTTGGAAGTTTATTGGAAATATTTGATGAGGGGACACAAATTGAAAATTAGGAGTAGAGGGATTGCTCTAGAGTAGTTCCGCTGCGGTGAAAAATTTTGAAAAGAATGCTGTATGGTAAAGCAGGTATGATATTAAAGGTCTTTTTGTTTGTTTGTTTGGTTGGTTGGTTTCTTTAGTTGTGAGAAAGTAAGTAAGCTGGAGGGAATGATCTAGTACATGGAGGGAAATAGATGATATAGGAGAGAGAGAATGGAGAAGTCTTGGAGCAGATATTCTTTAATAACTTTTAAGCAATTGACAGGGGATGATATTTATCTCCCACATGGAGGAATTAGCTTTGGGTTAGGGTGTGGACAGTTAGTAAAAGGAGAGAAGGAAGGATATTTGGTACAGATGCTGGGGGAATGATGACATGACGGAATGATGACAGAAATCTGTGGAAGTTATTTTCTCACTTTCTACTTCCCTTAGTAAAGAAAACTTAAGCAATCACTTGAAATCAAGGCTGGTGAAGTTGATGTTGGTGGTTTGAAGAGAAAGACTAATATGTGGAAGAATTTCTAAGAAACTGTGAATGGATCTGTGAGATATTTTATGATTGTGTAGCAATGTTAAGAGTGCACTTGTCCTTTGTGGTCATAAATTGTTGACAAGATGTAGGGTGTGACTATGAAGTAGCAGAATAGTGGACAAGAGAATGAGAAAATCGGAGCTCAGGTAAAAAACAGGTATTGACCTGGCAAAGGTCACCTATGTACATTTTCAAAGCAATAAATTCAAATCAAGATAGGCAAATCATTAGAGAGGAGCTAAAATGTAGAGAAAGGAGGTTTCACAGGTAGATAAATCATACCAACTATGAGGCATAGTGGATTGAGAACTTAAACTGAGGGATTTCAGGGAAAAGGGAGAGAGAAGGCTCTTGAAATGATCAAGGTAACATTGCTGAGCTCAGTGGTAAAAAGGATATAGACAGAAAGAGGCAACTTCCATTTAAATGAGCTTCACATGAACAAATAAAATCCAGAGTTGAGATAAAGCAAACAGAAACAGGGAAACTCAAGGAAGAGCTTAAAGACTGGTAAGGAATAGTGAATTCTACTGGCCACAGTGGAAATAGTCCAGGAGTTGAGAATCAGTGAAAGATGAGGAAGAGATGTACAGCTCACCTATGATTTAGAGCATAGGAAATGTGAGGTGTCTTACAATAAAGGGGAAAACAGCAAGATGGCGCAATTTGAGATGTTCTCAAGGAAAATCTCTTAAATAAGGCTAAAATTACAAGGATATGGGAATAGTAATTCTGGGCTGTGGATATATTTTATGATTGTGTAGCAATGTTAAGAGTGCACTTGTCCTTTGTGGTCATAAATTGTTGACAAGATGTAGGGTGTGACTATGGTACGGTGTCTGTATGGGATGAATGAAATTTACCTGGAGCCTGGAACTCTGCAGGAGTTTCCCCTGGAGGAAGTCAGGTTTATTATCAGTGTCCATCAGTAGTAGGAGGAAATGGTACAGGCTGAAGTCATAGCTTGCTCTTAAGCAAGTGCTTAGGATCCCTGCGTAAGCTCTATTAATGGACTTGAGATCTTCTAATGGCTGTGAATACCTTGACTCCCACTGAGCAATCTGAAGATGAAGGAGTAGATATTCCCTATCTGCCTAGTAGGTAAAATTTGGTCAAGTGATCTAAGAGTGATTGTTCAAACACTTTGAATTTTGGAGTAGTGGAGTAAATGGAATTTATTCACAAAACCAAGAGGATGGCAATAATCTTCAGGGTAGCCACTTCTGATAGCAATTGAAGGGTGACCATGGTGGCCAGTCTTACAGCAGTTCCCTGAACAGAAGCTTGGAGTTTGGCTGGACTTGGCCTCTTTTGGTTCTTTACGTAAGCTGCATCACCAAATTTCCTATATGAGCACTTCTCACAACCGCTCCTCTGCATAAATACAGAAAGTCAAACTCGTGGTATTTGTAGAAAATAGTGAAATTACTACTTTGCTTTTTTTTAAATTTTTATTGTTGGTTGTTCAAAACATTACATAGTTCTTGACATATCATATTTCACACTTTGATTCAAGTGGGTTATGAACTCCCATTTTTACCCCATATACAGATTGCAGAATCACTTCGGTTACACATCCACTGATTTACATATTGCCATACTAGTGTTTGTTGTATTCTGCTGCCTTTCCTATCCTCTACTATCCCCCCTTCCCTCCCCTCCCCTCCCCTCTTCTCTCTCTACCCCATCTACTGTAATTCATTTCTCCCCCTTGTTTTTTTTTTTCCCTATGAACAAGATCTATCAGGTTTCCAACCTTCTGTGTTTTTATTAAAAAAAAAAAAAAACACCCATTCTTTCCCCCAGCAATGATAGTGTGCTTTCTTAAAGCAAGGGGGCTTTCTGGTGGCAGTATTTCTAAACCATCCACTGATACTCTGACATTCTCTTCTACCCCAAATAGCAATTACACCATTCTTGTTCAGCAGCTACCTTCTATGGTAGTGAACCTTGTCTAGATCTGTGTTTATAAACAACAGCATTTGGTAAAATCTCAGCAAACGACAGGTACTCACTCAACACTATCAACCCAACACACTGGCCTTCCGTTCTCAGACTTGAGAAGTAGGCCCTAATTGTTCCCTTTTCCCCTCATCTAGTAGTTTTTTTAAAAAAAATACTAGTCCCTGAAAGGAAAGAAATGTTAGCCTGCATTCTCATTAAATTTTGTTACCACACAGGGAGTTGATAAAATGTGAGAAGTAGAAATGGAAAGTCTGTGGCACAAAGTAGAATTTTTCAAAGTAAGTTAATTACTTGGGCCAATATTTTGATTCACATGTGACATTTCTGACTCCAAATTAAAACATCAAATGATTCTCAAACTAGAATCTCGAGGTTTTTTCAATTGGTTAGTACAATCTGTTATCCTAAATTTAATTTCTAAAGGAGTATGTCTTTGGATATTATATACTTCATAGCTGACAGGGACACTATCTAATTAGCTATTTATATGCAAAGCAGAGGAAGGGATAATTAGAGACATGGATTATGCAGAGGCAATCACACTGACAGAGGGCAAAAGAAATTGCGAACATATTGAATCAAATTTGTATATACATTTCTACAGTTTATCATGTTTCATTTGTATTGTATTACATTTATGCATCATTTAACATGTTATAAATGAAGTAATATCCTAACCCACTGATTGATAAACTAAATATAAATCTTATAACATAAGCTATCTATTAGAGTACAAATATAATAAGCTTCAGTGGATGAGAAAGAATAAAATCCCACATTTGAAAAATGTGTTCCTTAGATCACCATCAGTATTCTTTTTCTCTGGAGAGTCAGAAAAAAATAATAAGCAATATTTATCCTTTACACCACCAATAGAATAGTTAAGATACTTTTCATAAAAGAACACTGACTTATAGGATCCATTGCAATTATCTATTGCTGCATAAAAGATCACCCAAAATTTTTAGAGTAAAAAGAGTGTATTTCCTTATGCTCATGATTTTGTAGGTCAGAGATTTGTGAAAGACACAGAAAGGGTGGCTTGTCTCTGCTCCAGGGAGACTGGGATCTCAGCTGGAATGACTTGAATGGTTGGACATTGCCTAGTTTGACAACAAACATATATCTGGGGCTTTAGTTCTGGCTGGCCACCAGATTCTTTGGTTCTTTTCCATGTTGTGTCTACTGTTTAATATGGCTGCTTCACTCACATGCCTTAGACACAGGGCTTCCTCATGCAATGATCATCTTTGGACAATAATCTTACCTAGTGGCTTGCTTCTTCCAGACAGAACATTTCTAATAAAAGGAAGAGGTCTTGGTCAGTCTCTTAAACCCTATACTAGGAAACCAACACAGCAATAATTCTACCATATTTTACTGGTTAAAATATACCAAGATTCAAGATAGAATAACATAGAATAACTCCTTCAATCTCTTAATGGGAGGAAGGTCAAAGAATGTGTGACAATCTTTAATCTGCTAACACACTCTGAACTCATGGTCCTCTTGAGAGATTAATATCCAAAGGTTGCTCTACTCATTTTTACATTTGATATTCCAATTGTCTTTGCCCTATCTAAATATTGAAATTCTTGAGACAGAGTTCATGATAATTTCTCCTCATCAGGGAAGACTTTACTAATGGTACATCATGAAATAAAGAAATTAATACATATGTTAGATTATGCATATAACTTGTAGATGGAACAATTAGAAACAAACTTTGTGGAGTGAAATGATAATCGCTGAGCCTAGAACATCTTCACCCTACTACATTTTTAAAAGGCTATTTCCATGGACATGGATTTGGGGGTATTTTATAGAACACATGGACATCCAAACTAGGATACGATTTTCAGTTCCCCTTGCAATGACATGTTGTAATACGTCACTAGGTTCCTGTCAAGGGGATATGCTAAAAAATGTGTGGCAACTCTCAGAAACGGCCATCAAATAACATGCAGTATTTTCTTTCTTCCTTCCTTCCTTCCTTCCTTCCTTCCTTCCTTCCTTCCTCCCCCCCCTCTCTCTTTTTCTTTCTTTCTTCTGGGAATTGAACTTAGGGGCACTTAACCACCGAGCTAAATCCCCAGCCCTTTTTTTATTTTTTATTTTGAGACAGGGTCTCACTACATTGTTTAGGACCATGCTAAGTTGCTGAGGCTGGCCTGGAACTTGTGATCCTCCTGCCTCAGCCTGCCAGCTTCTGGGATTACAGACAAGTGCAACAGTGCTTAGCCTCATATGTACTGTTTACCCTCATTTGCTCCCCTTAATCCTCTTCCCTGTTGCCTGCCGCATGTACACTGCTTCAGGATGTGAGGAATAGTGTCCTATGGGCCCTAGACACCATAACTCTAAACTTTTACATGAATGGGAAAGAAGCTCTTCTCTTTAATTCAAATCAAAGTTGTTTTAAATTTTCTGAAAATGCATTTAAAATTTATTCTAATTCATATGTACTACTTCTATTTAAAAGATCATTCAAGCCAAGTGTGGTAGTGCACGCCTGTAATCTCAGAGGCTTGGAAAGCTGAGGCAGAAAGATCACAAGTTCAAAGTCATTCTCAGCAACTTAGCAAGGCCCTAAGCAACTTAGTGAGATCCTGTCTCAAGATTAAAGAAATAATAATAATAGAAAGAACTGAAGGTGTGTCTCAGTGGATAAGTGCCCCTGGGTATAATTCCCATTACCAAAAAGAAAAAAATAAATAAATTCATGTTCTGCCATCCATTTTATCTCTCTTGTAAGTTCTCAATCTTGCACACTCTCTTCTATTTAAAAAAATTATTGCATTTAAACTTACTGCACTGTAAATATCAGTATCTTGAAAAAAGAGATCTTTGATGAAGGGCAGTGGTTGGTTTTATTAGTTTAACCATTTGCAACCATTTCCTAGGTTAGCTTCCTGTGCATCCTTAGAGTAGAGGGAGGTGAATATGGTTTTTTCCTAGCATATCATCAGCGTACTTAAGCACCAATATTTTGGCACTTTTGAGTACAGGGTTGCAAGATGTTATTACTGCCAGTAAATCCCTTAAGTTATTAGTGCAATTATGATTTCAGACAACCAGCCAACATTAATGAAGCATCCCTTTTAGTCTTACGGCTGTGCATAATAATTTCCATTCCTTCCCAGGTTTAGTATTTATTATCATTATTTTTACTTCCTTGGTATCATTAGGTAAAGGTACAATGTAAATACAAAGTGTTTTTATAGACAGTCAAATGGGATGCTTGGGATGCTGAGAGAATCCGACAACACCCTGGAGGAAATGCCCAGATGTTTGTCATGCACATTTTGAAAGCTATTGCTTAGGTTTAGGCAAATGTTAGGGGGGTAAAATATCCTTCACATTAACAAAGGCAACCAAATGCCTAAATTTCTGGCTTCCTTTGCTCCCAAGGTAGAATTATTTCATCCAGCTTCATTTCTGTCATCCCCACCACCAATAAGTTGCCTGTGCCCGTAAGCCAAGCGGATAACCACTGACACGCTGATTAAGCATTACTGATTAACTGTACAATAAGTCATTGAAATTGCTGGTGCACAGATGGGCAACATTTATTTAATTGTTTAATAACCTACCCACTAAAGGGAACTTGCTAAAAGTACCTGGAATAGAAAAACAATGCTGTTTCAGAAAAGCACAAATTAATTTACCTTTTATCTAATGAGGTCATCATCTGGGTAAACTTGTAAAGCTCCCCCTTAGCTGTAGGTCAGCATCACAGACCTGGTCATCTGAACCCTCAGTCACTTAGGCTCAGAAAGAACTAACCTAGGAATTGCAGGCTTCAAAATGTTTTGCTAGAAATTCTGTTTTGACCCTTTAATATTTATTTCATATTTGTATTTGTTTGTCATTCAGAGAGTTTCAAAAGGAGCTATCATATAGTATATATATATATATATATATATATATATATATATATTTTTTTTTTTTTTTTAAAGAGAGAGAGAGAATTTTAATATTTATTTTTTCGTTTTCGGCGGACACAACATCTTTGTTTGTATGTGGTGCTGAGGATCGAACCCAGGCCGCACGCATGCCAGGCGAGCGCTCTACTGCTTGAGCCACATCCCCAGCCCTCATATAGTATAGTAATGACCAAAAGTGCTTAAATCGTCAAATATTTATCATCTTACAGCATGTGGTGGTTGGAATCTAGGTTTGACTTAGCTGTATGCCCCTGTCTCGAAGTCTCTTGAGAGGTTGTAGCCAAGCTGAGGGCTGGGCCTTTGGTGGCATCTGTAGATCCAGATGTTGGGGAGGAGGGAGAATAGCAGCTTTCAATCTTGCTCACATGTGGTTGTTGGCAAATATTATCTCTTCCCTACTTTTCAGAGGGATGCCTAGTGACACAGCAGCAGACTTCTTCCAGCGTGAGCAACATAAAAGAGCAAGAGGCACTGCCCAAAATGGAGAACACAGTCCTTTTATAACCTATTCTTGGAAGTGAAAGCCTGTCACTTGTATCGCATTTTGTTCTCTAGAAACCAACCAGCCTTGTCCATGTTCAAGGAGAGATGATTACTACAGAGTGGGCATACCAGAGGGGTAGGTGACTGAGGCCCATCTCAGATGCTGCCTGCCTTGTACAGGAAGTGGAAGAAAGAGGACTTTCAACCCAGTATCCTCCGTGACTTGCATATAACAGGCACTCATTAACTGTCAAAAATCAATGTGCAAAATAGGGAATGATTTATATTCTATCTTTCTGAGGGCAGTTTGTTTGAGAAGAAGGCATTAAAACCTGTTCAGTGGAATAACAAGTCAACTCCCTATATTTATATTTTTAAAAAATTAAATCAAGTACAGTGATTTGGGCAGGTTTGCCCCAAAAAAGTAACAGCAACACAGAGAATGAATCCTTTTCCCTTTGTAATCACTTTTAAGTTCAAATGTTTAAGGAAGACAGTATACAAAATAATATTAAAATTGAGTTTTAAAAATTTTCTTTACATTAATTTTACAAGGCTGACATAAATATTCTGATTATCTTTTTAAATATAGTACACAAATGAAACTAAATGTGCTTTTGAATACTACTTCCAATTCTAGTCCCCCTAAGAAGTTAAGCATTTAGTTTGGTGTTTATGCCTTCAGACTATTGTCTGTGCATTTGCAAATATGTATGTGTCTATGGACATACAATTTAATGTTGTGCAGGGTATGGATAACATGTACATGCACAGGTGTACACAAATCTCTAGATGTGATAAAAATCTCACAGTCTGTATTTATATAAGTTGTATACTATGCAGATTATTCTGTAAGTTATGGTTTTAATCTGTTTTAGAAATCTTTTGTGATCTGAATTAATTTATCTTAATATCTATCTTATAAAGTTACTTTTATAATTAAGTGGCAGTGCATATAAAATGTCCAGAATACATTTTGTGGATAAATTTAGGATACGTTTCTAAGGATAGAACAGTTCTATATCCTGGTCGTGGTAGTCATCCTAGTTAATGTTTCATCAACTTGGTTGGTTCACAGTGCCCAGATATTTGATTAAACACTATTTTGGATGTTTCTGTGCAAGTGTTTTAGGTGAAATTAGCATTAAAAACTGGTGGACTTTCAGAAAAGCAGATTGCCCTCTGCGATGTGGATAGGCCTCATCCAATTAACTGAAGTCCTGAATAGGGCAAAAAATTGGTCTTTCCCAAGCATAGGGGACTTCTGCACCAGATGATAGCTTTCAGACTTAGCTGCAACATCAGCTCTTCCTTGGTTCTCCATAATTACATATGCCAATTCCATAAGATATTTTCCTATGCATTGCTATTGATTCTATTTTTCTGGAGAACTACTACAGTGGTGGTTACACAAATCTATACAGGGGATGAAATCTCACAGAACTCTGTGTGTGTATGTTTGTGTGTATACATATGCATATGTAATATATGTTGTATACATATATATACACACACAAACATATGTACATATATACATGGAAATACAGACATGTATATAGATAGAAAACTTCTGAAATCTGAATAAAGCCCTAAGTTCCTAAGTTTAACTAATAAATACTATTGTAGCACTGTCGATTTCCTGATTTTTGGTAATGAACTATGGTTTTCTAAGATGCTAACATTGGGAAAAGCTGTTCAAATGTTACTTTTTGTACTATTTTTAATGCTTCTTGTGAGTCTATAATTAATTCATAATGGAAAATGTTTAAAAAGCACAAATTTGATCAAGCCATTGAAAAGCCCAGCTACTTGAAATATACAATAGAAAACATGAGTGAAACTGGGGATCAAAGACATGTGCCTCATCTCCCAGAGAGAACCTGAGGATGGAAAGCCCTGGGGATTTGTCTGATGGCATAAGAGGCACAGAATGAAGGTGGCTGCATTGATTTCTAGGAAGACTGACCACAGCAACCTAGGAGTTCACAGTTGTCCTTTGTGTACCTGAAGGTCACAGAAGACTAGGAAAGGGCTACTGACCTGTGGCAACCTGGCAGAAATGGGTGACGCAGATACCACAGTGGTGATACAGCTGGTGGCTCAGGGCCAAAAGGGAAGGAGGGCCTCTTCATAAACCAGTGCAGATGGTGATAACCTAGAACCAGCCAATATTCATCCCTGGCCCTTCAGGAGCCTACAAGATCTTGAACATGGCTTCTAAGAGAGAACCCAGAATCCTGCAAGGATTGGGGTCAATTCAAAGCCAATAGGCTGACATTTCCAGCACTTGATCAAAGAGTGGCTTGAAATAGGGATAGGAAAATGAGAAGATGTCACATTTCTGATACACCTGAACTTGTGTTCTCACATCTGTATCACTGGATGAATACATCACCATGTTTCCTATATTTCCTCTTATTCCTTTTCTTTGAATTTCTCCATAAACCCCAAATAATAAGTGAATAGATGAAGACATTTGTTTCAAGTTGGCATTTAAATATAGAGAATGAGCCTATTTTATTCTACTGTCCTTACTTTAAGTTCTATGGAAAGTTACCACTTTGATCAAGAATATAAAATTCACTTAAGAATTATATAAAGAATCTGCTTTTTCCAAATCTTCAGACCTGAAATCAAGGCTCTCAATATATTTTAAAGATGCCTGGTGAGTGTTAGGGGGAGATATTTTCAAGAAAATAATTCCTTTGGGAGGCTGAGGCCGGAGAATTGTAAATTTGAGACCAGCCTGGACAATTTAGCAAGGACTTGTCTCAAAATAAAATTTAAATAAAGATAGTTACTGGGGTATACTTCCATGGTAGAACACCACTGGGTTCAGTGCTCAGAACCAAAGAAGGAAAGGAAATAAGGGAGAGGAGAGAGAAGGAAGGAAGGAAGGAAGGAAGGAAGGAAGGGAGGGAAGGAAGGAAGAGAGAAGAAGACAAGTATTCTTTAGTCTTGTTTTCCTCTAGAGAAAGAAGAAAAAAAAGAATGAGTAGATAGTTTTGAAGAAAAGGAGACCTACATTTAAGAAAAGGAGAAAGTTTTGTGGAGTTGTGCTAGGCAAAGTCAAATCAGGTAAGAAAGTCTTTTTCCAAAACTGGGTTTTGTTTTGTTTTGTTTTTTCCTTCTTAATTCTATATGAAGAAAAGTGCCATTGGAGTCCCTCTTTCATATTTTCCCCTCTGAAACACAATACACACATTTTGGGAGAACACAGTGGCCTACCTTTGTGATGCCATAACCTGAATGGCATAATTCCAAGGGCATTATCAAGGGCTCACATTCAGGAAAAATTACCCCCATAATTAAGGAAAAGTGCCCGTTATGGGGCACAATGCACATTCCTCACCTAGACTTCCACTTAGCTTCAAAAAGCCAGCAGGTCTGATGAAAAAGCCTATATTGACTGGCTTGCTTGATCCCCTCTCAATAAAGAAGTTACTCTGTAGGGAAAGTGTAGAGGGTTAAAGGCTTTGCTTTCAATCACTCTGACCTAATCCCAGATTGCCTCTATTCAAATCTGCCTTTGTAGTTGAAATTGTGGCCCTGAAATGGTAGAGAGAATATTTCCCAAAGTGCTTCTTAAAAGCCATTATGCCCACCTGACCTAGTCTGTGGTCTAGAACTCTTAAGTCTGTGAGGGAAGGAAAGAAGAGTTGAAATCAGAGGTGAGTCCTAGATAAGAAACAGGTGGCAGACTTTTTTTCAAAAGAGGAGAACCACTGGATTCCCCAACCACCTGCATTGAAGGAACAAAAACCATGAGGTCTGGGCTTAGTGGCAACATCATCCAGCCATGCACCTGGTATCATCTTTGATGCAATCCTTTGCTGTGTGGATTACTGCTAGTGCCTACTACATAGATAGAAAAATGGCCTGGGTGCAATAAAATCTAACCCTGGATGCCTTTCTTCATATTTTTCATAGAAGACAACACTGCCTGCTCTTTGGTTTAGCTGCACTATTTCTGTCTTTGCTTGATCTGCTTATTTATTAATTTAAGATGATTTATAATAAGGAATGAAATTTGCTGAATAAGTCAGACTCATTGAGTTCCTGCCTGGATCTCTTTCTAGTAGAGTCAAATTCTTAAATTGTGCATGTGGTCTTCCTATAATGGGTTCAAGGTTGTAAATCAAGGAGCTCTTTCCTTTCAATATGCTTTTGTGGCATAGCTAACTCATTCCTATGAAGCATCAGTTTGGAAATAGGAAAGTGCCCATGGTGTTAAAATAAGGTCCTATGTTATTAATTGGAGACTCATTTTATCATTATCATTTCCATCATTGTTTGTTACTGAAGCATGGATATGCTTACATGTCAAACCGCCTATTTGTTTCTTTTAATGACCTTTGCACCTCCCCCCCCCCAAAAAAAACACAAACAAACAAAAATAAAACCCCACACACTAAGAAGACAATCAGATTTTTAAACTATTCATGTCCTGGCAGCCTCTGAAATAATTCTTTTATATACATTAGTGCATGTGATGTTCTCATCAAGGTTGCTGTATCATCACTAAAACAAAGAGGGACAGTGAAACACCATATCCCTGGGTGCCATCCCTGGGTGCCTCCTTTCTGTTACCTAAAACCTAGCCAATTAAGGGAACAATGAGGGCAAGCCTGGGCTGGAAAGTACAGATACATATTATCTTGAAGGACATGGGCTCTCTCTTATGCACACAGGGAACAAGGACAAGTCAGTGTTATCTGTAGAAAGCTACTTTCTTGCATATATGCGGGGGCAGTTGCTTCTTGGGATGCTGGTCAGACATGCAAACCAAGCAAGCTCATGCTGCTGATGTCACTGCTTCTGCAGCCTAACAGATAAAACCCCTCTCTCAGTGATGACTGGCACAAAACAGAGGGCACTGTGAAAGGACATATGTCACTTTCCTGGCTGGCTACCACTGGACAAAACACCTTGAGAGAGAGGAGGATTGTTGGGCAAAGTGCCATAAAGGTCAGAGATGCTATCTGTCAGCCTGTTGCCCTGAACTCTTCTAGGGTCAGCCTCTGATCTCTTGTAAGCTTTCCTCAATAAACAATATATCTCCCCTTCTGTGTCTGGGTACTTTCTTTGGCCTGTCTGCAACCTACCCCACCGTCCTGGAATAGCTGGACTGTGGATGAGGCAGTTGCATTTCTCCTATATGGAATTCTTCTCCTCTAGTGCACATTGCTCTTCCATCCCCATACCTTGCCTTGGAAGATGGCAGAGCCTGAATTTACACTATCTTGGAAATGACTGACCCATATATTCTCCTCACCAATCCTGCCCTTTTACTTACTCCAGCAATCTTACCAAAATAGTTATCTGGCCCTTTAGGTAATCAATAAATTGATCCCTCCATTTTGTCTCTGGTTCAACTGGGGTTCAATTTTGCCCTTAAGGAAACATGGCAACATCAGGTGACATGAGAGTCACCACTGGCAAAGTAATACTGTGATCTAGTGGGTAAGAGCCAGTGAAACTGCTAAATATTCTACATGGCTCATCTCCCACAACAAAGAAGTATTCGGACTCATGCATCAATGGTGCTAAGGTTGGCTGATCCTACATTTAGTCCCTTACTGTCTACTTTCTTCCTCTTTCCTCTTCCATTTTAGACTTAACAACCCTTCACATCCCCCTTTTGCAAATATCCTCAATTTTTTGCACATATTACCTACTATCACCACTCACAAAAACCAAAACAAAAAAATTCCCCATGTTATATAGAGTGTGGATACCGTCCCCTTGTGAGAAAACAAACAAAAAATCAACAGCAGATACATTTGTTGGTTGAACACAGTTAAGCTTAATTTTACTGGGATAAAGAATACCATCTCAAAAAATATGTAGTCACCAAAGGGAGAAATCAGAGGAAGATATTTATGGAGTTTTATGCTTGTACTGAATGATTTTAAGGCAAGTGTTTAAAACTAGGAAAATAATCAGGAATGTCAGAAGTTGCAGCACACAGTTTGGATTAGTGAACCCAGTAAAAAGAGGATCTCAAAGTAAATATTATAAGTAAGTTGCTGCTTTTAATAAATAAGCTGTTTAATTTTCTTAGTCTTACCTTTTACAAGCAAATATTTCTTGAACATGGGGCTTAAGTTAATTTATTATTATTTTTGCCTGGTCCCCGTGTTGTTTAGCACAGAACAGGAAAGTTTCTAGAAACAATTCTGTTACTAGAAGCAATTGTTCCAGAAACAGAAAAGTATCTTGGTTCTAACTCTTGCTTGATAAAGTGAACTGTTGGAACTCTCCAGGTTTCCACTGAGCAGCTTGGTACGGCAAAGAACAGCACACAACTTGAACAGCCTGGTATCACTGCAAATTTATAACTGTCAAATCCGTGGCATGAAATACCTCCCAGCTATCATACCACGTTTCTCAAGTAAGCCTGTTCTCCCACTGTTACTAATTTCATTTCTTCCCTTGTTACAAAAACACCTCTCTCAGCTGGTGAATTTGCTTTGAATTTCACTGAGAAAACACAGCCTCTCAGTTAGGAACTCTGCTGGTTTCTTACCTTCCTGACATGTTTCTTCTCTGATCCCTCTACTTCCGGTCATTTCTGTCTACCTGTCAATTCCTGGAAAATGGTCTTTTTTTCTGACTTAAGATCTTCAATGCTGGTGTCTTCCTCTGAAAATGTAAATTCTTCACATTTTAAATTTCGACTTGAGCATTTTCATCCTCAGGTCTCAATTTAAATCTCATTTCCACAAATGAAATCCTCTCTCACCTCCCAGTCCATCCTAGTATCTCACCTCAATTCCAGTCTCTCATAATATCCTGTATTGTCCTTTCTCCTTTATTATACTCATCACAACTTTGGGTCCAGATTTTTTCTGTGGTATCGTGTGCTTACTGAGGAATGATAATCAGCCGTATTCAACTCAGTACATTCTAGAATCCAGAGTGTTAAGCATAGTAGACTTTGATGAATTACTGATTGAATAGGTTGAAATATCAACTTTTTCAGAGAGGCTAAATAATTTTCCCCAAAGACATAGCAATTATCAGAACCGAGAATAAACTCAAAATTTACCTGACTCCCCAAATCAAGCTGTCTCCTTTATTTTACATCATCGTTATTATCAGAAAGAGAGAAAGAAGAGTTGTTTTTTATTCTCCTCTTTGTCTCCCAGTGTCTCAATGTTTTTATCACTGTTTCTGCTAACATATTCCAACATTAACTCGTGTTTTTTTTTTTTCCTGTGATATTTCTGATTCACTTGAGTCTTGAAATGTGAGGATGGCTGCCTCTGTAGTCTCACAGATAGTTCTGAATACAGTTTGAACATACATATCAAAGTTTTCATTTCAGTTTTAAAATTTCATCTTTTAGTTATCCAGTTTCTTAGCTTTGAATTATATGAAACTTTAAAGGTCATAACTGCCTTTTGATCTAATAGAATACTCCATCACTAGTTGTAGCAGGCTTGGTATGTGCTGCTCAGATCTCCCTTCAAGAAAGAACCTGTCACTCACTTGCAAGGAACACAGTTAGCTGGCAGTTTTCAGTTATCAGCATCAGCAGGAACTACCTAGCTTCGAGTCTAGCCTACTCTCTTCCCAGGCACTCCTAGGCCAATAGCTCAGCACCATTCTCACCAAACTAGAATCCTCAAACAGGCTACTTTTGCTTGGGCTTGGTCAATACCATCAGATCTGCATTGGAAGCTGAGACTCTCCCTCCCCAATCCCCCTTCCTCTTTACTTTCCTTCTATAGATTTTAGATCTGTTTTATAATCTAGGGCTTTTCCTACCCAATAAACCTGTTACATTCCTAAGATTATTTCAGTATCTGCTTCCAGGGGGATTCAAATGTCAGACTAATACAGGACTACTTTTTCTAAGCCACTGGGCAAGTCACTTTAATCCAATGCATCAAGTGTTATTGAACACTTACATATCAGTGGAGTGAGCCAAAGATGTTTTAAAGAGCTCATTGTTTGCAGAACACATTCTATATGTGTGTTGGCTTGATGAATATTTACAGGAACTTATGAGGTAGCTATTATTTTCATTTTAAATACAAGGACTATAAAACTTCAGTTGGATGCTCTGCCCTGTTTCACCCAGGTAATCTGTAGAAATGCTTTGAACGAAACATAAACCTGTCTGAATCTAAATACTGGACTCTCACTATTATGCACATGACCTCCCAGCCAGATAAGAATGCTATGAATGATATAGGAATTGCAACGTACTCTTTGCCTTCAAGCATTTGCAAGACATCTTCTAGTTCTAAAAGGGTATGATTCTGTGAAATATGAATTAAGTGCACTTTATTGTGCAGAAGGCCCAGGGAGCCATAGAAACCTCTGTGTTAAACAGGATGCCCATTGGTGTATCACTCTTACAGTTAGAATTGGTCCTACTCTATCCCAGATTTTAAATTGAAAGCTAAATCTAATTTAACCAAGGAAGCCTGAAGCTCAAAGTCTATCACAGATCACAGAGCTAGACCTGACAGCTGCTTTATGAATCAATCTCATAAAGAGGACAGGGGAGGGGATAATATGTCCACTTAGTGCATCCCTGCCTTCTATTCCCTCACGACTAAATATCCCTCAGCATACTATTTGAAAGGTTTTTTGTTGTTGTTGTTTGCTTGATTTTGGTTTGGTTTTGTTCTTAGTGAGCTAACCATGAAGGACAGTATACACATTCCAGAGTGTGGGAAAAGCTCAACTCACAGACTTCTGCTACCAAGAAATCTCTATCATCTACTCTGCCTTTCCAAATATTAACATTCTAAATTCAACTCTGATCTTATTTTCAAGAGGAAGACTCATACCATTATTTAACCTTCATTGATCTCTCTTTTCCTGAACTCCAAACTACTTATCATTTACCAATACATTTTAAATTTTGATTTTTTTTATTTTTTAATTCAACACATGTATTAATTACATACAATTACAAGCCACTGGTAGCAACATGGGCGATACATAGATAAGACTAAGTTCTGTGCCTTTGGAACTCGAAATGTGGTTGGGGAGGCAGACCTTCAAATAACCTAGGAAAACATGAAGTAGTAGAGCTTAAACTTCAGCTTTGCCAGGTTCTAAATGAATAAGCTTAAGCTTAGATAGAGTATAATAAAATAGAGACTACTACCAGGGTCAAACAAAATAACGTATATAATTCCTGCACATTCTAAACTTCCATGTGGCTTTTAAATTATTGATAATGAAGTCTTCTTAATAAATTATTACAAAGCAGAAGAAAAGCAGTGATGTAACAGAGATATCAGTAAATGTGGTTTGTGTTGGGAAAAGTATAAACGGCAGCCATACCCCAGAGAAAAAACCCCAACATGGCGCCTAAGCACCTCTTCTTCCTACCTTCTTCTTTTCTGCAGTGGCGCGAAAAGTCCCCGCCTGTGTGAACTCTCCCGCCGGCGCCAATTTCAAATCTCTCTGGCGGGGAACCTTAGCCCCAATGAGAACTAATTCCTGGGCTCCGGAGCTGATATCTGAAAGAACTTGCCAATAAACGGGTTGCCTGCCATTTATCTAAGCCCTACCATCTCCCCCTTAGTTCTATATAAGCACACTGCTTTTTGCAATAAAATTGGAATTCTCCCTGCGAAGTGTCTTTGCGTGGGGAATTCTTTCAGTTTGAGTACATGTGAGGTTTGTGGAATCATATTTAAGCTTAGTAAGGAAGAGTAAGATTTCAGTTACAGAGAAGGGAAAGTTGAGCAACAGGTTAAGAAATTTATAAACAAATGCAAGAAAACATGAAAATGTGTGGCTTGTATAAATAAGAGTAAGTATTCTGATAGGTCCGAAATATTTTTATGTGGGAATGGCCATATTAAGAAATAAGGTCGAAACGTAGGAAAGGACCTTCTCACAGAGCACCTCCACAGTGCTGCTAAAGAAAATGAACGTTCTTTGGTAGGGTTATTTGTATAGTGGACGTGTGTTTGCTTTGTTTTTCCATGTTTTCTATTTGAGACTTGTCTACTCAATATCTTTCCCCCATGCCATGTTTTTCTGGCAGGATTTTCAATACCCCGATGGGTGGTCATGTAACTAAAACTAAAATCAAGTGTTCTGGCGCAGAAATTTGCATTTTGAGCAGACCTCTTTGGGGACTGATGATGATTGGAGCTGACTTGTTCAAAGGCAGACTTCTGGAGAAGTCCAGATTCTCAGATCTCAAAGCTGCTTTTACTCTTGCCCTCCCTGAAGTCTGGTCTTTCAACTTCTCTTTCAACACATTATTATCACTGAAATTAACCGGGATCATTTTCTGTGTCTGGCGGCCACACACCTCTGATACAGTAATGAAGAACTTTGAGGAGATTACAATGATCTGACTTGTAGTCACAGTGTACAGGACAAATTGCTTTCTAGAGAAAAGCTCAAATGAGAAATTATTATAATGATGGACATCTATAATTATTCCAACATATTAACCTTCCTGAAAAACGTCTCTATGAGGCTCCTCTACTTAATATCCTTCAGAAAACTCTGTCCTTCTTATCCAAATATCAAAATCCTTTGGCAAGCATTGCCAGGTCCTCAGTGGTCTGGCCGTAACTTTCATTTCCATACGATTTCTCTCTTCCTTTTTAGGATCCAAATTTCAGGTCTACCTGAAACCGCTCACTGCCACCTAGATACAATGTTTTTGCCCTCATACCTTATTGAATTTATGAAGAACTATCCTTCAATATATCAATGAGAATGTACCTTTGGGAACAAAAGGGTCAAAGGAGAAAGCCTATTTTTTTTTCCTCAAGCAACAGGCTATAAACATTTCACCTAATGGTCTGCCCCTTGTGTCTCTCTGAATGGCATCTGCATATTTATTAGCAAACCAGGCACCCTGGGAGGAACAGTGACATTATCATGTTAATGTCTTAGAAGGTAAAACAGTTGACTTTGTTCTGTTCTGAAGGTATTGCCCTTTTTGTTTTAATGGCAGGGTTTCTCTACCTTGCCAGGCAGATTAGCCCTGTAAATCTTTTTAACAATGATAGGAGTCCCATTGCTAAGGAATGACTCCCTTAGTACCCTCCTAGTCCGCTTGGAGGGAAAGCCAGAAGAAAACATCCTCTTCTTCCCCCTTCGTTGGGGAGCAAGGCTCAAGGGTAAGAATAGGCAAGAGGTGAATATGGGCTAATGTGTGTTCAAGGCTGTTCATTGAGCACCCACTGCATGCAGATTTAAGGACTGCCAGCAAGGTAGGGAGAGTTGTCTCATGACCTTGGGGAATTTGTAAACTAACTGAAGGTTTTAGGACATGCACTTGTGAACAGAAAGTGAATGAGGAAGGAAGAGAAGGCAGTTTAACACTAAGTGCAAGTGACAGCTGAGGCAAAGCACTATGGAAATGTCATTCTCTCCACCCATCCTTTCCCACTCCTGACCCCCCATCACCAGGGGACATAACCTTTTAATATGCACTGTAGTACCCCATCCTTAATCTCTCAGCACTTGTCAGCTTAAACTCTAATTAATGTTTGCTTGCCTGTCTTCTCCACTGGGCTTAAAGTTACTCTGATTTACAGCTGGAACCCGCCCCTTCACGTATTACCTGGCAGAGTACAAACTCAATCTAGAGACACGGAATAAAGAAATACATGCTGTTTGTTGCACAAATTTCATTTATTGTGAAGGTCAAGAGATAAAAATCATGGTGTATGGCTTCAGGGTGGATCCCTTTAGGATCTTAACATTTATCTTTGAATTTTATTTTCTTCTTCTTCTTTTTTTTTTTTACTTATATTAGGCCTCTAAAATTTCACTTTATCAAGCAGTCTCTCTTTTTTTTCCTTCAGTCCATTAATACATTGTCATCAAACCTGCAAATTAAAATAATTATTAAAATTAAACCTGCACATCAATTTTTTCAACATTTGAACTATTTAAAGTGATAAGAGTATTCAATTTGGAGAGACTGTATATTACTAAAAGGAATGTATAAAATTACAAAGCATTATAAAAATAAATGGAGTTATAGAGCATTTTATGCCTGGATATTTAACAAAAATGCAAGAAATATCCTTGAAAGCAAGTAATGTGAAATTGAGTGCCCTTTCCTAATAGTCTTGATAATGATAATAATTCTAAAAGAATAATAGTGTATGCATGTATGTGTGTGTGTGTGTGTGTTTATACACGTATGCTAGTATGAATGCTGTGTTCTTGAGCTCACTATCAGTAGTCTTGGAATAATAAAGAATTGCAAGGTCTAGGAAATTTTCAACTGTTTAAAAGTGCACATACCATTCTACATTTCAGCACAGTATTTCAGTATATATTTATTGTGCACCAACTTTATATAGAGCACCAAAAAAGGCAATATAATGGTTCCTGCTCTCTAAAAATTTGTGGTAAGTGAGGAAGAGCAACACATAAGCAGGTAATGTTATTGTCACCTGCAAAGTGGCAAATGCAATGCTCGCCATATGCTAGGGTGCTTCGGAGAACAAAAACGTAACTCAGTTCTTTGCCTGGTGTGTATGCAAGTCACTGAGTACATGCCTATATCTGGGCAGCAGTGGGGTCTGGAAAATTTTATAAACTGAACTTTAGAGAAAGTAGGGCTTAGTGACTGTCAGAAGGTAGGTAGAAAGATTCATTTCCAGAATCACTGAGACACATACCAAGACCCTGATGTATGTTAAATAAACTGAGAGTCCTTGATAATTGTGAGAAGGTAAAATCCAGCAGGGAAAGGGGAAAGATGGAGGTGGGGAGGAAGACAGCCACTTTATCGAGCAGAGGATCAAACACTGTATTTCTGTAATTGCACAATTTTCAGGAGGTCAATGATGTTCTACCTGAGATTTTGCACTAAGTTAAGGTCATAAAAACATGGATAAACAGTGCTCTGCAGTGGCAAGGGAGTCTCTGGACAGTTTGTGAAGTTTCAAAAAAAGTGGTTTATATACCTTCTCCATCTCTCATTGCATTCTTCAGTAATGGAAGGGAATAACATTTCTTTACTATTCTGGACACAATGTAAGCACTTTAATATATTGACACAGAAAGCACAGATACTACTGTCCCTATTCAAAGGTGAGGGATTGGGCCACAGAAATCAGTGTCACAGCTTGACTTTCTCAAAAACAGACACTGAGTTGGAGTATAGAATGCAGAATGTGTACTGGGAATAAACTCAGGGAAAAGGAAAGGGAAGGAAGAAGCAGGAACAAAATCAAAATGGACCAGACAATTAAGGAGCTCATTTTATTGGGCCTACTCTAATAGGCAGAATGTTCAATAGTAAGAAGCATCTCACATAAGAGGGAGAAAACCTGGCTATGTAAAACAAGAACATGAGTGTCTGGACCACTCAGAAGACAGGGGAGAGCTGAGATGGTGCCTGCCCTGGAAGAGAGGTAACCAAGTCTGTGGACATGAACACCCAAAGCACCAGCATCCTAGCTTGAGAGTTTCCAAAGAGTCAACAAGCACTGGTGCACTGACCATTTCCCTTCCCTGACCCCTTGGCATCTTCTGCACTGGCTACCCTCAGGGTTCATCTCCTGGCTCTTTATTACAATTTTTTTCATATTACTGTTCATTACCTGAAGCTTACCTCTTTTGATGTACCTGATCTCCAGAACCCTGAAATAACTCAACTTTTCTGTCTTCACTCCATACTCCCCACTGCAGAGCAACACACCCTTCCTCAAGTCACTACCAGTTAGTGACTTGCCTAAATTCATGCTGTAAAAAGGTAGGAGAGCAGGTATAAAGCCAGTCACCATAGGGCCAGGGCCCATGCTCCCTATCACTTGTAACAGCTGTTGGTGATGTGGAACCTTTGGACAACTTTAACATGGCGACCTGGGCAGATCTGGCTTTTAGGTAGTGTTGAGGGCCACAGCCAGTCAAAGGAGTGGTTAAGAGGTGACGCCAGCAAGCCATTAAGATGATGATAATTAAATTATAATTGCTGTGACTGGATGATGCTGGATTGAAACAGGCTGTGTATTGAGTTGTATATGGACCCTGCTGTGCAACAATAGGGTGGCTATGGGAATAGTGGCTCCTGCTGCCTCTGGCGCCCACTACTTTGGAGTTCCCGTGGAGTTCTCCCAGGGTTCCCGGGTTCCCTTGAGTTCCCGGTGGAGAGTGAGGGAGTTCCGGTTGGTGTGTGGTGTTCCTGAAAGGGCCGAGTGGGTGGCATTCACAGGAGTTAGGAAATAAAGTTTGCTCCTGTTTGAGTGGCTTGTGATTTGTGCCCAGCCAGACTGCGGCAAGGTAGATTCTCTTTGAATTATTTTCAGGTATCTTGAGATTCTTTCTATTGCTAAGGTCTTACTAGACTCCCTCTCCCCACCGGTGTTAAGACCCCTGCAATCTGTGAGGTTGCATTCTTCCCTTTGTGAAGAGAAACTTTAGTGTGCTCACTGTTTCTCTTTGGAGAGAATAATCCCTTATGGAGAAAGGTCCCCACTCTATTATAAGAAGAATTTACATCTCCTTCTGATGATCTCATTGTGATTATTGTTGTTACCAGAACATTTTCCTGTCTGAGTTATCCCTTAGAAATTCTGGTTTCATCTTAATGGAGAAGAATGTATTTTCTATAGACATCCTTGTGAATATGACTGAGAGGAGAGGTGAAAAGAAAGATAATTGTTAATGTCTTCCTAGCAACCAAGCCTCCAGGGTTTTTCTTTTATGGAGGTTTATACTGTAGGGTACAAAATAATAAAAATGCTAACATAAACAGTAATTTATTAGATTTCTTGTTAGTCAAAATTTTTATTCTTATTTCAAATAAATGCAGAATAGCTATTTCTTGAATGAATGAATGAATGATTGTCATCACAGTGCCCCTTGTACTTCATCTTTCCAGTCATGGAAATGGGTGTCCTAAAGGATCTGAATATTCTTTCCAGTAAATTATAATGACAATAAATAGAAGCCAAGAAAATCTAATGTTCTTAGGTCTCAGACCCTTTAAACTTTTTTATCAATGCTTCTACATTCATGTAAGTTTCTGATGTTATGCCACTTTTAAGAGTAAAATAGAGCAAAAGGGCAGCACTAACAAACTGTGTGGCTATGTCTCCTTGTACCTGCTAGGTCTAGCTGTTTGTGAACTGAGTCTCAGCAAGAAGCAGATGATATATTCAAATTAGGGTAAATTGAGCAGCACTTAATAAGAGGACTACCTTTTAAAGCTTTAGGGTAAGTATAGGGAGCCTCAGCAATTGTGTAGCACCCCAGTTTCGTAACAGCTCAGCTCCCTTACACTCTTAGACCTGAATAGGTAAGGAGAAGGTGTCTTCAGAACTCAGAGAAGGGGCATGCAGAGGGCTGCCTTCTGGGAGCTGAGACCTCTTGTTAAGAGACACAGCCAACCCAAGACGGCTGAGGAATTAGGAAACAAATACTCAGTCAGATTCCCGGCCTCCCTCCAGTCTTTCACTAGGGCTTTGCTGTGCCAAACCCACCTGGAAGCTAGGGAGCTAGGGAAGCTGTTGCTATCTGTACAGATCAGTCTCCTGAGGCAAGAATGCAAAACAGATCTACAGATGGCAAAGAGGAGATTTTTCAACACACTATTTGTTTTTCCTATCACCCCAAATATCTCGAAATCCCTTTAAAATGTATAAGGGGAAAACAGACTTCTAGATAGAAAAACTTGAATTTAATTTCTATTGCTGTGCCTGCCTAGCTGGCTGGCATTAAGTTGCATAAGCATTTCTGCATCTTAATCTCCTCTTCTGAAATAAGGAACTAGGAACGTTTATTTTATTGCTTCTGAGTACTTGCTGTCCTCCTTTCCTGAAAAAGGACTGAACCATTCCACCTACTGCAGTGCCCTCTGTGGGTGGAAGGGTTTGAGTTCTGCCATTGCCACCTGCAGAAACCATGCCTAGCAGAAGGCTTTGAAAGTCATTGCACGTCTCTGGTTGAACTGCTGTTGCTCTTTCCTTCTCTCATGAGAATAGTGTGGCTCAAATGGGGTCTCCAGCCTGGTCCTACAAGAAGAGGCAGGAACGTTAAAGGCATTATGGAACTAACTGGCCAAACATGTTAGGTTCCCAGGGTTAGATGTAATGTTTCATTATAAATTTTGGGATTTTATGATTGTTGTGAATAGGCAGGAATGTCTCTGTTTTTATAAAATATGCACTAAAGTATTCAGGAGTGATGGGTTATCACATAAAAATATTTCAGAAATTTTTTTTTTTTTTTTTTTAGAAAAATTTTTTTTAATTTAATTTGCAACTTTTCTATAAGTGAAGTCATCATCCCCTTCCCAGAAAAAGGAAAAGATTTGTTAAGAGGACAAAAAGGGGAAAATAGTCTAAGTTTGTAAGCAAATTGCAAAAACAGAAATAACTCAGAAAATAAATAAAATACACAGAAAACAAAACTAACTGAATATATATCAACCAAAATTGGTAGCAATTATCTTTTTTTTAAATTTAAAGACCCTCACCTTTCATACATCAAATAACTATAGGCAAACCAATTTATGATTATAAAAATGTCAAAGTTGTAGAATTTCAAAATCACTGAAGGAGTATATATATTTCAGAAAGAAAAAATGTCTGATCATACAAATAAATTGATCAAAAACATTGGAAAGTTAATGAACTAACTCCCTCAACTTTACACCTGGTTTAGTATGTTTAGACACAATGTATTATATTCACTGTGGCCGCCAATGTTATCACATTCTGAGAGAACATTTCCCTTAAAGTATTTCATGCATACTGTCCTGAATGAGGGAGTACAACAAGAAATATATACCAAATTAGACTATTTATATGGACTGATGGTCCTATGAAAGTGAGTGTAAATAAACCCGAAGATTTTATGTATGTGAACAGACTCACTAATCCGAGCCAAAAAAAAAAAAAGAAAGAAAATCTACTTTAACGATATGTCTGGTGACTTTAATGTGATTAAACAATCCTGTGAAGTGTGGTTTGGAAAAGAAAAACTTTTCCGATGTCATAAATCAGTCATGAAATTCTGAGCTCTTATTTTTGGAATGATACAAAAATCAAGAAGATTCTGTAAACAGAAAATGATCATTAATTATGTGAACTTAAGTCATGTTTACATATTCATCAGCTGACAAACATCTCATGTAAAGGGCTAGATAGTAAACATTTTCATATTGATGAACCACGTGATCTCCATTAAAGCTACTGAGCTTTGCCATTGTAAATGGAAAGAGTCTAAATAAATGTGTTCCAATAAAACTTTATTTAAAAAAACAAGTGATTGGCTAACTCCTGAATTTATGGATTAAAGAACAATACAATTTGGAAAAGACAAATATGGGTTTCAGTCTTAGCTTTGATACTTAGGAGCGTTGTCTAAGACAGTTTGCTTATCTTCTTTGACCATATCCCTACTCAGAATAATTAGAAATATAGGTAAAGTGACCCTGTATAGATGAGTCCCCCCCCCCTCCTATAAAGGGTAATTCCCCTTTGTCCTACATATTAACAAAGAAAACATGGAAATCGAATAAGTGAATTTGTCTCAAACAGTTTGAGCTACTTTCAAAGTGGGTCAAAAGGTCTCCAGGGAAAATTTAGAGAACATATTGTCTAAATAAATTCCACAGAGAAAGATAACACATTAAAGTATAAGAGTTTTAATTTTTAAAATCCTCAACTAATATCTTGAGCAGAATTTAGCAAATTTAAAAGAACAGGCTGTGTTGTTATTGCCAGCAGGGGACTCTCTAATTGGGAGTCCATCATCTACAATAGAAAACACAGCTGGAACCCAACCAGCTCCTGTGCAACAGGAAAAAAAGAGTATCTAAGAAATGTGGGGAGGATGAAGACAATGGGTATCTAGAGGGAGATACAGAAAATAGAAAGGCCTGGTTCCAAAGGAACGCTCGGCACCAGTTCTCAGAAACATACTTTAGAAGCAAAGCTTTCCAAAGGTATGTTGTGATTTACTCAAAACCCCACCTTGTATCTTCTGTCTTCCAGTAGTCACCAGGTTTTAGTAGAATCTAAATAAACTCTCACTGGCAAAAAGGAAAAATGGCAGACACCTTGGGTCTCCTGCTGACCAGTGCCTTGGGCTCTGAAATTAGTTATCACACTCTCCAGAAAAATTTTCCCAATCACCCACAGCTGGATAAAAGCCTTCCTCCCACATATTCTCTACAACTTAGGCTTATCCATAGAACAGGACAGCATGGACTTTCTTTGAGTGTCTCTTACTGAAGAGAAAGACTCTATGTGCTGTCGTTAGAATTATGGTCACAGTGTCTGCTTTAAGGGTAAAAGCTGCCCAGTAAGTGATAAATATTTGTAAAATGAAGAATAAGCAAGGGAATGTGAACTAAATTGATATTTCTCTTTTGCCATTTAAGATGACTTTATCTTTCCTCACTTTTCAGTAACAAGCAAATATGTTACCTTTCCAAATATAATCTAATTTCCACTTTCATTTTAGTGTTGGGGACTGATCCCAGGGCCTTGTGTATTTGCAAGGCCTCTGCAAAGGATCTATACCCCCAGACATGTATTTTGTCATATTTTCTTTCTATCATGAAGTACTGGGTTAAAAACCAAGGCCTTGCTCAGGCTAGGCAAGTGCTTTACCACTGAGCTACATAGCCAGTTCTCCCATTTTCTTGATCTGTAAAACATTTCGGGTAATATTTAATATATTGTTGAGGTGTAAGTTGTACAATATTTACCAAGAACCTATTATAGATTCTCACATTTTGTGTTCATCTAATGCATGGTAGCACTTTCCCCTTTCATGTCAGTATGCTACTAACCTAAATCATTTGTTAAAATATTTGCCTGTACTCGTATTTACTTTGGAAATTTCTTCCCAAATCCTTTACAAAACTGTGAAGCAAGCCAACTTTAAACAATAGTGAACTATTGGTTTTCTAGTTTGCACTGAATTTGTAAGACCTATTTTCTTGCATGTGTTCCAGACCAGCCCTAAATTAACTTTGCTTCACTTGAAATTACACTCGAAAACCAATTTATGCCTTCGAAATGCATTGCTTTCTTCATCAGCAAACCCCAAACCTTATTGCTTAATTTATGTCAGAGTTGTATGCATACCCAAAATAGAACCCAGACAAGAGATTTGGGCACCAGGTTTTTGATGTTCAAATCTTTATCTACAGTGATTATTCTGTTTAACTATAAAGTAGGAAGATAAAGCAATTTTCAGATCATAGGGTTATTATAAGGATTAAATTTGTAAATATATAAATATGACTTAACAAAAGTTCAAGACAGTACCTCCCATGTTTGCATTAACTGTTGTGATTATCGTTCTCATCATCTTATGGATAATGATGTCAACAGCACATTGGTAGACTTTTTCATTTCCAAGTGTTTTGGGACTGAGAACTTACATGGGGAAAGATTTCACTTACTCCTCACTACACATGCTTTTCAAGTTCATACTCTAAAAATATGTTCCCCAAACAGGATAAAAACCCAAATCTTCTAATGGCAAGTTTAGATGATTTATCCATCACCCATTGCTAAGGCACAGGTACTCAGAAACATGTGGACAACCGGTGGAATGCCAGCCCATGTTACAATCTGACTATAGGGTCATGAGTCACACTCGGATATTCTTAGACCTTGTGTCTCCCAGATGTTGGACCCATCTGCATGAGCATTGCACAATCCGCTCAGCTCAATTCTTCATTTGGCAGACTACAATGTCTGTATGTGTACATCATTGAAAACATTCATTTTAATGTAAATCAAAACATGGGGGCACACATGCGAAGGATTTGCAGCACTCTGGTTCAGAAGCAACATCAAAATGCCCAAGTTCACATTTGATCCCAGATCTCCTGAGCCAAACACTAATGCTGATTTCTTCATTGGCTATTTTTTTTTATAGTAAGCTACTTCTCAAGAAGTATATAAATACTAAATAAGGAAAAAATGTTTTTAAGAAATAATTGAAATGCTGGGCGTGATGGTACGGTGGCGTGGGAGGCTAAGGCAGGAGGAGCATGAGTTTAAAGCCAGCCTCAGCAAAAACAAGGCACTAAGCAACTCAGTGAGACCCTATCTCTAAATAAAATACACAATAGGGCTGGGGATGTGGCTCAGTGGTCAAGTGCCTTTGAGTTCAATCCCCAGTCCCCCCGCTCAAAAAATTTCAGGCATTTATAAAGAATAATTGCAGGTGCATAGATGGTGTATGAACTTTGGGATCTTCTGTGTATGCATATCTTTAGCTCCTGGGGCTTTCCTTGCATTTCAATGGACTCATATCATGGGTAATCTTCTCTGATAGGAACTGGTGATTTTCCCTGAAATAAGGATGTGTTGATAGACTTCAGCAGCACTCTTTCATCCATGGTATATTAAAAGACCCTACCACATCACTCCACACTTTGAGGGGAAATATTTTTCCTGCTTTCATTGAATAGTGTTAAATGCTTGTGTGACATTCAGGTCTGTTGTTAGCAGGCAATCATTTGCATATTAGAGTTAACACTTAAAACCAAGACAGCACCATCAGGTAGACTAATAACATCAATGAAGGACTATTAAACCCCATTATCAGGTGATGGGCTGTTGCTAATTGTCAAACACAGGTATGTCCTATACTGGGAATGCAGACAGACGGATCCAATTTCCTGCAAGTTAGAAGTAGCCAATATATTTTGATGCAATTTTCCAATCCCCTCCTCTGAATTAACCCACCAGGGATGAACAAACTATGTGACTGATTTTGATCCAAAGAATCTCTTCCATGCTGAATTGCTTTTCACGTATGCACTTTCTTCTGTGATTACACCTTACGCTTCTCATCTTTCAGTCAATAAGTTATCCTTGCACAATATCGCTTCTTGAGGTGGCATCATCTATCTCTAGGTAAGTGACTTCCAAATCCTTATTCACCCTTGTCTTTTCTCTCATGATCCCTGCTATATTGATATATGTGAGCAGAAACTCTCCACCTTGGAACCCCACAAGCACTTGAGGTTAAAGACAAAAACACTTTTGTTTCAACACACACATTTGGTTTTCACCTCAATTTTTTTCCCTCAAATACATTTCAGAGCCAACCTTACCTTCATTCGTCTTTTCTAAAGCCCCTCTTAAACTAAAAATTGTCAAGATCATCTCTGACATGTCATTCACATCTGTTTGCTTCTGTCGCCATTCTGATGGTTTCCTTTTGGGTAGCCATGTTGTTATTTTTTTTTTTCATTGAACTGATCTAGTAGCAATCTCATTCATCTCCCACATCTTCTCCCATTTTTTTCCCAATCATTCCACACACTGTCTGTCTAAAACACAGATCTGATAATATCATTTTTGTTTTCTTCCTAAATAAACTTTCTTCCTTTCCTTCCCCAGAAAATGCCTTCTTACTTTTCAAGCCCTATATCAACTGTTAACATTTCCTCTTCATCCTTTCTGGACTTCACCAGATAGATTTATTCTCTGTCTTATCTGAATGCCAATAGCTCTTTTAAAACCATCTAACACTTGTCACTTCCTTTGTATGTTGAAGGGACCAGGGTGAAACTGAATACCAGAGATTTTTTTGAGAAATAATCCAAGGTAGCAGTGTCTGAGAATTTTATTTCCAGGATCCTAGACTAAGAACACAGCTTTGTGAGTCTTGCTGGTCACTGAAATCCCCATTGTTAAGCCTCAGTGGAATGCAAGCTCACGAGAACAGAAAGACTGAGTCTGTGTAGACGATTAGAATCTTTATCAGTACAGAAGTTGCAGGCATCAAGCCTGAAGCACAGTATAGGGGTGTGTATGTGGGTGTGTGGGTGTGTGTGTATGCGTATTCACAAAACCAACAAACTCACAATGTAGACTTGTGAGTTTGTTAATATAGGCTTGCTAAAACTGCAAATTGGTGCAGCCAATCTGGAGAGCAGTATGAAGATTTCTTGGAAAATTGGGAATGGAACCACCATTTGACCCAGCTATCCCTCTCCTCAGTCTCTACCCAAAGGACTTAAAAACAGCATACTACAGGGACACAGCCACATCAGTGTTTATACAGCACAATTCACAATAGCTAAACTGTGGAACTAACCCAGATGCCCTTCAATAGATGAATAGGTAAAAAATATGTGGCATATATACACAATGGAATGTTACTCAGCAATAAAAGAGAATAAAATCATGACATTTGCAGGTAAATGGATGGAGTTAGAGAAGATAACTCTAAGTGAAGTTAGCCAACCCCCCAAAAAATGAATGCTGAATGTTTTCTTTTATATAAGGAGGCTGATTCATAGTGGGATAGGGAGCAGGAGCATGGGAGGAATAGACAAATTCTAATTGAGTAGAGGGGTAGGAGGGGAAGGGAGGGGGCATGGGGTTATTAATGATGGTGGAATGTGATGATCATTATTATCCAAGGTACATATATCAAGACACGAATTGGTGTAAATATACTATGTATACAACCAGGGATATGAAAAATTGTGCTCTATATGTGTAATAAGAAATGTAATGCATTCTGCTGTCATATGTAAATAAAAAAAATAAATTGGTAAAATAAAAAAACCCTATCTTTTTATCTTTGTTAAACTAGAACCCACCAAATCACTAATTTCTTACCCATAGAACATTTCTTTCCCAAAACTCTTTAATTTTGGCCTCACCCTCACCTCATGCTCCTGTTTCTTGTCCCATTTTTTTCCCTCAAAACTAATTTAAGTGGCTCTGTTTCAAAAGAGAAGGACACTCTTGCTTTCATGCTAACCTTCTGGCTAAATTGGAATTAGGATTTTCTTTATTGGGTTGCTTTGGTAGAATCTACTTGAGAACACTTTGACAGCTTTCATTCAGTGCCTGCTACACGAATGATCTCTACACTTCCACAAGCCAGGGTCCAACATGCTATGGATTTTGAACCAGAGTCCTAGAGCAGATCTAGCAGGGGAGTCAAGTTTCACAAGGCAGGAGAAATACCATGAACCAGCTTAGGAAGGTCCCCGGATGTCTCTGGACTTGCGTAGTCATTATTCTGTGTTGCATGGCCTTTCCAATATCCCTGACTATTCATCAAGATGTCCTTAATCTTGCTGCCCCACCCCAGTGAAATGTCCTGAGTTAGAGAAGGGTTAGGCCTGTCTGTGGCAAAGGTGACAGGAAGAGAGCAGCATCCCCTTCTCCGAGTCATCCACCCTATTCCTAGAGTGGAGGGTGGAGCTGCCTGTAGCCTTCACCAGCAGAGCACAGCTACACCCAAAGGAAAAAGAAAAGAACAGGAGAGAGACAGAAACATTACCTGCGCCATCCTAGTTCAAGTCTGAAAAAAAGAATTATGGTCTTATTTTGTAGTCACAGTTGGGGCCTGGACTATTGGAATTCACCTATTCCTTTTTCTGTTTTTTCCTACCTTACTGTCATATGTCCACTAGAGAAAAGATCAGCCACTTTTATCCCATATGACTTATGTCAAATATATTCTTAATACAATATCTGTTTGGTAAATGTTTGTTGAATCAAGAGAAATAAAACCAGAAAGAATTTTAGAGGTAACTTAATTTAGTCATTAAATTTAATTCAGCATATATTAATTGTAGCCATAAAATGTAAATGATATTTTTTCCAAGAACTGGCAAGTACGGACATGAAGAAGGTATTATTTCTGCTGACCACGAGTACTTCTTAGTGAAGGACACACTCACCCAACTAATATGTGCTAAAAGAGCACTCTCTGTCCTGAATACTAAATATTTTAATATATGAAGTGCTTATGCAATTAGGAGAGGAAGTTTATCAAAAGCATGCATTGCCTAAATATGGAGAAGAAACGGTAATAGCCAGGGAAAGTGGGCATTTGGGGTATTTCTAGTATGGACAAGATATTCTTGGGATATGTGTGTAGCAAATCCTCGTTCTTGGAGAACAGCAAGTAATGAATTAAGAGACTGCAAAATAGCCACTCTATCTCTGGTTCTGAGAGCATCTAGCAATATGGGAATATAGGATGCTAGGGGGGGAAATAAAGAATTATGAAGTGCTGGAAAAGGGATAAGAAAAAAAATTATATGAAGAGAATGTATAATATGAACAATCTCAGTTGTAGATAATTACGAGTGAACATCCTTGAAACCATGACCACAGTTAAGCATAGAATATTGCTAGTTTCTTTTTTCTTTTTTTTTCCTTAAAAGTAACTACTAGATTAATTTGATGATTCTCCTTTATTCCCTTATGGTTTAGAAAATAGCCGACCACCCATGATCACAAATATAAATAATGTATTCCTTGGTTTTGCTTCTTTGTGACTTTGAGCCCATTAAATTCTACTGTATATATTCTGTGACTTGCTTGTTTCACTCACCAATATATTGTGTCAACTATATTGCTGTGTGTGTAACTGTGACTCATTCCTTTTCGCTGTTATATACTAATCCACTTTATAAATGCCACCATTTCTTAACCAATCTCTGTTGAACAACACTTGGATTGTTTCTATTTTTAAAATTTAATGAACAGGGTTGCTATAACTGTTTCTGTAATAATACTTGAATCGCATATATAAAAATTTTCCTTCATTTTCCCCATAGGAGTAATACATTCATATGTTCACCTTTCTTAGGGCATGCCAATCTAGTTTATACTACTTGTTCCAATTTGTGCTTGAACAATCAGTAAAGGGGGAGGCCTTACTGATTTGCACGATCAAAGTTTTAAATTTTGTTTTATTTTCTTTTATTTTATTTTTATTGTTGGTTGTTCAAAACATTACATAGTTCTTGATATATCATCTTTCACACTTTGCTTCAAGTGGGTTATGAACTCCCATTTTTAGCCCATATACAGATTGCAGAATCACATCAATTACACATCCATTGATTTACATATTGCCATACTAGTGACTGTCGTGTTCTGCTACCTTTCCTATCCTCTACTATCCCCCCTCCCCTCCCCTCCCCTCCCCTCTTCTCTCTCTACCCCCTCTACTGACCTTCATTTCTCCCCCTTGTATTATTTTTCCCTTTCCCCTCATTCCCTCTTGTATGTTCTTTTGTATAACCCTGAGGGTCTCCTTCCATTTCCATGCAATTTCCCTTTTCTCTCCCTTTCCCTCCCACCTCTCATCTCTGTTTAATGTTAATCTTCTTCTCATGCTCTTCGTCCCTACTCTGTTCTTAGTTACTCTCCTTATATCAAAGAAGACATTTGGCATTTGTTTTTTAGGGATTGGCTAGCTTCACTTAGCATAATCTGCTCTAGTGCCATCCATTTCCCTGCAAATTCTATGATTTTGTCATTTTTTAATGCAGAGTAATACTCCATTGTGTATAAATGCCACATTTTTTTTATCCATTCGTCTATTGAAGGGCATCTGGGTTGGTTCCACAGTCTTGCAATTGTGAATTGAGCTGCTATGAACATCGATGTAGCAGTGTCCCTGTAGCATGCTCTTTTTAGGTCTTTAGGGAATAGACCAAGAAGGGGAATAGCTGGGTCAAATGGTGGCTCCATTCCAAGCTTTCCAAGAAATCTCCATACTGCTTTCCAGATTGGCTGCACCAATTTGCAGTCCCACCAGCAATGTACAAGTGTACCCTTTTCCCCACATCCTCGCCAGCACTTGTTGCTGTTTGACTTCATAATGGCTGCCAATCTTACTGGAGTGAGATGGTATCTTAGGGTGGTTTTGATTTGCATTTCTCTGACTGCTAGAGATGGTGAGCATTTTTTCATGTACTTGTTGATTGATTGTATGTCCTCCTCTGAGAAGTGTCTGTTCAGGTCCTTGGCCCATTTGTTGATTGGGTTGTTTGTTCTCTTATTGTCTAATTTTTTGAGTTCTTTGTATACTCTGGATATTAGGGCTCTATCTGAAGTGTGAGGACTAAAGATTTGTTCCCAGGATGTAGGCTCCCTATTTACCTCTCTTATTGTTTCTTTTGCTGAGAAAAAACTTTTTAGTTTGAGTAAGTCCCATTTGTTGATTCTAGTTATTAACTTTTGTGCTATGGGTGTCCTATTGAGGAATTTGGAGCCCGACCCCACAGTATGTAGATCGTAGCCAACTTTTTCTTCTATCAGACAGCGTGTCTCTGATTTGATATCAAGCTCCTTGATCCATTTTGAATTAACTTTTGTGCATGGTGAGAGAAAGGGATTCAGTTTCATTTTGTTGCATATGGATTTCCAGTTTTCCCAGCACCATTTGTTGAAGATGCTATCCTTCCTCCATTGCATGCTTTTAGCCCCTTTATCAAATATAAGATAGTTGTAGTTTTGTGGATTGGTTTCTGTGTCCTCTATTCTGTACCATTGGTCCACCCGCCTGTTTTGGTACCAGTACCATGCTGTTTTTGTTACTATTGCTCTGTAGTATAGTTTGAAGTCTGGTATCGCTATACCGCCTGATTTACACTTCCTGCTTAGCATTGTTTTTGCTATTCTGGGTCTTTTATTTTTCCATATGAATTTCATGATTGCTTTCTCTATTTCTACAAGAAATGCCGTTGGGATTTTGATTGGCATTGCATTAAACCTATAGAGAACTTTTGGTAATATCGCCATTTTGATGATGTTAGTTCTGCCTATCGATGAACAGGGTATATTTTTCCATCTTCTAAGATCTTCTTCTATTTCTCTCTTTAGGGTTCTGTAGTTTTCATTGTATAAGTCTTTCACCTCTTTTGTTAGGTTGATTCCCAAGTATTTTATTTTTTTTGAAGATATTGTGAATGGAGTGGTTGTCCTCATTTCCATTTCAGAGGATTTGTCGCTGATATACAGGAATGCCTTTGATTTATGCATGTTGATTTTATATCCTGCCACTTTGCTGAATTCATTTATTAGCTCTAATAGTTTCTTTGTAGACCCTTTTGGGTCTGCTAGGTACAGAATCATGTCACTGCAAATAGTGATAATTTAAGTTCTTCTTTTCCTATTTTTATGCCTTTAATTTCTTCCGTCTGTCTAATTGCTCTGGCCAGCGTTTCGAGAACTATGTTGAACAGAAGTGGTGAGAGAGGGCATCCCTGTCTTGTTCCAGATTTTAGAGGGAATGCCTTCAATTTTTCTCCATTCAGAATGATGCTAGCCTGAGGCTTAGCATAGATTGCTTTTACAATATTGAGGTATGTTCCAGTTATCCCTAGTTTTTCTAGAGTTTTGAACATAAAGGGATGCTGTACTTTGTCGAATGCTTTTTCCGCATCTATCGAGATGATCATATGGTTCTTATTTTTAAGTCTGTTGATGTGGTGAATAACATTTATTGATTTCCGTATATTGAACCAGCCTTGCATCCCAGGGATGAATCCTACTTGATCATGGTGCACAATTTTTTTGATATGTTTTTGTATCCGATTCGCCAGAATTTTATTGAGGATTTTTGCATCTAGGTTCATTAGAGATATTGGTCTGAAGTTTTCTTTCTTTGAAGTGTCTTTGTCTGGTTTAGGTATCAGGGTGATGTTGGCCTCCTAGAATGAATTTGGAAGTTCTCCCTCTTTTTCTATTTCCTGAAGTAGCTTGAAAAGTATTGGTATAAGTTCTTCTTTAAAGGTTTTGTAAAATTCTGCTGTATACCCATCCGGTCCTGGGCTTTTCTTAGTTGGTAGTCTTTTGATGGTTTCTTCTATTTCCTCGATTGATATTGGTCTGTTTAGGTTGTCTATATCCTCCTGACTCAATCTGGGCAGATCATATGACTTAAGAAATTTATCTATGCCTTCACTATCTTCTAATTTATTGGAGTATAAGGATTCAAAATAATTTTTGATTATCTTCTGTATTTCTGAAGTGTCTGTTGTGATATTGCCTTTTTCATCCCGTATGCTAGTAATTTGAGTTCTCTCTCTTCTTCTCTTCGCTAGCATGGCTAAGGGTCTGTCGATTTTGTTTATTTTTTCAAAGAACCAACTTTTAGTTTTGTCAATTTTTTCAATTGTTTCTTTTGTTTCGATTTCATTAATTTCAGCTCTGATTTTAATTATTTCTTGCCTTCTACTTCTTTTGCTGTTGTTTTGCTCTTCTTTTTCAAGGATTTTGAGATGAAGTATGAGATCATTTATTTGTTGGTTTTTTCTTTTTTTAAGGAATGAACTCCAAGCAATGAATTTTCCTCTTAGAACTGCTTTCAATGTGTCCCATAGATTCCGATATGTTGTGTCTGTGTTTTCATTAATCTCTAAGAATTTTTTAATTTCCTCCTTGATGCCTTCTATAACCCATTGATCATTCAGTAACCTATTGTTCATTCTCCAAGTGATGTATGCTTTTTCCTTCCTTCTTTTATCGTTGATTTTCAGTTTCATTCCATTATGATCAGATAGGATGCATGGTATTATCTCTACTCCTTTATATTGTCTAAGAGTTGCCCTGTGACATAATATATGATCTATTTTTGAGAAGGATCCATGTGCTGCTGAGAAAAAAGTGTAACTGCTTGATGTTGGGTGGTATATTCTATATATGTCAATTAAGTCTAGGTTATTAATTGTGTTATTGAGTTCTATAGTTTCCTTATTCAACTTTTGTTTGGAAGATCTGTCCAGTGGCGAGAGAGGTGTGTTGAAGTCTCCCATGATTATTGTATGGTGGTCTATTAGACTCTTGAACTTGTGAAGAGTTTGTTTGATGAACATAGCTGCACCATTGTTTGGGGCATATATATTTATGATTGTTATGTCTTGTTGGTGTATGGTTCCCTTAAGCAGTATGTAGTGTCCCTCTTTATCCCTTTTGATTAACTTTGGCTTGAAATCTATTTTATTTGATATGAGTATGGACACTCCTGCTTGTTTCCGAAGTCCATATGAGTGATATGATTTTTCCCAACCTTTCACCTTCAGCCTATGTATCTCTTTTCCTATCAAATGTGTCTCCTGTAGGCAGCATATTGTTGGGTCTTGTTTTGTGATCCATTCTACCAGCCTGTGTCTCTTAATTGGTGAGTATAAGCCATTAACATTTAGGGTTATTATTGAGATATGGGTTGTTGTTCCAGCCACATTTGTTTATTTATGTTACTAAACATGGTTTGTTTTCCTCTATGATTATTCCCCCCCCCCTTTACTGTCCTACCTCCCACTGTTGATTTTCATTGTTATTTTCCATTTCCTCTTCCTGTAATGTTTTGCCGAGGATGTTTTGAAGAGATGGTTTTCTAGATGCATATTCTTTTAACTTTTGTTTGTCGTGGAAGGTTTTAATTTCATCTTCCATCCTGAAGCTTAATTTCGCTGGATACACAATTCTTGGTTGGAACCCATTTTCTTTCAGTGTTTGAAATATGTTATTCCAGGATCTTCTAGCTTTCAGAGTCTGTGTTGAAAGATCAGCTGTTATCCTGATTGGCTTACCCCTAAATATAATCTGCTTCCTTTCTCTTGTAGCTTTTAAAATTCTCTCCTTATTCTGTATGTTGGGCATCTTCATTATAATGTGTCTAGGTGTGGATTTCTTATAATTTTGCACATTTGGCGTCCTGTAGGCTTCTAGAATTTGGGATTCTGTCTCATTCTTCAAGTCTGGGAAGTTTTCTCGTATTATTTCATTGAATAAATTGCTCATTCCTTTGGTATGGAGTTCTATACCTTCCTGTATCCCAATGACTCTTAAGTTTGGTCTCTTAATGTTATCCCATATTTCTTGGATGTTCTGCTCATGGTTTCTTAACAGTCTTGCTGAGCTGTCTATGTTCTTTTCCAGTTGAAATACTTTGTCTTCATTGTCTGATGTTCTATCTTCTAAGTGTTCTACTCTGCTGGTAGTATTCTCCATTGAGTTTTTAAGTTGGTTTATTGCTTCCTGCATTTCTAGGATATCTGTTTGTTTGTTTTTTATAACCTCTATCTCCCTGTATAGTTGCTCCTTTGCTTCCTGGATTTGTTTGTGTAATTCCTTGTCGAAGTGATCTTTCATTGTCTGATTTTGCTGTCTAATGTCTTCCTTGATACTCCAGATCATCTGAAGCATATATATCCTGAATTCTTTATCTGACATTCCATCTGCTGCAGCTGTTACCTCTTCTAACGTTGAGTTGACCTGCATTGCTTGTAGTCCTTTCTTTCCTTGTCTTTTCATACTGCTTGCGTTTCTTTCTTCTTGGTGAAACTGTTGTGTTTTTGAAATTTTTCCCCCCCTATATATTTATATTGCTCTTGTATAGTTGAAAAGTCTCCCTTGCAGGTGCGGGCGGGGGCTCTGCTCTGCCCCTCTTCCAATTGGTGTGAGGTGTCTACCACGCCTGCGGACCCCTGGGCCTGATCCGCCATTCTGTCACAGGTCTGCCTACCTTGCAGGTGGGGGCGAAGGCTCTGCCCTGTCCCTCCTACCATGACCGGGGACCGCTAGGCCTGATCTGCAGGTTGGTCGCCGGTCTGCCCACCTTGCGGGCACGAGTGTCAGTTCCGCTTCGCCCCCACTCCAATTGGGGTCACTTGACCACCACACAGGTGGGCCGCTGGGCCTAATCTGGGCGCGGGCGAAGGCTCTTCTCTGCCCCTACTCCAGTTGGGGTGAAGTGTGTACCACGCTGGCAGTCCGCTGGGCCTGATCCGCCGGTCTGTCGCAGGTCTGCTTACCTTGCCGGCGCGGGCGGCGGCTCTGCCCTGCCCCTCCTACCAAGCCTGCAGACCGCTGGCCTGATCTGCAGGTTGGTCGTAGGTGTGCCTACCTTGCGGGCGCAGGCGGTGGCCCCCGCTCCTCCCCTCTGGCTCAACGACAGAGCGAGAGAGACTCGGGTATCTGTGACTCACCCTCCCTACCAGGGGACCAACTGTTTCCGTCGCCGCTGGCACCGATGAAGTTCTTTCCTCGGCCACTCTCCGATGACATCAGATCTCTGCCATGCTGGCATCCCCTGTTCTATGGCTGAATCCCATTTTCTTCTCTTCCAATAGGCGGAGCTGTGCCCTCTGAGCCGAGCTTCTGCCCTCTATGTGCTGACAGAAATCCCTGTACGGTGGCTCCTGGGAGTCTCTCAAACCTGTTAGTCCAGAGCCCTTTCACTTATCCGGCCCCTCCCCCTGTTCCTCCTCCCAGCCAGCCAGCCAGGTCTTGTTCACCAGAGGCGGTTCCCCAAGGATCTGATTACACTTGCAGCCCCACCGCGTGTCCTATATCCCGAATGATGAACACCCTCTCTGTCATTCATCTAAGCCCCAGTGCTGTGGTGGGGTGATCTGGGAACCAACAGTTTAATTTTTCCGGACCCCTTTGGTGGGCACGCCCCCAGAAACTGGCGGCTAAGATCTTGGGTGTCGCCACTGGTGTTAAGGGGAGGTGGGGATCTGGAATCCCCTCTGCTTCCCTACAGACACGCCCCCAGAGAGATTCCCGAGGTTTCCTGGCTGCTTGTATCTGGAGGGGGTGGGAGTCACACACCTGCTAACGTGGATTCTGCTGGGAAGGAATTCTGTTGGCGGAACTTTGGTGATGTCACCTCTCTGCTATGGCGGGCCCCAGGCTCCTTGCCAGAGTGTCCGAAGGGAGGGGTGGGACTGGTCTGTCTCTGGTTGGTTTCAGCTCCCGGTTCGCTATTTCATGAAGGCTTGGCAAGAGACCTCTTCCTAGAGTCCCTGCACCGCTCCTGCTGCGCTGCGCCTCGGAGGCTATCCGCCCTGACGCGGGGGCCGGTGCAGGCAGCCGACAGTCGCCGAGTCGCGCGGGCAGCGGCTGGCGGGTCTGGACCTCTGCACTGCGTGGCGGAGATTCACTCATCTAGCGCACTGTCACCTCCAAAAATCCTACCGATTCCCAGCCGGTCTCTCTTTAGTGGAATTTTGCTAGGAGTTTCTCAGCAGGTCGAATCTAAGCGTATCCATGCATCTCTCTGACCCCGTTGTTGAGGAGGTACTGAAAGCGCTGCCTCCCCTCTCGCCGCCATGTTGGATCCCCAAAGTTTTAAATTTTAATCTTATATGTAGAATTAGCTAATTAGATGAGCTCTTGGAGACCTTCTAGTGTTGGTAGTAGTAAAATAGAGGAAATAGGCAGCCAAAATAAATAAATAAACCATGCTATATAAGTTAATAAGTTCAATTAGGAGAATTTTTTTTAGAAATAAATTTAAACAGCATAAGAAGGAATGTTTCCTGGGAATGAGTAGACTGCCACTTAAAATCCTTAAGTAAGCGTTAGAGAGAGATGAGGGAGTCTGCACATGTGCAGTTCTTTTTGTCACCTGGGTCCCCCTGCAGTGATCATAGATCCCTTCCTGACCTGCACTGGACATGAATCATGAAGACAAATTTTATTGTGCCAAGTTATTGCGCTCTGCAGGTTGTTCTTGACAACAACATCATCTGGCTTAGTTTACCTAAGACAGGAAAATTCTGAGAAGCCAATAAATAGACTGTTTGGATTGTCTTGGAACAGGAAATCCCTGAAGCAAGGCAGAAAATCCAGAAATCATAGAAAAAGAGAAAAAAATCTGATTTTAAAATGTATTTAAAAGGTACCACAAAGATATAAATATGGAAGTAATAAAATTTCTTATTTATACACAAGAAATTGGTATACATAATGTTTAGAGTTCTTATAAATCAATAACAAAATAAAACAATTCTAGGAATAGTTCTAGTGTTCTATAAATGTCAATTAGGTGAAACTGGTTGATTATGTTCTTCAAAATCTGTGTATGCTGATCTATTGGCCTATTTTATAAGTTACTAGAGGGAAATATTAGAATCTCAAACAATGATCATAAACTTCAATGTTTCTGCTTTTGGCTCTGTCATTTTTTCACTCTATATATTTTTTTTCTTTTAGTACTGGGGATTGAACTCAGGAGCACTCCATCACCTCTTATTTAGAGATAGGGTCTCACTGAGTTGCTTAGCACCTCATCATTGTCTTTGAAATCATAATCCTCCTACCTCAGCCTCCAAAGCCTCTGGGATTACAGACATACGCCACTGCACCAGCTCTTTATATATTTTGAAACTAATTTATTAGGACTCTAAACATAGGATTTTTATATCCGTGTTTCAAAACCTTTTATCATTATGAAATATTCTTTTTTTTTCCTCCACTGCATGTGTTGCTCAAGATCTCTTTCTCTAATATTATCGTAGTCACAACAGCATTCCTTTGCTTAATACCTGCCCAGAACATCTTTTCTATCCTTTTGTTTTTAACTGATCTATATTTTTATCTCAGGAATGTTTCCTGTAAACAAGAACATAGCTGGGTCTTTTTCAAATCCAGTCTGACAAACTTAACTTTTAATTGAAGATTTTCGGTCCATTTAAACAATCTATAAACGCACCAACAAGGACACAACATCATGATGCAATATAGTAAGAACCAGCAATAGAAAATAACTGATATATGCAAAAAAGTACAAATGAATCCCATCATATAATGTTGAGGAAAAAGAGCCAGACACAAAAATACGATTCAAAATAGATGAGCTGATTGGGGAATGGTATTAGCCAAATTATATATATTGAGTGCACGTATGGATATGTAACTACAAATTCCACCACTATGTACAACTATACTGCACCAATAAAAAATATGGAAAAAATATATGAGTTTCAATGACAAGCTAAATTAACCTTGGGTGATACATGTCAGAGTATCAGTTAACTCTGGAGGAGGATGATTGGCAACAGGGTGATTGGTGTGAGGGAACCCTCTGATGTGCCCAAAATGTTTTGTATCAACCTGAGTAGTGTTTCAGGATATACATTAATATAAAATGTCCTAACTGTGTACACATAAGGTTTATGTACTTTATATAACTTCTACCTAAATCAAAAGAAAAAAAATATGAAAAGAAAATTAATATCAATTTTTTCCTATTTAAAATATCCAAAACCAGTATATGTGAAACTGACTTAAGACACACTTAATGAGTGTGCTAATATTATTTATGTTGCTTTCCATAGTAGGCTGTTGGTAAAAATGAGGTGCCAACCTACTGGAGCAGAGGCATGCATTGGATGTAGCAATAAAGCCGACCTTTGTCCTTGTAGAAGCTATGAACATACAATGAGGAAGATAAAGGAAACATCCAAGTGTCATGCTCTGGGTTCATTGCTATTTCCTCTCCTGAGGGGACTGGCCAAATGAACAATTTGCTATGAATCATCCCTTACGTTCATGCCCTTCCCTTTGCTCCGGGGTGCTTCTGTCAATTTTGAGCTGGCTCAGTAAATAATAACACTTTGGGAAGTGTTCTGACCATGCAAGAGGGGAGGAGCTATGTCCACGCTGGTGAAATGTGCTAAAATTTCCTCGTTAAAAAGGCAATGCTATTTATCCCTTGGGGAAAAAAAAATCCCCGCTGAAGTTTCTTTAAAGTCTCAGCTAAACACACTTCAGCCTGTGAAACACCACCTTTGCTGGGAGTAGGCAGTTGGAACCCCAGGGAGATAAGCAGATGAGGTGTGAGAACAGAAGTGGGCTGGTATAATGAGTTTGTGACTGAGTCTGAGCTCAGTGGAGTTTGGTTGCCAAGTACGCTGCTTGGCTCACTATGATCTGGTAGTTGATGATTTTGAGAATGAATACTGGCAGTCATCCTCCTGGCAGTATATAAGCAATTTAGAGTCGTCTGGGAGAACCAGCTCAGGAGTCAGAGTGTTCAGGATCCAACCCTGGGACAAGCAGTTCCATGCTAGGAGGCTGTTGTGATTTACATGTGAGATGTCCCCTAAAAGCTCATGTGTGAGGCAATACAAGAAGGTTTAGAAGTGAAACGATTGGATTATAAGAATCTTTACCCAATTTGTGACTTAATCCCCTGATAGGGATTAGCAGGAGGGTAACTGTAAGGAGGAAGGGTGTGGCAGAAGGAGATGGGACATTGGGGTGTGCCTTGGGAGTAGATATTTTGTCTTTGTTGAGCAGAGCTTGCTTTCTGCTTCCTGGTGTGAAGTCTTAAGTTGCTTTCCACCCCCCACATCCTTCCACCACAATGTTCAGCCTCACCTTGAGCCCAAGGAACAGAGCCAACTCTTTAGGGACTGAGACCTCTGAAACCGTGAGCCCCCCAAATAAACCTTTCCTGCTTTATGTTGTTCTTGTCAGGTCTTTTGGTCACAGCAACACAAAGAAGCAGATTAAAACGGAGGGCTCAGGTCAGGTGCTCCATCTTTCTGAGCCTCAGTTTCCTCATCCGCAAAAATGAGAGTGAAACTTCCACCCAGGCTTATGGCAAAGATTAAACAAAGTACGGGAAAGCCTCTGAGAAAGAAACCGCAATGGGGGAATACTGTTTCATCTGCTCTTAATGATTGTGCACAGCAAACAAAACAACACAACAACAACGAAAACCCCATCAAAGATGCAGAATCGAACTAGAACTGAGAGTTTGTACATTGGATTTCATGGGAATGACGAAATGGGATAGTCCCCGTATATTGCTTTGAATAGTATCTGGCACTTGACTAATAATGTTAGTTCTCCTTATGTTTATTTTGGTACTTTGACAAAAAACGTGCATAAGTTTCTGTGAAGATTCAGAGGAGATATTGAGTTGTTTTTTGATCTCCATTATCCATCGATGAGAAAACAGTGGAGTGAGGACCTTCAAATCACTTGACAAAGGTGAAGAACAAGTGGCCCTTTATCTTCTTTTACTTTGTTCATGTGGGTTACTTTTGAAATTTATCCTCTAAATAATCAGACTCCATTGTTCCCTATTTCTCATATGGCAGAATGGGTAAAAATTATAACTTTCTCTACCCTTCAATTCATCCCACAGTCCATATTATCAATTTTCTTTTTCAATTAGGCTGTGAGGTGCTCCAGTTGGATTATAAATTTGCTCTCTGGATGTCAGAGAAGCTCTCTTGTTACCTAGTGCACAGAAGTCCCAGCTTCTTAGCTGAGAATTCATCTTTTTATCATCTCTCTGTAGAATATGATGAGTTTCGAAGAGCCACAAATAAATTTACCAACTTCTCAGTAATTGGTTTTGCATTAAAAAAAAACCCAGCCATTGAATAAAAATCCTCAAGGACTTCTTTCATGCTTAGGGGCAAATATTACTTGGTTATGGTGGTAGTTAGGAAAGGTCCAGCTATAATTTCGCTTTTCTGCAAAATGGCGTGTAGCCCACTGTCACAAGATGCCAAAAGCCTGGTGACAGGTGAAAATCTCAGCCAGCCATCTGGCTAGTTACTCAATGCCAATCATGGGGGAATGCACCAAAAGCCAAATGGTTGGCAATTTTTAGATTTTTTCTTCTAGTTTTTAGGTCTTCCCTCCATATCTTGTCCTTCTCATTGTTCCAAATTGCCTTCTGATCATCTCTTAACAGCCATGTAGGCAGACAGAATTTTCTTTTCAAATGATTATATCACCAACCCTTCTGCCAAAGTCTCAAGCTCCTTTCTCCATCAGACTTATGTTAGTTGAGGATCTAAGCAATTGATAAACTGTAATACACTTACTTGCAGAAAATTGATGTTGGCGCCCATTCAGGACTCTTCATGTGAGTTTGGACTATAAATATCATTGCCCGAGAGAGAAAATGTGTTCAAAGCTCCGGACACACAGTAAATTTCCCAAATTAATCACATCTTCAATACCTTTGATCTTGGTTAAAAATAGAGATGATAATACATTTGCTTCTTCTGGCTACCTTGAATTTATGTGTGTTATCATCACGCCTTGCTGTCTATATAAACCTTGGCAATTTTTTTTTCTTCTTTCTTCCTTTTTTTTCTTCACTTTCTGAGTTTCCTTTTCATTACCAGTAAAACACAAAGAACCAGTGAAAGGATTTCTGTGTCTACCAAATGGGATACCATAATCTGGAAAAGTGCTTTAGAACCTATTGAGGGGTTTACAAGTATAAAGTAAAGTGATTTGCAATATACTTTGTACTATGTTAAGAAGCATCAGGAGCTGAATACAAAGCAGAGACTTCATTTTTAAGGATCTCAATGACAAGAATCTGAATGGCCTATGTGCTGGACTGTTTTGTCCTGTTCACGGGAAGACCCCTTCCAATGAGTACATTTTATCAACACAAGGATATTTCCATCAACTTACGAAAGAAAATTTCCTGTGACATTTGAACTATTCTGGGGCACTGAAAAAAAAACCACTATATTCAGTTTAATGCATAAAGAACGCAAACCAAACTTCCAACAAGAACTGAGAATACTATAGACCCATCTGAAGTACCAATTCAAAAATCCTAAATACAATTGTACATTACATTCATTTCATCTCTAGATCTTCCTACATTAAGACAGAAGATTTCAGAGGATACCTCAGATCAAAACTATGATTGTCAAGACAGATTTTTACATAATGGACTTAACATGTCATTTTCCCACATGAATTACAAAAAAACTAGCTGAGTGCAGTAGCACACAAAATGATAACCCCAGCTACTGGGGAAGATGAGGCAGGAGGATTGCATTCAAGTCCAGCCTTGGCAACTTAATGAGACCCTGTCTCAAAATACAATGAAAATGGACCAGGGATGTAACTGAGTGGAAGAGTACTTGCCTAACATCTGGAAAATCCTGAGTACAAATCCCAGTTAGCAAGACACTTACATTTTGGTTGATATTTCACTAAAATGACAAACTGAGCTAAAGATAACAAATTCATTTTTTTTAAAATTTTTCTAATGTTAAAACAATGATATCTTCTTCCAGTTAGCACTGTTTAATTTTTTGAAAGCCCATATTCCTTTTGGATAAGCCAATCCATTTTTTTTATAATATTATAAATAGTTTTATTTTTTAAATTTGTTTTAATTAGTTATACATGACATCTTAAAATAAGGTTTATAGTATTGCAAAGTTTTTACCATAGTTTTGAAGTTAATGTAACCACTGAATTGGTTTGCTTACAACAGAATTTTTCAGATAGTTGAAAGTTGAACACTCAAAGGGTTACTTTCAATATTAAATCTGTGTCTGCCTCAATGACTCTGCTATGGTAACAATCTTCCAGTGCTTGTAGGGATAGAGGGTCCACTGAGATTTGACTGAGCTCTACTTCACAGTGTCTTTACTCTGAATCCCAAACTGATAAAGCGCCAACAATCTGGACCATGTCTTGTGTTGTAGGTTGCAAAATTCTCTCCAAACTTTTATGCCCACCTAGAACCTCAGAATATGACCCTATTTGGAAGTAGGATCATGTAGATGTAATTAGGTAACGATATTGAAATAAAACCATCCTGGATTTAAGGAGAGGCCTAAATCCAATGACTAGCATCCTTACAAGAAGAGAGGGCACAGAGACATGGAGGAAGTGAGGTAAAATTGCAGGCAGAGATGGGAAGTGAAGCATCTACAAGGCAAAGGATGCTAAGAACCACCAGAAGCCAGGAGGGAGGCCTGCGGTGGTGTCTCCCTCAAAGAGCCTCTACCAAGAACCAACACATTTGACCCTTTTACATTTTACTACCAGCCTCTTAGACTGTGAGAATAAATCCTATTGGTATAAGTCGCCCAGTGTGTGGTCATTTTTTGGTGGGGAGAGGGAGAGTACCAGGGATTAAACTCAGGGGCACTAGACCACTGAGCCACATACCCAGCCCTGTTTGGTACCTTATTTAGAGACAGGGTCTCACTGAGTTGCTTAGGGCCTTGCTAACTTGCTGAGGCTGGCTTTGAATTCAACTTCCTCCTACCTCAGCCTCCCAAGCCAGTGGGATTACAGGCATACGCCACCACACCCAGCCAGTTTGGGGTCATTTGTTACTACAAACCTAGGAAATTACTACAGATGCATACTAAGGCAATGTTCCCCTCTGACATGTAAATCCTCAGCCTGAAAGCAATGTGCTTTCTTTCCATTCCCAACTCACCAGCCCAAATTATCAAAAGCAACCCCCCACAAAACCAAAAGGGCATTGGGAAACATGATCCTATCATGCACCAAAAGATACAGAACCAGAAATATTTAGCAACAGTATTAATACCTACTTCTAAGGCTATTGAACTTCTTTGCTTTCCGAGGCAGAAGGATAGGGGGAAAAATACATCTTTGCAAATGTATGCTAGTGAAAATGGATGACAGTCGAAACTTCTACTCTTATGAAACACAAAGATATTTTGTCCCCCAAATCTCCATAGTGACATTCCATATATTCTTTTTGACAGCTACCTCAAATCTGAATTCTAAAATCTCTCTTAAAATCTGGCACTGACTCAACATTAGTAAGCAAAGACTTCCTCATAACCTTTTAAATGACATTTTCAGGAGTGACATCAGGAAAATATTGCCTAAATTCATCCTGCAGTGATGGGATATGAGCATTTCCTTTGAAATAATTTTTAAGAGCCTCGTATTTATAAGCTTCATTAAGACAAGACAACGATGAGGCATTTTAGGAGACAATGTGCTCACTCCATAGCTGGCTACTGCCTCTCTATGTCAGAGCTGAATTATAGGAGCGAGGATGCTAGTGTTTCAGATTCAGTGCACACAAAACTTAGTTCATGAGTCAAGTACTACAAGCTTTGGAGAAAGTCAGACTTTTTCCATAGAATGAAGCTCTTACTTGTATACGTAGTCTTAGAAAAGTGGGGAAAAAGTGTGTTCCAACTTCCAAATCCTGCCAGGTCATGACCCTTTGACAACTGAGGAGCCTCAGTATGAGACACAGTCGCTTCAGGATATTATTCAAATCTTGTCTTTTCTTTTGAGATGATATTCTTCTTCAAATTTCTACATCTTGATATTCTTTCCACAAATGGGAGTCTAGCTCCTATATTTTATATTACACACAATTAAGGATTTTTTTATTACAAAGGGCAATTCAGTATGTGATCAATGTTAAAAATTTGGCTTTCAGTGCTCAGCAATGATATGTCTCATTTTAAAATTTGAAGTATTAATAGATAATATTATTTTTTGTTAATACCATATAATTGACCTAGTTTACTTCTAGCTAGTTTTTTGAGAAAGACCTCTTAAAAATTCCATATTGAGCTAAATAGGTAAAAAAAATATGTGAGCTTGTGTTAACAATCTGGCTGCCTCTTGCCTTCAGAGATTTCTAAGTCAACCCATCCCATTTCCAGTTCAGCCAGTTATAATTGTATTTTATATGTTTTTCATATCTTTATCATACATAACATTTGGTTCAAAGTAATAAATTATATTGGTCATTTTGAAGAAATGTATGTCTGGGAGGAAAAGCCTTCTAATTTTATTTCTCATGTTTCTTTATCTTTCAATTTTTTTATTTATATATGACAGCAGAATGCATTACAATTCATATTACACATATAGAGCACAAATTGTTCATATCTCTGGTAGTATACAAAGTATATTCACACCAATTCGTGTCTTCATACATGTGCTTTGGATAATGATGACCATCACATTCCACCATCACTGCTAACCCTATGTTCCCTTCCTTTCCCTCCCAGCCCTCTGCCCCATCTAGAGTTCATCTATTCCTCCAATGCACCCCCCTCCCTAACCCACTATGAATCAGCCTCCTTATATCCAAGAAAACATTTGGCATTTGGTTGGGAGGAATTGGCTAACTTCACTTAGCATTATCTTCTCCAACACCATCCATTTACCTGCAAATGCCATGATTTTATTCTTTTTTATTGGTGAGTAATATTCCATTGTGTATAAATGTCACAATTTTTTTTTATCCATTCATCTACTGAAGGGCATCTAGGTTGGTTCCACAGTTTAGCTATTGTGAATTGTGCTGCTATAAACAATGATGTGGCTGTGTCCCTGTAGCATGCTGTTTTAAAGTCCTTTGGATATAGAACAAAGAGAGAGTGATACCTGTGTGTCAAATGGTTATCTTCCAGTTTCTTTACATGGAAAATTGGTTGACAAAGAACATTAAGTATTCTATGAAGTTTTTCTCTGAATCAAATATCTATAAAGCAAGGCAGATATATGAAGTGTGGCAAACATTTTATCACTCAATTGACTATCTTATAAGGGGTCTATGTCTTCATATTTTAGATTACTGGAATATATTGGAAGACAGTGCTTAGAGATGAACAATGTAAGACAATCTTGTTTCCCTGTCCAGTAAACTGCTCTTTTTAAAATGTTTGCTTAAAAATGTTGCTTATGAGTCTAGCGTTACACAAAATTATAGATGACTATTACAATAAAAGTTTTCTTAATTCAACTCAGTTTTAAGAGGTTTGATGAAACATTAAAGTATCAGTTTTTAAAAAATCGTAGACAATATTATTGCAGCATAAATTACATTTAGCAAAATTCACCCTTGTTGGGGTATAGTTCATTGAGATTTGATAAATACACATGACTGTGTAACTATTATCAAAACCAAATATCAAACAGTTCTGTCATCCCCCCAGATTTTCTCTGACCTCTGTAGTCAACTGACCCAGTACCTGCTGATCAATGAACTATTCTGTGTTCAAATTGTTTTGGGTTTTTTTTAAGGATGTCATATAGGGCTGGGGAGGTAGCTCAGCGGTAGAGCACTTGCCTACCATGTGCAAGGCTCTGGGTTTAATCCCCAGTATTGCAAAAAGAGAAAAAAAAGTCATATAAACTGAATCATAAGTACTAAGTGATCTTTTTGGAGTGAAGCTTCTTGTATTTACCATAATGCATTTAATATCCACCCATGTAATTTTATACATTAGTATTTTGCTTATTTTTATTATGGAGCAATATTCTATTGTAAGGGTACATCATCACTTGTTATCTATTGAATTGTTGTGGGACATTTGGGCAGCTTCCAGTTTGGGGTAATTAAGAATAAAGATGCTATAAATATTGATTGAAAGGATTTTTTTGTGACCATATGTTTTCACTTTTCTTGGGGAAATACTTCTGAGTGGTTCATGTCATAACTATATTTTTAACTTTATAAGAAAGTGCCAAACTGTTTTCCAAAGTAATTGTAGTAGTTTCATGTGCTTGTCAGGACTGGATTTGCCAGCTCTTACATTAACGGCTTAGACATGTTTCCCGAGAGACTAGTGATGTTCCTTATGTTTCCATGTTGATAACTCGCTACTCACATGTGTTCTTTATTGAAGTGTCTGTTCCACTCTTTTGCCTATTTTAAAATCAGGTGACTTTCTCTTTACTGTGTTTTGTGAAGCACTTATGCACTCTAGTAACAAATCCTTTGTCAGATGTGTGTTTGCAAATATTTTTCTCCCAGGCTACAGACTGCCTCTTTCTTCCCAAACCAATATCTTTCAAAGAGCCAAAATCTATCCCTCAGTTGAGGAGAAATTTACCAATTTTTTCTTCTATAAATCATGTTTTGAATCTCATAGCTAAGAAATCTATACCTAAATCAAGGTCACAAAGATTTTTTTTTACATTTTCTTCTAGAAGTTTTATTTTTATAGCTTTTATATTCAAGTCTATAATCCATTTTGAATGTTTTTATTTCTATTTTTGTTCATGGTACGAAGGCTGTCTGTAAGTTCATTTATATTCTCTACCTGGATGTCTAATTATCTCAGGACCATTTATTGGAAGATTATTCTTCCTCTACTGAATTAGCTTTGCACCTTTGCCAAAAATCAATTGGCCACATTTGTGTGGGTTAATTTTGGAATTCTCTCCTACTTTGATGTATCCATCCTTTTCCCAATAGCCCACTGTCTTGATTATGCATCTTTCTAATAATTCCTGGGCTCAGGTAATATGAACCCTCAGACTTTGTTCATTATTTTCTAAGTTACTTTGGCTATTCTAGTTCATTTGCTTATTTCTATGCATTTTTGAATCATCTTGCTTATTTCTGCAAAAGAAAAAGAAAAATATCCTGTTGTAATTCTGAACAGAATTTGCATTGACTTCATAGATAAATTTCAGGAAAATTGACATTAACAGTATTTAGTCTTCTAATCTATAAACAAATTATCTTTCAGCATTTATTTAGGTCTTTTGTGGTTATTTTCACTAATGTTCTGTTTTCAGCTTGTTTTAGTCAGCTTTTTCACTGCTGTGATTAAGAGACCTGACCAGCACAATTGGAGAAGAGGAAAAGTTTAAGGGCTTATATAGGTTTCAGAGGTCTGTCCATAGACCTTTGGCTCCATTCCTTGGGGATCAAGATGAGGCAGAACATCATGGCAGAAGAGTATGGCGGAAGGAAGCAGCTCACTTGATGATCAGAAAACAAAAGGGAAATTCCACTCACCGGATACAATATATACACCAGCCAGCCTAGTGGCACATGCCTATAACCCCAGGGGCTCAGGAGGCTGAGGTAGGAGGTCTGGGAGTTCAAAGCCAGCCTCAGCAAAAGTGAGGCACTAAGCATCTACGTGAGACCCAGTCTCAATAAAATATAAAATAGGGCTGGGATGTGACTCAAAGGTTGAATGTCCCTGAGTTCAATCCCCGGTACACACACACACACACACACACACATATATATATATACCCAAAGCCATATTCCCAGTGCCCTACCTCTTCTAGCCACATCCTATCTACCTCAATTACCACTCAATCCCACCAGGGATTAATTCACACAACCCAATCATTTCCCCTGTGAACCCTCTCACATTGTCTCTTACCATGAGCTTTTGGCGGGAGACCTCACTTCCAAACCATAACACAGTTTATAGATCTTGCACATATTTTGTTATACCTACAACTAAGTATTTCTTTTTGTTATTATGTCTATTTTAAATGGCACTTAAAAATTCTTTTAAGTTTCGATTTGTTATTATGAGCATTTATAAATACAAGGATTTTTACAAATTGATCTTGCATCCTGAGAGCTTGTTAAGCTTACTTATTAATTCTGAGGACTTTTTATAGTTTCTTTGTGATTTTTTTTTTGTATGTACATTCAGGTCATTTGTTTAAAGACAATTTTATTTCTCAAATAACCTGTCTTGAACCATTTTTCCCCCTCATGCATGACACTAACTTCTTTGTTAATATCATGAATGACATTAACTGAGTTTCATTATACCTAGCATTGCTGCTGTACAGCCCTGTTGGTCATAATGAATTATTTGTTTTAGTTTATTTCTAGTTTTAATTCTTAAATATTTTGCAAAAGAATTTTGTATCTGTATTGATGAGGGTCATCAGCCTTAATTTTTCTGTGATGTGTGTGTGGGTGTTTTGTTACTGCTTCTGACTCAATGAATGTTGAGCCCATATACGTTTAATCAAATTATTTATGTTTTAACTCAGGTCTACCATTATTTAGTTTGTTTACTCTTTTTTTCTCTTCCTTTTTTGGTTTAGATATGAGGTATGTAGGACATCTATGAGACAATGTAGGAAAGTTTAGAGATGAAATGACTGGGTTGTGAGAGCCTTAACCTAATTGGTACATTAATCCCCTAATGAGGATTAACTGGGTAGTAGGATGTGGCTGGAGGAAGGGGGTCCTTCAGGATATACATTTTGTCCTTGTTGAGCAGAGTCTCTGTCTCTCCTTTCTCGTGCAGTGTCCTGAGCTGCTTTCCTCTGGCACGTTCCTCTGCCATGATGTTCTGCCTCACAGAAAGCCCTGAGGAATGGGGTTGGCCATCTATGGACTGAGACCTCTGAAATCATGAACCCCCCCAAAAAAACTTTTCCTTCTTAAAATTGTTCTTGTCAGGTCTTCTGGTCATAGTGGCAAATCGGTGACTAATACACCTCCCAGGTCCCATTTTATTCTTTCTTGGGTGTTATTTGAACATGTTTTAGAACTCTGTTTCTGTTAATCTACTACATGTTGATAGTTGTTCTGAGGATTACAATATACACTACTTTTCACAGTTGGTTTGGGATATAGAGCATGTCAGTGGAGCTAGAAACATTGTGTTCTACCCTTAAAATCAAGTCTGTTATCCATTTTTTATATGAAACTTCAGTCATTCAAATCATTGCTTCTCTATAAGTAATGGTGTGACTTTAAATTTCATTGTTTTTCATAATTTTTAGCAATTGGTTGTGCATGGGTTTCTTTTTTTCTTTGTTTCCTTTTCTTTCCCCTTCCATCTTCTTTAGTTTCATGGAACAACTTGAATTTGTAGGTCTTTTGCGGAATTTGAGGTTTTCCAGCTTATTTTTTTAATTTTTTTTTTCAATAACACACTCTGTCTCTGAGGATCTGTCCATATTTTTAAATCATTTTCTCAGCTGATTCTTTATATAAGATAATTCATATTGACTTCTCTTTAAGTGCACCATCTCCATTTTCTTTTGGGAGGTACCAGGGATTGAACTCAGGGGCTCTGGACCACTGAACCACATCCTCAGCCCTATTTTTTATTCTACTTAGAGACAGAATCTCAGGGAGTTGCTTAGTGTCTCACTGTTGCTGAGGCTGGCTTTGAACTCATGATTCTTTTGCCTCAGCCTCCCAGGCTTCTGGGAAAAAAATTTGGGGGGAGTGGGTGGGTACTGGGAATTGCATTCAAGGGTACTAAACCACTGCACCATATCCCCAGACCTTTTAAAAAATTTTGTATTTTATTTACAGACAGGGTCTCACTGAGTTGCTTAGTGCTTCACTATTGCTGAGGCTGGATTTGAACTCGTGATCCTCCTGCCTCAACCTCCTGAGCCGCTGGGATTACAGGCATGCGCCACTGAACCCAGCTCCATTCTTTTTTTTAATTTCCATTCTGCTATAGAATTTGTCCAGTGAGGTGAGGTTTTTTTGAACTTTTGCAATTTCTTTTTTTATTTCTGATGTTTCTATTTCTTTATTTTATCTTTTATTTCTTTATGAAAATTGTTCTTATTTCCATTCTTTCCAAGAATGTTTGGACTACTTTCTTGGAGCATCATTATAATAGGTGTTAATATCAGATAATTCCACCATCTCTGACATTTTGTCTTTATCTATTAGCCAATTGTCTTTTTCTGGGCAAGTGGAGATTTATCTGCTTTTTCATATGCCAAGCAATCCTGGACAGTACCCTGGGCATTTGGATGCTTGTGTTATGAAATTCTGGGTCTTGTTTCAATCCTATAATAAATAATGATACTTTTGTTTCAGCAGATCATTGCTTTGGCAAATTGAAGCTCCAGTTTCAGATTCTTCTGAGAGCTAAGGTTCTAATGTCCATTCAGCTTCAAACCTTTTCAAATCCTTTTTACTGTTATTTGGATATTATGCCCCATGGGTGAGGGACCTAATTAGAAAATGGTCTGTTGTTTCAGTTTTCAATGTTTTTGCTGTGCTTGTTAGAATTAGGCCCAAGCATGTGCAGCTTTAGATGAATCCAAGAGTTCATAAACAATATCACTGAACCATTTTCCCATATTTCTTCCTCTCTGTGGTCTTGCCAATATGTTCCATTGACCTGAAATTCTTTTCTGTCCTCTAGCCAAGCTTTGATCACTTTGTTCTGTAACTACACACCTGCAAGTACAACCAGGTCTGTGAACAGGCTGTAGGAGGAGGATACCCACAGGAAAAACTGTGTTACACCTACCTCCACAGCATCATGGTACTTTGAATTCTGGCAGGCTTCGCCCATCCACCAGCTATTACTTACCTTTCAAAACTCTCAAATATCCACCCTGTGACTTTAGTCCTGGTTTTATGTCTGTATTCATGCTGGTAGAGACAGAGTGGACTGTGCTTACTCTACCTGACTCAAAGCCATTTGAAATTTATGTTTAAATAAAATAAATGTACAGTTCCAGAAATAACATATTTATATATGCAAGACATGCAATAGAAATGACATTGTAAATTATGCCGAACCACCCTGGAAAGCTTTTCAGGTGACTAACGTATCTTACACGGCTCACTCTGAATTCTTTCTCTTTCTCTGTTTTCTAAGTATGCCCACCAGCTATGATTACTCAGAGAGAGAGATTTTCTCTTTGTAATTTGCATTATAAAAGCAAGAGCTTTCTTTCCATTATGTTGCAATATTGAATATTCTCTTTCAAGCCACACATATGTCTTCTTATTCCCACTCATTTTTTATACCCTTTTGACTTCACCTCTGTTTTTCAGACTTGCTGTCCTAATATATATACTACATGCAGGTTACAGATAGCCCCAAAGTATTTGTTTATTGAGCATGTGGTATTTACAGACCAGGGAATGGACAGGAGAAGCCAACCTGAAAATTCAAATGTTCCATATTGAATCTGCTGTGTAGGTAATCTGTATAAGAACAATTCAGAATTTTCTGTAAATAAAATGTTAACCTATATGAAAAGCTATGGTTACATAAAGTTGTCTTTATATAGGAAAAAACTACCCAAAATTATCACTCATTCACATTTTAAGTGGTAGAATTTATTAATTGCCAATGAGAAGCAAGATTGTTCCTAGGACTTTATCAATTCCAATATTCCATTCTACTCCTCTCTCTGCCTGGGACATGCATCTTGAAGTGCAACCTTCAATGTAAGGTAGTATCTGACCTTCACACTGAAGCCTTGTTGATGTCCCCAGTCAATATGTTCTGTTCTCTCCCCTGTGAACACAGAACTGTGTTCCCACTCTTAACATATTTTGGGCTGCCTTATAGTTTCTTTTATGTAGTTGTGCCTCCCAGATAGGTCAACAGCATCTTCTCCCCAGTGGCTTTGGTACTGGTGATTGAACCCAGGAATGCTCTACCACTGAACTACACCCGTAGCACTTTTTCTTTTAGTTTTAAAACAGGTTCTCACTAAGTTGTTGAGGCTAGCTTTGAACCTGTGATCCTCCTGCCTCAGTCTCCCTAGTCACTGGGATTACAGGCGTGTGCCACCATGCCCACCACTCATTCACTTCTTATTTGTAAAGACTTAGGACTGTTTTATTAATTTTATTTTTCTCATCCCCAGAGCTTATTAGCTCAGTTGCTGGTGAAATCAGATATGTACATTTTTGAATGATGTTCCAAAGGTGATTCTGATGCACAGCCATTACAGAGTTTATATGAGTCACTTAATTTCTTTTAAAAATAAAAAAATGATCATTTTGTGAAAACTGAAAGCATTTGCTAACAAACAGATTCAGCAGAAGAGAATGCTCGAGGTGTGATGAAACGTCATTATCATTTATTCAAATCCTTCTTCCATTACCTTTTTGTCATTATTTACCAAGTAGTTTTTAACACTATCAAGACATCCCGCTTAGTAGCTGCTACCTCCCTGGGTTCTCTGGTAAAAGAGGCTTTTTTTCATTGAAAATTAAAACAAGGGGAAGTTCATGTGCCAGCCTTTTAGTAATATTCCAGGTAGTTCAAAACATAGGCTCTTGAGTTTTGGAAGACAAAGTCCCTATCACCTACCCTGGCACCAGCAAGACACACTGGAAATATGGGCCACCGGTTTCATGGCTACCTGTTGCCAGGCTGAGGAATAGAGAGTTATAGTCACTTCATAAAATGCTGAAATTCACAAAGCCTCTTTCCTCATCAAGCACTCCTCTGGATGCTTAAAGTATTAGACTAGACTCCAGAGTTCTTAAATAGTTGAATCTCATAGTCCTTAAAAGTTTGATGAGTTGTTTTAATGGAGAGAGCAATTCCTGAAGCCTCCTATTCCATGTTGTACGACATCACTACAAATGACAAATTCAATTTTGAATTTTTAAGCAATGCATTTTTTGTTTCATATATTCAAAAGGAAGAGAGAGAAACAGAGAACAGGACAAGGCAGGAGGGAGAGAGGGAGGAAGGCAAGAGAGAGAAAAAAAAAAGAGTAAAGAGATGGAGTTTTCATTGTACAACCTACCCAAGTGTTTCAGTCAGCATCCAATCTCAGGAGAACACAAAATCTCAGGAACCGAATCTCACAAGGGGAGAACATGCTGACATCTGAGCTCCACAACACAAAGTGACTGGGTTGGGCTCTTGGCTTCTGCTATGTGGCCATTAGTTCTCCTTGGGTCAACACAAAAATCAAAGAGGTTGTGAAATTGCTGGCCCAGTTGTAGTCTTACAATTTAGTATTTATATTTTTTTCTGGGATCACTTTTCTCTATATATAATTGGTCAACCTCATAAAGTTTACAGCAAGCATTGCTGTAAATAAGTATCATTATGTATTCCAGTCGTTTTGTTTGAAGAACATTTTTCTTAAGCTATATTACTATAAGGTCCTAATGGACCTATCTGAACTGTGAACTTCAATTGCTTATATGAACATACACACACACACACACACACACACTGTGTTCAAATTTGTAAAGCACAAAGAAAAATATCAAATTCCCCAAGTTTTCAATAATAAATACAGGAAGCTAATTACCTGGTATCTTAATATTATATATATATATATATATATATATATATATATATATATATATATATATATATATATGTGTGTGTGTGTGTGTGTGTGTGTGTGTGTGTGTGTGTGTCTGTGTGTGTGTGTCTGTGTTTGGGGGAGGGTGGAGAGAAAAATAAACTTCCAAAACCGTTCTAAGAAAAACAAATCCAAATTGCATTTGTTAAGCAATCCACTAAGTCCCAGCAGGAGGTTTCCTCCCACAGAGCTGCAGAAACATTGGAGAGATATGGTTAGGCATGCTGCAGTATGCACAGGTCTTCAAAGGAAGCTCTGACCTACTTTGTTTCTGCCTGGTCATGTGCTGCTCCTTGCTGCTGTGGCTTTCTGAGTCAGGTGGAATCCATTATTGCAGCATTTTTGGTGACCAGTCTGCTCACAGGAAGCACAAGTCAGATTTATAATACGGAAACTTTCAGATCTTTTTCCGACAATTAGAGCATTACCACAAGCTTTTCGCTGGGAGTTAGAGGAGCTCTTTGTTTTCGTTATTTCAGTGTTTGCTTCCACCAGAAAAATGACTTTAAGAATGGGAAGTAATGTAACATTTCAAAATATCTAACAGGGACATCATCTTAAGCAGTAGATAATGATCCCTAATATCACTGGAGATGGTGCATAGGCAACTACTTATTAATTAAAAAAAACCTCCCAGAGCATTTCTTTCCACAACTTAATAAGACTGAGAACAAAGAGGCTAGTCTCAAATAAAGAACTTTGTTGTTTTCCATATGCATATGCACTGTGCCTCTGCTATAATCTAAATGCACATATGGGTTTCAGTGCTACTGGATAAGAGGCTGTAGGTGGAGCACAGAGGCCCATGACTCACCATGTAATAACAGCAAACTTCAAAAACCAGTCGGATCTTGAAGAAGACCTACATAGAGGACCTACAAACTTTAAAAAGAGTTTTTGGCATAATCTTTCTTCTTTGCCTTATCTCTAATCCAAACATTCTACACTGTGTGATTTAGCGAGAATATTTGTCTTCCATTCATTTAATTCATTTGTGCATGCACTAATTCTGTGGACCTATCATTCACCTACTCAGGGAATTTGTAGCTGCTCTTGTTTTTTCTCTATAGTCAGTAGGTATTATTTTTAATTAAAGTCCAATATTATTTAAATATATTTAAAACACAACATGAAATGGTAACATAATAGTTTCTTTTAGGTATCCTTCAAGCTTTTCTTTGGATAACAATACTTAGTCTATCAGAGAAAGCTCTCCCTTTGCTTCTCTTTAAAAAAAAAAAATCAACTACCTATATATGTGATAGGGTTCTGGTTGACTCATCTTTATGGCACTAAAAAGAACAGAAAGGGACTGGTTTTCCATTTGCACTTGGATTCTCTTATCCCAAAGCACTGTCCCTACTTACCTGATTGCTGCTTGCCCTTCTACATTGACAGATAAAGTTTCTGATAGATATTATTCTAGATCTGGTCTCTGCTGCATTGAACCTTATTTGCAGTGGTTGCCAATGTGGATTACCCTAATTCTGGGTCTTCTTGGTACTATGAACCTATATGAAGTCCTACCTTGACTACCAATTATTTCTGTTCTAAGAAATCTGTTCTTCAGTCCTTAATACATAGGATGTTTTGCCATGATGACTATTACCCTCTGTCAAGCCCTGTGGTTACTTCAGATCCCCATGGAGGATAGAGGGAGGCAGGGGGATGCTAAAGAAGCATGGGCTTCAGATTTCTCTCTTCCTGAAATCAACATAATTCCAAGTTAACTTTGTAGCAACAATAACTTTGCAAGGCATCCCTTTTCTAAGATACTTAAATGGGGATTAGACAGGAGCTCCTTTCTCTTAATGCACTCCCAAAATCAGATAGGAGAAAGTGGAAGAAATTACTCTCAGCTTCTTTGCCTCCCTCTCTCCAACTCCTTCTTCTCCTTCCCACAACTAATTAGACAAAAAAGACCTTTTCTTCTCTTTCCTCCTATCGGCACCTAATTTGGGACCTGATCTCCAAGTCTAATCCATGATAAAAAGGGAGCTTTCAATACTCCAAATAATCTTTCAAAACACAGAAATTTTGTTAACTAGTTTGGTTGGACTTTTTGTTTTAAATGCTATTAAATAGGATTTTCATTTATACAACCAGAGAGATGAAAAATTGTGCTCTATATGTATAATAAGAATTGTAATGCACTCCACTGTCATATATAAATATGAACAAACAAGCAAACAAACTAATAAATAAATAAATAAATAAAAATAATGGTAAGATAGCCTGTAGCAGACCAAAACCTCCCCAGAGAAAAATAAGACCATCTGGATTAAGTAGAACCAAAACAAAACAAAGAAAGCCAGGATTTTAGGAACCAAAGTCAGGGACAGATGGGAATCTCAAGGAGATAATCTGGCATCCCATGGTTCATTCCCTGAAAACATTCATCAATTCTTTTTTTTTTAATTAGTTACACATGACATTACAATGACCTTGACATATCATACATTTGGGTACAGACAAGAGAGGCTGGAAAGCCAAGCAGAAAGTTACTTCACAGAGGCAGAGAGGATGAGGAGAGCTTTTCACAGTAGAATTAAGACAAATTTGTGTTTCAGCATTAATAAGATAACATGGGCTTGAGAAACCAACTTTTCATAAACAAAGGTGTGTAGAGGAACAAGCCTACAGCTTGAGCTGCTTTAGTTGTCAAGGTATTCATGATTAATAATTGTGCAATGAGGACAAAAGTGAAGTCAAGGAAAATGAGATAAGTGGAGAGAATTAAAACCTAATCGAGCTCTTGGCAGACTCATTGTGCTAGGGAGATAAAAATAGAAGGTCATGTCTTTCCAATGAACAGGAACCATGATAAATATCCCTGTAGTCGGGTATGGTGGTGCACGGCTATAAGCCAAGCAACTCGGAAGGCTTGAGGCAGGAGGATTGCAAGTTCAAAGCCAGCCTCAGCAACTTAGAGAGGCCTTAAGCAACTTAGCAAGACCCTGTCTCAAAATAAAAAATAAAATGACTGGGTTTGTGGCTCAGGGATAAAATGCCCAGAACATACATACATATATAAATAAATAAAAACTTCCCTGTATTTAAGTTTGGAATCTGGAAGAACTATAAGAGAAAGGGCAGAAACCGATGAATAAATTCATAAATAAACTTAAGAAAGATCTAAAGAACATCTCAAAACGGCTCAGTTCCTTCTTGGATAAAGGTTATTTGCCTTTAATTTTCTGGAAGAAAATTAAAATTCTGGTACAGCTCTTACAATTTTGTGAACACAAAAGGCCCATTCAATCAAAAAATTTCAAGCAAATTGAGAATGGATCAAAAGAAAATGAGACAATAGAAACAGATTTATAGATAATGCAGAAATGAGAGTTTTCAGACTCAGACTTTAAAATAATTGTGACTGATATTTCAGAAACTTAAATGACAAGATGAAGCTCATCAGAGAATTTGAACACTCCAGAACTGAAAATTGTATGAACTTCAGTAGATTGAGGTGACCCTGATTATTCTCTTTGAATTTCTTTCATGGTAGAAGTTATGTCTCAGTGAAGGGAACTTAAAATCATCATTCAGGAAATCCATTGAACATGCAATATCTTAGACTCCAAGACTTCTTGGACCACTTCTTACAACCTCTCAGTACTTTCCTGAGTTTCAAAGCTGAGAGTAAGCCAGAATACAAGGGTCTCTCCTTTCTGTGTCCAAACTCAAGCTAATTTTTAAAGTACAATTCCAGAGAGAAAATGAATCACTGAAGCAGAAATAGACCAACAACTGATATTATCAAATTTGTTAGAACAACAATAACCAAAAAAGTCACCAGATATTTGGACAAGAATAACACTTATCCTGATACAATATTTTATATAAAAATAGGTAAAATTACTAGTTAATTATTTATATTCTTGGTGTGAGGTAAAATTTTCTAAGCAGGAAAACAAAATCAGATTGAAAGATAAAATTTTTTAAATGATTTCTTTTGGAGAAAAAAAGGGGAAATTTAAAAAATCCAAACTAGATAAAAATTTCAACAATTTAGGCAGAACATTATATTAATAAATTGCTCTTCGTTATTATTTAACGAGTTGTTATGAAATAAGAATACCCAAATAGGTTAGAAACATAAGCAAAATATATATACTGGCCATCTTAAAAAGAGGAAATATAAATTATATGATGGTATCTCACCTGAAATTTTGAAATATAATAAATTAAATGGCAATTAATCTTAACTTTACTCCATCAGTCTGAAATAGATTCAATGTTTCATAATACCTCTTGTAAGAGTTCAAGTGGAGAAATAGACACACTAAGGAAATAACAATGATTTTATAGTCTGGTATAAAGTTTGTAAAATATATTCTAAACATGAATTTTAAAAAAAGAACATGAAACAGAATAATGCAGGGATTCACAAGATGAATTCTGTAGTAGGACTCTCTAGGTTTGAATTATGGTCTGTTAGCTTACAAGTGGTGTAAGCTTAGGAAGTGATTGAGCCTCTCACTGAAAAACTCCCATGGTTTCAGCACCTCTCCAAGGTTTATCTGTCTTGCTGAATAATGGCTTAAACATCTGTTGGCTTCACCATATCTACACTTTTCCTCTAGCATCAGAGGACACAAATAAATGGAATGGCATACCATGTTCATGGATTTAAAGTTTTAATATTTTTTAAAATGCCCATACTACCCAAAGCGATCTACACATTTAATACAATCCCTGTCAAAATACCAATGTCATAGTGCACTGAATAGAAAAATTAAATTACCATAAAATTTATATGGAACCATAATGGACTCCAAATAAACAAAAGAATCTTGAAGAAAAATAACAAAGCTGGAGGTAAAATGCTACTAACTTCAAAATATACTGTAAAATTAGAATAACCTCAATAGTATAGCACTGGTAAAGGAAAAAAAAAAGACACATAGACCAATGGAACACAATAGAGAGCCCAGAAATAAACCCATATGCTGTATAGCCAAATGATTTTCAACACAGATACCCAGAATACTCATTTGGGCAAGGACACTTATTTCAATCAATGGTACTGGGAAAAGTGGATACCCATAGAGGAATGATACTAAGCCACTATCTCTTACCATATACAAATATCAACTCAAAACAGGTTAAGTATAAAGCCCCAAACTGTGAAACTACTAGAAGAAAAATAACAGAAATGCTCTATGACATTGGTCTTGTTAAGAATTCTTTGAGTAAGAACATAAAAGCACAGATAACAAATAAGTTGATATCAAACATAGAAGCTTCTTCACAATAAAGGAAATAATGAAAGGATCAAAAGATATACTATAGAAAGGGAGAAAATATTTGCAAACTATTCAACTAACAGAGAACTAATATCCAAAGTATATAAGAAACCCAAAAGACCAATAGACAAAAAATCTCTTAAAAATGGGAAAATCTTGTGCTGGAGATGTAGCTGACTGGTATTACACTTTCCTGAAATGTATGAGAACCTCGGTTCGAACCCTACCAGTGGAAAAACAGTGGGAGGAGAGGGAGTCATATAAATAGGCATTTCTTAAAAGAGAAACAAATTGCCAAAAAGGAGGTAAAAAAAATATTCAACCTCACTCATCATCACTAATGCAAATCTCAATCACAAGGAAATATCTCACCCTAGTTAGAATGACTATAATAAAAAAAAAAAAAAACAGAAAATTTTTGGCAAAAGAAAAGAAATTTATAGTGGTGGGGGATATAAGTTAGTATAGCCACTGTGAAAAATAATGAGGCGTTTCTTTTAAAAATTAAATATGGAACTACCATAAAATCCAGCAATCTCTCTCCTGGGTATAAGGCAAAGAAAATTAAATCATGATAGCAGAGGGACACCTGCACTTTGATGTTTATTGCGCTATTCACAATAACCAAGATATGGAATTAAGTGGGGTATCCCTCAACAGATGAAATGATAGAGAATATGTGGTATATTTCACAATGGAATATTGTTTAATCTTAATGAAATTTGTGGCAACATGGAGGGACCTGGAGACCATAATGTTAAGTGGAATAGCCAGATACAGACAAATAGTGCATGATTTCACTCACATGTGGAATCTAAAAAAGCTGGGCTCATCAAAGTAGGAAATAAAATATTAGTTACAAGAGGCTTGGTAGTACAGGAGAGGTAGGGAAGGGATGAGATGAGTTCACAATTACAAAGTCACAGCCAGATAGGACGAGTAAGTTCTTATGTTCTATTACACAGAAGTGATATTGTGGTCTTAACAATATTATATCATTTGAATCAAAATAGCCATAAAAAAGGATTTTGAATATTCTCTTTAGGAAAAAATGATAAATGTAATGATGGATAACCTAAATGCCCTGAGTTGATCAATACACTAAAACATCACACTATACCCATGAATCGATGTGATTATCTATTAATGAAAAATAAATCAAAATCAAAACACTCTATTTATTCATGATCCATGAGTCATGACTCATTGTATAGCTCTATGTATAAGCAAGAATGCTAGCAAGTATGCTCATCTTTGAGCTCAGGATGAAAAATGAGAATCAGATATATATGAACATTAGGAATCTTCCCTTCACACATTGAAATCAAGCAATGATTTAGCTATGAACATTATCACATTCTTTTTGACCCAAGAGCTTTGCTTTTCAAAGTTACCCTAGAAAAATGCTGGGAAAAATGAGCAGAGAGATAGATTCAAAGATTTTATGTGCATTTTTATTATTGAAAATTTCCAACTGGGCAACTATTCATAAATCTTGATAAACAGCTATAATTATTGGTAAACAAGAATATCCATGATTTTTCTCTAAATGAAATAATATTATTGTAATACTTGTGTAGAAATGGGTTTGTGTGTGTTTCTGTATGAGCTATGTGTCTGAATGTATCTCCTAAACTTCTTATGTTAAAACCCTAACAAAATCTATAGAAGGGAATTCTAAGGGATCTGTGCCCTTATAAAAGAGATGCCAGGAAGCTGGGTAGACCCTTCCATCAAGTGAGTACATAGTGAGAAAGTACCATCTTTAAGAAAGTAGTCCTCATCAGACACCAAATTGTCTGACACCTTGATTTTAGACTACACCAACAATCAATGGGAAATGAATTTCTATTGTTTATAAACTAGCAAGTTCAATATTTTGTTATAGCAGCTCACGGGTACTATGTGAGTGTACATGGGGAAAAATTGTGTTGTCTAGACACTATAAAGCTTTTCATGCACATTGTGAGGTTTTTTCCTTCAGTGGGAAAATAAATTATACTATAAAATGCCTTATGTAGTTTTCTTGTTGTTGTTTTGGGGGATACTGGTGATTGAACTCAGGGGTACTTGACCACTGAACCACATCCTCAGCCCTATTTTGTATTTTATTTAGAGACAGGGTCTCGCTGAGTTGCTTAGCACCTTGCTGTTGCTAAGGCTGGCTTTCAACTCATGATCCTCCTGTCTCAGCCTCCAGAGCAGATGGGATTACAAGCATGAGCCACCACATCTGGCCCTTATGTAGTTTTAAATGACAAAGTATGCTTTAGTTTTTTCTTTTGTTCTTTTTATATGTTTCACAAAGGATAAAAGGTATTATATCCACAAATTCATGATAGAAACATGTGTATATCTAAAGTTCTCAGATTTTTACATTTCCAACCATATAATAACTTAGTAATGCACAGTAACTATCAGAGCTATGAAGGTATTAGGGTAAAGTGTTTAAGATGCTTACTAGCCTATAAGCACATATCAAGTACTCAGAAATGTTAATTCTCTCTTTTCCATCTCAATTTAATTATGAGGGTCCACGTCAGTCATTTAAAATCAATTCCTAAAATTGTAAAAAGAAGGATAATCCAGGTAAGTTTTTGAAAACTAACATGTCAAATAGCTTTTAAAATAAGAATTCAAAGGTTTTGTTAGACACCAAAGAACATCCGACAATCCCCAGAACTAACTAATTTAGGTCTGTTAATATACTCACTATTTTCAGGGATAGCTTTTTTTTTAAGGCTCTCACAAACTCTTGTTATCCTGCCAAAGCTGGTATTGCTTCATTATTCGCTTGGATGCAGATGGTTGGTTTTCATAGTTTTTCACAATTCTTGCCACCAGGCTTACCAGAGTAAATGGAAAGTTGATGGGGGCATGGGAACAGAGGAGAGCCCAGCAAGCCAGGCAAAATGAAATTTCCCTAAGAAATACACACCCTCTGATGTTCTTCCTACAGCTGCAGTGTAGCTCAATGAATGCAGCAATATTTCCAGACCTGGCATGTATACTATAGCAGAGATTGGGGAAAAAAAGAGGCAACAGGCTCATGGAGACCCATATTCATCCCTGTGGACGGAGGGATGCTAAAATGATCCCTTATCATCCTTTAGCTAAGGTTTTTAGGGGAACAATGAGTTTTCAACGTTTTTCCATCATCTGCACTAAAAATATCAATAAACTAAGAGACATGAAAACAGTTTTCAAAGTTATTCTCTTTCTCCTCCTTTTTTTTTATTTCTTCTTTTTTGTAACAGGGATTGGATCCAGAGCACTTACTCTCAGAGCAACATCCCCAGCCCTTTTTATTTTCTATTTTGAGACAGGGCATTGCTAAGTCCCTTGTGCCTTAATAAGTTTCTGAGGCTGGCTTTGAACTTGTGAGCCTCCTGCCTCAGCCTGGGAAGTCACTGAGACTGTAAGTGTGCCCCACTAAAGAGGTATGTGTGGGAGGGAGACCCTCATTTTCTTGAATTAGTTCTCAGTCAAGCAAGAGAAAAAGACAACCCAAAAATTACCAAACAAAAAGAAATAGGAAAAAAAATGTGATCAGGTACAATGACAAATTATGTAGAATGATTTGGGAACAATAGAGACTGGGAATTTAAATCAGACCAGGTGACATCTGGAAAACTGAACAGATTATTCTATATCCTAGAAATTTTCAATATTCTAAAAAAGTTATATCACAACAAAACCCCAGAAATTCTGGAAACCTCCATTTAAATGCAAAGTTGCACTTGCATAAAATTCAGGGAAATTCATGTGGAATATAAATAGAATCAGCGGAACCACTGGCCACCCTGGGAATATGTGTGATTCTTGAAACTTCATTTTTTAATGACCTCATGTCGGAAGAGGAAACAAGTGCTCTTATAAAGGTGGAGAGTTGGAGCTAGGATTTGAAACTTGTAGTTGCTCCTTCAGAGAAAAAATTAAATTCTATCTGCTCTAAATGAAAGGTACACTAGGAAAAACAAAATGTCTTTCTGCTTGCAAAAAAGAGGTGACAAGAGAGTTTTAGGTTGAGACAAAGTAGATATTTTTCTTTGAGAAATCTTTCAAGTGCTCATAATCACAATCCTATTGTCATTGGATTTGGGGTTTGAATTTTAGTATCTGCATGGTTCAGGAAACTCTAAGGTAAGAAGCTAATTTAACATGTATTCATAGCAGCTCAGAGGATGGGTAAAGTAAATGCAAATCCTCTCTAGATTCATAAACATTTCCTTCCAAGGCCAATGGGATTCCTACCTATTCAGACAATCCCAGTAGGGGACCACAAATGCTAGATTAACTTTTACAACCGGAAACAAGTCACAGGGAGAGTTAACATAAGCAATGTAGAAGAATAGGTCCTTCAGGAAGTGAAGAGGAAGGGCCATGGGATTTTAGGGCATGGATTATTAAGTGTATGTATTTCAAAATTTATAGAAATAAAATGAATTGAAAACATGAGCAATGAACACAAGAGTACACAAAATAACCAATTAGATATGAAACAGATCCAATATAGAATTCTTCAAATGAAAAAATGTTATTGCTAAAATACACACACACACACACACACAAATGAGATGAACTGAGTAACAGAGCAGAGGAGATAATTAAGATAAAAAGACATCACCCAAAAGCTGTCCAGAGACACAAAGTGGTATCTTCTTTCATATATGAGACATTGAAAGGCATGGAAGATTGAATAGGAATCACATACACATATTCTGAGTTTCAGAGGAAAGATGAGCAAATATGGGAGAGACAATTTTTGAAGAGGTGATGGCTATTTTTTTTCTGAAATTAATGTAAAAAAACATGAATCCCCAAATTCAGGATTCATGTAATTGGAATCTTACTATCCTCATAAATAATTTGAAGTTTTTTATATTCTCTGAGATAATTTGTGTAAAATTGAAGTGATATTTTTTATTAACTGGTAGATAATAAGCAAGCAAAGAAATCTACACTTAGGTCCATAATATAAAACTGGAGAATACCAAAGATTTTAAAGCAACAAGGGAAAAGTCATTTTTTTGCTAGACTCAGTAGAACACACCTGTAATCCTAGCTACTCAGGAGACTGAGGCAAGAGGATGGCAAGTTCAAGACCAACCTGGGCAACTTAGCAAGACCCTGTTTCAAAATAAAAGGGGCAGGGGACTTAGCTGAGAAGTAAAGAGACCCTGGGTTCAACCCCAGTAACAGAAATAAACAAATAAACAAACAAATAAATAAATAAAAGCAATTTTTTTCCTACTAAAGAAGTGATAAAAGACTTCTTAAAGGTAACAAAGGAATCCAAAGGGCAAACAGAACAGAATAAAATCTTCGAAGTGCCCAACCTAGCATTATAGCATTATATATGTAGCTTATGCAATTTCCAAGAGAAAAAGAGAAAGATACTTTTATATTTTAAAACAAAAGCTAAAAGTGCACTAACAAGAAACTCTCATTAAAGCAACTTCTATAAGACAAATTTTAAGATTTAAGACATGGACTCCAAACGATGTCTGAAAGACAAACAGGAAGAGTAAAGAGGTTATGAAAATAAATGTAAAGTTGAAACTCAGTTGCTGTGATTTTAAGCTCATGATGGCTATTCTGCCATGTAAAAGACCTAGTCACTTTCTTTTCTGCCATACCAGGCTTCTGCCTGACAATATACCTAAATTCTGGCATCAGGAAGGAAGAAGGCACAGAAGAGTCTTCCACAAAATTCCACGTAACACTTTCAATCTTTGTCCATAATTTCATGATATTGCCACTCCTGAGCAAAGAGAAACTGGACAATGTAGTCATTTAGATGATCACATTGTAAGGAATTACGTTGTCTTTTACACGAAGAAAATGAGTACCATTAGAAGTCTCTGCCATATATGAATCAAAAAGTTTTATCTACCAGTTAATAAAAAATATCACTTCAATTTTACACAAATTTATCTCAGAGAATATAAAAAACTGAATGACTCTGCAAATTATTTATGAGGACAGTAAGATTCTAATTACTGAAACCAGACAAATAAGTGCAAGAAGTGAAAATTACTGAGCAAGTTCTCTCATGAGTATAGATAAATAAAATATTAGCAAATTCCTTCAGCCATGCATTTTTAAAAATAAAAAAAAATCTATCATGATTAGGTATTATGATCTTGTAAGTGTGAAGCCCAAATTGCCCTTAAAAGATTTGTTGCCCCAGCTGTTTGGAGAATGTACATTTTTTTCAAGTGAAATTCTTTAGAAATTGTTCCAGTTTCAGAGAGAGATTTTTCCAGGATCATGCCCATACAGGATTGGGCTGCATCTAATGGACAGCTGAAGCTATAAAGTCTACATCAAAACTTGTCTTTCTCATTAATCCAATCTCCCTGCCTATCCATCCATTCTGTAGGTATTGTTTCTAATGCAACTCCTAATAAACATTCTGCATGTTGAACTTTCTCGAAGTCTACTTCCTTTGGAAGCCAATCTGTAACACTCAGGGATGCAAGGATGGTTTAAGAGAAGAAAATCCATTCTTGTGATTGATCACCATGGTAAAGTAAAGGAGAAAATACATTGGATTGCCCACTAAATGGATATTAATCATTCAATAAAATAAAAAATATAGTTATGATAAGAACACTTAACATGCTTTAAATAAAGGGAAAAAAAATCTTCAACCCGATAAAAGATATGTACTAAAAATTGAGGAAACCTCATACTTAAAGGTGAATTATTTTGGACATTTCCTCTGAAGTTAGGAATGAGGTATGTCTGGCCTCTGTTACCATTCATGCCCTGATCATGCCAGGGGTACAGCTACAAAAGAGGACTGTGTTGAGTCTATAGGTAAGTTGGGGGAAAATTGGTATCTTCAGAGTGCTAAGCTTTTTAATCTATAACCATGATGTATCTCTCCATTTACTTGAGATTTTTTAAAATCATCTTTGATTTATTTTATGATTGTTATATAGCTTTAAGCATAAGGTGTTTTACATATTTTGTTAAATGTACAGCTACTATTTGTCTCCTCTGCAATTGCAAATGGTACTGTATTTTCGAGTTCAGTGTATGTTGTTTGTTACTCATGTGTTAATGTAGTTCATTTTTATAAGTTTCTCTTGTATCCTTTGACTTTGATGAATTCATTTATTAATTCTAGGAGCTCCTTCTTGTTGAGTCCTTGGGATTTTTTTTTTTTTTTTTTTTTGGCATGGACAATCATGCTATCTGCAAATAGAGACAGTTATAGTTCTTCTTTTCCTATCAGTGTGACTTACTTTACATTTGGGGTTTACTGTGCTGGTGAGATCTTCAGTATTATGCTGAATTAGACTGGTGAGAGTGAACATTCTTGCCTCACTCCTCATCTTTGAGCATATAATGTTAACTGCAGGCTTTTTAATAACATGTTCTTTATGAAATTAAGGAAATTCTTCTGTGTATTTTTTAAAGTATGAATGTGTTTTGAATGTTATCAAATGCTCTTTCTGCATTAGTTTACATAATCACATGATTTTTCTTCTGTAGCCTCTTATAATGGTGAATCATTTTGATTTTTAAGATATTAAACCACGTTTGCTGGTTTGGAATATACCTTTCTTGGGCATAGTGTGTAATATTTTTTTATTATTATTAAATTCTATTGTCAATACTTTTATGGACACATATTAGATATACATGAGGAGTATTTACTCTAATTTTCTTTCTTTGTATTGTCACTGGTTTCAGAATTAATATAACATTAGCTTCATATTTCTTCTCTTTTGTGTTAGAGACTATGTAGACTTATGTTAATTCTTTAAATGTTTGGTGAAATTACCCTGTGAGAATATCTGGATTTTTTTTGTTTTCTCTTTTATAAGTTTTAAATTAGAAATACAATTTCCGTAAGAGTCATAAAGCTATAGCAATGTTTTATTTTGTATTAGGTGCATTGTTGTAGCAATTTGTGGCTTTTGAATAATTGATCTGCTTCGTCCAGATTGCCCAGTTCTACATGTAGGTGCACAAGTTGTTCATATTCCCTTGCTATCCTTTTGATGGATGCAGGGCTTAAACTTAGAGATCCTGTTTCATTCTTGATATTTGAATTTGTGTCTTTTGCTTGTTTTTTTGTACTTCTAGAGGTTTGTCAATTTTATTGATCTTTTCAAAGAGCCAGTACCTCGTTTCATTAATTTTCTCTATTGTTTTTCTCTTTTCCATTTCAATGATTCTTGCTCTTATTTTTATCATTGCCTCCCTTCTGCTTCCTTTAGTTTTACTGTGCTCTCTTTTCCCCTAAGTTCTTGAGGTGGGAAGCTTAGATTATCAGTTTGAGAATTTCTTCCTCTCTAATGCGTGTACTCAGGGCTCCAAAGCTTTAGCAGTACCCCCACAAATTTTGATATGCTTTGTTTTCATTTTCAATTAGATCAAGGCATTTTTAAAAATTTCCCTTGAGACTTTCTTATCCACTGACAATACAAGTGTGATGTTTGGTTTTTAAGTATTAGATTTTTTTTCTGTTAACATTTAGTTATTGATTTCTAATTTGACTTCATATTCACTGTGATAGCATAACACATCTTACATGATTTCACTTATTTTAAATTTTCTTAAGATTTGTTTTATGGCCCAGCACATGATCTATCTGGATACAAGTTCTGTGAGCACTTGAAAAGCATGCACATTTTGATGTGCTTGGGAGAATGTTCCAGAATTATTGATTAGGTCCTATTTTTTTATGGTATTATGAGTGCTTCTGTATTATTGATTTTTCATCTAGTTTTATCAAATGTTGAGAGGGTGTATAAAGTGTCCAATTATAATTGTGGCTTGCCTATGTATCCTTCCAATTCTATCCATTTTTGCATCATATAATTTTCAGTCTTTGAGTTTGTACATAAAGAATGATTATGTCATTTTGATAATGAATAAATTTGTCATTATATGCTGCCCCTCTCTGTCTCTGGTAAGTTTCTATGCTCTGAAGTTTACCTTTCTTGATATTAATATAGCCAATCTTTTTTTTTTTAATTAATGTTTACATGGTGTATCTTTTTCTATCCTTTTACTTTCAAGATGTCCGTATTGTTCATTTGAAACAAATTTCTTTTAGACAGAATATCATAGTAGGGTGATTTTTTTTTAATTCACTCTAATGACCTGTCTTTAGTTATCTTCCCATGTGATTTCCACGGACACTACTGTGAAGATGATCTTGTAACCACAAGATAATTATAAAGTTCTAAATCTCCAGTTGGCCTTCTCAAATATCACTCCAGCAAGAAGGAAGAGGGTACCTTTTTATCACTGAAGGAGGGTGGAAGTTACAATTGCTCACATGACCTTCATTGATGTTACAAGCAAGAAGCCTCATTAGCCAGTAGGGATGAAAGTCCCAGCTCCCTACTTAATCTTCTTTGACACAATTGCTGAAGGGGTGTTTGGTGGGTACTTCCTTACAGTCTTGAATGCACAGAAACCTAGGCTTCCCTTCCTGTCTTTGCTGGCATGAATGGGGATTTGACCACAGATTTTAAGGAATTTGTATTACTCATTACTTTATCATGGACAGAAACAGAAGTCCTTCCCATTTTCTTTGAAAGAAAATTTCCCATTTTGTTTTAAATCTATTTATTCTGGAGCATAAAACCTCAGACGGTATGAGTTTATTCTTTCTTACTCACTCACATATCAAAAGTTTTCAATTTCCTGGTGGTGAAGATGTCAAGGGAAAAGGTATGCTCATATACTATAGGTGGGACTAAAAATGAGAACCATCACTTTGGAAAGCAATATGAAGATTTCTTAATAGACTAGGAATAGAACCACCATATGACCTAGCTCCTCAGAATTTATCCCAAAGTATTAAAATCAGCATATTATAGTGTTATGGCCACATTAATGTTTATAGCAGCATAATTCATAATTGCCAAATCTTGGAACCAGCCCAGGTACCTGTCAACAGATGACTGGATGAAGAAAATTTATATATACATAATGGAGTTTATTCAGCCATAAAAAAGAATGAAATTATGGTATTTGCTGACAAATGGATGGAATTGGAGAACATGATGTTAAATGAACTAAGTCAGACTTAGAAAATGGAGAGTCAAATGCTTTCTCTCTTATATGGCATAAGCTAGAGTAAATTAAGAGGAAAAGAGCATGGAGGGAGATACAGACCCCATGAAAATAGATGGAAGATCAGTAGAGGAAGGTGGTTGGGTGGGCGGGGAAAGGGGAAAGGAAGGAAATATAGAATGAACTTTAAAAAATTCTGCTATGTACATATATGAATATACCACAGTGAATCCCATCTTATGTTTGCCTATAAAACACCACTTTTAAAAAATGATAAATAAATAGAAGGAAGACCAGTGGAGTAGAAGCTATATAGGAGGAAGGAGGAGAGGAAGCAAAGAGCAAACATTAGAGACTGAAATGGACCAATTTATATTTAATGCACATATGATTATGTCAAAATGAACCCCACTATGATGTATAACTATAATACACTCCTAAATCCTTAAAATTTTCTCCATTTCCATTTTACTTTCACCCTATGCATTACATTCCCATTCCACTTACATTAAAGACCCTTAGGAGGTAGCAAAGGCTTAATAAATGAATAGGCTAGTTAATTAATTAATATCAAAGTCATGAGGGTGTGGGAAATCATTTACTTTTTTCTAATCCAAGAATATGAAGAAGGTTATTAACATTTTTTTAAAATGTATAGGCCTGCATTATTAAATTGCCATAGAACTTCAAATAGCAATAGTTAAACATAGAAATAACTAAGTGGGAAGCTTCCATACCCGTTATGTCAATGACTGACTAAATAATCCTAGAAAATGCAACTCTATAAAGACTCAGTTTCTTTTTCTACAAATGGAGATAAATTTCTGTCCCATCATACAGATTATGGACCATAATTTAGCATGTGAAATAGTACGATCCAATGAATCAGTTTTCACACAATAAATCCTCAATAATTAGGGGCCTTGTGATAAAGGAGAAAAAATTAATTTCTAAATGTTTTTTCTCTATGAATGATCATTTTTAAAATTCCTACAGTGGAGCCTTTAAAATCAGGGGCAGAATTATCAATGCAGTTTTGTGAGAACAAAATGGCAATAAGTAAAACATAATAAAATGTGTTAAATATCTTTAGTGACTATATAACTTACCACAAGCACTCAGTCATCATCAGTTCTTCATTTTTTTGTCTAAAGAGGTTAAAAATATGGTGCATCATCATCAAAGAAAAGGGACCTGAATGGTCCCTATATTTTCCCCAAAACCTTGGCTAGATATAGGAACAATGAAAGCAAGTCTAGGCTGGAAAGTCTAGGAACATATCATCTTGAAGGACTCTGGCTCTCTCTCATGCACACTGGGAACCAGGGCAAGTCAGTGTTATCTGTAGAAAGTACTTTCATGTACGCTGGGGCAGGTGCTCCTTGAGATGCTGGTCATTCAAGCAAACAAAGCAAGCTCATGATGGTAATGTCCCTGCTTCTGCAGCCTAACAGATAAAACCCCTCCCAAAGTGGGGATAGGTGTGGGACTGAAGGTACTGTGGAAAGGATACACACCACAAGTTCATCTGGCCGCCACTGCACAAAACACCAGGAGGAATTGGAAGCACTGTTTGCAGAGGCACCATGAGGGACACAGGCATTATCTCTCAGCCTGTCACCACTGAACTAGGAGTAGTCTCTAATCTCATACAGGTGTTTCCAAATAAGCCATATGTCTTCCGTGCTGTCTCTGAGCATTCTCTTTGGCCTGTGTGCAAGCTGCCCCATTGCCCTGGCACAACTGGGCTGTGGATGAGACATATGGTTGGGATGAAGTCCAATGCCTTTGTCTGAAAGTTGCTCGAATGCTTCAAACGAGACTGAGAATTAAAAACTCTGATTTAGGGAGAATTAATCTGAGTAGATAACCCAACACAAATTAGGTCATAAAAGAAGAAACAGCTGCAGGAAACTTGAAAGTTGCTTGTTAAACTAGTGAAAACTATTTATTGAAATCTAATGTATGGATGTATGCCTTTGGGGTTTATTTCTAGTTTTAATTGGAAGATGGCTTTAAAATTGTTTCTGTTTCTCAACAAACCATATACCAGGAAACAAAATGAAACAAACCTTTCCCTACTATAATAGGCATGAGAGAACATCTCTAAAGCTGTTTTAAAATAGTTCTCCTGAATAAGATTATGTGAAAAAAACGTTTAGAGCTTATACTAGGTGTTCTCTCCCTCCCTTCCTCCCCTCTCTCTCTGGTGTTCCCCTGTGAAACAAACGAATAGAGAAATAACGAAATGTCCTAAATTCAAAGATGGGACAAACTAGTACCATCTTTATATATGTTTCTTAGCAAATTCTCTCTCTCTCTCTCTCTCTCTCTCTCTCTCTCTCTCTCTCTCTCTCTCACACACACACACACACACACACACACGCACACACCCCATACATATATAATATATATGCCATCCACATTAATACATTTAGTAAAATAAATTTGCAAAGGGTATTTAGAATTATTAATATCTATTGATGATTCTGTGATGTTTTATACCACCTGGGGATTGTCAAAGAAAAACAGCCTAGCAAGATTTTTATTCAAAATGATTGCAATAGTGAAGAGAGATTGAACTCAGTTCTACAAAAGGCTGGTAAGTTTTTAAAAGCTGGGATAGGTTTGTGGAAAAAAATGGAGAGATTTGGCCAATGTAATGATACTATGTGTTTGCTAAGTCAGGCACACCTACCTTTGCACAGAGACTGAAAGACCCACGTGCTTTGATGAGTATATTTCAATTGGATGACTCCCAGGCCCCTCAGAAAGAAATTTCTGGGCTATAATACAGGTAAGAGCCTGAGAGAAGATTTACTTCTCAAAGGAGCAGAGAAAGAATTTACATTTGCAAATTATCAAAGTAAATGCTCTATGAAAAGAGAAAAAGAGAGATCATCGGCTTATGGTCAGGCAGAAAGCAGTCTAAAGTTTATTCAACTTGAGGGAAATGCTAAGGCCATCTCTCGGTCAGGATGGGATTATGTCCATTTTATGCAGAAAAAGGGGAACTTTGACCTGATTAATGCTCCCCCATATTGTGTTCTGTGGGAGGCAAACCTCAGAAAACCTATGGGATGTTGTTCAGCCTCAACTAATACAGTATTTATTTTGCCAATTCACTATGTTTGTAGACAAATTACAGGTGTTGAGGAGTCCTGCAGTTTAAATAAAACAAAATACTCTATTTAACTTTTCATTAAAACAATATTCTTCAAATTGAATATCAAAGCCCTATTGGATTTGATTTCCAAGCCATAGAACTAAGGGCCAAGGAATCTTTAAATTGCCATTTAGTTCTGGAATTCTATTATAACATGCCTTTAATAACATGGTTATTCTCTTTGAATGCAAGAATTAATTTCTCTGTTTATTGGCGAAGTTGCAAAGTTGCATACCCCCCCCCACACATACACATTGCTTTTTTTGACATTTTAGTATGCTTTTATTAATTTAAATTACATTTATCCAAGCTTGTTTATACCCTCATTTTCACACTCAGAACTCCAAGGCACATTGAATGGTGAATTGCCACTGATTTTAAAAATTCCATGATGGACCATTTATTCAATATTTTTTGAGTGGTAGCTACTTAGTTAATCAATTACTTGTATCCTAGAACATGGAGGATTCTAAAATTCAGAGGAAAAAAAATCACAGTTTAAAAAATAATAATCATTAAGACTTTTATTAAGCAATACCTTCTTAGGTATCATCCTTTGATAGTTTCTTGAGAAATTTACAAAAGATTGAAAGGATGGGAGGGAGGAAAGGAGAAAGGAAAAGAAAGTTGTAAGCACGCATTTATCTCCAAAGGGTTTGTATTTCACTAGTTATGTAAACAAGATTTATGTTTCTATGTATCTTATTCTTTGACGAATCCTAAGAGTCTTAGCCTTGTAAAATCCTTAGGCAGCAATTCTGCTTCAAACTTCTTATTAATCATTAATGGGGGGCGGGTTACAAACTGGAAGAGTTTCCTTTGGTAAAAATGAATGAGGTAGCCAAATGATTGAAGTTAGTGCGTAAATTTCTCTGCAACAAACACAGAAGATAGCTCCTTTGAGTTATATAATTTTATTCTGGCCAATTAGTAAGATAGGTGAACAAGAAAAATGATACTGGATTTTCTTACAAATATTATTATTACTAATACCCCAGGCCAGAGGCTTGGCTGGGGTTATGGAAGATTAGATTTAGTCACCTTCCCATAACAAATATATATTTTTTTAATTTATAAAAAGAAAAAAATGAATTTAATAGCAATTTGGCCCAAACTGGGAAAGCAGCAAACCAAACCTGCCTCCAAGGCCTTACTGGAACTTTATTTATAGGAACAAAAAGCAGGGAATATACATATGTAGGGTTAGCCAGGCTGGTCTAGCCAGAGAGGTCTGTTACAATTCAGATGGTTTGGGTTTGGTGGTGGTTGTTGTTTTTGTTTTGGTTTGTTTGTTTTGGTTTGTTTTGTTTAATCTTTGCTGGCTCTTTCCCATGCTTTAGGGACAGTTCTTAGTTTTCATTCTCAGCATGAGTAAGCTGGAATGGTGAAACACAAGTTTCTAGAATATGAAGGGGGGGCAAACAAAAAAAAAATATTTGGAGCTTTTAATTCAAACAGACCTCATTATATTTTCCTATCCTATAACAGACAAAAACAATCAAGTGACTTTTAAGAAGGTAATACATTAAGGTCATCAACATAAATTAAACTTTATATATAGTTATCACCTCTGAATACTAGATAAAAATATTTTTACCTGTCCTGACTATTGAAGTACATTGTAACCGTGCTATTGAACAGACTTGTGCTTATGTTATTGTGTGTATTTAGGATAGTGTATTAGTCAGCTTTTCATTGTTGTGACCAAAATACCTGATGGGAACAGTTTAGAAGAGGAAAAATTATTTGGAATTCGTTTCACTCAAATGTCAGCCAACTGCACTGCTCTGTGTTCTGAGATGAGGCAGAATGTCATGGCATAAGGGTGTGGAGGAGGAAAGCTTCTTAGTTCCTAGACTAGAAAACAGGAGGAGGAAAAGGGACCAGGGACAGATATAGTCCAAGGATGCACCCCTAGTGACCAATTCCTCCAGCCATGCCTTACTTGCCTACAGTTACAACCCAGGGGTCCATTTGAATGATTAACCTATCAAATGGATTAATCCACTGATGAGGTTACAGTTTTATAATCCAATCTTTTCACCTCTGAACATTTCTGCATTGCCTAACACATGAGCTCTTTGAGGAATATATTTAGATCCAAACCATGACAGATGGTATATCAAAGATTAATGGTAATCAAAATAACTAAAATGATATCTACTCCTACTTACCTCTGAACAGCTAATGAGGTATAAGAGAAAGCCAAATTTCTGTTTTTCTACTCAAAGTTATTCAAATTTTAATCATAAGGAACAGTTTTATGCTACAATCAGAGAGGTCAGTATAGACTTTATCTTCAACTACAGAAAGAGAATTCTGAATTAAAAATAAGCATTTTATAAATACAAACATGTGGTGAGCCGTTCTAATAGACCGTGGCCGCCATTAGAAGATGGCGCCAGCTTCCACTGTGGCCTGTGATAAACAACTCCTTATATGGAGAATTGGCACGCAATCCCTTACCACCCTATGAGAAAGCTCCACGTGGCAGCTTCGCATTGGGGCTTGAGATGCTTTATTAAGGCTGGGAGGGGCATCCGAGGAAGAGAAGAAGAAATACCAAGGGCCTGAATAAACTGCTGAAAGAAGATTCCTGAGTTGCGTCTTCCTTGCGGGCAAGGGGTCGCGACAAGTGGTGCCGAGACCCGGGAACCAGAACTTTCAACAGTCAGGGGTGGTGCACCGGTTAGTCCCAGGTAAGTGGGATCCGCGACCAAAGCGGGGCAGCTCCTCTGTAAAGAAAGAGAGAGCATTACATTTTATTGCAGCTGCACTGTGTACTTTTGCTTTTGTTTTCTGTGTCTCTTTTGTTGTGTCATTTCGCTTTTGTTTTTTGTGCTTCTTTTGTTGTTGTGACGACAGGGACGCTCCCCTGTAAAAGGAAGAGAGCGAGGACTTTTGTACTTTCACTTTCTTTATAGCTCTAAAAACATTATGGGCGTTGCTTCTTCAAGCCCAATTTTGTTGGCCCTAGATGGGTTGTTACATTCAAAAGGACTTAAGATAAAGCAGAGTACTTTGCAGATGTTTTTAAGAGAAGCTGATATAGCGGCTCCTTGGTTTGTTTTTTCAGGGAGTCTTACGATTCCTAGCTGGGACAAATTAGGGAAAGATCTAGCTTTCGCTCGTGAGCAAGGCACCTTAGAGGGTGGCGTTATACCACTTTGGAAGTTAGTTAAAGGATGTATAACAGATGGTAAATGCCAGGAAGCTGTGAGTGAGGGTCAAGCTATTCTTGAGCAACTGCATGAGGAAAAATCTGAAGGATCATGTAGTGAAGTGGCAGAGAGTATTAAAAGTAACAGTAGTGAGAAGGCAAAAGAGCCTGAAGATAAAAATAGGAGAAGGCTCTACCCAGACTTGACCGAATTAAAAACGCCTGAGAACACAAGCGACTCAGAGAGTTCTGAGGACCTTGATATATTGTTACAACAACTACATAAGATAAAAATGAAAAAGAAGAAAAAGGAGACACAGGGCACACAGGCCTACTGTAAGAAGGGGAAGGGAGTTAACATTGGTCAACAAAACTCTGAGGAGGAGGAGGTAGAATATCTAGAAGAAGATATGGTGCCGATTGCCCCACCTCCGTATGTGGGGGGGAGCCAAGGTTCCGGGAGATCTTTTCATGCACAAGTTTGGAGGACAGTTAATACAGATATGGGACTTGCATACCCTGTATTTCAGGACAATAACAGGGGAAGATGTCATGAGCCTTTAGACTTTAAGATAATTAAAACCTTGGCAGAATCTGTCCGCACTTATGGCATAGATGCCGCTTTCACTCTCACTCAGGTGGAGGGACTTACTAGATTTTGCATGACTCCCTCAGATTGGGCTAGTCTAGTCCGCGCTTGTGTTTCCCCAGGGAAATATTAGGAGTCCAAAGTTGGCTGTTTAATGTTTCTGGCAGTACCCAAGACTCGGAGCGAGGTAGGAGGCTTAAAATTTCTGCAAATAATTCACAATTATCTAATGCTACATTACCCTCCGCAGCAGTCTGTCTCCAATCTCCGTTCCTGTTTCTTTTGGCTAATGTTACATTACAGGGGATGCTTAATTGTTCTAATATTACCTGTTACTTGTCTGAGTGTTGGAATGGATCCTGGCCTATGGCAGTGGTTATGAAATTTCCAACCTTTGTCCCGATCCCGGTTACTGCAGATCCAGAGTCTTTTCCTATTGTTGAACTGATTAGAGCCCGTAGAGATTTTAGAATTACGGTGGTATCTGCTGCTGAGCAGTTACAGCTGGAGTAGCCATGGCCAGCCAAGTACAAACTGCTGCCACTATTAATCAGGTTATTCAACAAACATCAACCATACTTGAATCTCAAAGTAGAGTTAATCAACATATTTTATCTGGGATTCTGGCTGCTAATCAAAGGATAGATCTGCTTCAAGCTCAAGTTGAGGAATTGTCTGACCTAGTACATTTGGGTTGTGTTGATCAACGTGCACATTTATGTATAACCTCTGTCAGATTTAATAATTCCAGAAATGCCTCCCGCATCATCGGAGAGTATCTATCCGGAACCTGGTCCATGGAAGCAGAAAACTTGATCCAGTCTCAACTAACTCAGATTGCTGTTTTGAATAGCACCCGTGTCGAACCAGTGACTTTGGGTCAATTCACCAGTTGGCTATCCTCTGCCTTTTCCTTTTTTAAGGAATGGGTGGGAGTGGGCATTTTTGGTGCTATGTGTTGCTTCGGTGTTGTACTTTGTTTGTGGCTTCTCTGTCGCCTTAAAACTCGCCATGTGCAAGAGAGAGCTATGATTGTACAGGCTCTTGCGGCCTTAGAAAATGGCATTTCTCCACAAATCTGGCTTGCGCATCTTAAACAGTGATTTCTGGGCATGGCCATTGCACCCCAAGTGAGTTTCACATTGCACTGGGATTGGCATGTCCTCTTCCTTATTCTCTCACAGTGCTGAATAGCCCTTGCACTCTGCAGGTCTTGTTACCATTGCACGCAGATGGGTTTCAGGACTGGTCTTTCTTCTCGGCTACAGACTCTTTACCTTCCTCTGGGGCTTAGGGATTGTGTTGCCAACTTAAATTTTGTCATCATTAGCAGGCTACTTGTGTTATCCTACTTCTCACCGTCGTCACGATGCAGGATGCGAGGCAAGGCACTGCACTTGAGTGATCCCTCAACGGACCTCAAGGAAAGCATGTCCTATTGCATGCGGGTTTGACGTCCACACCCCGCCCTACGAAAAAAGGCGTCGGCTGATATGGGGTCAGGTCTGGGGAAGGCGCCTCCTTAGGACTGAACCATACATTGCAGCCACTTCTGCACAGTGGGATAGGACCTCTACTTTCGCCTGCATTGTTTTATAAAACAGAAGGGGGAACTGTGGTGAGCCGTTCTAATAGACCGTGGCCGCCATTAGAAGATGGCGCCAGCTTCCACTGTGGCCTGTGATAAACAACTCCTTATATGGAGAATTGGCACGCAATCCCTTACCACCCTATGAGAAAGCTCCACGTGGCAGCTTCGCATTGGGGCTTGAGATGCTTTATTAAGGCTGGGAGGGGCATCCGAGGAAGAGAAGAAGAAATATCAAGGGCCTGAATAAACTGCTGAAAGAAGATTCCTGAGTTGCGTCTTCCTTGCGGGCAAGGGGTCGCGACACAAACATGTTAATTTTATAGTGGGTACCAGTACCTTGGAGGGTAGTGAGATATTTTAGACAACACAAACATAAGTATAAATAATATCATACTTTTAAAATGTATTATTTTCTTCTAGGCACACATATTGCATCGGTCCATTTTATATCTTTAGTTCTATCACTTACACAAAACAACACAACATTTGGGGAAAACAATAAATAATAACAGTGTGCTAAATGTAAGAATTGACCTTATCTTTTAACAATTGGAATGCATTTCATAAAACAACCAAGAAGAATAAAAGTTGTTTTCTGTAAATTCATTTGTTTATAATCAATTATTTCTTCTAAATTCATTTATTTAATTCATTACACTACTTTGAGGAAAATCTGATTAATAATGTTATGCTACATAAGATAGGATATACATATTCATGAGGCCTCATGAATTATTTCTGAAATTGAAATGAATAAACCTTTATCTTATAGGAAAGCAATTAAAAGTACTTGACTCACACAATGATAAATCAAAATGGAAAAAATTTAGTCCACTAAGCATAAGCAATTTGAAACACTGCGACAAGAAGTAGCACATCGTTCTAGATTAGACTTCTCAGAGTAAAAGTAACGTTTAAAATACTAAAGTTGCTGTCTTAGATCATAAAACATTCTGATGTGTGTAAAGGTATAGCAGGTTTTTAAAAGCTGAGCTGATGAGTGATTTAAGGCACTTTGGGACAGCATATTATCTTCTGACACACCTGCTTTCTGAAAATCTAAAAGGTTTTATATTTTTATTAAAGTGCCTAGGTAATAGGGGAGCCAAGAAGATTCTCTGGCTGGAAGGATTTAAATTTACTCAAGCTGCACAGTGGAAATTAACAAATGATACAGAGCACAGTATCTTTCTATTGCATGCTCTATGCTAGTTCTGTAATCAAGTGATATATAAAGTTGTCAAAAGGCAGTGAATTTAAAAAGAAAAGGAATATATAATTGAAGTGAATGAACTGAAGAAAACAGTGAACATACAGTGTTCTATATAGGAAAAAAAAGCAGACATTGTGCCCTAAGGTTAATAATTTATATGAAATAGTTTAGCAAATGGTATTCTAATGACTTTGTAACCTAGCAATGTATTTCTCAGTCTTTTTTTTCTACACATGAGGATGTACAGAGCTAGAATTTGTACTTGGAAAAAAAAAAACATAGCTTTTATGGAAATGCATACTACTGTTGGAAAAACGCTTCAGGTCTTGTTATTGTCCTATTGGAGATTATATCTTAGTGTCACTGCACTAGTACTAATTGGCACTGTTTAATATTCTGTTTAAAATAGTCTGAGGCCCTTTCCATGTATTTGTGTCAAGGTCTCCATCCCACTTTTAAGATACTCCTGGGGCATAAATTCTGTTTATTTTTATTCTGTCCCCCTCTTCTTTTCCTGACAAATTCTTTTCCCCACAAGCATCCCTCCATCATGAAAACAAAACAAAACAAAAATATCTACATTCAGAATTCTTCATATAATGAAAGTTTATTCATTTTTAATGGCTTTATTAAGCAAGGCTTTACTAAATATCTGTATTGTGTGTGAGCACTACAACCTAATATTATTTATTCTACTTAGGACTCTCTCATTTCATATAAAGGGGAAAAGATATTATGCATCCACTGAAGCTAGCCTAACCCCCAAACACCTTTGTTATGTTGAAGAATAAAATCCCTGAAATTATATTCAGAACCATCGTATAAATCCCATTTGAACATATCCCAACTGTTGGTTCTTGGAGAATCTAAGTCACTAGGTTCTCAAAACCTGTTTCTTCAGGTGTTAAGTGATATTTTAAGTCTTGAATGAGATAATGCATACAGAGTAATTTATACTGGAGAGTACTAGGGAATGTAAGAAAACATTATGAGACAGACAGTGTAACTGCCAAGTCCCAGGATAGTGGAACCATCTTAACACTAGATGCAGTAGGTGTACATAGTGACAACTCAGAGAAAATTTATAACCGGATGGTGGAAGGACATTACATTCTCAATAGCAAAATATCAGTTAGGAGGAATGTATGGAGTCCAAGAAAATTCGTAAAATCTGCCTAAACCTAGAACACTTTTATGCCATCAAGTATCTCTGGCCATTCAAGATTATGTGGATCCCAATCTTCTTCCATTTAGATTTCACCCTAATTCATGGCTATAATTCCAACACAAGGGGAAATATGGTCCTACAAATGATCTCTATCATTTACCAAGTTTCACTAAGTTTAAAATGAATAAGAGTCACAAGGCATAATTGTTAAAATACATAGATTCTGAATCACTAAATCTTAAGAGAGATTGCAGGTTTTGCATTTCTAACAAGCTCACAGGTAATGATGAAGCTGTCACTCTGGGGACCATACTTTGAGTAGCAAAGTTCAGAGGCAGTGCCTTTCAAACCTGTCTGTAACTTCAAATACCCAGAGTATTTCTAAACATACTTATTTTTTCTGGGTTTCACTCACCAGAAATTCTGGCTTGGTCTGGGTGATACAATGACATTGTTTTTTAAATGTTCCCTGGGTGATTCTATTATTTGCTTGGTTTTGAGAACTGTTGATCTACTGTGAGTTGGCCACATCACTGGAGCTACTAATCAAATTCATGTCTACCTCAAATTCCCTTCATTTTAAAATGATTATACTATAACATATTAATCCATGATATTTCTCTCTGGACTTTGCTCTGTGTTTCCTTCCTTCCCTTCAAGGTGAGAGAATGTACTGGGTTCATTGACCCAGGGGGAAAGTACCACAGAAGAGAAACTAAAAAAATAGCTGACAAGACATTAGAATAACAATTTCTCTTAGCTTAAATTTTTAGAAGAATTTTGGCAGAATTCGTGAGGAAGGAAATTGGAAGGACATGGAAGAAATAATGGGTGTGGTTAATAGAATGAGAATCTGTAAACTTCAGATGAGAAAAAAAAAAGAGTAGGATAAGTCTGTGGATTCTGGGGATCAAAAGAACTTACCTCCTCCTTTCTGGTAGTTCTGCTGCCCAAGTGTGTTTACTCTACACATCCAGACTGTGGGCAAAAAGATGAATGAATTCTGCACCTTAAGCTTAGCATAAAAAAGTTCTCAAGAGTTGAAAGATAATGAAGAATGATGAAAAGATCTCTCAGCCACAACTGAGCATACTGATAAACCCTTTGCATACATCTTCTGCCATGTTTTAGTTAGCTTTGTGTGCTGTGACCCAAAGACCCAACCAAGATGATACATTGGGGAAGATGGGCCCAGTAGAGAAAAGGTGATCACCTCATGGCAGGGTGAGGAAGTAGAGATGGGGTGAAGCAACCTCAGGAAAGATGTACTCTACCTTCCAGGGCATGTCTCCAATGACCTACGTCCTCTAGCCTGCCTACAGTTACCACCCACTCAGACCTTTCAAACTAGGAGGAACTGGTTAAGTTACAACTCTCACAATGTCATAATTTCAAGTTCCTGTACAAACATGAGTTTTTGAGACACACCTCATGATCCAAACTATAACATCCTGTCCTTGACTCCCAAAAGCTCACACCTATCTCACAATGCAAAATGCACTTAGTCCATCTCTGAGAGTCCCATAGTGTTAATGGGTTCATCATTAACCAAAAATCCAAGTCTAAAGTTTCCTTTGAGACTCAAAGCAAATCCTTGCTATAAACCCCTTTAAAATCAAAAGCAAGATATATATATATATATATATATATATATATATATATATATATATATACTCTGTACTACTATATATTAGAGATATATATCTCCAATATACAGTAGTACAATATACAGTAGTACAGAGTAAACATTTCCATTCCAAAAGGGAGGAACAGGGGAATAAAAAGAACGGATGGGGCCAAAGCAAGACCAAGACAAAAACCTAGCTGGGCAAAACAGTCTATTATCTCTGCATAGAGAATTTAGGACCAGAGTGGTGAGGTATACTCTTCAAAGGGTTTGGGCAGCTCACCCCACTTGACTTTGATTTTGACCTTTGATCTTTGACCTTGCCAGTTGTAGCACATATGGCCTCTTTTGTAGTCTGGCTTTCTTCAGAGTCAGCAGTTTTTTTCAGCAGACAGTTCACGTTGCTGGTATCTCTTGATTCCTGGAGTCCCCATTCCAGCATTGACTTTCTCTCTACAGATTCATGCGTTGAACTTTCAGGGGTAACCTACTTTGTATGACTTCCCAGGCCTTCTTTTGAAATCTTGGTGGAAACTTTTGTGACTTCTTAATTTTAGCACCCTCCATTCTTTTTGTACCTGTATCACATGGGTGATGCCAAAGTCTGCTGTCGCTGGCACAATATTTGGATCCCATGGAATAAAGTCTACAATGGGCTCTTAGTACCTCCACAGCTCAGCATGATGAAACAACTTCCTAGGCTCCCCTATGCCGTGCAGTCTGTTCTCAAAGAGATTTTTCCCTTCTATATCCTTGAGCCTAAGTGGGTGTGGTCTTGCACATTTCTGCAATGCACTCAATGCATCTATTATCTCTGTGTAAAGTACTTAGACTGTCTATAGGCACTATAATCTCTTTAACAAGAATCTTCCTTGGCCCATAATTTACATATGCTTTTTCCTGGCCAAACTGCAAGTTTTTAAAATCCCTTATTTCTGTTTTCCGCTTGTAATTCTTACAGAAAATCTGGCTAAAAGCTGCTGCGATATCCATTCCATCTTTAAATGCTGCACTACCTTGGAATTTTCTCTGCCAGACTAGTCCATCACTTTTATTTATTTATTTTTTTGGGGGGATTTATTTTTTTATTTTTTAAAATTTTTTATTGTTGGTTGTTCAAAACATTACAAATTTCTTGACATATCATATTCCACACTTTGATTCAAGTGAGTTATGAACTCCCACCTTCACCACATACACAGATTGCAGAATCACATCAGTTACACATCCATTGATTTACATATTGCCATACTAGTGTCTGTTGTGCTCCATTGCCTTTCCCATCCTCCACCCTCCCCCCTCCCCACCTCTCCCCTCCCCTCCCCTCCTCTCTCTCTACCCCCTCCTCTGTATAACCCTGAGGGTCTCCTTCCATTTCCATGCAATTTCCCTTCTCTCTCCCTTTCCCTCCCACCTCTCATCCCTGTTAAATGTTAATCTTCTCCTGCTCTTCGTCCCTACTCTGATCTTAGTTACTCTCCTTATATCAAAGAAGACATTTGGCATTTGTGTTTTAGGGATTGGCTAGCTTCACTTAGCATAATCTGCACTAATGCCATCCATTTCCCTGTAAATTCTATGATTTTGTCATTTTTTAATGCAGAGTAATACTCCATTGTGCATAAATGCCACATTTTTTTTTATCCATTCGTCTATTGAAGGGCATCTAGGTTGGTTCCACAGCCTTGCTATTGTGAATTGTGCTGCTATGAACATCGATGTAGCAGTGTCCCTGTAGCATGCTCTTTTTAGGTCTTTAGGGAATAGACCAAGAAGGGGAATAGCTGGGACAAATGGTGGCTCTATTCCCAGCTTTCCAAGAAATCTCCATACTGCTTTCCAAAATGGCTGCACCAATCTGCAGTCCCACCAGCAATGTACAAGTGTACCCTTTTCCCCACATCCTCGCCAGCACTTGTTGTTGTTTGACTTCATAATGGCTGCCAATCTTACTGGAGTGAGATGGTATCTTAGGGTGGTTTTGATTTGCATTTCTCTGACTGCTAGAGATGGTGAGCATTTTTTCATGTACTTGTTGATTGACTGTATGTCCTCCTCTGAGAAGTGTCTGTTCAGGTCCTTGGCCCATTTGTTGATTGGGTTGTTTGTTCTCTTATTGTCTAATTTTTTGTGTTCTTTGTATACTCTGGATATTAGGGCTCTATCTGAAGTGTGAGGAGTAAAGATTTGTTCCCAGGGTGTAGGCTCCCTATTTACCTCTCTTATTGTTTCTTTTGCTGAGAAAAAACTTTTTAGTTTGAGTAAGTCCCATTTGTTGATTCTAGTTATTAACTTTTGTGCTACGGGTGTCCTATTGAGGAATTTGGAGCCCGACCCCACCGACTGTAGATCGTAGCCAACTTTTTCTTCTATCAGACGGCGCGTCTCTGATTTGATATCAAGCTCCTTGATCCATTTTGAATTAACTTTTGTGCATGGTGAGAGAAAGGGATTCAGTTTCATTTTGTTGCATATGGATTTCCAGTTTTCCCAGCACCATTTGTTGAAGATGCTATCCTTCCTCCATTGCATGCTTTTAGCCCCTTTATCAAATATAAGATAGTGTAGTTTTGTGGATTGGTTTCTGTGTCCTCTATTCTGTACCATTGGTCCACCGGCCTGTTTTGGTACCAGTACCATGCTGTTTTTGTTACTATTGCTCTGTAGTATAGTTTGAAGTCTGGTATCGCTATACCGCCTGATTCACACTTCCTGCTTAGCATTGTTTTTGCTATTCTGGGTCTTTTATTTTTCCATATGAATTTCATGATTGCTTTCTCTATTTCTACAAGAAATGCCATTGGGATTTTGATTGGCATTGCATTAAACCTATAGAGAACTTTTGGTAATATCGCCATTTTGATGATGTTAGTTCTGCCTATCCATGAACCGGGTATATTTTTCCATCTTCTAAGATCTTCTTCTATTTCTCTCTTTAGGGTTCTGTAGTTTTCATTGTATAAGTCTTTCACCTCTTTTGTTAGGTTGATTCCCAAGTATTTTATTTTTTTTGAAGATATTGTGAATGGAGTGGTTGTCCTCATTTCCATTTCAGAGGATTTGTCGCTGATATACAGGAATGCCTTTGATTTATGCGTGTTGATTTTATATCCTGCCACTTTGCTGAATTCATTTATTAGCTCTAATAGTTTCTTTGTAGAGCCTTTTGGGTCTGCTAGGTATAGAATCATGTCATCTGCAAATAGTGATAATTTAAGTTCTTCTTTTCCTATTTTTATGCCTTTAATTTCTTTCGTCTGTCTAATTGCTCTGGCCAGTGTTTCGAGAACTATATTGAACAGAAGCGGAGAGAGAGGGCATCCCTGTCTTGTTCCAGATTTTAGAGGGAATGCCTTCAGTTTTTCTCCATTCAGAATGATGCTAGCCTGAGGCTTAGCATAGATTGCTTTTACAATATTGAGGTATGTTCCTGTTATCCCTAGTTTTTCTAGAGTTTTGAACATAAAGGGATGCTGTACTTTGTCGAATGCTTTTTCCGAATCTATCGAGATGATCATATGGTTCTTATTTTTAAGTCTATTGATGTGGTGAATAACATTTATTGATTTCCGTATATTGAACCAGCCTTGCATCCCAGGGATGAATCCTACTTGATCATGGTGCACAATTTTTTTGATATGTTTTTGTATCCGATTCGCCAGAATTTTATTGAGGATTTTTGCATCTAGGTTCATTAGAGATATTGGTCTGAAGTTTTCTTTCTTTGAAGTGTCTTTGTCTGGTTTAGGTATCAGGGTGATGTTGGCCTCGTAGAATGAATTTGGAAGTTCTCCCTCTTTTTCTATTTCCTGAAGTAGCTTGAAGAGTATTGGTATTAGTTCCTCTTTAAAGGTTTTGTAAAATTCTGCTGTATACCCATCCGGTCCTGGGCTTTTCTTAATTGGTAGTCTTTTGATGGTTTCTTCTATTTCCTCAATTGATATTGGTCTGTTTAGGTTGCCTATATCCTCCTGACTCAATCTGGGCAGATCATATGACTTAAGAAATTTATCTATGCCTTCACTATCTTCTAATTTATTGGAGTATAAGGATTCAAAATAGTTTTTGATTATCTTTTGTATTTCTGAAGTGTCTGTTGTGATATTGCCTTTTTCATCCCGTATGCTAGTAATTTCAGTTCTCTCTCTTCTTCTCTTCGCTAGCATCGCTAAGGGTCTGCCAATTTTGTTTACTTTTTTCAAAGAACCAACTTTTAGTTTTGTCAATTTTTTCAATTGTTTCTTTTGTTTTGATTTCATTAATTTCAGCTCAGATATTAATTATTTCTTGCCTTCTACTTCTTTTGCTGTTGTTTTGCTCTTCTTTTTCTAGGATTTTGAGATGAAGTATGAGATCATTTATTTGTTGGTTTTTTCTTTTTTTAAGGAATGAACTCCAAGCAATGAATTTTCCTCTTAGAACTGCTTTCAGTGTGTCCCATAGATTTCGATATGTTGTGTCTGTGTTTTCATTTATCTCTAAGAATTTTTTAATTTCCTCCTTGATGTCTTCTATAACCCATTGATCATTCAGTAACCTATTGTTCATTCTCCAAGTGATGTATGGCTTTTCCTTCCTTCTTTTATCGTTGATTTTCAGTTTCATTCCATTATGATCAGATAAGATGCATGGTATTAACTCTACTCCTTTATATTGTCTAAGAGTTGCCCTGTGACATAATATATGATCTATTTTTGAGAAGGATCCATGTGCTGCTGAGAAAAAAGTATAACTGCTTGATGTTGGGTGGTATACTCTATATATGACAATTAAGTCTAGGTTATTAATTGTGTTATTGAGTTCTATAGTTTCCTTATTCAACTTTTGTTTGGAAGATCTGTCCAGTGGTGATAGAGGTGTGTTGAAGTCTCCCATGATTATGGTATGGTGGTCTATTAGACTCTTGAACTTGAGAAGAGTTTGTTTGATGAACATAGCTGCACCACTGTTTGGGGCATAAATATTTATGACTGTTATGTCTTGTTGGTGTATGGTTCCCTTAAGCAGTATGTAGTGTCCCTCTTTATCCCTTTTGATTAACTTTGGCTTGAAATCTATTTCATTTGATCTGAGTATGGACACGCCTGCTTGTTTCCGAAGTCCATATGAGTGATATGATTTTTCCCAACCTTTCACCTTCAGCCTATGTATGTCTTTTCCTATCAAATGCGTCTCCTGTAGGCAGCATATTGTTGGGTCTTGTTTTGTGATCCATTCTACTAGCCTGTGTCTCTTAATTGGTGAGTTTAAGCCGTTAACATTTAGGGTTATTATTGAGATATGGGTTGTTCTTCCAGCCATATTTGTTTATTTCTGTTACTAAACATGGTTTGTTTTCCTCTTTGATTATTTTCCCCGCCTTTACTGTCCTACCTCCCACTGTTGGTTTTCATTGTTATTTTCCATTTCCTCTTCCTGTAATGTTTTGCTGAGGATGTTTTGAAGAGATGGTTTTCTAGCTGCGAATTCTTTAAACTTTTGTTTATCGTGGAAGGTTTTAATTTCATCCTCCATCCTGAAGCTTAATTTCGCTGGATACACAATTCTTGGTTGGAACCCATTTTCTTTCAGTGTTTGAAATATGTTATTCCAGGATCTTCTAGCTTTCAGAGTCTGTGTTGAAAGATCAGCTGTTATCCTGATTGGCTTACCCCTAAATGTAATCTGCTTCCTTTCTCTTGTAGCTTTTAAAATTCTCTCCTTATTCTGTATGTTGGGCATCTTCATTATAATGTATCTAGGTGTGGATCTCTTATAATTTTGCACATTCGGCATCCTGTAGGCTTCTAGGATTTGGGATTCTGTCTCATTCTTCAAGTCTGGGAAGTTTTCTCATATTATTTCATTGAATAGACTGCTCATTCCTTTGGTTGGAGCTCTGTACCTTCCTGTATCCCAATGACTCTTAAGTTTGGTCTCTTAATGTTATCCCATATTTCTTGGATGTTGTGCTCATGGTTTCTTAACAGTCTGCTGAGATGTCTATGTTCTTTTCCAGTTGAAATACTTTGTCTTCATTGTCTGATGTTCTATCTTCTAAGAGTTCTACTCTGTGGTAGTATTCTCCATTGAGTTTTTAAGTTGGTTTATTGCTTCCTGCATTTCTAGGATTTCTGTTTGTTTGTTTTTTATAACCTCTATCTCCCTGTATATTTGATCCTTTGCTTCCTGGATTTGTTTGCGTAATTCATTGTTGAAGTGATCTTTCATTGTCTGATTTTGCTGTCTAATGTCTTCCTTGATACTCCAGATCATCTGAAGCATGTATATCCTGAATTCTTTATCTGACATTCCATCTGCTGCAGCTGTTACCTCTTCTAAAGTTGAGTTGACCTGCATTGCTTGTGGTCCTTTCTTTCCTTGTCTTTTCATACTGCTTGCGTATCTTTCCTGCAGGCGCGGGCGGCGGCTCTGCTCTCTCCTTATTCCAATTGAGGTGTCGTGGCTACCACGCCGGCAGGTCACTGGGCCTGTTCTGGGTGCTGGCGGCGGCTCTGTTCTGCCCCTACTCCAATTGGGGTGACGAGTGTACCACGCCGGCAGGCCACCGGGCCTGATCCGCCGGTCGGTTGCAGGTTTGCCTACCATGTAGGCGCGGGCAGCGGCTCTACTCTGCCCCTACTCCAAATGGGGTGACGTGTCTGTCATACCGGCAGGCCACTGGGCCTGTCCCGCTGGTCGGTCGCAGATCTGCCCACCTTTCGGGCACGGGTGGTGGCTCTGCTCTGCCCCTACTCCAATTGGGGTGTCGTGACTACCCCGCCTGCAGGTCGCTGGGCCTGTTCCTGGCACGGGCGGCGACTCTGCTCTGCCCCTACTCCAATTAGGGTGGTGTGTGTACCATGCTGGCAGGCTCCTGGGCCTGATCCGCCGGTCTGTCGCAGGTCTGCCTACCTTGGAGGCGCGGGCGGCGTATCTGCCCTGCACCTCCTACCACGACTGCGGACTCCTGGGCCTGATCTGCAGGTTGGTCACAGGTCTGCTCACCCTGCGGGCACGGGTGGCAGTTCCGCTCCGCCCCCACTCCAATTGGGGTCACGTGGCCACCACACCGGCAGGGCCTGATCCGGGCGTGGGAGAAGGATCTGCTCTGCCCCTACTCCAGTTGGGGTGATGTGTGTACCACACTGGCAGGCCACTGGGCCTGACCCGCCAGTCTGTGACAGGTCTGTTTACCTTGCAAGCGCGGGCGGCGCTTCTGCCCTGCCCCTCCTACCACACCCATGTACCATTGAGTCGCTGGTCTGCCCACCTTGCGGGTGTGGGTGGCGGCTCCGCTCCACCCCCTCTCCAATTGGGGTCACGCGGTCACCATGCTGGCGAGCCACTGGGCCTGCTCCAGGCGCTGGCGGCGGCCCGGCTCCTCCCCTCTGGCTCGACGACAAATTGAGGAGACTCGGGTGTCTGTGCCTCACCCCCCTTACCAGGAGACCAACTGTTTCTGTCGCCGCTGGTATTGATGAAGTTCTCTCCTCCGCCGCTTTCTGATGACATCAGATCTCTGCCATGTTGGTATCCTATGCGAATGGCAGCATTTCGTTCCCCTTGCCGGGCAACCAACGCAACGGGTGAGTCCTGACCGGCCCTCAGCAGGACCCGGACGGAGAAGCAGTTTCCGTGGGCTCCTAGCCCTTGGCCAGGGCATTTCCGGGAGCCGGAACTTGGCAGCTCCGTGCTCGGTGTAAGCTCAGCTAAGAGTAGGCTCCAAGAAGCAGTCCCCGCGGGCTCAGTTCCAGGAGCCGGAATTCGGCCGCTTAGTGTTTGGTGTATGCTCTGATAGGAGCAGGGTCCAAGAAGCAGCCTCCGCAGGCTCCCCAGCCCTGGGCCAGGGCGGTTCCGGGAGCCGGAACTCTGCCGCCCCGCGCTCGGTGTTCGCTCCAATAAGATCAGGTTCTAAGAAGCCCCCAGGCACTGAACCCTAGCAATCTGTCTGCAAGCCGCAGGCGAATGGCAGCCTGAAATTACCTGTTCTATGGCTGAATGAGCTGCGGTCAGTCGAAAACAGGGATGGTGACGTCAGCTTTCCAACATGGTGGCTGCTGGCCTCCTCTGTGGTCTGACCGGTGTGGAGAACCGAGATGGACCGCTTCCTTCCCCCGTCTCGAACCCAGAATTCAGCCCTGAGTACGGAGCTTGCACGGCTGGCAGAAACTGCAGCGCTGTATCCCTGCGTCGCTATCTCCTCGTTTCCCAGCGCGTGCTGCAGACTCTAGCTGCGGGGCGATTTGCTGAATAAGCAGTGTTACCCTCCGTGCGACAAACCTCTCGCGTTTGAGTCCCCGTAGCCGATCCTCGTGCGATGGAAATCCTTCCTCCAGGTTCCGGAGCACCCCACTATTGCTGGAAATTCCTAACAAGATAGGCTTTAGCTGTCCTGACTTGTCATACTTCCACACAGTGAAGCAGCACATGGGGGCAATGCACTCCCCTCGCCGCCATCTTCCTCTCTCTGCATCACTTTTAAATTGAGCCTCATACATGGGCAAAATGTAGTCAAGTTTCTTGCCAAAATATAACACAAGTAGCATCTGGCCTAATACCCAACAGAATCTTCCTCGTCTCCCTCTGAAACCTCATGAGCAGAGTCTACATATCTATCAGCATTTTGATGTTTGAACTCCCATCAGAATTGCCCATTGAGCTCTGTTTATAATATTATAAACCTTTTCCAGCCTGTATCTCTGAACTTCGCAAATTTCCTCCAGCAACCAGCTCCAAGGACTACTGAAGGATATGGTCGGGTTAGACATAGCATTAACCTACAGAAGTACCCACTTCCGGGTATCAATTTTTGTTTTAGTTAGCTTTCTATTACTATGATCAAGATATCTGACAAGAACAATTTAGAAGAGAAAAAATTTATTTGGGGCTCAGGATTTCAGAGATTTTAGTCCACAGATGGACAATTTATTTCATTGCTCTAGGCCCAAGGTGAATCAGCACCTGATAGGAGAAGAGCCAGTAGAGGAAGTGTTCACTTATGGTGGGGTCAGGAAGCAGAGGTGGGGGGATAATGGTCCATAGAAAAGACGGATCCTTCTAGGCACACACCAGTTACTCACCTCCTCCAGCCATGCCCCACTTGTCTACAGTTACCTCCTGTCCATTCTCACTAGGATATACTCATTAAGTTACAGCTCTCACAATGCAATTATTTCACATTCCTCCACAAATAAGAACTTTTGGGGACACCTCATAACCACACTATAACACACTATTATCCTGGGACAAATGTTAAGACTCTAGCATAATTTTGAGGTAGAGGAAAAAATCCCAGAAAGAACTGATATCAAAGGAGACTCACTCACAAAGCCCAAGCAGCAGCCATCAGTTGTAGGCTGAGAAGTTCAAGATCCACAGTCACCAGTTCTTGAGATCCCAGAGGAAGAATTTCAAGTGAGTCACACACAGAATAGACTGGAGCTTACTAGAAAAGTGAGAAATGGGATCCTGTGCCTCCAGAGGGAATGGCATGGCTCATACTGAGTCTGGAGTTTCTGATGGCTTTGGGTTTCACTGTTCTTGCCTTTGTTTCACTGTAGACAAGTGGTGCATGGCTGGAGGAGGTGAGTAACTGGTATGTACCTGATATTCCACTGGTTTTCCACCCTTCAGTGGTTTATTATGCTTTATATAGACCTCAGCAAATTTATTTTGTGAAGGTCTTGATGACCCTAGTTACAAGGTAAGGCTTGTGATGACCTTGTCACAAGGTGTGTGACCTAATCTTAAAAACAATAATTCCCTTAAGAGATCATAATTAACTTTGGCTGACAGATTCGTCATACCAGTTTCCAATTTCCAGATGCTTGTCTGCTTTGATAAAGTTTTCTGCAATTCCCAGCCTGCAACGTATGGATTCTCTTTGATATGTGTGTCCGATGTCATCCCTATGAGTTCCCTCCTTTTATTGTCCTTCCTTCATCCATTTGCTCATGGTTGATTACCTCCCTAACACTCCCAAGTTCACAAAATAGTCTTTTCAAGGGAAAGGATTTTTTCAAGTTATGATTATTTTATCTGCTCTAGCTATTCAAACATTATTTTAAAATAATATTTCTTAATTGTCAGTGGACCTTTATTTTATTTATACACAGTACTGAGAATTGAACCCTATGCTTCACACATGCTAGGTAAGTACTGTACCACTAAGCTACAACCCCAGCCCAGCAAACATCATTTTATCCTATTTACTTCCCTATGACAATTCTCTGACTTGTATATTATTAGGAAAACACATTGTGTAATAAGACTGTGTACTTAGACAAACATGCACATTTTTATTATACTTTTAGCCTGAATTTCATGTTATTTAAAAGCTATTTTTTTTCCTCAACATAAGATGTAACTTTAATTTTCCTCCAAAGCACTTGACATTATTTGCCAAAAGTTTCAAAGTTAGATTTATTGTAATAAGAACTCATAAGCTGAATAATTTAAAAAAACAGCATTTCAGGGCTATTTAGTCATAGTACACTTGCTTTGTGACCACATGCAAAGAACTGTTCTGGGGGCTAGAATTACACAGAAGTATTGTCCACCTCTGCCCACAAGGAGTTTAGAATGCAAACTTTTGAACATTGCTCCAGTCTGAATATGTGCATTCCTCCAAAATTCAAATGATGAAAACCTAATCACTAATGTAATAACATTAAATGGGCCTCAAGGGAGGTAATTTTATCATGAAGACTCATAATATAATTATCCAAAATGTAATATAACTGTAACAATAAAAACAATACAATTATAAAATAATACAATTATATTATTTAATATTATATACACATGCACACACACACACACACACATGCTCTGGATTATGATTTCAAACCTATGTAATGCACCTGTGTTAATCTTGTTGCAATATTCACAGAATTGAAAAGTTGGTATTTACCAGGTTAAACTTTTAATTTTGCCAATATGATGGCAGGCATTTGTGAATTTCTGTTTTTGATTTTTTCCGTTCTCTGGTGGAGGGATGGGAATCACATTTTCTCTCCCCATCTTTTGCCCCGTTTCCTTTTCACTTGAATTTTTCTTACTGTTTTAGAACTCATTTGTACATTATTCATAATTATGTTTCATGAGTACATATTGCAAACATCCTTCCTCTAGTCTTTGACATATTTTCACATATCTTATAGTATTTTCCAACAGAAATTTTGAACTTCTACTTATTCAAAAATTTCAGCCTTTTCATTTATGATTTATTCTCAATTCATTAAGAAATATTTTCTTCAACTGCCCCAATAAAGAAATTTTCTATATTTTCCCAGAGATACAAATTTTTATTTTTCAGACTTCCATTTAGCTTTACGCAGTATCAATCTAATTTTAAAATATTTTCCTGGATAATAGATTTCCCTACCACCAGTTTTTAAGCCATATTTTCCTATCAATGTAATATATGTTAAATGTCATTACATGTTAAATGTATCTTAGATGTAATATATATTAAATGACAGATGTTAAGTTCTGTGTATGTCTAGGTCTTCTAAGGAACAGTAGGCTTATTATTGGGACGCAGCTCTTCTACTCTAAAAGGACTTATGATAAGTCCTGGGGTAATTGATCCCGATTATGAAGGTGAAATAAAAATTATAGCCAGTTCTCCAAAGGGTATATCAGTAATTTCACCAGGAGATAGAATAGCACAGTTACTAATAATACCCAGCCTACATGATAAATTTTCCAGTCGTACTGTAGAAAGAGGTTCCAAAGGATTAGGCTCCACAGGTGTAGATTGGGCTATGCTTTCTTTAAATTTAGATTCTCGCCCCATGCTAAAACTAAATATTCAAGGACATGAATTTAATGGGCTACTGGATACAGGTGCAGACCTTAGCATCATCTCTCGACAAGAATGGCCAAAACATTGGCCATTACAACAAGCCACTCAAACGCTTCGAGGCCTAGGAGTGGCAACTAATCCCTAAAGAAGTGCAATGGTATTAGATTGGAAGGATCCTGAAGGATGTGAAGGAACTATACAGCCATATGTATTGGATCATCTTCCTATAAATTTATGGGGACGAGATGTCCTAGATCAATTAGGTTTGACATTAACAAATAACATCAACCAAAATGCACCCACTATTATGACTAGACAAGGTTTTAGGAAAGGAAAAAGATTAGAAAAACAAGAACAAGGTATAGCAGCACCAATACAAATAGATCAAGGAACAGACAGACATGGGTTGGATTTTCAGAAAGGGCCACTGAGACAATAAAAATTATTTGGAAATCAGAAAGACCAGTATGGGTTCCTCAGTGGCCCCTGACTAAAGAAAAGATACAAGCAGCCCATGACCTGGTCAAACAACAATTAGCGGAAGGACATATACAACCTTCTGTATCTCCCCATAATACTCCCATTTTTGTCATCAAAAAGAAATCTGGTAAATGGAGATTATTGCAAGATTTAAGAGCCATTAATAATGAGATGGTTATTATGGGACCTGCTCAATCAGGGATTCCTCAGTTGTCTGCTTTGCCAAAAACCTGGTATGTTTTAGTTATAGATATTAAAGATTGTTTTTTTTTTCAATTCCAATTCATCCTGAGGATAGTCCACATTTTGCATTTACTATCCCTGCACTGAATCATGAAGGTCCTGATCAGAGATATGAATGGAAAGTACTCCCTCAAGGGATGGCTAACAGCCCAACTATGTGTCAAATTTATGTTAACAAAGTAATCCAGCCACTTAGAAATCAAAATCCTGAACTACAAATATTTCACTATATGGATGATGTATTATTAGCACACAAAGATAAAAACACATTGCTAGAATGTTATGCCACACTTACAAACTTATTAAAAAATTATAATCTAGAGATAGCAATAGATAAAGTACAATTAAATTTTCCAATTAATTATTTAGGAGTTCTATTATCCTCAACCATGGTCCGTCCACCAAAAATTCAAATATGAGTAGATCAACTCAAATCACTTAATGACTTTCAAAAGTTATTAGGAGACATAAATTGGATAAGGCCTTATTTAGGTATACCAACAGGAGAGTTGGGACCTTTATTTGATATCCTAAAAGGTCCATCAGATCCAAATTCACCCCGAATGTTAACGCCTGAAGCAAGAAAGGCATTAAAAATCATTGAAACATATATGGAAAATATGCATTTGGATAGAATTGATATAAGTTTGCCTTTATTATTTATTGTACTACCAACAAAAAATATTCCTACAGGAGTATTTTGGCAAGAAGGTCCATTATTATGGATACATTTATCTTATTCTCCTAACACTATTCTTACTAGGTATCCTGAGGCTGTAGGACAATTAATACTCAAAGGAATAAAAGCAGCAAAGGGAGTGTTTGGAATTTCTCCCAATAAAATTATTACTCCATATACTATGAATCAAATTGATGAGTTAGCTAATGAGTTAAATACTTGGGCAATAATCATGTGCAAATCTAATGTTTCATTTGATAACCACTTACCATCTAATCCTTTATTGTCTTTTTGGTCATTGCATCCTGTAATTTTTCCAAAAATGACAAGAAATACACCTATCATGAATGCTCCAAATATATTCACTGATGGGTCAAATAATGGTACAGCAGCAGTCGTTACCCCTGATCAAACTTTTACATTTTTAGTACCCAAACAATCAGCTCAAAAGGTAGAGCTTAATGCAGTTTTACAAGCTTTTGTGATGTTTAAAGATTCTGTATTTAATTTATTTTCTGATAGTCAGTATGTAGTTAATGCTATAGTATCTCTTGAAGATGCTGGTAGGATTTCCCCTTCTTCTACTGTTTTCTCTTTGCTTTCCACTATACAAAGTCTAATCTGGGACAGAAAAGATCCATTCTTTATAGGACATATCAGGGCACATACAGGATTGCCTGGAGCCCTTAGTTTAGGCAATGATTTAGCAGATAAAACTACACATGACATACATATTTTCTCTACACTAGAAGAAGCTATAAATTTTCATAAAAAGTTCCATGTCAATGCTAATACTTTACAAAAGCGTTTTAAAATAACTAAGGAACAAGCTAGACAAATAATAAAACAATGTCAAAATTGTGTGACCTTTTTACCACAAGTTAATCTTGGAGTCAATCCTAGAGGACTGATACCTAACCATATTTGGCAGATGGACGTCACACACTTGCCAGAATTTGGAAAATTAAAATATTTGCATGTTACAGTTGATATTTCTTCTGGATTTTTGATGGGCTCCCTTCATGCCGGAGAAAAAACTAAAGATGTTATAGCTCATTGCTTACAAAATTTTGCCACTGTGGGTGTTCCAAAACAGTGAAAAACAGATAATGCCCCTGGTTATACTTGTACCTCTTTTAAACAATTTTGCTCAACATTTGGCATTACTCATATAACAGGAATCCCATACAATCCACAGGGACAAGGCATAGTTGAAAGAGCTCATCAAACTATTAAAATGTACTTATTAAAGCAAAAAGAAGGAATTGGGAAGGGGTATATATTCCCCAAAGATAAACTTAAAATAACCCTTTTTACTCTAAACTTTTTAAATTTGGATTCATCAGGACTTAGTGCTGCGGAAAGGCATATGTGTCCAAAAAATGTACATAAGCCCAAGGTACTTTGGAAGGATATTCTAACAGGACAATGGAAAGGTCCTGACCCAGTAATTGTCTGGAGTCGGGGGTCTGTTTGTGTGTTTCCACAGGGAGAACAGCAGCCGATTTGGATTCCAGAGAGATTAACCAAGGTCCTGACCCAGTGATTGTCTGGAGTCGGGGGTCTGTTTATGTGTTTCCACAGGGAGAACAGCAGCCGATTTGGATTCCAGAAAGATTAACTAAAGCGATTTCTACAGACCAAAAAGAAGATGATTTGGCTCAAATCCATAACAACTGATATCCAAAACTCCAGTTTGGCTATTCTTACATCTGCAACAGAACCAGGATGCTTTTTTCAATATCTATTTTATTATTGCCCTTTGCCATATCATGAAGTTCTATTTTGTTTTTTGAGCTCATACAGACCTAGGTTAATGTTTTGCTGATCAGTTCTATTTTTTGACTATAGAGTTTTTAAACATTGCAATGGAGATTTCACCTGTAAAAAGTTATAAGGCCTTTACTATAATGTTATGTGTTGTATGTATTATATTATGTGTGCACACTTGTGTTTTGTGTTATATGTTTGAATGTACGTATGTCCATATATCATATATGATGAGCGCTCATGATAAAATGGATCCAAATATTTTTTTTTCACGTGATTTATATGGTTTAATTTAAATTGGGTAAACAACTGTTGAGGATTGTTTTAATATGTAAACAAAAAAGAAGGTTAACAGATCTGTTTGTTTACTTTTACCTTTCCTTTTCATTATATTTAATAATTCTCTTAAAGATAATGTAAATTGTTAAGAAAATTGTTTTCTTTTAGTGCCTTCTGTAGTGTTACATAATTTTTTCTTTAGCCATTATTGCCAGAATTCCTATCTTCATCCCAGTGCCGGTGAAGACAATGTAAATTGTTAAGAAAATTGTTTTCTTTTAGTGCCTTCTGTAATGTTACATAATTTTTTCTTTAGCCATTATTGCCAGAATTCCTATCTTCATCCCAGTGCCGGTGAAGACAATGTAAATTGTTAAGAAAATTGTTTTCTTTTAGTGCCTTCTGTAATGTTACATAATTTTTTCTTTAGCCATTATTGCCAGAATTCCTATCTTCATCCCAGTGCTGGTGAAGTCAAAGATAAAACCAATCTACAGCTTCTACAATAGCCATCACTGAACTGCTTGCAGAACTTGCCTGGACACACTGTGAGCTCACCTGTATGCATTGTGAACTATCTGTTGGTGCAGTGACTTGTGGTAGTGTTGGGGTATTTTTGCTGATGATGTCACCGGTGGTACAATTTTTCAAAGGAGCCCTCAATTGGCTTAATGTCATGGCATTTTGCATCCTCCTCTACTAGTGATGGTCTAAAATTTGGGGGCCAACAGAGGTGAGGCAAAGAACCTCACCCCCCCACAGGTGCAAAGGCCTATCCACAAGTATGGCTGTATGCTGGACCGGTAGTCAGTGACGGGTATGATCCAATTGCAGTGGTACCAACCTAAGACAGGAGGCTGACGCCTAGAGGTCAGTTCATCCGATGACGGGTAAGGACCATATGTTGAATTGGACTGCCTAACAGGCACGGTCCCTAAGCCACATGCTTGTTGTTTAAACAGAGAGGGGGAGATGTTGAGAGCCACAGCTAAAGGGGCCCCAGCAAACTTCCAGCTGCCAGCAAACTTCCAACTGCTGGCTGATGATTGGCTCACAGCGGCCCCAGCAACATCTAGCTGATTGGCTCCTCGGCCCCAGCAACATCTAGCTGATTGGCTCCTCTGCGGTGATGCTCATTGGGCTGTTTCCCTGCCCTTTCAGACCACGGAGCTGCTCATTGGGGGACTTTTTTGGCTCCGCCCACATGACCCAGCCAATCGGCCTCAAGAGCAGGAGGATTGTGGGAAGTGGAGAGAAGCTTGTGGGGGAGAGAGAGGCTTGTGGAAAGCTGGTGGTGGCAGTTGAGGCTCTGAGGGTTTTTCCTGAGAGGCTGTTTGGTTTGGTGTGTGTGGTTCTAAAAATAAAGTTAGTTTCTTTTGACAAGTGGCTCCTGATTGTGCCCAACCAGACTGCGGCACATATTTTCACATATCTTATAGTATTTTCCAACAGAAATTTTGAACTTCTACTTATTCAAAAATTTCAGCCTTTTCATTTATGATTTATTCTCAATGCATTAAGAAATATTTTCTTCAACTGCCCCAATAAAGAAATTTTCTATATTTTCCCAGAGATACAAATTTTTATTTTTCAGACTTCCATTTAGATTTACGCAGTATCAACCTAATTTTAAAATATTTTCCTGGATAATAGATTTCCCTACCACCAGTTTTTAAGCCATATTTTCCTATCAATGTAATATATGTTAAATGTCATTACATGTTAAATGTATCTTAGATGTAATATATATTAAATGACAGATGTTAAGTTCTGTGTATGTCTAGGTCTTCTACCAGGCTTTCTATTTTGTTCTACTTATCTGCTTGTACATTTCTTGTGTCACATGTAACACATTTATTTTTTTAACTATGATAGATTTGCAATAACCTTGGTATCTGCCACCATCAATTTCCTGTATTTCTTCCTTTTCTAAAATTTTCATGACCCTGTCAAGTTCTGAAGAAACACATCATGGATTAAAATTATAGCTTGATTTTGGGATAACTGATAATATTCTGTGATATTGAAGCTTTCTATACATTAACATAATTTCTATTTAGTTATCTATTATTTCTTTCAGCAACATTTTGTAGCTTTCTCTTATATAAATAATTTTTTGATCTATTTCTTGGATTTTTTTCCTATGTTTTTTAATAGTATTTTTTAGTGAGAATTTTTTAACATTGCACTTGCTAGAACTAGGAGTACTTAGAGCATTCTTTATTTTTATTTGCAGCTCTAGTATCTAACAACCTTAATGTTATTTTTTTTTAATTTTTTATTGTGGGTTGTTCAAAACATTACAAATTTCTTGACATATCATATTCCACAGTTTGATTCAAGTGGGTTATGAACTCCCACCTTCACCCCATACACAGATTGCAGATTCACATCAGTTACACATCCATTGATTTACAAATTGCCATACTAGTGTATGTTGTGCTCCGCTGCCTTTCCCATCCTCCCCCCTCCCCGCTCCCCACCTCTCCCCTCCCCTCCCCTCCTCTCTCTCTACCCCCTCCACTGTATAACCCTGAGGGTCTCCTTCCATTACTGTGCAATTTCCCTTCTCTCTCCCTTTCCCTCCCACCTCTCATCCCTGTTAAATGTTAATCTTCTTCTCCTGCTCTTCGTCCCTAATCTGTTCTTAGTTACTTTCCTTATATCGAAGAAGACATTTGGCATTTGTTTTTTAGGGATTGGCTGTTTTCACTTAGCATAATCTGCTCTAATGCCATCCATTTCCCTGCAAATTCTATGATTTTGTCATTTTTTAATGCAGAGTAATACTCCATTGTGTATAAATGCCACATTTTTTTTTATCCATTCATCTATTGAAGGGCATCTAGGTTGGTTCCACAGTCTTGCTATTGTGAACTGTGCTGCTATGAACATCGATGTAGCAGTGTCCCTGTAGCATGCTCTTTTTAGGTCTTTAGGGAATAGACCGAGAAGGGGAATAGCTGGGTCAAATGGTGGCTCCATTCCCAGTTTTCAAAAGAAATCTCCATACTGCTTTCCAAATTGGCTGCACCAATCTGCAGTCCCACCAGCAATGTACAAGTGTACCCTTTTCCCCACATCCTCGCCAGCACTTGTTGTTGTTTGACTTCATAATGGCTGCCAATCTTACTGGAGTGAGATGGTATCTTAGGGTGGTTTTGATTTGCATTTCTCTGACTGCTAGAGATGGTGAGCATTTTTTCATGTACTTGTTGATTGACTGTATGTCCTCCTCTGAGAAGTGTCTGTTCAGGTCCTTGGCCCATTTGTTGATTGGGTTGTTTGTTCTCTTATTGTCTAATTTTTTGAGTTCTTTGTATACTCTGGATATTAGGGCTCTATCTGAAGTGTGAGGAGTAAAGATTTGTTCCCAGGGTGTAGGCTCCCTATTTACCTCTCTTATTGTTTCTTTTGCTGAGAAAAAACTTTTTAGTTTGAGTAAGTCCCATTTGTTGATTCTAGTTATTAACTTTTGTGCTACGGGTGTCCTATTGAGGAATTTGGAGCCCGACCCCACCGACTGTAGATCGTAGCCAACTTTTTCTTCTATCAGACGGCGCGTCTCTGATTTGATATCAAGCTCCTTGATCCATTTTGAATTAACTTTTGTGCATGGTGAGAGAAAGGGATTCAGTTTCATTTTGTTGCATATGGATTTCCAGTTTTCCCAGCACCATTTCTTGAAGATGCTATCCTTCCTCCATTGCATGCTTTTAGCCCCTTTATCAAATATAAGATAGTTGTAGTTTTGTGGATTGGTTTCTGTGTCCTCTATTCTGTACCATTGGTCCACCGGCCTGTTTTGGTACCAGTACCATGCTGTTTTTGTTACTATTGCTCTGTAGTATAGTTTGAAGTCTGGTATCGCTATACCGCCTGATTCACACTTCCTGCTTAGCATTGTTTTTGCTATTCTGGGTCTTTTATTTTTCCATATGAATTTCATGATTGCTTTCTCTATTTCTACAAGAAATGCCGTTGGGATTTTGATTGGCATTGCATTAAACCTATAGAGAACTTTTGGTAATATCGCCATTTTGATGATGTTAGTTCTGCCTATCGATGAACAGGGTATATTTTTCCATCTTCTAAGATCTTCTTCTATTTCTCTCTTTAGGGTTCTGTAGTTTTCATTGTATAAGTCTTTCACCTCTTTTGTTAGGTTGATTCCCAAGTATTTCATTTTTTTTGAAGATACTGTGAATGCAGTGGTTGTCCTCATTTCCATTTCAGAGGATTTGTCGCTGATATACAGGAATGCCTTTGATTTATGCGTGCTGATTTTAAATCCTGCCACTTTGCTGAATTCATTTATTAGCTCTAATAGTTTCTTTGTAGACCCTTTTGGGTCTGCTAGGTATAGAATCATATCATCTGCAAATAGTGATAATTTAAGTTCTTCTTTTCCTATTTTGATGCCTTTAATTTCTTTCGTCTGTCTAATTGCTCTGGCCAGTGTTTCGAGAACTATGTTGAAGAGAAGTGGAGAGAGAGGGCATCCCTGTCTTGTTCCAGATTTTAGAGGGAATGCCTTCAGTTTTTCTCCATTCAGAATGATGCTAGCCTGAGGCTTAGCATAGATTGCATTTACAATATTGAGGTATGTTCCTGTTATCCCTAGTTTTTCTAGAGTTTTGAACATAAAGGGATGCTGTACTTTGTTGAATGCTTTTTCCGCATCTATCGAGATGATCATATGGTTCTTATTTTTAAGTCTATTGATGTGGTGAATAACATTTATTGATTTCCGTATATTGAACCAGCCTTGCATCCCAGGGATGAATCCTACTTGATCATGGTGCACAATTTTTTTGATATGTTTTTGTATCCGATTCGCCAGAATTTTATTGAGGATTTTTGCATCTAGGTTCATTAGAGATATTGGTCTGTAGTTTTCTTTCTTTGAAGTGTCTTTGTCTGGTTTAGGTATCAGGGTGATGTTGGCCTCGTAGAATGAATTTGGAAGTTCTCCCTCCTTTTCTATTTCCTGAAGTAGCTTGAAAAGTATTGGTATTAGTTCTTCTTTAAAGGTTTTGTAAAATTCTGCTGTATACCCATCCGGACCTGGGCTTTTCTTAGTTGGTAGTCTTTTGATGGTTTCTTCTATTTCCTCAATTGATATTGGTCTGTTTAGGTTTTCTATATCCTCCTGACTCAATCTGGGCAGATCATATGACTTAAGAAATTTATCTATGCCTTCACTATCTTCTAATTTATTGGAGTATAAGGATTCAAAATAGTTTTTGATTATCTTCTGTATTTCTGAAGTGTCTGTTGTGATATTGCCTTTTTCATCCCTTATGCTAGTAATTTGAGTTATCTCTCTTCTTCTCTTCGCTAGCATGGCTAAGGGTCTGTCGATTTTGTTTATTTTTTCAAAGAACCAACTTTTAGTTTTGTCAATTTTTTCAATTGTTTCTTTTGTTTCGATTTCATTAATTTCAGCTCTGATTTTAATTATTTCTTGCCTTCTACTTCTTTTGCTGTTGTTTTGCTCTTCTTTTTCTAGGATTTTGAGATGAAGTATGAGATCATTTATTTGTTGGTTTTTTCTTTTTTTAAGGAATGAACTCCAAGCAATGAATTTTCCTCTTAGAACTGCTTTCAATGTGTCCCATAGATTCCGATATGTTGTGTCTGTGTTTTCATTTATCTCTAAGAATTTTTTAATTTCCTCCTTGATGTCTTCTATAACCCATTGATCATTCAGTAACCTATTGTTCATTCTCCAAGTGATGTATGCTTTTTCCTTCCTTCTTTTATCATTGATTTTCAGTTTCATTCCATTATGATCAGATAACATGCATGGTATTATCTCTACTCCTTTATATTGTCTAAGAGTTGCCCTGTGACATAATATATGATCTATTTTTGAGAAGGATCCATGTGCTGCTGAGAAAAAAGTGTAACTGCTTGATGTTGGGTGGTATACTCTATATATGTCAATTAGGTCTAGGTTATTAATAGTGTTATTGAGTTCTATAGTTTCCTTATTCAACTTTTGTTTGGAAGATCTGTCCAGTGGCGAGAGAGGTGTGTTGAAGTCTCCCATGATTATGGTGTGGTGGTCTATTAGACTCTTGAACTTGAGAAGAGTTTGTTTGACGAACATAGCTGCACCATTGTTTGGGGCGTAAATATTTATGATTGTTATGTCTTGTTGGTGTATGGTTCCCTTAAGCAGTATGTAGTGTCCCTCTTTATCTCTTTTGATTAACTTTGGCTTGAAATCTATTTTATTTGATATGAGTATGGACACGCCTGCTTGTTTCCGAAGTCCATATGAGTGATATGATTTTCCCAACCTTTCACCTTCAGCCTATGTATGTCTTTTCCTATCAAATGCGTCTCCTGTAGGCAGCATATTGTTGGGTCTTGTTTTGTGATCCATTCTACTAGCCTGTGTCTCTTAATTGGTGAGTTTAAGCCATTAACATTTAGGGTTATTATTGAGATATGGGTTGTTCTTCCAGCCATATTTGTTTATTTCTGTTACTAAACATGGTTTGTTTTCCTCTTTGATTATTCCCCCCCCCCTTTACTGTCCTACCTCCCACTGTTGGTTTTCATTGTTATTTTCCATTTCCTCTTCCTGTAATGCTTTGGCGAGGATGTTTTGATGAGATGGTTTTCTAGCTGCGAATTCTTTAAACTTTTGTTTATCGTGGAAGGTTTTAATTTCATCCTCCATCCTGAAGCTTAATTTCGCTGGATACACAATTCTTGGTTGGAACCCATTTTCTTTCAGTGTTTGAAATATGTTATTCCAGGATCTTCTAGCTTTCAGAGTCTGTGTTGAATGATCAGCTCTTATCCTGATTGGCTTACCCCTAAATGTAATCTGCTTCCTTTCTCTTGTAGCTTTTAAAATTCTCTCCTTATTCTGTATGTTGGGCATCTTCATTATAATGTGTCTAGGTGTGGATCTCTTATGATTTTGCACATTCGGCGTCCTGTAGGCTTCTGGATTTGGGATTCTGTCTCATTCTTCAAGTCTGGGAAGTTTTCTCATATTATTTCATTGAATAGACTGCTCATTCCTTTGGTTTGGAGCTCTGTACCTACCTGTATCCCAATGACTCTTAAGTTTGGTCTCTTAATGTTATCCCATATTTCTTGGATGTTCTGCTCATGGTTTCTTAACAGTCTTGCTGAGCTGTCTATGTTCTTTTCCAGTTGAAATACTTTGTCTTCATTGTCTGATGTTCTATCTTCTAAGTGTTCTACTCTGCTGCTAGTATTCTCCATTGAGTTTTTAAGTTGGTTTATTGCTTCCTGCATTTCTAGGATTTCTGATTGCTTGTTTTTTATAACCTCTATCTCCCTGTATAGTTGATCCTTTGCTTCCTGGATTTGTTTGCGTAATTCGTTGTCGAAGTGATCTTTCATTGTCTGATTTTGCTGTTTAATGTCTTCCTTGATACTCCAGATCATCTGAAGCATGTACATCCTGAACTCTTTATCTGACATTCCATCTGCTGCAGCTGTTACCTCTTCTAAAGTTGCGTTGACCTGCATTGCTTGTGGTCCTTTCTTTCCTTGTCTTTTCATACTGCTTGTATATCTTTCCTGCAGGTGCGGGCGGCGGCTCTGCTCTCTCCTTATTCCAATTGGGGTGTTGTGGCTACCACACCAGCAGGTCACTGGGCCTGTTCTGGGAGCTGGTGGCGGCTCTGTTCTGCCCCTACTCCAATTGGGGTGACGAGTGTACCACGCCGGCAGGCCACCGGGCCTGATCCGCCGGTCGGTTGCAGGTTTGCCTACCCTGCAGGCGCAGGCGGCAGCTCTACTCTGCCCCTACTCCAAATGGGGTGACGTGTCTGTCGTACCGGCAGGCCACTGGGCCTGTCCCGCTGGTCGGTCGCAGATCTGCCCACCTTTCGGGCACGGGTGGAGGCTCTGCTCTGCCCCTACTCCAATTGGGGTGTCGTGACTACCCCGCCTGCAGGACGCTGGGCCTGTTCCTGGCAAGGGAGGCGACTCTGCTCTGTCACTACTCCAATTAGGGTGGTGTTTGTACCACGCCGGCAGGCTCCTGGGCCTGATCCGCCGGTCTGTTGTAGGTCTGCCTACCTTGAAGGCGCGGGCGGCGGATCTTCCCTGCCCCTCCTACCACGCCTGCGGACCCCTGGGCCTGATCTTCAGGTTGATCACTGGTCTGCTCACCCTGCGGGCACGGGTGGCGGTTCCGCTCCGCCCCCACTCCAATTGGGGTCACGTGACCACCACACCGGCAGGGCCTGATCCGGGCGTGGGAGAAGGATCTGCTCTGCCCCTACTCCAGTTGGGGTGACGTGTGTACCACACTGGCAGGCCACTGGGCCTGACCCGCCAGGCTGTCACAGGTCTGTTTACCTTGCAAGCGCGAAGGGCGGCTCTGCCCTGCCCCTCCTACCACGCCTATGTACTACTGCGTCGTGGGTCTGCCCACCTGGCGGGTGTGGGTGGCGGCTCCGCTCCGCCCCCTCTCCAATTGGGGTCACGCGGTCACCACGCTGGCGAGCCGCTGGGCCTGCTCCGGGCGCTGGCGGCGGCCCGGCTCCTTCCCTCTGGCTCGAGGACAAATTGAGGAGACTCGGGTGACTGAGCCTCACCCCCCTTACCAGGAGACCAACTGCTTATGTCACTGCTGGTATTGATGAAGATCTCTCCTCCACCGCTTTCTGATGACATCAGATCTCTGCCATGTTGGTATCCTATGCGAATGGCAGCATTTCGTTCCCCTTGCCGGGCAACCCAAGCAACGGGTGAGTCCTGACCGGCCCTCAGCAGGACCCGGACCGAGACGCAGTTTCCGCGGGCTCCTAGCCCCGGTCCAGGGAAGTTCCGGGAGCCGGAACTCGGCCGCTCCATGCTCGGTGTAAGCTCCTATAAGTGTAAGCTCCAAGAAGCAGTCCCCGCGGGCTCAGTTCCGGGAGCCGGAATTCGGCTGCTTAGTGCTTGGTGTTTGCTCTGATAGTAGCAGGGTCCAAGAAGCAGCCTCCACAGGCTCCACAGCCCTGAGCCAGTGTGGTTCCGGGACGGTTCCGGGAGCCGGAACTCGGCCGCCCCGCGCTCGGTGTTCACTCCGATAAGATCAGATTTTAAGAAGCACCCAGGCGCTGAACCCTAGCAATCTGTCTGCAAGCCGCAGGCGAATTGCAGCCTGAAATTACCTGTTCTATGGCTGAATGAGCTGCGGTCAGTCGAAAACAGGTATGGTGACGTCTGTTTACCAACATGGTGGCTGCTGGCCTCCTCTGTGGTCTGACCGGTGTGGAGAACCGAGATGGACCGCTTCCTTCCCCCGTCTCGAACCCAGAATTCAGCCCTGAGTGCGGTGCTTGTGCGGCTGGCAGAAACTGCAGCACTGTAACCCTGCGTCTCTATCCCAGCGCGCGTTGCAGACTCTAGCCACGGGGCGATTTGCTGAATAAGCAGTTTTACCCTCCGTGCGACAAACCTCTCGCGTTTGAGTCCCCGTAGCCGATCCTCGTGCGATGGAAATCCTTCCTCCAGGTTCCGGAGCACCCCACTATTGCTGGAAATTCCTAACAAGATATCCTTTAGCCGTCCTGACTTGTCATACTCCCACACAGTGAAGCAGCACACGGGGGTAATGCACTCCCCTTGCCGCCATCTTCCTTCCCCCCCTTAATGTTATTTATAACACTTTATCTATACATTCTCATGCAGTTTATTTAGACAACTTCATTATTTGAAAACAGGGAGTAATATGACTTTACTTTCATTATTTCCCATGTCTTTCTCTCTTCTTTATTATTGCATTGACTAAAATTTTTAATAAAGTTTTAAATATTAGAAATAGTGACCTATATTTGTCTTATTTCTAAATTAAAGGAGTTATTTAAAAGTTTTACCACTTTGTTTATATTTGCTATAATTTCTCTCCACAGAAACACTTAATTGTGTTAAAAACCAAAAGCATTTTTTTTAGTTTAAGAAGTTATATTGAATAATTTTTCTCAAACTAAAAAGGTAAGCAGATGTTCTTGTTTAACTTTCAACCTTTAATATATACTAATATGAGATAGATTTTCTAAGATTCAATGACCCTTACATTCACTAGATAAATCTTATTTGTAGTTAAATGCATGTTTTTTCGTTACATGCATAAATTTAGTTCACTAATGTTGCAGCTTGGAATTTTGCATGTACATGTTTCATACCTATTATTGATTTATATTGTCCTTGAACTATTTTTGGTCAGGTATGCTATTTTCTATTAGCTTTACACAAGAAGCTGGACAATATTGCTTCTTTCTTTATGCTACAAAAAGGTTTATACAGGATAAAGTTTTTTTGTTTTATAAGTTTGGTAAAACTCTGGTCCTTGTGGAAAAGACTTGAGTGAGCAATTCAGTAGTAACTGATTTATTCAGTCTACTTTTTCTGAAGTTGATTTTGCCAATTATGACTTCTTCTAAATAATCATACATTTTTGGTAATTTATGGTATTATCAATATTTAGTTTAAAAATACTTTTTTATAATTCTGTAACATACTCCTGACTTTTGAAAATGTTTCTATTGGAAGGGGTTCATATTCCTATAATTTTTCTATTAAACTAGTTATTTTTTTGTAACCAGCTTCTATTTTGTTGTCCATATCTATAAACACTGAAGGCCTCTTTCTCCCTCTTTAATTTTCCTCAACTTGCTCATCATTTTTATGTTTCCTTTTAACTTTGGTTCATTTTATTACTTTTCTCCTCTTGATTTCATTTTCGTCAACTTCCTGATCTCTAAACTCAGAGCTTAAAAAAGGGGGGAAAATCATAAACAAGAACCTGCCATCTGTCTCTTACAACATAATTAATAGCTTAAGATGATATTAACTGATGATTGTTGACTCATTTCCTTTCCCCGTGTTAAGATACATTGAGTAATATCATTCTTTTGACAATTTAACATTTGGGCTCTGCTATTTTTGACATATATTTTGCATTTGGAAGCCAGAGTCTAACCTCTTTGCAGCGGCATGTCAGTTTTTATGAGTTATCCTTGCCAGAACACATTTCCAAGTTTTGAAGAAAGATTCGTTCTTTGAATCAGTTATCTTCTTTCTTGCTTATTTTTCTCAAGATAGAAATGTCTCTTTATAAAATTAATAAATAAATATGCCATCAGAATTTATCACAGTCTGAAAAGGTCAAAGAGGCCACTAAAGTAAGTGTTTCAGGATTCAACACATCATTAAGATACCTCCAGTGCAGCCTCCCGCAGATGCCTTTAAGAAGAATTTCTATGGGAAAATTAGGCCTGATCCTTAATCCATTTTTCTTATCCTGAAGGTTGTACAAATACAGAAGTTTACACAAAAGAGCAAAGATTTTGTTTCTTTGATAAAGTAATAAGCTGAAAAAAATCATCTGGCTTGTGTGATTGTTTGAAATCTCATTAAATGTTAAGCAGATAAAGTATTTCAAATAAATTAATAAAAAGCTCTAGTTAGGAACTTAGAAAACAGCAGTCTGAAATTTGTAATGATGAACTGATTAAAAGAAGGCAATTTTGAGCAGATTTATCTGACATTTGTAGCTATCCTCTAAATATTGCAAAAAGGGATTTTCCTCTCTTCTTCCCTGGCCTCATTTTTTTTTAAAGTGTTTATACTGCATCTCATACAGAATAAAGCACTCAGTAAATGTTTGTGGAGTAGCTGAAGCAAACAGTACCATTAAAAACCCTCCAGACACGGGTGAGTATCAGTAATGTTAATTTTAATAAGTTGTGAACATTTTATTTTTACCTACACCACATTTCACCAAATAGTTCCTTCTAGGGAAGCTCTCAGATTCAGCATGCTAACAAAATTACGACTAAAAGTAGATTTTGGGGCTGGGATTGTGGCTCAGAGGTAGAGCACTCACCTAGCACAGGCGGGACCTGGGTTCCATTCTCAGCACCACATAAAAAATAAATAAGGCATTGTGTTGTGTCCATCTACAAAAAAGATATTCTTTCTCTTTCTTTCTCTCTCTCTCTCTTTCTCTCTCTTTAAAAAAAAAAGTGGATTTTGTGTTTTGCACACCCTTCCTTCACTAATTTGCTTAAATTCAATATCTTATTTATATATTTATGATATACTATTTATATTTATGTATTATATATTATATGTATTATTTGTTATGTATTATTTATACATATATATTTCTTAAGTGTATATATATAGATATATACACACACACACACACATATATATATATATATAATATATATACGTGTGTGTGTGTGTGTGTGTGTGTAAGAAAGTTAACCATTCACTTGGAAAAAAATCAGGGTGCACCTGCCCGAAGCTAGATACATATGTGTAACGCCCTGTCATCTGATGCAAAGTAGTTGCCATAACAACCACTATGTGAATTGGATGCAAAAAATCCTTTTTTCAAAAACAAGAAAGCAACTTCCTAAGGGAGAACACACTTTACTACATTAATATCTTTTTCTTACTATGCCTCCCAAACTATTTAATAAAATTTACCCCAATCTCCATAAATTACAATGGGTACATATCTTTTTCAGAATTTACACCCTTCCCTCACTAATTTGCTTAAATTCAATGTCTCAACCTCTCCTTCTGTTTGATCAGAAGAACCAGAGGTCTGTTCTAGTTCAGCCTCTGGAAAGGGGAGAAGAATCACAGGCATCCTGAATTCCCTGAGAGGACTAAATAAGCCATCCACCTATTTTCACCTCTAGCTCCAACCACACCCAAATCTTCAGGAGTACTTGGTATTTCCAATTCTTAATGATTTCCTTGGATACTACAATGTGAATTGCTCACCACTCCAAGCATTTCATGTTTAACTTTTTTGTTGTTGTTTTGTTTTTGCCTAAATCATATATTAGTCTTTCCTACTTTTACAGAGAATGGGCTGTTTTTATTTGGGTTTCTCCTTGTTGAATTTGTGGGATTTTTGTTGAGAAAGTTCTGGAAATGTCTTTCTTGACCATCTTGAAATCACAAATCCTGAAAATTTAAATGAAATGAATGTGAGATGTTTGCCCCCTATCTTAGGAAAGTAGTCAATTTGATAGCAAGTTCTCATGATGTGTTTAAATATTATTATGTTTGCAGAAACTTCTGGTTAAAATCAATTAGTATTGATTCTATAAATTACAGTGATTTGTACTTACGCTTCCCCTCTAAAAAATTTCTCATTTGGGTGTACCAGCTCTTGCAAACCACCTTCACTTCAGCTTTCAAATCCAGCATAAGAACAAATTAGATTTATTGACCCATTAAAAACAAAATCAAAAACAAAAACCTGCATAGGTGTAGGAAAGATGGTGAGATGAGATGGACACCATTACCCTAGGTACACATATGATTGCACAAATGGTGTGATTCTACTTCATGTACAACCAGAGAAGTGAAAAATTGTGCTCCATTTGTGTACAATGAATCAAAGTGCATTCTGCTGTCATGTATAACTGATTAGAAAAACAAAACAACAAAAAAAGAATGCATGATTCAATGAATTTTCATAAAGTGAACATTCTATGAATCACCCAAAATGAAGAAATACAATACCACCAGCACCCCCAGCTGTTCCTCTTCTGCCACCCATCAATCCTTATAGGTTTCTATCACTAGAGCTCAATTTTTGAAATTTATGTAACTGGAGGCTTATAGAATGTATTCTTTTGTGTCTAGCATTGTTGCTAGGATAAAGTTATACAACTTATTTTTTCTTGCATTCTTGTTTTCTAGGAATAAAGACATTGTATTTTAGAGCCAAATGAGGTAATGTCTGATCTTTTGTATACATATAAAGAATATATATTATATTATTTATATATATAAACACATATATATATAAACATACATATGGGTAATATTTTGATTGCCTTTAATTTCTTCATTCGAGTTATTGATGGATCTGTGGTTCACTTTATGAAAATTCATGTATATATATGAATAATGATAGTCAATTTCTTCCTTTTCATCCCTCATGTCTTTTTGTAATTTTCCTACCTTTATCTACTGATTAGGTTCATCAAACATGATGAAGAGAAGTATTAGCTTCAGGAATCTAGATCTTGTTCCATATCTCTTGGGAAAAGCTTTAAATATTTAACCATTAAACATACATCTTTCATTCTTTTTAATGAATTCTCTCTTCAATATTCTAATCTGCTATAAAATCCACAACTTGAGTTCTCAAAAAAAAAATTTAAAAACCCAAAGTTGGAACCTGCTGAAAAATGAAGAAATAAAGACGGAAATTACATAAAGGAAAGAAAGAGAAATTATGACAATGCTCAACATATTACCAAAAGTATATACTCTTAAGCAATAGGAAATCCAGTGTCGATGTTTCAACAACAACAACAACAAATTAGTGGCTACAAAGGGAAGAAGAAAACTGGGCTAAGTTCTGTCACTAGAATAAAAACATAGTCATGAAAAATTCCTCTGCATAAGAATCAGATTTTGTTCTATGCCGATCTGCTAAACAGCTCTGGAGACGTGGGCAAAGCCGTATTGTGACTGGCAATGAAATCCGTATTCTAAATTTGTTTATATTTATCTATGAAATTCGTCTCTCGGCCCCCTTCATGCTATTGTCATATTTAATGTTACACAAAAAAAATGCACCTGAATGAGCTCTAGGAATTAGGTTTTAGCTCTCTCTGCAAGATGGCAATTAATCTGTGGCCTTGGAAAGACGTCATAACTCTGATCACATATGACTTGAGACTAAAGCCTAACACAAGCACAGGCCTGGAAACTGGAAGAAGAAAGCTAACTGAGTGAATGAATTGTTGCTGCTTTAGACAAGCTAATCAGTTCATCAAAGCAAAGACACATAATTCAGTGTAGCTGAAATGTCTGTCTATCCAAGGAAAGAAAAGCATCGGAAAGAAATCGTTGACATTCTGATTAACGTGGATGCCTTGTTAAATGGGATTTCTGCAGAGACTACTATGCTCTGTGTACACCTGCCAGTTCAAAAACTGGCTGGAAGGACAGTGCCCTGTGTTTCCTCTTGATTTCCATAACCAAAGGTCAATCTGGGAGAAAATGAGTAAACTGTATTCATACAACCCGCCTTTCTATTAAGATACATTAAATAAAGGAAGTTTGGGATTTTAGGAGCCATTAGTATTATTTCCTGTTTTTAAGAAACAGTGAACTCCAATTTATCCCTCCTTTGATCTCTGAGCCCCCTTCTCTTCCATTAAATTCCAAGTCAGTAAGCATGGATTAATCTGAATTTCAGAATGGAAAAAGAGGGACAAATCTTATAAAAGATTAGGAAGTTGAAGTTCACATGGGATCTTCTTCTTTTTTTTTTTCTTTTCATTTCTCTTTCATTCTAATATATTCTAATAGGTCTTTATTAATTTATGGTATTAGGAAGTATGGAACAGTTTTAAATAGCTATCTAGATAGAGTTCCTTAAACAAGCAATACTGTGTTGATTATTCCATAAACTGCAGATATCAGGAGAAAAACTATGAAATCTAAAAAAAAAAAAAAAAACTCACATAATCCAAGAAGTCCCCTGTCCACGTGACCATTAGAAACTCTCAGCCATTTCTAGGTCTCAGCAGAGTCTAAGAGCCACTAGGGCAGGATTTCTTTTTCTTCTGTTCTCTTTTCTTCTGTCTCTCTCTCTCTCTCTCTCTCTCTCTCTCTCTCTCTCTCTCTCTCTCTCTCTTTTAACTTGGATTCAGTGGCCAGCAAATATTGTTGAATGAGTGGAGAAATTTAGATATTGTCTTCATTTTTTTCAGAATTTCAATTTGATTCTTTCCATACATTCTAGTTCTCATGAACATATTGGTCCCAGTGCTCTCAAGGCGGGGTCTGATAATGTCTGTACCTGGATCTCCTGTGGGTCTCTTTCTGTTGTTTATGATTTCAGACATTCCTATTCTTTCTCTGTAGGATCCCTTATTATTTATTGAGGACCTGACACTTTCTTATGAAAAAAAAAAAATTGCAGAAGTAAGCTTAGGCCCTGAGTGATGTCACCTTTCTCCAGATGGGACCTACTTTGACTTTGACAGGCAGCTAGAAGAGGGACTGGGGCACTTTCATTCAGGAACTTAATTCATTCCAGTTGGAGTATAAAGCTGAATTTCAGTCTTTACGAGAGCTCCAGTATTCTGGATTGCCATTATTCAGATATATCGTCCTTCAGAGAGGGTCATTTTTTTTTAGTGCCTTTCCTCTATGGCGGGTCCTCAGCTCCAATGTTTGAACTCCCAAGCACCACAAGGTTGCAGAGTTTCTTTCAGTTATTAAGTCTCTCGAACACCTTGCTGGGGAAAGCAAAATTGAATATTGGATTCATCTATCTGCATTTCCTTCCTCCTTAGGATTTGAAGTCTCTAAATCTTTCCTACCCTAGTACATCTGAATACTTCCAGATAGCTTTCAAGATTCTATTCAAATTTCCTAGTTTTATGTTTTCCATGAAAAAATTTTGGATAATAATACCATTTGTCATACTATAAGTAGATTCCCCAATACTTACAAGCTGTCCAGTATAGATCTTTGCACATAAACAGCTTACATAAATTTTAAATACTACCTGATTAAATATGGATTTAGTGATTGGAAACAAATGCATTTCCTTGCCCTTATGAAGTCACAAGTTTAAATATTTCTCTAAACATTTAATTCAAGATATCCATTGTGTAAAAATGACTTACTTGACTATAATACTAAAATAAATAAACATCATCCCTCATGAAAAAAATGCTTTTAAAACCAAGAAAAGATTATTTATGCCTGGATATAATATATACAATATCCAAAACACTAGACAATATTTTATAAAGCATCATATCTTAATGTATTTTCTCTTCAGAGATATCTTCTTCCTTCTTGACTCCAAAAAAGTTTATGTTCCAATATGTTTAGAAATTCCTGCATTCATATCCCCAGTTTTTAGCATGGGATATATTAAAAATTTAAATGTTCTGACATGTTATACAGTAAAAACTTGGTTTGTTATTGTAATTGGATTTTGTTTTTGTTTCTGTTTTGAGCAAAGTTTTCCTACCTTATTTGAGAAGTGAAACTTTAAAAAAAAAATCTATTGATACCCCAAGGAAGGGACTGTCCATAGGACATATTAGTATCTATGCTCTGGAGAAAACTGAAAAATATAACAAACAGTCTCTACCTTCAAAGGATTAATTAATGTAGTTAGAAAAATATGTTCCCATTAAGTTAAACCGAAATACAAATTCAACTCACTGTACAAGAAACCTACACAAAAGAAGTCACAAGGAATCAAATCTAAGGGTGAAACGGATTACCTTGTCCGTTGTGATGCAGTAGGGCATGGGGCCAGAATACCAAAACTTATGCCAGGGTTTCATTTAATTAGCATTATGAATTTGCAACAAGGACTGTAAAGTCTTTGAGGTCAACATTATATAAGAATAAGCTTTAAAAATTCTAGTGCTGAAACAATGTTGTTTGCCAACCAAGTAAAGGTCACAATATTTTTTATTTATTAACAGAGAAGGTTTAGGGTGCTCCCTGCAAGCCTAGTGCAATAAAAATGAAAGCCATTAAAATAGCCTTGCCTCCCTGTGTAACAAACCCTGGACGTTACGGGGTATTCCAGAATAACACTCTACAGGGTTTTTTTTATATATTTCTCATTAACTTTTTAAAGCCTCCTGACTTTGTGGAATCACTGCAGTAAGTTCTAAATGATGTATGAAATGGAAAAGAAAACACAGGCTGCCCTCGCTTCCTCCTAGGCAATAACATGATGGGGTTTTCAGTTTGGGATTTTTTTTTTTTTCAAAATTACTGTCAGGATTGTCATCCCCTTCTATCTAAACACTTAAAGAAACCCAGTGCAGCCACATAAACATGCACCGGGGAAACCATAAAGATCAAGACTTCAGGATTCATTTCGATCATAGCACATTTCACCCACCCCAACCGGGTACTTCAAGTTTTTATAATTTGTACATGTTCACTCTCTCCCTTCTCTCCCGTTCTCTCTCTCTCTCTCTCTCTCTCTCTCTCTTCCTCCCTCTCCCACACCCCTGCCCCACAAATCAGATGCTCCCTTGACCAGTCATCCATCTTTCCAACTGATCCTCTGCCAAGAAATGGGTTTAAATAGCTTTCAAAACAGACAAAAGAGCTTCTGTATCTAAACCAACTGTGACATCAGACAATACCTCTCCCACTATTTACAATTCAAGACAAGAGTCCCTACCATGGGATTTGTGATCTCAAAAATATCACTGCTATCCATTATCTTCCATGAAATTAAAATTAATTTTGCCTGTGAATGTGTTTAGGAACTTCGCTAATTATCAAATTTTGAAGGATCAGAGGTTTAACAAGGTGCTTCTGGCCTCAAAGAACAGAATGTCCTACTAAAAATGAGTTTGTAAACATTATGGTTTAATTTTTGCCACATAATGAAGACATGATATACAAACACGCAAATGGAGATGGGTTATGTGGCTCAGCAATATCAGTTGTTAAGACTCTATGTCAGTGTCTGTTGGTCTTAAACTCATGGTCACAAGGTGGCTGCAGTAGCTCAAGTACCATCATCCTCGGACAACATCCGAAAGAAGGAAGAGAGGGGCAGCAGTTCCTTCTCCACTAATATTCTTTTCAAGGAAAAAGAAATAATTCCCAGAAATCTTCAATAAACTGCTCTTCTGTCTCACTAAGGCAGCATCATATCTCCTGCCTGTGCCCTAGCTAAAGGGAAGATTGGAGAATAAATGACAATCATAATTTTAGCCTCCATGTTAGTAAATGGGTTGTTCTGGCAAGAAAGCTGGTTGTCAAGTATTCAAGAGTATCTGCTAGACCCACCCACAACACCCTGTGCAGGTCCTAGGTGTACATCAGGACTGGCCCACCCCTCCCTGGTGGGGCAGACACCCACCAGAGCCTAGCCTCTGGTGCAGGACCACCCCTTTCAACCAGCAGACTACCACGGGAGCCAAGATCCAACCCAGACCACCCACACCAGCCCTCAGGGGACCCAGGCTCTCTGTAGGCCCAATTCACCTATCCCACAGTGGGGCAGACACCTGCCAAATCCTAGCCTCTGGCAAAGGACCGCCCCTTTCAACCAGCAGACCACTGAGGGAGGTCAAGCCCGGCTGCCCAGATCCACTCACATCAATTTGCACAGGACTCAGATCCTGGATGCAGTACCATTCACTAAGGGACACCAGCAGGGTCTGGAAGCCCAACATCAAGGTGAGGTACAGTCAGTCTGCACAGGTACTGCAAGAATATAGGGAAGAAACTGTAACATCTCAGCTCCACACTGCAAGAAAGGAAGACACATAGACAACATGAAAAAATAAGGCAGGAAATTGCCCCAAACAAACCAGGATACTATAATAACAGAACCCATGGGCAGTGAAGTTGATGAAATGTCACAGGAGTTCAGAAGGTTCATGATTAATTATGACCTAAATGAGCAAATATAGGCAATAATTGATTACTCCAACAATGAGATAAGAGAGCAAATACAGGTAGCAAAAGATTACTTCAAGAGAGAGATAGAGACCCTGAAAAAAAATAGTCAGAAATCCTTGAAATGAAGGATATAATAAATCAAATAAAAAACTCAATAGAAAGCATAACCAACAGACTAGATCACTTGGAAGAAAGAAGGTCAGATAATGAAGACAAAGTATACAACCTGGAAAATAAAGCTGACCACACAGTGCAGATAGTTAGAAACCACGAACAGAACATCCAAGAATTATGGGACAGCATCAAAAGGCCAACTCTAAGAGTTATTGGGATAGAGGAAGGCACAGAGTTTCAAACCAAAAGAATGCACAATCTCTTCAATGAGATAATAGCAGAGAATTTCCCAAGCATGAAGAACAAATTGGAAAACCAATACGAGAGACTTACAGGACACCAAATGTATAAAATTACAACAGATCTACATCAAGGTACAGTATAATGAAAATACCTAGCATACAGAATAGGGATAGAATCTTAAAAGCTACAAGAGAGAGGAATCAGATCACATATCAGGGGAGACCAATTCGTATCTCAGCAAATTTTTCAACCCAGACCCTCAAAACCAGGGGATCATGGAACAACATATACCAAGCTCTGAAAGAAAATGGATGCCAACCAAGAATCTTATATCCAGCAAAAGTAAGCTTTAGGTTTGATGATGAAATAAAAACCTTCCATGCTAAACAAAAGTTAAAAGAATTTACAGCTAGAAAGCCTACACTACAGAACATCCTCAGAAAAATATTCCAAGAAGAGGAAATTAAAAACAATGATGAAAATCAGCAGAGGGAGGGGTTACACTGAAGGAAAATCTAATCAGAGGAGAAACCAAGTCACGTAAAATACCAAAAATAAACAAAAAATGGCTGGGAATACAAATCATGTCTCAATAATAACCCTGAACATTAATGGCCTAAACTCACCAATCAAAAGACATAGACTAGCAGATTGGATCAAAAAAAAAAAAAAGACCAAATAATATGTTGCCTCCAAGAGACACATCTCATAGAAAAAGACATCCACAGACTGAAGGTGAAAGGTTGGGAAAAATCATACAACTCATATGGACTGTGGAAAGAAACAGAGGTTTCCATTCTCATATTAAATAAAGCAGACTTCAAACTAAACTCAATCCAAAAGGATAAAGAAGGACACTACATACTGCTCAAGAGAACCATACACCAATAAGACTTAACAATTATAAATATATATGCCCCAAACAATGAAGCAGCTATGCTAATCAAACAAATTCTTCTCAAGTTCAAGAGTCAAATAGACCACAACAAATAATTTTGGGTAACCTTAACACACATCTTTCATCACTATATAGATCTTCCAAACTAACATATATAGAATATTTCATCCTTCAACAAGAGAATACACTTTTTTCTTAGCAGCACATGGATCCTTCTCTAAAATAGACCATACACTATGCCACAAAGCAACTCTTAGCAAATATAAAAAGGTAGAGATACCCTGCATTCTATCAGATCATAATGGAATGAAATTAGAAATCAATGATAAAATAAGAAATAAAATCCACTCCAACACCTGGAGACTAAATAATATGCTTCTGAGTGAACAATGGGTTGCAGAAGACATCAAGGAGGAGATTAAAAAAATTTTAGAGGTGAATGAGAACACAGATACAACATATCAAAATCTCTGGGAATACTATGAAAGCAGTTCTAAGATGAAAGTTTATTGCATGGAGTTCATTCCTTAAAAGAAGAAAAAGTCAACAAATAAATGACTTAACATTACATCTCAAAGCCCTAGAAAAAGAACAAATCAACACCCAAAGCAGCAGAAGACAGGAAATAATTAAATTCAGAGATGAAATTGGAACCAAAAAAAATTTTTAAAAACTGACAGAACAAAAAGTTGGTTCTTTGAAAAAATAAATAAAACTGACAGACCGTTAGCCATGCTGATGAAGAGAAGGAGAGAGAAAACTCAAATCATTAACATATGTTATGAGAAAGGAAATATAACAACAGACACTACAGAAATACAGAAGATAATTAGAAATTATTTTGAAAACCTGTACTCCAATAAAATAGAAAATATCAAAGGCATCGGCAAATTTCTAGTGTCATATAATTTGCCCAAATTGAATCAGGATGATATACACAATTTAAACAGACCAATATCAAGTGATGAAATAGAAGACGCCATCAGAAGCCTACCAACCAAGAAAAGCCCAGGATACAGATGGATACACAGCCAAGTTCTACAAGACCTTTAAAAAAGAATTAATACCAATACTCTCCAATTTATTTCAGGAAATAGAAAAAGAGGCAGCACTTCCAAACTTATTCTATGAGGCCAATATCACTCTGACTCCAAAACCATGTAAAGACACATCAAGAAAAGAAAACTTTAGACCACTATCTCTAATGAACATAGGTGCAAAAATTCTCATTAAAATTCTGGCAAAAAATACAAAAACATATTAAAAATATCATGCACCACTATCAAGTAGGATTCATCCTAGAGATGAAAGGTTGCTTTAACATACAGAAATCAATAAATGTGATTCATTACATCAATAAACTTAAAGATAAGAATCATATGATCATCTCAATAGATGCAGAAAATGCATTTGACAAAATATAGCACCCTTCATGTTCAAAACACTAGAAAAACTTGGGATAACAGGAACATATCTCAACATCATAAAGGCTATCTATGCTAAGCCCCAAGACAACATCATCTTAAACAAAGAAAAATTGAAGGCATTCCCTCTAAAAACTGGAACAAGACAGGGATGCCCTTTTTCACCACTTCTATTTAACATAGTTCTTGAAATACTGGCCAGAGCATTTAGATGAAAGAAATTAAAGGGATACACATAGGAAAAGAAGAACTCAAGTTGGCACTATTTGCTGATGATATAATTCTATACCTGGAAGACCCTAAATGCTCCACCAGAAAACTCCTAGACCTAGTAAATGAATTCAGCAAAGTAGCAGGATATAGGATCACCACCCATAAATCAAAGTCATTTCTGTATATCAGTGACAAATCCTCAGAAAGAGAAATGAGGAAAACTATCCCATTCTCAATAGCCTCAAAAATAAATAAATAAATAAATAAAATACTTGGGAATCAACTTAACAAAAGAGGTGAAAGATCTTTACAATGAAAACTACAGAACCCTAAAGAAAGAAGTCAAAGAAGACCTTACAAGATGGAAAGATCTACCTTGCTCTTGGATAGGCAGAATTAATATTATCAAAATGATCATTCTTCCAAAAACACTATGCAGATTTAATGCAATTTCAATCAAAATCCCAATGATATTCCTCACAAAAATAGAAAAATCAATCATAAAATTCATCTGGAAAAATAAGAGACCCAGAAGAGCCAAAGCAATCCTAAGCAGGAAGAATGAATTAGGTGGCATTGCTATACAAGACCTTAAACTATACTACAGAGCAATAGTAACAAAAACAGCATGGTATTGGCACCAAAACAGATTGTAGACCAATGGTACAGAATAGAGGACACAGAGACTAACCCACAAAATTACAATTATCTTATATTGGACAAAGATGACAAGAACATGCGTAGGAGAAAAGACAGCCTCTCCAACAAATGGTGCTGGGAAACTGGAAATCCAAATGCAACAAAATGAAAATAAACCCCTATCTCTCACCATGCACAAAACTCAACTCAAAGTGGACCAAAGACCTAGGAATTAAACCAGAGACCCTGCATCTAATAGAAGAAAAAAGTAGCCCCTAATCTCCATCATGTGGGATTAGGCCCCAACTTCCTTAATAGGACTCCAGTGGCGCAAGAATTAAAATCAAGAATCAATAAATGGGATGGATTCAAACTAAAAAGTTTCTTCTCAGCAAAAGAAACAATCAGTGAGGTGAACAGAGAGCCTACAACTTGGGAGCAAATCTTTACCCCTCACATATCAGATACAGCACTAATCTCTAGGGTGTATAAAGAACTAAAAAAAAGCTAAGCACCAAAATAAAATAAAATAACCCAATCAATAAATGGGCCAAGGACCTGAACAGACACTTCCCAGAAGAGGATATGCAATAATTCAACAAATATGTGAAAAAATGTACATCATCACTAGCAACTAGAGAAATGCAAATCAAAACCACTCTAAGATTTCATCTCACTTCAGTCAGAATGGCAGCTATTAAGAACACAAACGGCAATAAGTGTTAGTGAGGATGTGGGGGAAAAGTTACACTCATATATCTCTGGTGGGGCTGCAAATTGGTGCAGCTAATATGGAAAGCAGTAGGGAGATTCCTTGGAAAACTGGGAATGGCACCATTATTTGACCCAGCTATCCTTCTCCTTGGACTATATCCAAAGGACTTAAAAACAGCATAGTACAGGGACACAGCCACATCAATGTTTATAGCAGCACAATTCACAATAGCTAAATTGTGGAACCAAACTAGATGTCCTTCAATAGATGAAGGGATAAAAAAAGAATGTGGCATATATACACAAAATGGAATATTACTCAGCAATAAGAGAGAATAAAATCATGGCATTTTCAGGTAAATGGATGGAGTTAGTTAGAGAAGATAATGCTAAGTAAAGTTAGACAATCCCAAAAAAACAAATGCTGAATGTTTTCTTTGGTATAAGGAGGCTGATTCATAGTGGGATAGGGAGTGGGAGCATGAGAGGAATAGATGAACTCTAGATAGAGTAGAGGGGTGGGAGGGGATGGGAGGGGGCATGGGGTAATTAATGATGGTAGAATGTGATAATCATTATTATCCAAAGTACATGTATAAAGACACAAACTGGTGTGATATACTTTGTATACAACCAGAGATATGAAAAATTATGCTCTATGTGTATAATAAGAAATGTAATGTATTCCATTGTCATATATAAATAATAATAATAATAATAATAATAATAATAATAATAGAGTATCTGCCATACGAAAAGGCAGAGGATATGTGTTTTCCTGTATGGACCAGGAGGGAACCAACCATCCACTGTGTCTCAGTTTTTATCAGAGATAAGCATCATTCATGTCTTGGTTCCACTAAATTTTAAAAAATTCTTGATTTTTAAATGGCACATTTTGTTTATACAATTTATATAAAAAAGAACCTGAATATCATTCTTGAATGAGGTTTTAGTTGGCTTTCAACCCTCTCAACAGCACAAAAATAAAAAGGAAATAGAGTTAAAATTTATACGACTTTAAAGATCAAACCAACAAATTGCTTGAGATGTAGGGTTTAAACACTATCTGATGGTCATATCAGAGGTCTGTGTAGTTTCAGGTGATCTCTTGAATCCTACTGAAACAGTAGGCAAGATTTCTGAATTTTTATTTATAGATATTTTTTACCTGTTAGAGTAATCACAAATCTTTTTGCAGATTCTCAAAGGGTCCATACCACTTAAGAGCTTAGAATCACTAGTAATGATGATTGATTTTAATAATTTAGGGTATTTACATAGATCATTTTAGAAAGAATCCCTTGCCTCCATTTTAGGAAGAAGCATCAATGAAATAATCTCATTCTATTTAGAGACAGACTTTCACAAAGGGGTTTTCACATTTGACCACCCCCCATCATATTTGTTGCTTATTCATATTACTGTACAACAGTCAGATTATTGACCATCTTTAAGCCTGCATCCAGAATAAGTCAGTTAACAGTGAAAAACAGTATTTGGGGGGCAAAATGTAGGTGGGAACCCCTTCCCTTTTTCCCCGTTATGTTTCTTTCAGCTACATTTTATTTCTCTCTGTATACTTCTTTCAGCTATTCAATAAGAACTTATTTTGAGTACTTGCAGTGTTCCATTGTTTTATCTGAATCGTTTCTTGGAACTTTGCAGAGAAACATACAGCTCTAGTGAGATTTGCCCAAGGTCATATGGTTAGTAAGTGTTGGAGACTCTCTTGAATTGGTACTTGTGTTTCTAAGTCCAATTACTTCCCTGAAACTGGTTTATTTCACAAGGAATATTTGGGTGTAATCTGAATGTCCAAACTAGGAAACACACACACACCACACCACACACACACACACACACACATACACCCTTATTCTGATTATCCTACATATTTAGTTGGCATAAGTAGGTAATTCACAGAATTCAAGATAAATCTTCAGAACTACACATTTAAAAGTACAGTGACAATACTTCACTTTAGTTGGCTATGTCAAAATTCTCCACATTATGTATGTTCAATAATATAGTCCTTGAGAACTATGCACATAAATCCAGAAGAACATGTTATATCCTCTGATTTGCAATTCTGGTTATGTCAGCACATATCATATATAATGTGTATATACACACACACACACTTAAAAATTTTTAAATATTAAAACCATCTCTTGATCTTTAAGAGTGAAACAAGTAGCCAACCCTTTTTTAAAGTTTCTATTTTAATCATTGTGAGTTATAAATTTAATTAAATATAATTGTTTTCCTCAATTTTGTGCTACACGATTTAAATCTTGATTTCTGTTATTTGTCAGTGACATCAGTGAAAATACTTCAAAATTCGATTTTATTCTGCTTTAATTTTATAAAATCCAGAGTATTTGTTTTGTTATAAAGTATGATGGAAGATGATAATTATGAGAAGTTGAAGATCGACATAAATTTCTGCAATAGGTTCCCAAAAAATTTCTCATAGTGATTCCCAAAGAGTCAAATATACTGTTTTCATGTTAGTTTCAACAAATGGAGCTTGAAAATTCACAGACAGAGGCAGTCAGGCTGCAAAACTCTTTTTTCATTCAAAAGAGGAAATGATTACCTTCTGGTCTTTTCATTAGTTATCAGCAAGTTGCTACAATTAGATTAGGAATGGATGAAGACCTTATTTTCCATTTCATTCTGGGCTACATTATCTATGCAGTGCATATTGTGTACTTAATAGAAGTTTAGAAGAAAAAAAAGGTTAAATAGATTTATAATTTTGATGGACTCAGTAAGAAGCAGTGCCACAGTTGCCTGGTCAGACTGAAAATCAGGTTATCGGTATTAAACTGCGGACTGTGCTGGGCTCCAAGAAGGACAGCCCCCTCCTCGGGGAGGTGCTGCCTTATCATCTCCGGGTTGCCTGAGAAGAATATCCTTCCTAGAATGTAAACAGTTCAAGAATCTCATGTGGAGACCAGTCATTCTTTTTTATTATTATTATTTAAAAACTTGTTTTAATTAGTTATATGTGATGCGAGAGTGCATTAATGCACTTTTAAATATCATACATAAATGGGGTATGATTTCTCTTTTTTTCTGATTACACATATTGTACAATTCATATCGGTCATGCAGTCCTCTATGGACATAAGTTAATAATGTCTGCTTCATTCTACTATCCTTCTCATACCCATTCTTTAACCATCAGTAAAGAGAACTCACTGATGGAATATTGTGCCAAAGACAGCAGAGTTTAAGTATTTAGTAAGGGCTAGTTAACATTAATTCTAATCACGATCACATGGATTATGTGGGGTAGACTACGTTGATGATACCTTTGACCTTTCCTGTACTGGAACTTTGTCATGTGACTTTATACTCCCTCCCACCTAGAGGCAGAGGGTTTCCCTGCCCTGGTTCTGGTGTTGGTGCTGTGACTAGCATATAATATGGAAACTGAGACTTTAAAGTAAGTACTCAAGTGTTTCCACTTGTGCCCTTGAGCCTTTGTCACTGATGTGAGAATGATCCTGATGGCTTAGTGAGAGATGACAAACTCAAGGCCCAGTGGCCCTTGTGGCTTCATGTTGGACAGGAGCTATGTACATACTCGTAAGTCCTGAGTAAAGAGGCAGGGAACTGGTATTGCACCCATTGCAATACAATTGGACCTTACCTCTGCTCCAATAAGAAAGGTGCAACTTCCAGGAGTGGGTGTCACCCAATGGGGTTGGATTACACCTACTTGTTTGTTGTAAATCTACCCCTTGCCTCATTTGAATGGCTTCTCCCCAATAAAACCCAGGTTCAAGGTGTGTTCCTCCTCTTTCTTGCCTTCCTTGCCTCCCTTGTAGGAGCTGTGGCTGAAGAGCAGTCACTGAACACAAAAGGTACTTTCTGTGTCTGTGTCTTTGTTTAGTCAGCCAAAATTCACTTGGAGTGACCCTGACCAGTTTAGTCATGTGTCACAACAGCTTCAGTTAACAGCCAGCCAAACACAAGACACAGCTGGATGATCCCAAGGTCAAGCTCAACCTTAATCGCCAGCCTGCAAAACTTGTGAGCTAAACAAGTCTTGTTATTTTAAGTCATTAGGCCTGGGGATGCTGATTATGCAATACTTTGGTGACAGTAGAAAACTCACGTGCTGTAATAAGCACCATTTAGTGATAAAAGATGATAACAGAGGGGTATTAGAACCATCTAATTAGTGTCTCCTTTGTAAGGGAGGGGAAAGAAAAGGAGAATAAAGGGAATTATTTCGGCTTTTTTTTTTTCTTTTTTGTATTTTACCTAGCAAAGGTATCAGCATTTATCCTTCTGTGGTGGGATTTTCATTCCATAATGAGAAAGGCCCTACTAGACCTACGCCTGTGGAAAAGGAAAGCAGCCTCAGAATAGAGAATAGAGAATCCAGCTTTTCCTGTTGGGAGCCAAGGCCAGGTCGGGATGGAGCCTGGCGTTTTGCCAGAGGGAGTGGTTGAGAGGTGACACCTGGGAGCCATTAAGATGATGATAATTAAGTTAAGCTGTGTATAATTATTAGGATAATGACTGATTGCTGTAACTGGATGATGCTAAATTGAAACAAGCTGTGTATTCAGTTGTGTATGTAGACCTCTGCTGTGCGGCAATAGGGCTGCTCCTGCTACCTCGGGTGCCCGCTACTTTTGAGTTCCTGTTGGTTCTCGAGGTTTTTCCGTGGAGTTCTGGAGAGTTCCCGTTGGGTTTGGGCAATAAAGTAGTTGCTGTTTGAACCTGCAAGTGGCTTGTGACCTCCCGGTTATTTTGTGCCCAGCCAGACTGCGGCATTTTCCTGCCACTTTCTGTTGGTTATTTTATAGTTAGAAGCCTGAGGACGTACAGAAGTACCTTCTTCACCACATTCTATAGAAAAAAACTATCGACAATTATAATGATGCAAATAGATTCAACATAAAATGTAAATGTGGTAGAAAAATCTGAGGTTTTCAGACTGTCTTCCATCTATGAAATCTTAAATTCACCCATAAACACCAGGACAAATCAGTCACTGGGCAACTACCCCGTCCCTTTTGCTCCTGATCTGGCTTTAAATGTAGTGCATCCCCAAAAGAGTTGACATATATATCTATTTTTCCTTAAAATTATATTGTCTTTGTTTTCATAATTATAAAATAATATATGATCACTATAAAAATAGATCAGAAAACAATGGAAGAACATTAAGTTGGAAAGAGGAAATAAATCACTACCCTCTGAAATAACAACTCAACATTCTGGGGGAAATCCTTCAATCTTCTTTACATAAACAGATAAATAGATATGTACATTGTTTTTCCTCACATAGAAAAAGAATTAGATTATATATAATGCCTGGTAACCTGTTAGTCTTACTTAACATGCTGTGGATATTTTTTTCATTGCCAATAAATACACATTTATATCCTTGTTTTTAACGACTACAGTGGGTATTTCATTATATATATATATATATATATATATATATATATATATATATATATATATATATATATCTCCGATGCTGAATTTCACCAGCTCCCCATAGTTAGGCATTTTATGTTGTTTATAATTACTCACTAGTAAAACGAAGCCTACAATGAATCTCCCTATAAGCCCACAACTCAACTGATAGATGCAGGTATGTTCAGACACTCTAGAGAAAAGCCATCATCTTTGAATAATTTCTGATTATTTCAGGGCAAATTGCATGCACATTTCCAATTTTATGCATATTATTGGATATTCAATCAATAAACTATAAAAAGGCCATTCAATCAGTGAATCACTCAGCACTCTTTTTTCCATTATTCCTGACACCTTCGTCTGCCTCAAGTATATTTATAGATACAATTATATTCCCATGAGAAAGCAGGCAAGAGAGAGAGACAGAAAAGGGAGAAAAAAAATCAATAAAAATAGTCTTAGAGGGTTTTATCTGTGCCAGCATTTACACATATACATTCTTTCATTTGTTAAATATTTACTGAATGCCAACTATGTGCACAGCCCTAAGCTATGTATAGCACAAAACAAGGAGAGAATAGCTTCTTCCAAGTGTCACAGTGTGACCAAAGGTACTTTGCTTACCACCTCCAAGATGTATGTTCTTCAGTGATTGAAATAAATGGAGATTGCCCACTTCCTCACATATTTTCCAATATTAGGTATTCATTCTATGGTATTTCAATACAATTCTTATAAAATGTTATTGTGACTAGTATTTGTGGAATAAATTTGAAAGTTGAGATAAGTGATCATAAAAATATTAACAAAAGACACCTAAACATTTAAATTTACTTAAAATATACGAAGGGGACTTCATTCCTCATGTTTTCATGTACAGTCAGAGTCTTTTCTATTTGGGGCTTGTTAAAGAAAACTTCTCAAGTGAATTGCAAACACATTTCAAAGTATTGTTTTGGACTTATATCAGAAGTGGCTCCAACTAAGACCAGTTTAAATATTTAATTGAGGGCAAAGATCATGGTTAGTGGGGGGAAAAGGCATACCTAGCTATACACTCTAGACAAAGTGTAACAAAAACAATATCTATTTAAAAGCATAAGGCTAGTTCTCACTCTTCACAGTTGTGTGGATTAGCTGCAATTCAGGGTTCAACTGGTCTCTGTTTGCTTGGGCTCATCACCTCATAAGATTGTTAGCTAGGTTTCCTCCAGGGCTTTCCCATTTTGAGGATCAGGTTGGATATCAGAGATTCAAGAGGGTCTGTAGAAAAGGGCTAAGTCTCTTATAGCCTTAAATAAGAACTGAACTGAGACACCATCACATGTATCTGCCCTCCACTGGTAAAACGTGTCCTCTGGGCAGCCCAACATCAGTGGGATGGGGGCTGACACTCTTCTACAGAGGGGAAGGGGAGTAAGTGAATAGTTGCTGAACATAACAAAAATCACTCACACTCATTATCAGCTGTGAAATTTAAAAACTGTCATCAAAGTTGGGCCAATTAATCAGGTACACTGCAAATTAGTACCAACATCAAACAACAAAGTGTTGCTTTCAACAGGCTCAACATAAATTGCTGAAGTATGTGATTAGAAACGCTGGATTGCATGCTTTTGACTTCTACAGAGATTAGAACCTTTTTTGTTTGTTTCTCTTTTCAGGTGCCATGATTGGGTTTTCTTGCATATACGACTCCTCTAAGTCATCCTCAATGATTTCCATTTTCTATACCATTAAAGTGGAGAAACACCTAAAGTACAGTCCTAGATTTTTGTGTCTCCCTTTATCTAGTAGTTTATCAAACCTATTTCTAATTCAATACCAATCAATTTTTTAAAAACTCATTTTTAGAGAGATTTTCTAAGCATTCAAGTTAGCTTTCATAGAAATTACATTCTTTAGGTGCATGTACTTAACATTTTGTGATTGTGATGACAAGCAGTGTGGATGACCCTTGCGTTTACAAAATGGCATGAGAACACAGACTTAAATTCACGGTAAGTACGGGGCTCAAGAGCAGAAATGCACCACCCTTGTCATAGTGTTCAATTGTCCTACCCATTAAGAAAATTATATGTCAGTCATGGAGGGGTTATAGCCAACCAAGTGAAACACTAATACAGAAAACACCTATGTTGATTTAATTTTCAAGTCTTTGACTACTAAAGAGTCAACTGTTTTTAACATATGTATTACCCTTATACATTTTCCCAAGGAGTTCATTTTATTTTATGAGTATGAAATCAGACCTTTTATAATCCATTAATTCATAGCAATATTACGTATCAAGCTAATGGAATGAGTTTAATGAGATTCTAAAACAAGAAATTTCTTGGAAGGATACTGTTTATAATTCAACTGTCATCAACAAACTATTTACAAAAGTTAATGTTTTGTACATAAATATACACTTAAATTTAGTGGTATCATTACATGGCAAGTTTTCTGATTTGTATATAAATTGGGGGTTTAATAAAGTTTTTATGTAAAATCCTGCTCTTTTCAATTAACATTAGCACGTTAGGCAATGGATGAGAGAGAACATGACTTATCAATGGGAAAATTTCTTGAAGAAGTCCAACCCCCTCTATCTCTTGGTTCTTTCTCCTCAATCTATATAAGATTTTTTTTTTCTTCATTTCTATGAGCAGTTGTTAGAATCAAGGATTCTCTAATGAATTTTCTTATATAAATCAACTTGACTGGGACACAGGGTGCCAAGATATTCAGTTAAATTTTATTCCGGGTATGTCTGGGAAGGTGTTTCTGGATGAGACTTACATTTGATTCAGTAGACTGAGTAAAGCAGACTGTACTCACAGATGTGGATGTGCCTCATTCTCTTTGGGACTTAGATGGATGACCTTCATGGGGCATCCATCTAAGTCCCAAAGAGAAAAGAGGTTAAGGCAGAAGTCCTTATCTGTCTTAGTCAACTTTTTCACTGCTGTGACTAAACCCAACCAGAATAATTATAAAGGAGGAAAAATTTTATTTGAGGGCTCACAGTTTCAGGGGTCTTAGTCCATAGAAGGCTGGTTCCATTCCTCAGGGGTCAAGGTGCAGCTGAACATCATGGCAGAAGAGTGAAGTAGAGGTAAGGTGCTCACAAAATGATCAGAAAGCAGAGAGAGAGAGAGGTCTCCACTTGCCAGATACATACATAAACCCCAAAGCCATGTCCCAATTCCCATCTCCTCCAGCCACACCCTACCACTTTAATTACCCCTTAGTTAATTCCTATGGGGCATCAATTCTCTGATTGAGTTACTCGTAACCCCAATCATTTCTCCTCTGAACCTTCTCTCTCTACAGGAGACTGCTACTAACACCTTTCTATCACCAGAGGGCGTAAGTGTCCAACTAACAGCGCCACCTCCATATGCTGGGACGCCCCCAACCCCCGCAGTTGATAGTTGGGATCCTGAGACAAGGTCTCAAATATTAACATGCCCTGTATTTGAGGCAGGAGGGCAGCGATTTTACCAAGTTTTAAATTTCAAAACAGTGAAGCAGCTAAAAGAGGCTGTAACAACCTATGGTCCTCAAGCACCCTTCACTGTAAGCTTGGTCGAATCCATTAACAACTTGAACATGATGCCAGCAGATTGGGCTAATATGTGTAAAGCTGTGCTAAATGGAGGACAATACCTGTTATGGAAGGTTGCCAATGAGGAATTTTGCAAGGAGACGGCTAGGCGAAATGCAGCAGCTGGTTATCCTCAGAGAAATCTAGATATGTTGTTAGGAAAGGGACCTTATGAGGATCAGCAGCAACAAATTGCATATGATCCTGGCGTATACGCACAAATTGCTGCAGATGCAATTAAGGCATGGAAGACTTTACAAGGACATGGAGGTTTACAAGGTCAATTATCTAAGGTAATACAAGGAGCTAATGAACCTTATGCTGAATTTGTAGATAGGCTTATTCAAACAGCTACCAGAGTTTTGGGGAATACAGAACAAGCAAGGCCATTACTAAAACACCTGGCTTATGAGCAAGCGAATCGTTGGTGCAGAGATATCATTAGACCATGGAAACATGAAGATTTAAACACATATATTAAATTATGTAGAGACATTAATGAACAAGAGCAAGTCGTGGCAGCTGCAGTAAAACAGGCTTTAGATGCCAGAGACATTAATGAACAAGGGCAAATTGTGGCAGCTGCAGTAAAACAGGCTTTAGATGCCAGGCCAAGAACATGCTACAATTGTGAACAAACAGGACATTTTAAAAGGAATTGTCCCATTGGAGGAGGGTTTAACAAAACTAGGTATCAAAGGAGTAGAATACCAGGTATTTGCCCACGATGCCGTAGAGGGAGACATTGGGCTAATGAATGCCGTTCTCAAACCACCATAGAGGGTACTCCATTATCAAAAAACGAACAAGGACCAGGTGTTTATCCACGATATCGTGGAGAAAGGCATCGGGCTCCATTGCCAAAAAATGGACAGGGGGGCCCAATGCTCCGGGGCCCCAAACCACAAAAATACGGAGCACTGGAGGAACCCAGCAACCCCATCAGGGTAGTGCCCAGGACACATTGTCCATCAGATCCCTCATCAGACAAACCAGAGGGAGCGCAGGGTTGGACATCTGCGCCTCCGCCAGAGCAGTACTAACTCCAGAGATGGGAGTTCAAATCATTCCCACAGGGGTGAAAGGACCTCTTCCCAAAGGAACAGTAGGCTTATTATTGGGACGCAGCTCTTCTACTCTAAAAGGACTTATGATAAGTCCTGGGGTAATTGATCCCGATTATGAAGGTGAAATAAAAATTATAGCCAGTTCTCCAAAGGGTATATCAGTAATTTCACCAGGAGATAGAATAGCACAGTTACTAATAATACCCAGCCTACATGATAAATTTTCCAGTCGTACTGTAGAAAGAGGTTCCAAGGGATTAGGCTCCACAGGTGTAGATTGGGCTATGCTTTCTTTAAATTTAGATTCTCGCCCCATGCTAAAACTAAATATTCAAGGACATGAATTTAATGGGCTACTGGATACAGGTGCAGACCTTAGCATCATCTCTCGTCAAGAATGGCCAAAACATTGGCCATTACAACAAGCCACTCAAATGCTTCGAGGCCTAGGAGTGGTGACTAATCCCCATAGAAGTGCAATGGTATTAGATTGGAAGGATCCTGAAGGATGTGAAGGAACTATACAGCCATATGTATTGGATCATCTTCCCGTAAATTTATGGGGACGAGATGTCCTAGATCAATTAGGTTTGACATTAACAAATAACATCAACCAAAATGCACCCACTATTATGACTAGACAAGGTTTTAGGAAAGGAAAAAGATTAGAAAAACAAGAACAAGGTATAGCAGCACCAATACAAATAGATGAAGGAACAGACAGACATGGGTTGGATTTTCAGAAAGGGCCACTGAGACAATAAAAATTACTTGGAAATCAGAAAGACCAGTATGGGTTCCTCAGTGGCCCCTGACTAAAGAAAAGATACAAGCAGCCCATGACCTGGTCAAACAACAATTAGCAGAAGGACATATACAACCTTCTGTATCTCCCCATAATACTCCCATTTTTGTCATCAAAAAGAAATCTGGTAAATGGAGATTATTGCAAGATTTAAGAGCCATTAATAATGAGATGGTTATTATGGGACCTGCTCAATCAGGGATTCCTCAGTTGTCTGCTTTGCCAAAAACCTGGTATGTTTTAGTTATAGATATTAAAGATTGTTTTTTTTCAATTCCAATTCATCCTGAGGATAGTCCACGTTTTGCATTTAGTATCCCTGCACTGAATCATGAAGGTCCTGATCAGAGATATGAATGGAAAGTACTCCCTCAAGGGATGGCTAACAGCCCAACTATGTGTCAAATTTATGTTAACAAAGTAATCCAGCCACTTAGAAATCAAAATCCTGAACTACAAATATTTCACTATATGGATGATGTATTATTAGCACACAAAGATAAAAACACATTGCTAGAATGTTATGCCACACTTACAAACTTATTAAAAAATTATAATCTAGAGATAGCAATAGATAAAGTACAATTAAATTTTCCAATTAATTATTTAGGAGTTCTATTATCCTCAACCATGGTCCGTCCACCAAAAATTCAAATACGAGTAGATCAACTCAAATCACTTAATGACTTTCAAAAGTTATTAGGAGACATAAATTGGATAAGGCCTTATTTAGGTATACCAACAGGAGAGTTGGGACCTTTATTTGATATCCTAAAAGGTCCATCAGATCCAAATTCACCCCGAATGTTAACGCCTGAAGCAAGAAAGGCATTAAAAATCATTGAAACATATATGGAAAATATGCATTTGGATAGAATTGATATAAGTTTGCCTTTATTATTTATTGTACTACCAACAAAAAATATTCCTACAGGAGTATTTTGGCAAGAAGGTCCATTATTATGGATACATTTATCTTATTCTCCTAACACTATTCTTACTAGGTATCCTGAGGCTGTAGGACAATTAATACTCAAACTGGTAGGATTTCCCCTTCTTCTACTGTTTTCTCTTTGCTTTCCACTATACAAAGTCTAATCTGGGACAGAAAAGATCCATTCTTTATAGGACATATCAGGGCACATACAGGATTGCCTGGAGCCCTTAGTTTGGGCAATGATTTAGCAGATAAAACTACACATGACATACATATTTTCTCTACACTAGAAGAAGCTATAAATTTTCATAAAAAGTTCCATGTCAATGCTAATACTTTACAAAAGCATTTTAAAATAACTAAGGAACAAGCTAGACAAATAATAAAATAATGTCAAAATTGTGTGACCTTTTTACCACAAGTTAATCTTGGAGTCAATCCTAGAGGATTGATACCTAACCATATTTGGCAGATGGACGTCACACACTTGCCAGAATTTGGAAAATTAAAGTATTTGCATGTTACAGTTGATACTTCTTCTGGATTTTTGATGGGCTCCCTTCATGCCGGAGAAAAAACTAAAGATGTTATAGCTCATTGCTTACAAAATTTTGCCACTGTGGGTGTTCCAAAACAGTTAAAAACAGATAATGCCCCTGGTTATACTTCTACCTCTTTTAAACAATTTTGCTCAACATTTGGCATTACTCATATAACAGGAATCCCATACAATCCACAGGGACAAGGCATAGTTGAAAGAGCTCATCAAACTATTAAAATGTACTTATTAAAGCAAAAAGAAGGAATTGGGAAGGGGTATATATTCCCCAAAGATAAACTTAAAATAACCCTTTTTACTCTAAACTTTTTAAATTTGGATTCATCAGGACTTAGTGCTGCGGAAAGGCATATGTGTCCAAAAAATGTACATAAGCCCAAGGTACTTTGGAAGGATATTCTAACAGGACAATGGAAAGGTCCTGACCCAGTAATTGTCTGGAGTCGGGGGTCTGTTTGTGTGTTTCCACAGGGAGAACAGCCGCCGATTTGGATTCCAGAGAGATTAACCAAGGTCCTGACCCAGTGATTGTCTGGAGTCGGGGGTCTGTTTATGTGTTTCCACAGGGAGAACAGCAGCCGATTTGGATTCCAGAAAGATTAACTAAAGCGATTTCTACAGACCAAAAAGATGATGATTTGGCTCAAATCCATAACAACTGATATCCAAAACTCCAGTTTGGCTATTCTTACATCTGCAACAGAACCAGGATGCTTTTTTCAATATCTATTTTATTATTGCCCTTTGCCATATCATGAAGTTCTATTTTGTTTTTTGAGCTCATACAGACCTAGGTTAATGTTTTGCTGATCAGTTCTATTTTTTGACTATAGAGTTTTTAAACATTGCAATGGAGATTTCACCTGTAAAAAGTTATAAGGCCTTTACTATAATGTTATGTGTTGTATGTATTATATTATGTGTGCACACTTGTGTTTTGTGTTATATGTTTGAATGTACGTATGTCCATATATCATATATGATGAGCGCTCATGATAAAATGGATCCAAATATTTTTTTTCACGTGATTTATATGGTTTAATTTAAATTGGGTAAACAACTGTTGAGGATTGTTTTAATATGTAAACAAAAAAGAAGGTTAACAGATCTGTTTGTTTACTTTCACCTTTCCTTTTCATTATATTTAATAATTCTCTTAAAGATAATGTAAATTGTTAAGAAAATTGTTTTCTTTTAGTGCCTTCTGTAGTGTTACATAATTTTTTCTTTAGCCATTATTGCCAGAATTCCTATCTTCATCCCAGTGCCGGTGAAGACAATGTAAATTGTTAAGAAAATTGTTTTCTTTTAGTGCCTTCTGGAATGTTACATAATTTTTTCTTTAGCCATTATTGCCAGAATTCCTATCTTCATCCCAGTGCCGGTGAAGACAATGTAAATTGTTAAGAAAATTGTTTTCTTTTAGTGCCTTCTGGAATGTTACATAATTTTTTCTTTAGCCATTATTGCCAGAATTCCTATCTTCATCCCAGTGCTGGTGAAGTCAAAGATAAAACCAATCTACAGCTTCTACAATAGCCATCACTGAACTGCTTGCAGAACTTGCCTGGACACACTGTGAGCTCACCTGTATGCATTGTGAACTATCTGTTGGTGCAGTGACTTGTGGTAGTGTTGGGGTATTTTTGCTGATGATGTCACCGGTGGTACAATTTTTCAAAGGAGCCCTCAATTGGCTTAATGTCATGGCATTTTGCATCCTCCTCTACTAGTGATGGTCTAAAATTTGGGGGCCAACAGAGGTGAGGCAAAGAACCTCACCCCCCCACAGGTGCAAAGGCCTATCCACAAGTATGGCTGTATGCTGGACCGGTAGTCAGTGACGGGTATGATCCAATTGCAGTGGTACCAACCTAAGACAGGAGGCTGACGCCTAGAGGTCAGTTCATCCGATGACGGGTAAGGACCATATGTTGAATTGGACTGCCTAACAGGCACGGTCCCTAAGCCACATGCTTGTTGTTTAAACAGAGAGGGGGAGATGTTGAGAGCCACAGCCAAAGGGGCCCCAGCAAACTTCCAGCTGCCAGCAAACTTCCAGCTGCTGGCTGATGATTGGCTCACAGCGGCCCCAGCAACATCTAGCTGATTGGCTCCTCGGCCCCAGCAACATCTAGCTGATTGGCTCCTCTGCGGTGATGCTCATTGGACTGTTTCCCTGCCCTTTCAGACCACGGAGCTGCTCATTGGGGGACTTTTTTGGCTCCGCCCACGTGACCCAGCCAATCGGCCTCAAGAGCAGGAGGATTGTGGGAGGTGGAGAGAAGCTTGTGGGGGAGACAGAGGCTTGGGGAAAGCCGGTGGTGGCAGTTGAGGCTCTGAGGGTTTTTCCTGAGAGACTATTTTGTTTGTCGTGTGTGGTTCTAAAAATAAAGTTAGTTTCTTTTGACAAGTGGCTCCTGATTGTGCCCAGCCAGACTGCGGCAGTCTCACACCTGAGCTTTTGGGGGAAACCTCATATCCAAGCCATAACAGTATCTTTGCCTTAAATCAGGAACCCAAACCTATAGATATTTTAAAAGCCAGCACCTATTTCTACTCAAATAGGGAGGTAATGGACAGATGTGAAACTTCTGCCCGGTTAGTTTATTTATCTGAGCTCCATCTGACTTTTCTTAATGGTAGGTAGCAAACTTGAGATAACAATTCAAAATCAATTCTTCTAGAGTAGGAGCTGGAGATGATGAGCTATGGTAACCATTGTTGATAGCAACTCTTTTTGATGATCAGATTTGATAGGTTCAGGTCAGCATGAATATTTCAGTTCATATAGATTTTTTTTTTCTCAGAGTATTATTGAAAGCTGAGACACTGGCAGTCCTTGCATTAAACTCAACAAAGTCCTGACTCAGAGAGAAACTAAAAGGTCTGCAGTTTCAAGATGAGTTACAAATCTTTACATAGAATAGGAAAGGTGGTTAATAAGAGTTCCTAATTGAGAAATACAATTTTTGTTGCTGAAGAACTTCAGATGACAGACTTTTTTTTTTCTTTTGTATTTATCACAGGCAATTGAACCTGATGAAGGGTAGGAAATTAAGTTAAGGGGGAAAAAATTGGTTTCAAGTAAAGCTTAGGAAGCAATTTCTACCCATGAAGTAATTAATGAGTGAAATGGGCTTCCACATTAGCTCTTGAGGCAAAGTCATTTTAATGAGAAGCCCTCTTGGGACAAGTATTCACAGTAGCTTGCCCCACCGGTCAAGCAGTAGCTGATTTTTAGTAATGAAATATGGTCCATCATAGGCAAGGGGTCTTCTTGCTCAATGAGGTATTAAGCAAGGTCATTTCTTCTATTTAATGACTCTATCATTGCAGAAGAAAATATGAAGAAGATATCAAGGGGTTTTAGAACTGATTTGCAGTCTTCCTTTATGTTTTTGTTTTAATTACAAAGTATTGCATGCCTGCTATATTTAAAAACAATTAAACCAACAGAGATGTAAAAAGCAAAGGCTGAGAGGGCTCAGCAAACATGCCTATACTTAGGTGCAACCCTCCATTCTTCCCAGAGTTGACCGCTGTTCTCTCTCTGAATCTACTTCCATTGGAACTAAAAACTATCTATCAACAGTTAGGGAAGGCACAGAGGTCGGTGTTGTCAGGCCTTGCTCCTTCTTCTCTTCCTCCAGGTGACTTCCTGGTAAGACTACTCTGAATGCTTTAGGGAAGCCAATCATCTGCCTGAGAAATCTCTTGACCCAGGCTAAAGGCAATGTTTAAGTAAGAGCATCTGAAAGAGAGCACCTTTTCCTTTCCAAGTCCTCTGTGGAAAGTTAATGATATGTGACTTTGTTATCGCTGCATTGCAATAAAAATCAAATCAGTGTCCAGGGTTGCCTAGCACTAAAGGAATTTCAAGCAATAATCCTTTGCCCAAAAAAAAAATTACTTTTCTTTCTCTTCGTCTTCTTCAGTTTGTGTTAATTACATCTGTCTCCATTGTCTGGTTGGCACCTACTTATAATCCAGAATAAATCTCTTTATGTCCAGTACATTTTGAGTATTTCTGAAAATTATCTGCCAACCGTCATCTCTTCATAGAGTTAGTTCAGAATTATGTGAAAATGTTATGCTGTAGGTGAGTTACTTTGTTCCCTGTTCTTATCATTCACACTCTCTGTTTCATTCAATCTCCAGGACAATGTTTCTCAACCTACCATCTCTAGGTCCTTATGTATCCAAAGACATAGTCTATGGGTTGGGAAAATCACTACAAGAAAAGGAGTATGAATACCCTCTGATATTTTTCTTTTAGAATAGTAAATATAAGGGTAGTCATCAATATAATTACCAATAGTCCAAAATGCTTATATGATAAATTAATAATCAAGTATGTAAAAGTATGATTTTTGCATCCCAGTTTTATGGGGTAATTTATTTTTCTGTTTATGATCATCCTAAATGAAAATGAGCAGGTCTACCTTGACCTTGACTAAGTTAGTAAGTATTTAGCTGATGTTAAGGCAACATAACTTACAGTCAGAGTGGCAATAATCAGTCTGTATTCTTCTGGGTCCTCAAGTGGACTTTTAAATCAGTAATACACGTCAAGCATTCTTTTGCAAGAACAATTCATAATCAAAGGATTTTTTTTAAAGAATAAGAATAGTCCCTTTAATAAATTGAGACTGATTTTCCACCATAAAAAAAATGACTTTAGGAAACAATGTTACTAAGTGATTTGTGCTATAATGGATAGAGGAAGGACATCTTAATAAATTGGAGTGGAAGTTGAGGGCCAGAAAGGACCACCAGTACACAGAGGCCCATACAAGTGGGCACGTGTAGCAGAGGGGTGGAGTGAAGCCTGTACAGTATCCACACAGAGAGGTGGAAGTAGGAGAGACGATTCTATGCACAACAGTTTACTAGTTAGAGAAAAGAACTTCCATGGTTTCAATTGGTATATTATCCAAAAGTCATGTGATACAGGTAAGGAGTGTATTGGTATTTTCCCTTCACAAGGGAAACTGCTGCCAGAGAAGTTAAGTGAATTAACTAGGTTCACGCAGCTAAGCACATGAAACTGATATTTTGGCAATGGTAAGGTTGGGACCTAAACACATGAAACTGATATTTTGATGAACACTTTTACCAAATCATGTGTTCAAATACCCCAGTACTTAAGGTGACTTGAAGAGCACTCTGTTTCCCTAGTTTATCTCTGTCCTGGTTACCATCCAACCATGTAATGGATGCTATTAGGTAAGCAATTATACAAACCCTGATGCTTTGTGAATTAAAAACCTCTTGGAAAGGTAATGATGAGTGAAATCCTAAAGACCAATATGTATCTAGTGTCTGTTCTGTTCCAACAACTTTAGGAGGACTGAGCTTGCCAACACAGATGCTCTGAGTCCCGTTTCCAGAATAAACTTAGACTACCTCCCAGTTTACTGGTTCCAATCTGCATAGTGATTTGACCACTCTAATCCTGTGCTTGGTCCTTGTTCTTTCCTCTCATCCCTCTGATTCAGAATATCTCTTTTAAACTCACTTTCCATCTTAAATTTGATGTGACCTTTCATTTCTAGTATTGGTCCTCTGGCCTCTTGCACAATGACCATTGCTCTGTCCCTGGGGAACAGGACAGCCATTTACTTCCTGCTAGGGGCGAATCATCAAGATTGTTATTTACAGAGTCAAATAAAAATTAATAAGCAGAGGGATCTACAGCATTCATCAACTACTGGATTCTCCTTTGGGGGATGCAACCATCTGTTTGGTGGTTGCTTTTGGGTCTTGCTCCTCCCGTTCTTGTCACACTGGGTGTCCCCCAGTGTGTTTCTCACAGATAGTCCTGGTTCTCATCCTGTACCTCTTGAAGCCACACTCAGCATTTTTTAACCATCCTCTAAAATAAGTCCCACAAAATAAAGCATCCCTTCCACCATATTTTACCGTTACAAGTATTCTATCAGATGTAAGGAGATAAATGGAAGAAGATTCAAATGATGACCTATACAGACAACTTAAAATTTCTGTTTTAAAAAATATTAATTTTTTCCACAAAGTTGCTCTCTGGCTGCCAACTATATATTCAATGGCTCTTCTTTACCTTTTCTCTTTTTCCCATAGCCTTTCAAGTCTCTTATGCTGCCCAAACTTTCTTTTAAAAAAAAAAAAAGTTCTTGTGCCATGGAACCATGGTCTTAGGGACTTTGAGCTCCTGGGGACTTCTCTCCAAACTGAGATATTAATTTACAGAACAAACCTTTTGGGAATACGCACTGTCACAGGGATTGTAACATTGGTTGACTCTAGCTTTTGAAGCAGCAGAAAAGTGTTCTACGTTTTTACATTGATATTGAGAGCAAAAATCAATATTGACTTTTTAGATTTTTCTGCCTGGCTTTGGACAGTATATAAGCAATCCTCTTGATGTTTTAATAAACTCCTGGTAGAATTTTACATAATAATACTTATATAATAAGATATCATCTATTACTCAGTCAAGGCAAATAGGATAGATGGAAATAAAGTCCTTTCTCAGGAGGTAAAGGTTTTGCCAGAGAGAATCCTTCCCATATTCAGAGCGCTTTTCACACTTTAGGGAATTTGGTTCTCAAAATAACCCAACAAGGTAAGTAGGGTAGGTGATATTAGGTCTGTTTTACGTGTTCAGAAATGCATGTTTACAAAATTTGCATGTGGGAAAGTGTGAAAACTGAAACCCGTGATATTTGTGGGTGTGACAGTCTCAGATAGTCACCAACCACCATGTATTTCTGGATTTTTCCCTCTGGATACAGTAGATCTGCATATTTGGGGGAGCTTGAGGAGTACCAGGGATTGAACTCAGGGGCACTCAACCCCTGAGCAACATCCCCAGTCCTATTTTTTTAATATATTTTTTTAGTTGTTGATGGATCTTTATTTTATTTATTTATTTATTTATTTATTTATTTATTTATTTATATGTAGCACTGAGAATTGAACCCAATGCCTCACACACTCACACATGCTAGGCAAGTGCTCTATCACTGCCCCAGCCCTATTTTGTATTTTATTTTATTTTTTATTTTTTATTTTTTTACCCTATTTTATATTTTATTTAGGGACAGGATCTAAGTTGCTTAGTACCTCACCATTGCTGAGGCTGGCTTTGAATTAGAGCCTACTTCCTCAGCCTCCCAAGCCACTGGGTTTTGGGGCATGCACCACCATGCCAAGCGGGTCTGCACTTTTTAAGATGAGCTGTGTCACTTGCTTTGTCCGGTTCAACACAGGTGGACACGATATTTCCCTTTCTGGGTAAAAACCTTATGAGCCATCAAAGTCCTCATTTCTTTCCATCGGCCTCTGTGATGGGGGAAGCCTGTATCAAGTGGAGTCCTTCCTAGTCTTCTTGCTGAGTGTCTACACCACTGTCAACTAGCTTTGGCATGCAATTTAGAACTTTATGACTTTTTGTCGAGCTAGCAGAATATGATTTGGAGGTTGCTGTTGCTGCCGCCAAAACAAGCCCACCCTGAGTCTCACTCTTTCCCCTTCTGCAAACTCTTCTTAGAAGATGATAAAATAGTTAAGAGGCAGGTGGACAATGGATCTGAATCATGAGCCTGGCATGTTGAGGTGGTATAGTGACACACTACGGGTAGCTCTGATGAATCAAGAAAATTAGAGTCCTTATTGATAGTAATCCATTCTTTCCCTAGCATAAAAGAGTGAGGCCTTTTCCCACCCACCACCTGCCCATAGGATGAACAACACAATCCAAGGGAACTAAAGGTCATTCAGGAATCACCAGCGTGGAGAGTGACATCCAGAATTCATGCCAAAGTATTTGCAAGCCACTTCCTAGATGGTAAGGAAAATAAAGAGGAGAGGAAGAAAGGACAAAGTGGGGTTGATGGAGAAAAACAAAAACCAGAGAAAGAAAAGATGAATAGTGGTGATTTAAAAACTGGAAAGGCATTTCCTCTAAGAATGCAAGCTGTGAGGGAGTGGAGCAGCCCATACTGAGAGATTCGAAGACAGCTGGCGTGTGGAAGATGATAGGGCAGGCGGGGTATGACCAAGAACACCTCCAGAAACTGAAGTATTCCTTCTTCTCCGCCTCCTCTCCTAACTCAGTAAAAATAGAGACGAGACAGTTAGATAGCCAGTAAAAGCTGGAAGTTTGTGAAATGTCTAATTTGCTATATTTGCATACAGATTCAGGATTGGCTAGAAAGCTGTTTTTCCTGTGAGTTCTATCAAGAATAGAGAGTATTCCAAGACAAAGTGGGTGGCAGAAATTCTAAATAAAGTGAGACGCCTCAAAAACGTGATCTAAGGCTTCATGATAGTTTGACTCCAGTGAGTTTTTCAATGCTCACTTAGGGCACAGACAAATTGAGTGACCGTGTGGACATCATAATTTTAGGGGGTGGCTAAAGGTCTATTGACCTCCCAAAATACAAAACATATCATTGTCTCACCATTTTCTGATTGATTGATTGATTACAGTGTTGGAGATCAAACCGGGGGTTCTTACATATACCAGGCAAGTGTCCTACCACTGAGCTATATCTCCAGCCTACTCTCCATTATTTCTAACTTTCATAAATAAGCTTCTTTTTAAAAAAAATAGCAACCATGAAGGAGTTTTTCTCTGTTGGCTTTCCTTAGGAATAAATATCTCTACCCTCAGTTGGAGCTGAATGCATAGCAAGGATTTTTCTGAATTATTGCTTCGCAAATCTTAATGTGAATTTAGATCACTTGAAGATCTTTTTTGATTCTGCAGATCTGAGTGGACAACTGAGTTTCTGTATTTCTAACATTACTTCAGGGATGCTGATGCTGCTGGTTCAGGAGCAACCCATTAAGTGGCGAAGATACCACATCAGAATAGTTAAGTGACTTTGCCTAGGACCGCAGTTGTTAAAGCAGGGAAACCACAATTAGAAGTCAAGTCGGTCTGACTCTACAGCGTGTGCTCTTGGTCAATACTGAAATGCTTCCCCACGGAGAGAAGCAGAGATGGGATATTTTCTGAGAAAAATGATGTTAGTAGGAGGACAGTGGTTTGGCAAGCTGGGAAAAAACAAAACAAAACAAAACCAGACATCCCAGCTCACTTTGGGAAATAGGGCATAAGCTCATAAACCTTAAAATTAGACGATTTTCCTTTTCCTTTAGTGTTCTTTACACAGCACTCACTGTTTTCATGACTACCTCACATAGTCCCACCATTGCCCCCGGGAGAGACAATTAAAGAGAGATTTCATAAAAACAATGGGGTCACCCTTTGATATCAACACAGCACAGGCTCCATGATACAAATTCCCATGGCTAGAAAACAAACTCAAGGAAAGGTATTTAAAGAGGCCCATAACCTGGAGTGTCAGGTGTGCTCCAGGAATCAACCATAGAAAATGACCTCCATGCTATAGTAAAACTTTGTGGCTTCGACAAAAGCCCACTGTAGTAGATGCCATGGTTCATTTTATGTTCAGTCACTGCTACTCCACAGTGGGAGATGTTTTGGGTAAAAAAACAGGAGCAAGCATTAAAATTTGGTACAGGGCTGGGGATGTAGCTCAGTGGTAGAGCAATTGCCTGGCATGTTCAAGGCCCTGGGTTCAATCCCTCTTACTACAACAAAATAATAACTCACTACAACAGTGACAAGAGAAATCTTTAACAAAGCTCAAGCCTTCCAAGAAAAATGGTTCCCCATATTGGGAGAACCCCTAATATAGACTATCAGAGAAAGATCTTTTTTTGTTTTAATTCTTTCTTTCTTTCTTTCTTTAGTCATACATGATAGCAGAATGCATTTTGACATATAATACATACTTGGAATGTACATACATCAATCATATTGTCTATTCTATTCTGCTGCCCTTCCTATCCTCCTTACTCCTCCCCTCCTCTCCCATCCTTTCTCTCTATCCAATCTAATGTGACACACATTTTTTTTTCTTTTACTCATTATAACATCATATATGTATTCTGTATAACAATGAGGTTCTCCTTCCATCTTCTGTGCAACTCCCCTTCTCCCTGTTTTCCCCTCCTACCTCTCTTCCCGATTTAGTGGTAGTCTTCTTCTCATGCTCTACTTCCCGATCCCATTTTGAGTCACCCCCCCTTATATCAGAGAAGACATTTGGCATTTATTTTTAAGGGATTGGCTAACTTCACTTAGCATAATCTGCTCTAATGCCATCCATTTGCCTGCAAATGCCATGATCTTGTTATTTTTTAGTGCTGAGTAATATTCCATTGTGTATAAATGCCACATTTTTTAATCCATTCATCTATTGAAGGACATCTAGGTTGGCTCCACATTCTAGCTATTGTGAATTGTGCTGCTATAAACATTGATGTGGCTGTGTCCCTGTAGCATGCTCTTTTTAGGTCTTTTGGGTATAGTCCAAGAAGTGGAATAGCTGGGTCAAATGGTGGTTCCATTTCCAGCTTTCCAAGGAATCTCCTTACTGATTTCCAAATTGGCTGCACCAATTTGCAGTCCCACCAGCAACGCATGAGTGTACCTTTTCCCCGCATCCTCGCCAGCACTTATTGTTGTTTGACTTCATAATGGCTGTCATTCTTATTGGAGTGAGGTGGTATATAGAGTAGTTTTAATTTGCATTTCTCTGATTGCTAGAGATGGTGAGCATTTTTTCATGTATTTGTTGATTGATTGTATATCCTCTTCTGAGAAGTTTCTGTTCAAGTCCTTGGCCCATTTGTTGATTGGGTTATTTGCTTCTTTGTTGTTTAACTTTTTGAGTTCTTTGTATACTCTAGAGATTAGAGCTCTATCTGATGTTTGAGGGGTAAAAATTTGTTCCCAGGATGTAGGCTTCCTATTCGCCTCACATATTATTTCTCTTGCTGAGAAAAAACTTTTTAGTTTGAATTCATCCCATTTGTTGATTGTTGGTTTTTAACTCTTGTGCTATAGGTGTATTATTAAGAAATTTGGGGCCTACCCCCACGTGATGAAGATTAGGGCCAACTTTATCTTCTATTAGACACAGAGTCTCTGGTCTGATTCCTAGCTCCTTGATCCATTTTGAGTTGACTTTTGTGCATGGTGAGAGAAAGGGATTCAGTTTCATTTTGTTGCATATGGATTTCCAGTTCTCCCAGCACCATTTGTTGAAGATGCTATCCTTCCTCCATTGCATGGTTTTAGCACCTTTGTCTAATATAAGGTCTTTAAAAGGGTTAGAGACTACACAAGGGGAAGGTTCAGAGGACTCCAATGTTACCATTGCTACCTATCATTTCACTTAAGACAAAGCTTTAACTTTTCCACCACTGATTAACTTTTAAGAGGCTCATCAACTTAGCACCTCTAATATGCCATTTGTCTGTGTATGTCTACATCAATGTCTTCCAGAATTCCATCGCTCCTTCCTATTCTACAACCCGTACCACTTTTCATTCCTTTCCCATGCTCTTGCTCCTATTCTTCCAGCCAAAGTAAAAAAAAATCTGACTTTTCTTTCTTCAAGACACTATCAAAAGCCATGAGGCCTTTCTGATTCCATGTCTTTCCATCTCCCCTGCCTCCACCCTGGTCCAAGGCATCAGAATCTCTGCATGATACTGCTCCAAAAGCCATCTACTCGGTTTTAACCCTTGTCTCTCCTGTGGCCACTCCTGTGTACAGCAAGCACACTGTCATTTAAAGAATGTAAATGAGATCATGCTACCCCTCATGGGGAGCATCTTCAACATCAGACTTTCTCATTGTGTATTCTGTAGCATCTCAACCTGTTGCATATGAATTCTCCTTGTATAACTCAACTTTCCATCACCATCTGAGACAGTTAGCCTAGAAAGAGAAAAGGAGCATTTTGGCTCACTGGGGGTTCCAATCCACCGTTAATGGACCCTATTGCTTTGGGCCCTTTGGGGAGGCAGCAAGCATACGGTGGCAGGAACATGTGGTGGAGCAAAACCACCCACCTCATGGCTAGGGAGCAAAAGAGAAAGAGAAATGGACTGGATTCTCATAATCACCTTTGAGATCATGCCTCCCAGTGACCTAAAGACATCCCAGTTGGCCCTAACTCTTAGATGTTCCACCACATCCCAATAGCATCACCTGGAGACTGAGGCTTTCACACATGAGCTTTCAGAGAATATTTAAGATCCAAACCATGGCACTAGTGTAGACATTATACGAAATAGAAAAGACTCTCACACCAGACCAACTATATGGGATACGTCAAGATTCTCACAGCTACCAGGTTTGCAAGTCTCCATTCTATGTGTGTTTCAGCCTGTGCCACTTCTTGATTTCCTAGCATTTGTCCTCCTGGTCTTTGTATTATTGTCCCCATGTTATCATTCAATCTCAGCCTGAATGTCACATCCTCAGAAGGCCATTTTTTAGCTCCCTTGCCAGGATCTCCCCGCTACAACATCCTGAAAATTTCTCTCTGCTTGAATGTAACTTGCTTGCCCATCCTGTGACTTCTAGTGTCCTACAGAAAATAAACTCCAGTGACACAGGGGCTTTGTTCCCTCTCCCTGGCCCAGTGTACGCAACTCATTCAGTAAACATTCATGAGTAAGTACTGAATGAATTTCCCAAGCAGAACTAACCACTTCCTCTTCTGAATCCTCAAAGCACTTTGAAGTTTGTTCCATTAAAACACATGTCCCACATTTTATCCAGTTGTATCTGAGCCTGTTTCCTCTCTAAACTGACAGCCAGTGGAGCGTAGGAGCTTTGTTTTATTCAACTGTCTGCTTCTTTTTGCAAGCATTGCACGAAAATGATAGGTGCTTAATAAAACTAAGACAGTACTTTCACTATGAAGACCAGAAGTCTGCGAGGACTGGGATACCAAGGGTGGCATAGCCCATCCTGGGTCATTGTAATCTCAGCAGTGATTTAAAGATTGGGCCCAACATTTTTGGAAGGAAAGAATTTTAAGAGAGATATTGTTTTAAAATGCTAGTCTATGGGGATGATAAAAAACAAATGGACTCTTAGGCAGGGGTTATTATTGATTTTAAATTATCTGCACACCATGTAACCCCTTAGGCTGTGTTTTCCAGGCTGACCACTATCACTATTTTGCTTACAGTACACCATCCCTTATGAGAAATGCAAAAGTTCTGATGTACAACTATTGTCCTCTTCTAAGCAAAGCCTCAGATAATGAAGAGTGTCGCGACCCCTTGCCCGCAAGGAAGACGCAACTCAGGAATCTTCTTTCAGCAGTTTATTCAGGCCCTTGATATTTCTTCTTCTCCCTCTTGGATGCCCCTCCCAGCCTTAATAAAGCATCCCAAGCCCCAATGCAAAGCTGCCGCGTGGAGCTTTCTCACAGGGTGGTGAAAAATCATGTGCCAACTTTCCCAGATAAGGAGTTGTTTGTCACAGACCACAGCGGAGCCAGCGTCATCTTGTAATGGCGACCATAATCTGCAGAAACGGCAGAAGCGGCTCACCACAGAAGAGCAAAAAGCTGAAAATGCAGGAGGTCTCTTGGCTAAACCTTAGCAAACAATTATATGTTCATCTGAACCTGAGACTCTAGTAAACCACAAATGAAGCTAATTACCTATTTGCTATAGGACTTGAAGACATTGGTATCATGAAGATGAGAAGCCTGACTGTTGGAGAGAAAGAAGATATTATTGCCATAGTACATTTAAAGAAACAGCCCAGAGCCTTTTTTTGTGGGTGTGATTGCATTTATTTTACTGTTTTTAATTAGAAAAATAATACAGTGCTTGCTGTCATGAGGCAAATAACACAAAGGTGTAAAAGGACATTAGAACTTTCTTCCCTAACACTGTGCAGAAACTCCAATATCCTAAGGCAACCTACGCTCATTTGTAATTTGGCGTATACTCTCAGTAACTTTTTCTGGGCTCTTAGAAATATAGAAAGAGTGAGATGAATAGGTAGATAGAGATAGAAATGACATAGATACACACACATACACGTATATTTAATGTATTTACAAAATTTGGGCAATACCATTCACCTTTCTCCGTCAGTTGTTGTCTCTCCACTGTACATCTTAATTTCCCTCTGGGTTGCTGCAGGTAGATAGGACTCATTCTTTTAAATTTATATATTCACTCATTCCACCTATATTTATCATGATATCTATTGGTATCTGCTTCAGGCACTCTAGTAAGCAAAGCAAAATTCTTGCTTCCACACAATTTTGGATACGAATGGGGAAGATAGACAATAAAGACATAGAAGAGTAACTGTGTGTCACGTGGTGTTGAGTGTCATGTAGAACCAAAAGCAGGAAACTTCAGAGGAAGGGAGTCCAGGGGAGGGCTACTGTTTCTCATAAGCAGACAGGCCAGGTAGGCAAACTAAGAACTGAAGGCCATGAGGGAGCCAGCATGCATCTATCTGGGACAAGACCTTCCCTAGTACCAACAGCACTGCAAAAATATCCTCCTACACATCTCCTTCTGCACTAAGGCTTCTTGAATTGGTCAAAAGGTATACACATCTAAAACAACACACTCCAGATCACTCTTGCAGAGATTCACACTCCTGTAGTGATATATGAGGATGCCACTTTCCCACAAATTGATCAGCACCGGATACAATCAATCTTTTAAATTTTTGTCCAATTGATGTATTTTCTTCTCTCTGATTGTTGGTAATGTTAGGAAACTTTTCATTTTTCTGACCAATAATAGATTCCCCTTCAGAAGGCTTTAGAGTAGATGCGTCAACATTTTATTGCCAGACCCTCATTCCCTGACCTAACAAATCAAGAAAGGCAACACCCATGTGCCTATGTTGGGTTCAAGGCAGAATTTCCCCCACATCAATGAAGCCCCGCTTCCCCGAGATACCCAGTCAGATGGGGACAAACAGAAGTTAAGCTGTTGAATCAAGATATACTGCTAACTGGCCTCCTGGGCTGAACTGGTTTTAGATATGAAAAATGAAACCCAAGGGTGGATAGGGGAGGGAGACAGAACAGATAATGGCATCCTTCAGCTCTGGTGGAATTAGTACTACCCCTTTCCAATAAGGATATTTTGGGGATCATTGTAAATTCTATCAGCACCTAGGTACATTTACTGACCCCTACTACTAGTCTATAAGTGTCAAAGAATGACACTTTCTAGTAAATTCAGTCTGTATATTGAATTAAACAAAGCTGGATTGTTAATGTAATCTTTGTATGCATGTCTTGTGAAATGGCGAGAACAATAGTTGGAAATGCTATAAATTGGACTAGGCTAAAAAGAATCAAACCTGGAAATTGACACACCCACTAGGACTCATGAGAATCCAGTTGCAGTTCCAAAGTGGCTTCCAATGCTACTTTGAGAAAATAAGGTTCTGATCTAACACACATATGCAATATTGCATATTCAAAAACCCTGCTCCCTGACTCATCCCCCTTAACAGTTCACATTTTCATTTGAGAGAACCTCTGAGTAAATTCAACTCAGAAACTCATTCAACTATGTTAAATTATTTTAAAAATCATTTCTGTAGTTATCATGTTTTTAGTTAAAATTAGTTTAGGAAAAAATGACAATCTAGGTTATGAATTTCAAAACATGCTGGAAATTTCAAATGATACACAGTTACACAGCCCTAATAAGCTAATTCCAAGAACAATTTTGGTTTTGTATTAATGGATAAAATACTGATTTTTAAATCTACATTCAGAAAAGCTGTGATCAATACCATTTAAACTTTTAACTTATTTGGGTTCAAGAAACGTGATGCTATTTATCTTAAAATAATACAGGTATTTTCAACTAAGAATGCTTACTATAATTCTGTGTTATACTAAACTAATTATGGATTATCTCATTTGTTCTCATGATAACTTCATGAAGTAGGTACTAGGATTTCTATTGTATAGATATTAAATTTGAGGTGTAGAAAACTTAAGTACATTTGCCCAAGTTTACAGAAGAAGTATGTTTAGAGTCAGAGGTTTTGGTCCAGATACTCCAGATATAAAATTTTAACCAACATTGTATTCTTTTGCTAGGCATTTGATTTCAGCAGCCTATTTTAATCATTACTTAAAAAATAGTAGTGACTGTAGTTTTCATTGGCAATAAGTGCTTCATAGACAAGGAAAACTATTTCTTAATAAATAAACAGGTGGGTCATAGCTGTTGAGAATCTGAAAACTTGCAACATTTAGGTGGGTAGGAAACTCAAGATCTGAAGTTAGGGAAATAAATAAGAGGATGTAATTTCAAAGCGAAGGTCCATCTTTCAAATTTAATAAAATCACCTAATGGAAGTTCTCTAATCACTGTATCTATTATGAAAAAGCCATTATGGTTCAAGAAAGCAAATTCAACACAACACAGGAAGATAGACACTAGAACAAGGACATCAGGGGCACTTGGTCCCAAGAATGAAAAGAAACTAGTCCCTGAAGTAGAACTATAGGTCAGAAACTTATTTGCTCACAAAGTCTGAGACTAACTGATAAACATCTACTTTGCCATTTAAAATTTTTGTTCCATCTACATAACAACAGTGAGCAGTAGCCACAACAACAACAACTACACACAACCAAACTCACACACCACTCCCAAGGATCCATGCATTATGAATGAATCCTACAGATCAAATGACATCAACTTAAAAAAAAAATGCCTCTATTTCTTTCTTTTCTCTGATTTCAGAGTTTATCTGAACATTTTACCTGTCTCCAAGATCCTGGGGAATGTCTTTGATTTCCAACACAGGTCCCATTTAGGGTTTAGGGTTTTCTAACAAATGCAACCACCACACTCCTTTTCTTTCTGATTCAGTGGTGACTTCAACTGAGCTGTCACCAAATGGCTAGAATTAAGTTTTCCATATTGAGCTAGCAGATGACACTTGTCATCTCATTCTGGCTCCAACATTTTGCAGTTCTATGGCTTTGGACATGTTATTTATCTTCTCTGTGCCTGGTTTTTTGTTTTTGTTTTTTTTTTTAATAAAGTGGGTAGATACAACAAATGCCTCTTAGGTGATTTTACATAACCCTCGCAAGAAGTCTATGTAAAGCATTTAGCACAGTGCCTGGCACAAAGTAAAAACTCAATAAGTTAACTATTCTTAATATGTTGGCTGCTTTTGTTTGCATCATATACAACTGCAACTCTGGCAAAGATGAGTCCTTAAACCTGGAATTTCAGTCCAGCCTGTGAATTGAGTTACACAGAGAGGCCTTAATTTGGCTCATCAGGTTAGTGATTGATGCTTGTTTGCTAACACTGAAAATGTTGGCAAAGGCGGGAAGGAGGGCTGGCAGAGTGGCTGTACTAATTACGGAAGGTGCAAATTCAACATGTAGCACTCCTGCAAGACATAATGAGACTGTGCTGAGGTGAAACAGGAGGTTTGTTACATACATTAGAATTAGATGCTCTAATTGCTTAGCATCCCAAATGTGAATGATACCTTAAGAAACAGAAGAAAGCAATCCACCCACCTCTACCTGACAACAAAAGAGTTCTTTCCAGTCTGCCAATAGGCAGGAAACCAGGACATAAAGGTAATTTTCTTCAAGCATCAGTTGATTAGATCTGCCGCTATCTGTTCTCAAACACTGCGGGAGAAACAGAAGAATGTGATGAAGGCACAATCTCCTTCATCAAGGGGAACCTCTAGCATTTCTCCACTGGTTAATGAGTAGATTGGCAGTGGGTCACTTGCGCTTCTCCTTGTTTAAACGTGCAGCCAATTGAGCAGCAGCCGCGATAGGTTCTTGGCTTTAAGGAATATTATATATTATCCTGAACAGGTTCAAATAAATTACACTTAGGATTTTGGAATCTAAGATAAATTTAATGACGCTGTGAGAATGCAAATACCTATGCAATTTAGCAACGAAGTCACTTTGACAAATTATTCAACAGTGCCACCTGTAGGCAAACAAATGCCCCTTTAGCAGAGGGATGGGAAGTATGTCAGCACCACCCAAAAGTTTGGCCAGGCCTTTCAGATAAGACTAATCTTTTTCCTGACCTATGTGAGCTTCTCAGGCTTTCTATGGTACTCAATTACTCAATTATTGTTTTTGTACCTCCAGTGACAAGAAACACATTTTAATGGAAATAGACTATCTCATCTTTAGGTACTGGAGTACTATGAAGTCCTTCATAATTCCATCTTGATATAATTTTATTTGCTAATTCAATGTCCTTGTTGGGGATATTTAACTCTTTAATGAATACAATTCTTAAAATGTTACAAGAGAGATATTGAACTCCATGTTAATTTTGTTTTGTACCAGTTACTTATTACATTGCCCTTAAGGCTATCCTCTACAAAATAAAATTAAGCACCAGTAACGAATGTCAGTAGCAACTTTATGCATTTAAAGCATTTTTCAGAATATGGTGAGGTTTTCTGTTATCTTTTTTGCTCTCTTATTTCTGTTTTGTTCTATGATCCTTTTTTTCTCTCTCTATTATCTCTCGTGCATTGTTAAAACTGAATCTCAGGTAGATGGAGTGCTCAAGGTCACACAGTTACTTCTATTTTATTTAACAAATTAGAACTGGGCTACACTGTACCTAGAGGCAAATCCCTTTGAAATCTGATTAAATCAACATCTGCACAAATCCACCCAAACTCCTAACCTGTACATTGGGTTAAACATAATCTAACTTCATCCTTGGAGTTAGGGTCTCAGCAAAACTACTAGACCCCCAAGTTAGTAAAGCTCTTATTTTCAAGACATTGAAGAGATGAGGTCCAAACTCTATCCTTCCACCACCATCAGTCTCACTTGCCATTCTTCCTAGACAAATAACTACACTCCATATACTCCATAAAAAAGAAAGAAAGAAACACATGTCTTGGTTTTGTTGACCTAGTAAACATTGCTGCTGCTGTATTTTCACACCGGCAAATAGAATTTACTGCTAACAAGTCAGAAAGCTACTCTGTAATTTTCAGTTTGCACAGTTCTTCGTTCTGGGATACCATGGAGATTTCAAATCCAAGTCCAGGTGTGAGGTAAGCAGCTACCCTGCGGGCCTAGCTGCCAGAAAGACTCAGCACTTTCTACCAAAGAAAGGAGAAAACACTCCTGTCTCCAGGAAGATAGAATGCTCGGGGTCAAGAAGGCAGCAAACGTGTGAATCTAAAGTTTTCAGAGGAAAGAGGGAAAGATTGCTTTTGGAGCTATAATTTTCAGCTCTGCGAAGGCACCACAGCCACATATCATCGGGATGCAGCTATTGTATTTCAGGCATTGATTTTTTCGATGAGGTACAGGGAATAGGCAAACACTGAATTTTCATTAGCTCCTTGGGGGAAAGCGAGAATCCTCCCCAAACCAAACTGTCCAGAACATATTAAGGGATAATTTATAACAGCTGGCTCAATGGAACTTAAACAAACAGCAGCAATAGCAATAAAGCATTTCTGGCTAAGTCACTAATTTGAACTAGATCAGACCCATGTTAAAGAGCTGTTCACTCAAAGCACTTCTGTTTCCTGTACTCTCACCTTTAATGGGGAATCTGTCGTTTTATTTTTATTTTTTTCTTCCTGCGTGTATGTTTGACACTGAAGGGCACTGTGACAAACCTGGAGTTGTTAAGAGGTAACTGTAAATTGGTGATACCTGTAAGAAGATGACCATACTGGAAGTCAAAGTCCCAGACACTGACACCAAATTATGTACTTAGATGCCTAAGTAGACATTAGGGAGCATGCCAAGGGATGTAGTACTATCTCTAGGGTAATGATTCAAGCAGCTATATTAAATGTTAACCACCATCTTATGAGTTAAGTTTCGCTTTCTTGTACTTCCTCTTACCAGAACTCCCCCCACCCCCATTAGTGACCTAACCCCATGGTACTATAACCCTAAGCCAATCCCAAAAGACACAACCACTTTGCTCTGGAAAGCCCCATGGTACCATTGGCCTAAGCCAATTCTATGCTATTCCTCACCCACCTAGCTCTGACACAAGCACCCCCAGGCCTATCCCATAGCACCACAACTACAACTCCAAACCCCTACCCCACAAAAGCTGAACACCATAACATCTTGGGGCCTCTCTCTCCTCTCTATAGAGAGATGGCCTTTATTTGTCAGCTTTGACAAATAAACTTTCATATGAATCTCTGCCTGGTCTCCGCCCTTCATTTTTCACTCACCCATCTCTTGCTTTCTCACTTTCCTTTTAATCTCTGTGACATTTCTAGAACTCCACATGGCACTACGGTCACTTGAGTACTGCCTTTATTCTCCTTACAAAACTATAAGCTTCTTAAGATCAAAGGTGCTCTCTGACCTAACACAGGGCTCACACATACCTACTGCTGGAAAAAGGACACTCACTTGTACCATTAAGAATTTATCCTAATAAGTCATTAGATAAGGATATCTGCATAGAGAAGTTTCTGGCAACCATCCATTACCTCAGTTAAGAAATATTTAATGTATGTAAGCACTTTGACTTCCCAGGTACTGTGCTTGCTGTTGGGAGTTGTTTGAAGGGAGCAAAAGTGGACAGGATCCTTACCTGTCCATACAGAACTCACAGGGTAATGCAGAAATGGTCATTCATCAAATGGTCACAAATTGTATACTTAGCTATAAATTGAGATAAGGGATTTGAAAAATAAATATTTGGTTCTATGGGAGCAAGTTCAGAGAGATTTGATCTATTTAAGAGATCTGATCAGACTTTATGCCTGGCACGGTGGCACATGCCTGTAATCCCAAGGGACTCTGTTAGACCAGGACACAAGAAAAGACAACTGACTCCAATTAAAATCAAATTAAAGCAAGCTTATTATTTCGACCGGCCGGGCTGCCTCTCCCTCCCAAAACGGCGGGAACAAGACAGCACCTCAGCTTTCCTGCAGCCCAGCTTTATAGCCCAGAAAGTTACACAAAGGGGGGTTATAGATAACGGAACTCTGACAAGCATCACACTAATAGTAGTTTACATTTTTTGCTGGCCCCAACATCAGAATTTATGAGGACCATTAGAGCCTCAGAGAGGGTCGTTGTCTGGCCAGGGAAGGCCAATATTTATGAGGTGTCACTAAGTTTCAGAGAGGGCTGCTATCTGGTCAGAGAGCCAGGCAAGGGTAAGTTCAAGGCACAGGCAGGCATTCCAAGCAGGTTCAGAATTTGCAGTAATTTATAGTAAAGCCGAAATTATCTTTTCATGGTTTTGTGGCGAGATGCCCAATTTTAAGAAAAGATCAGGTTGGGTCTATCAACTCAGGAGGCTGAGGCAGGAGTATTTCAAGGTTGGGGCCAATCTCAATAACTTAGTGAGACCCTGTCTCAAAATTTAAAAAAAAATAAAATAAAAAGGGCTGGGGATGTAGCTCAGAAGTAAAGTACCCTTGGGTTCAATCCCCAGTATAAAAAAAAAAAGGAGGGGGAGAAAGATCATGAGGAGGAGGAGGAGGATAGTTTGCCACTAAAGGGCCTTTACAGTAGGGGTGGTGGAAGAAGAAACAGGATCAAATCTCTACTTAAAGACATTTCCTCTTTGAGATGAGAGGAAAAAGCTAATTCAGGATGACCTATGTGAGGGAGTTTGCAAGAATTCAGATATTTGGCCATGCTGTGACATTGGTCAAGATGAAGAGAGAAATATGTGAATTTGAGAACTACTTAGCAAATAAAATGGATAGTATTGAAAAGGGATTTGGTGGGAACTAGGTAGAAAAGGAGAAAGTCAAAGATATTTCAAGTATAGCCATAAGTGTGCCTCATCCAGAAAGTCTAGGAAGGAAGCCTTGGCAGCTTAGTTGTCTAGGTAGCATCTACCTGATGGAATATTTTCAGTCATGTTGGGAAGAGCCCTGACCCAAGATAATGTTCACTATATTAATATTTCCTTCATGATTTTTCTATAATATTTGTTGCTTTGAGTATAGATTTATAGAGTTTAATAACTGTTTTAGTAAATGGTAAAGAAAAGTGTTAAAAAGAATAAAAATCAGAAGCATTATCTATCTATGTGAGAACATTTGGCTACTTGATGAAACATCTCACTTACTGCTACAACAAATGTGGGTAGATATGCATTATCTCAGTTTTAAAATAGAGAGGAAAAGAAAAAAAAAGACCAAGATTAGGAATTTGTACAAGACCCAGAGCTAAGATATTCCTGAGCTAAAAGCTATGATTCTTCTCCTATGTTATACTATTTCCTTAAATGAGGTTAGAGGGAGGGATATATTGAGGCCATTAAGCTTCAGACATTAAATATTGATAGACAATTTAGCGAGGGTATATTTGGGGAGGAATGCATAAATATCATATTATTAGAATAGAATTTATTATGTTCTCTCTACCCAAAGAAACTGAATCAATGTGAAAATAAAGTTTGTACAAGAGTTTAAATAGTATACTAAATAAATATAAATACATAACCTTTATATGTAAAGTATGCAATAATTAGACTTTATTTTTTATCACTGTATTTCCCAGTAGCCATGGGAAAATAAGAAAATTGAGTATTGACTTATTCTTTATATGAAAGGGTAGCCCTGTAAGACAAACTTGGCTACTGCACCTTGAAGCCATCTATTGTCTTAGACATTGCATAAGGTGCAGTAAAGAACAAAATGGACAATTCCTTCAACAATTGCTCTGTGACAATTGTGGAAGCTTTATATGTATGAGCCTAACAAAGCAAACATGTTCTAGATACACACTTTTTTTGTGGCAAGTGTTAAATTTTAAGACCAACAGCTGAACTTCAATTATAAAAACCAAGCTGAGAAGGACATGATCCCTAATCCCAAAGATGGCACAATTAATGAAGTATTAATATTTCTTATATTGAATTTATATATAAAATCTATTTCTATCTTAAACATACCATAGTTGATTAGGATATCCAAGACCTTATCAAACAATGTCCATGAAATAAGTTCATATCTATCTATCGATTGTGATGTTTGTATAGAAGTTTAGACTGATACTAATTTTTGTAAAACTTCGGAACATTGTGCAATTATTTCTTTCACAGAATTTGGAAATCACCTATTTCCAGACCATGTAAGGGTAGGGTTAAGCTTATTCATGCGCATCATAATTTGTCATGACAAACTTAAAACAACCCTGCTAAGAAAAGTGCAGAAGAGTCAAAGTATAGCATAAGGCTTGCTCATACAAAGGAGGAGATTTTCATGATTCTTTTATTAATCCTTACCACTTATATCTACTAATTTATTTCTGCAACTTAAAATTGTTTACCAAAAGCCATGGTCTTTTGTGGCAGATTGCACAAAATAGACACAATTTTTCCCTATCTGTATTACATTCCTGGTAGTGTGATTCTATCAAATCCCATCAAGGGTCATCTTTGCCCCTCTTGAGTCTGGGCTGGTAAATTGCTTTGGCCAAGATAATATGACAGAAGCCAGGTCGTGCTAACTCTGAACCTAGGTGTCAAGGCCTTGCCTGATTCTATTTTCACTCTTGGAACCCTACTGGGCCACATGGGAAACAGCTTGGGCTAGTCTGCTGGAGGCTGAGTCATCTGGTCCAATTGTCTCAGTGTCTCCAGCTGACTACCAAGGCACCTCAGAAAGAATAGCTGCCTAGGTGACCTATAGCTGATCACATAGATAATGAAGGATTCCCTCAAATGCAACATGAGGTAGATCGGAGGCAGACTTTATTTTTTTATCCTATTATTTATTTATTTCTTTTTTGGTACCAGGGATTGAATCCAGGGCCCTTAACCACTAAGCCACATCCCCCAGTCCTTTTTTAAATATATTTTATTTTGAGACAGGGTCTCACCAAGTTGCTTAGGCTGGATTTGAACTCACAGTCCTCCTGCCTCAGTCTCCCAGGCCACTGGGATGATATGCATGCCCCATCATGCCTGGCTACTTTATTCTATTTTATAAGTGAGAAAACTGAGTCAATAAAAGCTTGAGTGACTTGCCCAAGTTCACTAGGCTTTCAAGAAACAAAATTAAGATTTTGAGTTGGGTATTCTGGCTCAAGGGCCAAATATTTAACTAGTTGTTGAGAGCCACAGTCGGAATGACCCCTGGCATTTTGCCAGAAGTAATGGTTGACAGGCCAGCCATTAAGATGATGCTGGATTGATTCAATTGTATATAGACCCCTGCTGTCCGCCTCCAGCACCCGCTACTTTGGAGTTCTCTAGCTCTCCTGGGGATTTCCTGGGGAGTTCCTGTTGGTTGGGGAAGTTCCGGTGGAGGGAGTTCCGGTTGGGGTTGGTGTGGTGTGCTGGAGAAGGGCCACGTGGGTGGCATTGGGGGAGTTCGGAAATAAAGTTTGTTCCTGCTTGAGTGGCTCGTGATTTGTGCCCAGCCAGACTGCCGCAACTAGTCACTCTCCTGTTTTAAACATAGAACAAGTAACTGGTTGGGCAACAGGTAATGTACTAATTTGGTTCTCCCCACAGCCTAAGGGTCCCATGTTATTAACTGATATGAACAAACACTGGGGAACAAGGAGGAGATATTTTTAGCTGGATCTTGCTCAGCCAACCACAATTACCTTGCAACTCCTGTGATTAATTGTACAAAACATCCACTATAACTTTTAAAGTTTTAAAATAAATTTTGTTCTAAGTCTTCAACTTTTTGTTCTTCTGTTTATCTGGATCTCAGAAAAGGGATCCATGCTAAATCACACAAGTAGAAAGAATAGAGTCTGGGTGAGTTTGATCTCGCTCCATGGTAATACATTGTTTTTATAATATCATTACTCAGGAACTGAACTCTATTAATATTTCATTGCCATATTTTAGAAACGAATCTCTCTACAATTATGTCACATATAAGAACAAGTAAATATCAAACTTGCATGCTACTTTAGTTAGGGGTAAAGGCAGAAATATATTTTATTCATTTTGCCTTTGCTAAATTTATCACTTTTATTAAAAGATTAAACCACTATGTCATGAATATTATAGAACAATAATAATGTATAATAAGAAAAAAATGGAGGTTTCTAATTCTACCTCATATCAAATTTTACATAGGAATCTTTTCTGTCATATCATAAGCAGATAATCATCCAACCACGGCTTTATCTATTGATGAAAGATTTGATTTTTTAGAAAAGTCTTTTTTCTTCCTGTAATTGTTACTCACTGGCCTTAGGTTTAGCCACAAGAGAACATGAAAATGAGCTTTCCGTTTCATGTACAGCTAGTTTAATATTTAAAAATAATTACGCTTTGCAGCCAAACCTTCTTGGACTAAATGTAATGCCTCCAACGTTATTGTCAGATCTTTCTCAACTTATGATAACTCTTACATGTGAACATGCGCTTATCCATTTTCTTTGAAGAGGTGGTGGTTAGAATATATATATTGGGTTAATGCAAAATCCAGATCTCTCCCCTCTCTTGATCTAGAAACTCTTCTTAAATTAATGCCATTTATAAAAGCATTTTTTTTCACTTGTACCACTAATTTTGTTGGCTCACAGAATATCATTAAAGTTCCCTTATTGCTTTAAGTATGGTTCAAACAGTACATCAATCTCTAAAATTCATGGCTTTCTAGGAGCAAGTTTACTATTTAAAATGATACACACATAAATTAGAGTGTTTTACACATATACTCACTTACGATGCAAGTCATGGAAATGGATGCTCCCTGTAAAGACTGAATAACAGAGAGCTAGGATAAGTTTGCTTTTACAATCATTGCTGGCTGTACAGTGATGTTGCTGATAGCTTTACACACGGCCCTGCTGATAGAAATGTCAGTATCTCAGATCCTACTTCTCCCTCTCTCTACCAACCAAGAACAACAGTCTCCTTGCCAGTGATCTGCCCCAGGAACTGTATAAAAGCAGCTAGCACTTAACCTCCCTTTGATGAAAGATGATGCCAGGCTAATTAACAAAATCATTTCAGATCAGCTTCAAGTTGCATTATTTTTCTAAACTGCAGTGGTGGGGTGAGCTCATGTTCAGGACCCCAGGTGAGGTGGGCAGGGAGGTGGAAGCATCCTCATATGGACTCCGTGTTGTTTCAGCAGAAAGTGTAATCATTCTTGCTGCCTCTCTCCACTGTGTTTGCTTAATCTTGCCTTCTGTGAGTCTCTAAAGTGATCTCCGTATTATAGGCTGAATCCTTGAATCATGGCCTCCCTTTTCCTCTGACACACACACAGACACACACTTTCCATTACAAAATCACATAGTGTGTCTCTGTATGTTTTTCTTTTGTCCAAAATCACCTTTCTATCCTTTCCCCCATCTGTGCTCTACTCATCTTCTGGCCCTGCATATGTCCCACTCCCTTTAGAAAGAATTACATTATAACTCCAGAGTTTCTTGAAATCTGGGGTAGCTCTCTGGACGAAAGGCGGGTAAAAGTCATATTTCTGAGACGTTGTGCAAATAAAATTTAAAACTTCTTGAAGCTTTTATCTTAGTGCTCCTTGTCCTTGCTGCCCCTCCTTCCAACTTAAAAGCAAAGGGAACAGAAAGACCACTCCACAGTGAAATCAGCAAGCGAGCCAACCTAATTGTGCTACCACCTTCACAGAGGCCACATCAGCAACACCAAGCACTGTGCCTGGAACATCATAGACAAGTCAGTGGCATCTGACCAACACCTGGGGAACAGTTCTGTAGGAAAATGGGTGAAGTGGAGGTTGGCAAATGGTACCAGTAATTGCACTTTCCAACATGAACACAAGAGAAGGTCTTGGACGGGGGTAATTCAGGGACAATTCAAATCACATAGGTATAACAAGTAAATAACCGGCTCATTTAAAAAAAAAATTATCTTGTATCTCAAGTAGATGTGCAGGCCCAGAGTGGCCAGAGGAAAGACCTTCTAAACTACTTGTCACATCTTGAAAATGTAAATCACTGGGAAAAAGGAAAGCTTTGCAAGGAAAGTGTGTTTTGCACAGAGAATGTAAGTGTCCAAAGGTCTGGGAGATGATTCTCTAATATATGTAATGGGAACTGAACTTTTTATACCCAGCCCTAAAAGTAGGAGGAAAATGAGTGGACAGCCCAGGGAGAAAGATTTTATGCCCATTTAGAAGAGGATTTTATAAAATGTAGCTGCTTTCCGGTAGGGATATTCTTGTAGGATCTTAAAAAGTGACAATTGTCAGACTAGATGATTCATAAGGCGTACCTTCTATTTTCAGGTTTCTGTGATTTGTGATTCTGTATGATTTCTAGCTGTAGAAGAAGAATTGCAGGCTCTTCACTCTCAGCCAGAGTGTGATCTGGGTCACCCCTAGAAATCACTTTAAGCAATTATTTAAAAATGCAGATTTTTTGTTTTTAGTTCAATCCAAAGGATGTTACTACTCAGGCTTACTCAGTGAAGAGCCTTGGAATCTAGGTAAATCTAAGATGATTGAGTTCTTGGAATTTTCTGTTGGTTTAAGTAAGTGTCAGGGGCCATGGGTTGGCAGATCATTATCCGTCCTTAGCTAGTGTTGTCAATCTTTTGTTCTTCAGATTCTCTGGCCTTTCATACTTCAAAGGCTTATGCTTAGGAGGAAGAGAAAATAGCAGAAAAGTCTCAGAGCTCCCCAGGTAAGACCGCTTCTGTCGGATGCCATTCATTTTTTTTGTTGCTGTTGTCGTTTCCCATAAATACAAAAATAAGAAAATCCGCAAACTACAGTGCTGCTTAAAAATAATACATTTTTTTTGCCAACATTTCCTATTATATAAGCATCCTCAATGCTATTAATATCTGTGGATTTCTTGTGAAATATTCAGTGTCGGTAACTCTGAATAGCAATGCGTAGAAACATCAAAAGAACCTTCACAGTAATACAAAAGCAAAAGGATACTTAGCGGTCTAACTCTCTCTGTTTTAACAAGAAGCTGAAGGATGCCTGTAACAAACCATTGTATGTGGGCTCAAGTCAAATTTAAAACTTCTGGAAAAGCTTTTATCTTGGACCCTGATGCCTCCCTTCCGAAATCCCTGGTTGAATCAAAAGTTCCTGGCATTGAGTCCAAGCTACCTAGAGACAGGGACATCCTGTGTACCCAGCCCCCAACCACCCTCTTAAGAAGTCAGCAAGCCTGGCAAGGCATGATCAACTTTTGTTCTGATAGGTTTTAAAAAACTTCCTACAGGCTCTGCTCCCCCTTCCCAACCTCAAATGAGCTGTCACGTCGAGGAAGGGAATCCATACCACCTGAGCACAAAGATCATTTAACCTCCAAACATGACCTCCCCAGGAGAATTTGGACCTTCAGATGAGTTCTTGAACATCTAATAATTTAAAGGGCCCCATCATCTTTAGCGATGGGCTTTCTGCTATCATGACAAGCCAGTGGACCTCAAATTGCATCAAGTCAAGGACCTTAGACTCAGTATACACATAAAGCTGGTTCTCCTGACAGTATGATTTTCTTGCCGTGAGATTCAAGCATGTAACTTATGAAGGCTGCAGAGAAGCAGTGCACTCTTTAGAAAAAGCCATGATGAGTACCAGGGGAAATTGAGACTCCTTTCTGCCCCAGATTCATGGAGGGACCTTGAATCTTCCTTTTTTCCTGTCTTCATTACCTCCATCTGTAAAATGAGACTGTGGGATACGAAAATCTTTATAATTCCTCCCAGTCCTGGGCATTGAAGAAGTTTCTTCAGTCATATTCATCTTCCTTGTGATTGGGAATTTTTTGGAGAAAATGATCCAGAAACACACATCCTAAGTAAAAAGTCTTTTTGTGTCCTAATCAGGATGTCTAAAAGGGTCAAGATGGTGATGTTGGCATCTTCCCAACTGTATTTCTGTCCTATTGTTAATAAATTATACATCCAGCTTTTTGCTCTGAATAATAGCTAGGATCATGGTCCTAATGAAATTGCTATTATACCACCTTCTAGATATAAAATCTCACCATTGTGAAGGATCTAAAATGTTGATCTAGTCTCCTGAAACTGATTATGAGTTGAAGGCCCATGCTAATTTAAGTAAAAATAGGTATTCAACTAATCAAAGTAATTCTAAATTTTATAGAAAAACAAATAATCAAGAACAAAAGGGAAAAATTTTAAATCAAAGAGTAAAAAAGCATAAATAATCCTATCAGATGATAAAACGTCATAGAGATAAGTATAAATAGCTTGTCTATATTTAAATAATAGCATGAATATATATATACATACACCTCCAAATATAGCCTCAGATTTAGCATATAAAAAAGGGAAGAATTGAAATCAGTGAATAAATATATTAATCACTCAATAAGTTGTGTTGGAACAAATTACTCAGGACTTGGGGAAATAAAGTCAAGTTGCTACTTCTATCCTTAAAACTGAATATATCCCAGATAAATAGTATTTTAAAAATCATCATAAAAAACTAGTGAAAACATGAAAATATATATTTTAGAATATCAGACTTAAAAAGGCTTTTCTGCAGCAAATATAAAATCCAGAATTATAAAATAAAATATTTACTATGTTTTTAAAAATTGACTATACAAATATTAAAATTGTTGCAAAGAAAAATTTCAAATGAAACAGACAAACTGGGGGAAATGATACAATACATATGGCCAAGAACTAATATCCACAGTATATAAGGAAATATTATAAGTCAAAACCAAATAACAATAGAATTTTAAAATAGGGAGTATATAGAAAAGAAAACACAAATGGCTTTTACACATTTGAAAAGAGATTGAAATTTTCTTTAACTAAAGTAAAATAGGCATTCAAAAATTAATTCAGTGTCATTTTAATCTATCAAATTACCAAAAATGGAAAGTTTGATAATACATTTCCTTGGCCAGGCTATGGTAAATAGTCATTCTCTTTCGTTTTTGAAGGAAATATTAATTAGTACACCCTCTTTGTAGGCCAATTTAACAATCTGTGTCAGCATGAAAATTCACAGTTTTTGACAAAACAATTCATTCCTTTTTCTAAGAATTTATCCCATAAATACATTTGACATTGGTAAGCAATATCTATAAAAATAAGAGACTAGATGGAGCCTTAATGTAGGTCTCTCAGGGATTACTTAGATAAATTCTAGTGCACACACACTGGAAAACCATATAGACATCAAAAACAGCAGAGAGAAATGCAGATCGGACAGATAAACAATCATTGTTATTTTAAGTTGGAAAAGCATAAACCTCTCCAGATAGTGCAGCCAGGTGTGGGTAGGGTGAGGGCTACAGAAAGCAGGAGGTATTTCCCAGATGTTAGGAAGCTGCTAGGTGTTGGAAGGGCAGGAGTGATACAATGGACCAAGGAGTATAACACAATGATCAATGGCCGGCACTGCATTTTGCAGAAGCTCATGTACCTTCACTTGCCACTAAGACACCACCGGTCCTTTCTCCATAGCTGATCAGAAGTCAGCCAGGTTATCATTGCTGCCAACCTTCCTAGAATCATTGCTACAGAACCTGATGAAACCATGGCTCCCGCCCTCCTCGCTGCCACTCCAGAATCACCAATACTGCTTGAGCCCTCAAATCCCGCAGCCACTTGCTGCAGCCCACCCTCACTACTGCCGCTGCCAGAGCCATATGAAGAGAAATCTTCCTCCAGTCTGCTAACTGCCTCTCTTTGGAAGACTATAACTAGAAATCAGCTGGGAAGAGAATATGCATGGAATTAATTTTTCAGCCTTCAAGCCCTATGCAATGAAGAGGGGAAGCCCAGAAAGAGTGCCAAGTATTTAGGGGCAGCATTTGATGCAATTTCTAAGATACCATGTTGAATGAAAAGTTTAAGGTCAAAAATAGCCCAACAGATTGATTTAAAAAAAAAAGTGAGTGTAGAGAAAGGAAGTATACATATCTAATAGGGAGAGAGTAAAACATGGAATTCCACAGCATGGATTGTTGCTAAATTAGAACTAAGAAACTGGAGGACAGAGGTGAAAGAACTTTTCTCTTCACTCACTGTATTCTCTTTTGTATTGCTTAACTGTGTGGTTTTTTTTAATCCATGTATGCCAATTGCTTATAATAAAGAATTCTATGTCTGAAAGGGCAAAGATCACCATAATAAATAATAAAATACACCCTCTCCCTACAGCTATATTTTTCACTTGAAAATATTGCTTTTTTTCTTAAGCTAAATAAAAAAAATAAAAGAATTAGAACAAAATCTTAAAGCACCAAACTTCTTTTCTCTTTTCCTCAGAAGCAGCAATGGAAGAAAAAAGAAAAAAAAAACACATCAAAACATGTACTATTACTTTTCCAAACTTCCAAATGTCTTTATCTTACTTGGTCTTTGCAGCACAAATATAAACTTATTGTTTTGTTTTATTTTGATTTAGCAACTGAGAGTCCAAGGACATTAAAGGCCTTGCCTCAAGGACTCAACCAATACTTTGAAAATCTGGAATTCAAACACATCTCTTCTTATTACAAAGCCTTTATTACCTCCAGCCTCCTCTCTTCTGTCCAAATTCTTCTACTGGCCTCAAGTTTTTATAATGTCAAATAGCATCTGAAATAAGAGTCACTGATTGGAAATTAACAATGCATGGCTATAAGATTTTTACTCTAGCAATATCTGGTTATTTATTTGCATGTCCTAGCTTGGCTACATAATAGTAATAATATATAGCAATAATCACTGATACAACATCAACAGTAAAAGTAACTCCCACAACCAATAGCTGAGACCTTGTTATGTGCCAAGAACTATACTGAACACTTTATGCGTACTGTCTCCTTTAATTAGGGCAATGTGATATTTTCACTTACCAAGGTGTTATGGACTAAACCATGTGGCCCTGGATTCCTATGTTGAAGTATGAATTCCCAATATCTTATCCTTCGTATGTTTGGAGATAGCGCTATTAAAGAACTGAATAAGGTTAAATGGGGTCAGATGGGTGAGACTCTAACTATTCCAATTTGATTAATGTCTTTACAAGAAAATGGAAAGACACCAAATATATGGGTGGAGAGAGAAAAAAAGGTCAGGGTGAGGACAGAGGGAAAGGATGGAGGAGGAGCCACCTGCAGGGAGAGGACTCAGGAGAAACCAACCCTGCAGACACCTGCATCTGACTTCAGCCTTCAGACTTCAGATAGTGAGGAAATAAATTTCCATTGTTTAAGCCACCCAGTCTGTGGTATTTTCTTATGGCAGCCCTTCAAAACTAATATACTTTGCATCCCTAAAACTTCCTAAAAAAAAAAAAAAGCAACCCAACACGTTGAAATTTCAGTCATGAAATCCTGGTGCTGCAGATTATCCTGCTTTGGGGCAATGGCTACAGGTTGGAGAGGTTTTCTTTAATCACTCAGGACACACAGAGTTTATGACTGTGCTTAAATCCATAAAAGTAGCTTCAAAGAGCAGCTCACACCCATTGCCAGTGGAGACAATGTCTTAAGAAAGAGGTGACTCAAACTCTAGATAGGGCAAAGGGGAGGGAGTGGGAGGGAGGGGGCAAGAGATGTAAAAAAGATGGTGGAATGAGATGGACATCATTTCCCTAAGTACATGTATGAAGACACAAATGGTGTGAATACACTTTGCAAACAACCAGAGATATGAAGAAATGTGTTCTATTTGTGTAATATGAATTATTAGTAATGCATTCTGCTGTCACATATAACAAATTAGAATAAAAAATAAAATTAAAACAAAAAAAGAAAGAGGTCACTAGCACATACACTGGAAGATAAGAACCTTGACAAAAGCTAACATAAAGGAAGTAAAGTGTCTGTGGTATATGAGTCAGAGAATGAGCAAGAATGGTAGCAGGTTCTCCTTAAAATTCTAATATAAAATCCATTTTCCTCTTGTGCATGATGAAATAAAACTCAAAGGGGTCTAAACGAAACAGAACACTTTCTTTAAATATTTTGAAACCAAATCCTCATTTGAAACAAATCAACAAGGCCAAATAGAAACCATAGATTTTACAAAGCTTGTCTGGCCTTCCCTGAAAGATCCTAGCCAGGGAAAGCTGAGACAGCTTCTTAAAAAGATACCCTATCAGAGAACGTTCATGACAATGTCTTGAAAAATCAAGCCCAGAGATTATTTTTCAACTGATAAACTGCTGAAGGAAATAGAGAGACTGTGGATAAAACACGGGGTGTTTTATATCAACCTGACATCTGAAACAACCAATTCTCTAGTGATATTTTACAGGTAAACAATATGTTTTTATTCTGATGTCTTAGAAACCCAAGTTGAGAAATCTATTCTTTCAGCCCAGTAACGTAAAAAAGAAAATAAAAAAATGGCAATAACCATATTTCCTGAATTATTAAGTTAAAAGTCTGTCCAGCATTTCTGAGCATGCCTGGTCCTCCGCAGCTCCTATTGTCGGCTTCATCAGGATGGATGCCTTATGTTGGCAAGGTAACCAACCATCTTTTCTTCCCAAGCAACTTTCAGCAAACTGCACAGAGTGCTTTGGTTTTAAATTAGGCTAAGTCTTCTCTCACACACTAGAATGATTCAAGAACAATAAGTATTTATTGCAAGCCTATTGTGAGGAAGATTTTGAGTCAGGGAAACAAAGATAAAGAAAAAAAACATTATTGTGCTCAAGAAAACGCACATGGATAAAAAAAAATGTGGCATATATACACAATGGAATATTACTCAACAATAAAAGAGAATAAAATCATGGCATTTGCAGGTAAATGGATGGAGTTAGAGAAGATAATGCTAAGTTAGCCAATTCCAAAAAACCAAATGCCTATTTTTTTTTTTTTAATATAAGGAGGCTGATTCATACTGGGGTAAGGAAACAGGAGCATGGGAGGAATAAACGAATTCTAGACAGGGCAGAGGGGTTGGAGGGGAAGGAAGGGGGCATGGGGTAATTAATGATGGTGGAACGTGATGATCATTACTACCCAAAGTACATGTATGAAGACACGAATCAGTGTGAATATACTATGTCTACAACCAGAGATATGAAAAATTGTGCTCTAAATATGTAATAAGAATTGTAATGCATTCTGCTGTCATATGTAAATTTTTTAAAAAATCACATAAAAAAAGAAATAAGGGGAAAGCAAGTACCGAGTTACTCTAAATGTGAGATGTGAGATACCATAGGAAAAACCAAAAATAATGTACAGCAAGAAGCAGAAAGGGGAGAGGTATGTCTGATTGACAGGAGCAAATCAGGAAACATTTCTAGAAGAAATGTGCTTTAAATTAATCTTAAAGAATCTGCAAGATTTCTATGGACAGAAAGGAAAGGAAATCTATTTTAGGGAAAATAAAACAGTACAAGACATTTAGTGATGGGAATGCGTACTGGAGGAAATATAACAAGTCTACTTTGGCAGAAAGTAAACTAATTACATAAGTTTTAATATAAGCTAAAGCTTATATTAAGGGTATAATTACAAAAATATTTGTAAAACAACAATGAAAGTTACATATCAAATTACAAGGGATGATCTGCTATTTCCAAATAATTTATAACACTGCATGTTTCTATTACTGAAATAAAATGTTATTGATTTAGATTTAGATTCAACAAGAGAAATTAGAAAGAAATAATAACAAAAAACCCAAACAAAGCAGAATGGATGGATTAGAAAATTTGAACCCAGGAGTGAACACATTTGTATAAAAAGAAATTAGATTTTATAAAACCAAAATATGTTTCTTCCAAAAAATAACATATATTGAACATGAATTAGTTAAGGCAAGGAATAATTATTAATATAACCTACAATCATTAATATTTTTAGTCTTAGTAAATCTATATACCAACCTTTAAATTCTAATTCATATTTGAGAAAATGATTTAGGAACTTCAAATAAAGGTCCTTAGGTCCTTGTATAATACAGAATATGGCAGAAGAGTTTTTAAAAGTCGAACGTTAAAAATTATAAAGGAGACCCTGCATTTTGAGATATGAATATAAACTAATGCGAAAGCAATTAAAACAGATGAGTTAGCAATAGAATTTATACCTAGTTCAGTGGAACTGAATTGACAGGTCAGAAATAATATTTTTTAAAAAAACTATATTTAGTGGAATTTCAGATAAAAGAAAATGATTAAAAGGAAATATAGAAAAACCTCTATATAAACCTTAGATAAAAGGGTCTTTCTTAGCACAACCCTCAGGACAAAACCATTTAGAATCTTTAATGTCATAAATATCAACCTTCTAAATAAAAATGCAAAAAAAATTAAATGACAAGATTTAAAATATATATTCTGGTTTGGGATGTTTTATTGTTGTTGTTGTTGCAGGGTTTATTTTTTGTTTGATTGGTTTTGTATTAGGAATTGCACCCAGAGACACTTAACCATTGAGCCACATCCCCAGCCCGTTTTTATTTTCCGACAAGTTGCTTAGAGCCTAAGTTTCTGAGGCTGACTTTGAACTTGCTATCCTCCTACCTCAGCCTCCTGGGATTTCAAGCATGTTCCTTGCTGCCTGGCTAGAGGATGTTTCTTATTTACTGAATTGACCAAGAAAAAGAGAAGGATCATGCCCACATTAGTAAAGTTACAAGCGTTCTTCTTAAAGTGCTCTAACTGGCAGTCTTTCAACAGGGAAATCGGTTGGTAAAACTAAAGATCAGACCAAAACTTAATCCTGGAGACAGTCATGCTCATGGCTGAAGATTTCAATAGCTTTATGTATTTTTTCTGTGTGTTGATAAATGTATACGAGTAAACTTGTTGCATGAATCAGACCTTAATTGGGCAAACAAAAGAGAACCAGGAAGAAACTTAATAAAGGGGACTAGTGCTCCCTAAACCTCTAGAAAGACAAAGGGACTACAGGTCAGAGAAATAGCCCCTGGCCTTTAGCAGGTGAATAGGCTGTTACCCAGGTCCTGAAGCAGGTGAATCACAGGAGAATGCCCAGGAAGATGCAAACCTTACATCTGCTCTGTCCCTACAGGTGAATCCACTCCTGTCAGAGAGGGATAATCTCTTATGTTCCCTTCAAATCACCTGAGGATTCTTATTGACAGAATCTAATGCCAACTCGGAAAGGAAGGGATGTAGAGGGGAATTTAGAAGAGAGTGTAGTGATAATGAACTGGTATATTGGGTCTGTATTATCTATGCGTGTGTGTGTGTGTTTGTGTGTGTGTTGGTAATTCATTTAACATTCAACCAAGATTTCTAAAGCATCTAACATATGTCAGGCATCATGTTAGGCAGTGGGAATATGGTGGTCAACAACAGGGTCTCACTGGAGGAGACAAACACTAATGCAGAATAAATGTTACATGCAGTAAGCTAGTTGGCAGTACATCTAGAAAGAAAGCTAAAGGAGAAAACAAGATAGGGAGTATCAGAGCATCACAGCTTCCCGGTGAGGTATGGAAGCCTTTATTGAGAAAGGCCTTTTGATTAGAGACCTGGAGGAGCTGTGGAAGCCAACCATCTGGATGTCCTAGGAAAGCATCCCAGTCAAAGTGAATAGCAGGTTACGAAGTCCTGCCGTGTTGCCAGAACAGCAAGGCGTCTGTGTGCCTGGAGCAAAAGGGAGAGAGTCACAGGAGAAGCCACAGAAACAAGGGGGAGTGAGATGAAGCATAGGCCCTTGAAGGCTGTTGTAAGAATTTTGCATTTTATCCTGAGATGGAAACCAGTGGAAAGTTGTCATCAAAGGCTAAAAACATGATCAAATTTGTGGTCTAAAAGGATCACTCTGGATGAGTTAAAAATAAATGAGAGGGTTAAGGTCAGAAGCAGGGAGACCACTTATGACCCATTTTTTAATATTCCATACAAGTAGCAGTGGAGATGGAGAGAAATGATCAGATTCTGGGTGTTTTAAGTGGAGACCAGCATGATTCTAAAATTTCACTGAGAGTTATCATTTACTGAGGATGGGCGGTTGCAGGAAGAATGGTTTCGTGGAAATCAGTTTGGACAAGTCAGTCATCCTGTGGAAATCTTGAGTAGCAACTCATAGTTCAGGGCTAATGAAAATGACTTTAATATTTCCCTCAGCTTGACTACACTTTAAAGTGGGCTTCTGATTGTAGTTCCCCTTTTCACAGAGCATTTGCTTTGAAAATTGTCAATACCTTCCCTTTTTGAGATCAAAATCTTCTCCCAGCCTCTTTCCCATTTCCCAGTCCAGGAATGTCTTTCTCAAGAATCTGGAAACTATCCCTTTTAAATGTGACCATTCAAAAAAGATAGAGCCCAGATTTCCCTCACCTGTCATCCCAGTGACTCAGGAGGCTGAAGCAAGGAGATTGCAAGTTTGAGGTCAGCCTCAGCAACTTAATGCAATCCTCAGCAACTTAGCAAAATCTATCGCAAAATAAATGTAAAGGAGGACTGGTATGTAGCTTAGTTGTAAGTATCCCTGTGGTCAATCCCCAGTACAAAAAAAAAAAAAAAAACAACTCCTGTCCACCAGTCTGTGTGTGGACAGATAAGGATACAACTTCATAACTTCAATAAATGCCAATTAGCAAAACAAATGAATAACCAAAGACAGTTTTAAATAAAGTCTTCCTTGCTTAACCCCAGGGCATTTTTTTTTTTTTTTGGATGTGTCTATGCAAGAGCTGAACATTTACAAATCATCAGTGTATTCATTTAAAGATTCATTCTTTTGACTTAATCTCCCTACAAATAGCATGAATATATTTAATTTGTTTAAATGTTCTATCACTGACACAAATATATTGATTTACTTAGCAATTATTGAAACACTGTCATATGAAAGATTTCCAACATGAGTTCATGGAAAAAGTCAACAGTTCAAACCTCTAAAGAATTTGTTCCTGGAACCCTGTCCCAGTGTGCTATGCTCCAACCTCATTCTATGCACTGGAGACCTTTCTGAAGAGTGGGGAAGGTGGAAATGGTTAGTGTGTTGAAAGAAGGTGTAAAAGCTTTGAATTTAGATTTCCCGTAGCATTTTCTCCCACTTCACTTCCCACTTCACTTCCCACTTCACCTCTTTTTTGGTCTTTAGTCTCATAGTCTCTCCTTTTCTCTTTGCAGATTCTTGTATTTTCATGATGTTTGACCTTCATGTATTTTTCCCTTAGAGGAAAAGAATTTTATACCCCAGAGCTAGAATGGAGCCCAATGAAAGACAGTAAATTGGTAGCTTGGGACTGATGCTGTAGTCTTTTCTTTCTTCCTGTCTGATTCTTGCCTTTGAGGTTTTGGGTTGCTGTTGTGTTGTTTTTGTTTGTTTGTTTGTTTGTTTTGGGGTTTTTTTTTGTTTGTTTTTTTTTAGTTTTCAGTATAAAATCTTAAAATAGAACAATGGCCTTGAGAGTAAACTTTTCCAAAGGTAAAATATGCTAACTTTTGCATTAGGCAATTTGAGTTTGTTTTTATTATAGGCAAATAGATTATTTTTTAAAAAGCTAACTAATGGTTTAGCCAAGGCCATTATGAGTAAGGGCTTCCAAAAATGAGTTTAAAGGTCTAAGTCAAAGCAGATATCAAAGAAAGGGGAAAATGCATGAAAAAGAGAATATCATCACAAGTTGCAAAAGTAGAAAAACGGCACAAATGCTCAGAACACAGCCAGAAGCAGCATGTATTTTCATGAGCACTCTCTTGGTAAGGTGCAATTACTCTTAGGGTCAGCCAAATTACATTTTTAGGCCTCAGGCCTGTGGGCTCATGCTAATTTGAACAGCTGCTCAAAAGAAGTTCATTGCTATTTGTTTGACAGATGGAGAAAATGGTCCTCCCTAATGGCCTAAGTTGCTTTGACACAAACTGATTTCCCTATTGTTAAAATTTACTTGCAATATCAATTGCAAATAGCTGTGACAATTTGAACCTATTCTTCAATGCTGACATCGTAAGGAAGAACTTTTCAAAATCTGGGATCCTTATTTGAAAGAATATTACTGTTATTGTAACCAACTATCTTCTGTTCTCTTCCAAAGGAGATTCGAGAAGTGGGCAACTGGGGGTCATATACATATTCACTTTGTTTGGAGGAGATTGTTAGTCACCTTTGTTTTTGATTGTCATTATTCCAAGCTGATCTCCCTACCTTTGGAAATAAAGGGGATGATTGCATTTTATTCATAAGAAGAGATGTATGAAACGCATGATGTTGGAAGAAACAGCTGTTCCTTCTTACTATGGCATTTGCTTTCTTTCATTGCATAGGAAGTCAGCTAAATGTTAGATTGAATGAAACACAAACTTAGTTGTTTGTTACTATTTGGAAATAATTTTTCCCTAATTGTTTTTACAGAAGAGACTAAAATGTCTTTAAAATAATTTCTCATCAGGACAAAGAAGATAGAAGACACAATTAAAACAAAAGGCCATTCAGTTGGAAAATGTAGATAATACGTATGAGAATTAATAACACAATAATTGAAAAACACTGCAGCTTTTAAGGAAGCTCACAAACTGTAGTTTAGGAGGAAAATTTCTTTCACAGTTTTTCAAAATGACACATCAGGATATTTAGGATCCTCAGTCTTCTCAGATATCTTTTTTCTAATAATCAGCATTATCTGGATTAATGGGATTCAACTTTCCAGTAAGTGAAATCTGGGGATAAGATTATTTTGTTGCTATTATTATTACTTTTAAGAAATTTGAACTTTCCCTTCTCACTTTCTTTAGCTAGGCAGTACTGTGTCTGTATTGAACACAACATCTTCCATTTCATTTCAACAATTCATTGATCTGTAAGGCCTTGTTCTTTTACAGAGTTGGAATAATCTTCCTTCATTGACTCTTTGCATAATATTTAGTTGTCTTTGAATATGCTGTGTAACTACTAGACTCAATGTGTTTATTCTTCTTACACTTTTAATATCTGTATGGTCCTCCATATACACATGTAATTAGCATGTTTAATTTAAAGACATAAAAATTAACAATTTGGGTCCTACACTCTCTGACAAACATCTCAAACCCATTAAAAAACAACTTCCTCAGTGATTGGCACTATGTTTTCATTATCTGCATATACATAGTACTTATATTTGGGCCAATATTAGGGTTCTTCAGCAAAACAGATCTGCCAGTATATGTGTGTGTGTGTGTGAGAAGATATTTGTATTAAAAAGAGATTTATTTTCAGGAATCGGCTCACACAATTATTTGGCAAACAAGTTCCAATATCTACAGGGGGAGTCCACAAGCTGGAGACCCATGAGAGCCGATGCTTTAGTTCCAATCTCAGTCTGAAGGCCTGAAAATCAAGATAGCCAAGGGTGTTCTTCATATTTCAATGCTATGGACTCAAGTCCTGAGCTTGAGCTGATGCTATCTATATTTCAAAGTCCAGAAGCTGGAAGGAAACTAATATTTCATTTTGAAAGCAATCAAGTAGGAAGAACTCTCTGGGACTCATAAAAGAGCCAAATTTTTTCTTCTAATCAGACCTTTGGCAAGTTGAATGAGGCCTAACTACATTTTGGAAGCCAATCTTCTTTAATCAGTCTAGCAATTCAAATGTGAATATCATCAAGAAACATCCTTACAGAAATAACTAGAATAATATTTGACCGAATTATCTGGGCAACTCATGGCTCAAATTGATACATAAAATTAAGTATCCCAAGTTCACCCCATGTCAACTTGTCACCCATATCCATCTCCAAATAACGATTAATTAGAACAAGGTTATAATTCCACCTAACATTATATAACTATGATATATACATTTCAAACAGTATAACCCCTTCATTAAAGGGGTTCTGGGTCTTTAAACTGGTTCAAATCTGGGAGTTGAATGAGGGGCTGTGACTGCCTGTCAGGTTAGACATTGGAACATTTGACCTAGAACTTTCCTACTTATATAGAAGTAAGAATTTAGAGGGCTGTATGTGGTGGCACATGTCTGTAATCCCAGCAGCTTGGGAGGCTTTGCAAGTTCAAAGCCAGCCTCAGCAACTTATTGAGGTCCTAAGCAACTTTGAAAGATTATATTTAAAAGTAAAGAATAAAAAAGGGCTGGGGATATGGTTCAGTGCTGAAGCACCCCTGGGTTCAATCCCAGTACCAAAAAGAGAGACGAGAGAGAGAGAGAGAGAGAGAGAGAGAGAGAGAGAGAGAGAGAATTTAATATTTAGTAGGCATCCTAACTATCTCACTTCTAGAAATACTATGATCAACTAGACAAAGCTGTTGATCTTCAGGAGTCAGACTTCTCTGTCCATTAATTATATCTACCTTGCCTTTAGTATTTGAGTGCTTCCACTTGGCCCCTCTTACTACGCTATCTAATAATTCCTACTACATTTAGTTTTCCCACTTCGGTGTTCATAGGTGTTACTGTTGGGTCTAGCTTCCAGAAGAGAGTAATCATACAACTTTCAAAGATGCTGGGGCTTCCTTGTCCATTTTATTTCTCATAATCTCAGTGAAATGTGTCTCTAGAGCCCTACCAGGGTATATGAGTAGATCTTAAATGATAAATCCACTCTAATATTCCAATCTCCCTAAACCTTTGAATGTTTTCCTTTTCATTAAATCAAAGCAGGTCTGACAGTTCTAACTCACTCACTATAAATCACATTTTGGTCTATTTTTCAGTCAAGCAAACACGTTTTTTTTTTTTTTTCCTAACTCCTTGAAACACACCATTGAATGCAGAATCTCTGCTTAATGAGCCCATAGAAATAAATTCTGCCTGATATGATTTTATGTTCCTTCCACCATCATCCCACCCAAAATATCTGTTTCATACACATTTCCTAGATATCATATCTGTCTGTATAAATAAGAATACTCAAGTAATTCTTGTAGAGTGTAGTATATCTTCTCATGGGTCACACTTGTACCACACCTCTAGGGAACCTTCTGGGACTTGAGTCCAATCATTTGTCTAGAACTAGAGAGGATGATGAGGGTGAATCTTGAGAGTAATTATTGTATTTTACAAGATGACTACCTCAAGGGAGGCCATTATAATTTCTTTAGGCAATACAGAAGTTGATACAGGGAATACAGTGGCTTCTTCCATTGCACATAGATAGGTTCCTTACAAATTGACAAAGGTTCATCAGAATTTAGGGGTATAATTCCCCTAGCTTCATCACACATCCCCATTTCAATTGTAGGATCTTATTCCTTCTGAGAGACTTGACTTTATAACCTTGTGAAACTGGGAGCTCAATATGCACCCTAATTCACCAGAGGATAAGATTATGTGTTTGATTTTCAGCAATCTCAACCCTTCAACTACAGAAGACAAATGTTACCTTAAGTGCACACATAGAAGTTCATTTTAGGTCATTTATAAGTGCTTGAATTTGAATCCATGGGATCAAACTTTCCCGATTTTGTCCAGTGACATTAGAAACAAACAAATAATTTCATTATACTCATTGGCTTGATGAAAATGTTTGGAAGCATCATATATACAATCATGCAGACCTTAGTATTTATAAGTAGTTGATTGGGAATACCCAATGGTGATATTTTTGCATTTCTCTCTTACCAAATCATGCCATAGACTATTTGTACAGATGTCCCCCAACTTACAATGATGTGATGTACAAATTTTTACTTTATAATGGTGCAAAAGTGATACACATTCAGTAGAAACCATACTTTGAATTTTGTTCTTTTCCCAAGCTAGTGATTATGCTGTATGATACTCTCTCATGATGCTGGGCAGTTATACAAAGTACCAACTCCCCATCATAGGGGGAAAAATAATATCATAATTCAATCATAAGGAGTGGAGATGATACTCTATAGTGCACTGTTTTGCCAGCACTTTTTACATACATGTATTTAATAATTTATATGGGATATTAAATATTTTAATATAAAAATAGGATTTGTGTTAGATGATTTTGCACAACTGTAAGCTAATATGTTCTGAGCATATTTAAAGTAGGCTAAGCTAAGCTGATATGGAGTAGATTAGGTATATTAAATGCATTTTTAAATTAAGATATTTTCAATTTATGAGGCATTTGACAGGTCATAACCCCATTTTAAATCAAAGAGCAACTGTACTCTATTCTCAAGAGTAGAGTCATTAGCATTGCTAAGTCTAATTAGATTAGAGGGTTAATTCCAGAAACCCCAGAACCAGTTCAGAAATCTCATCCTTATAGCTTTGGTCCTTCAGAACCAGCCTTGGTATGAACATGTGTGTTAGTCATATCTCATTACTGAAACAGAACCAACAGGATAAATAAACAGGATCAGTATGGTGTATATATAGATGGGGAAAACAGATATTTATTATAAGGAATTGACTCATACTATTATGGAGGTGGCAAAACCCACTATCTGCCAGGTAGCCACCAAGTTCAATACCCAGAAAAATTAATGAAGTCTCACAAAACAGAGAACTAACACCTTAGTTTCCAACGGAAGATTGGCATCCTTGAGACCTAGTTCTGTAAGATTTTCCTACTTTGATTTCAAAGACAAAATTTATATTCGGATAACTTGAGGCTATTTTCCCTGACTCAGTGGATCAAGATTAGGAACACAAGTCAGTTTAAATGATTGATTGATATTTGACTAAAATAAGGGTGTCCTCATTCTTTCATCATCATCTTAGAATTTGCTGCAATAAAGAAAAAATAGAGAAAAATGAGTGACATAGGACAGTTAGCTAGCTACATGGATTTAGGTAATCTAGTAAATGTTATGAGAATTTGTCTCAATCCACCTACTGACCTAAAAGGGTGTGTGTGTGTGTGTGTGTGTGTGTGTGTGTGTGTGTGTGTTCAGCTTAACCAGGTGAAGATTATACCACACATTTCCAAAAGATTTTTTTTTTTAGTGAGTATATGTGTCCAATGTTAGGTCTGGTTTGACATTTGAGTCTACCTTCTTAGAGAGAGAAAAAAACATTAAATGCTGAACAAATTATAGTTTTGAAAATTATTTAATTTTAAATATTTATTTTAGTGCATTGTAGTTATACAAAATTCTGGGGTTCATTTTAACATATTTATAAAAGCATATGACATTGTTTTATCCATTCCAAATGCTAATACTTCCTCCCTCCCTCTGATCCCCTTCCTCTATTTTATTGGTCTTCCTTCTATTTATTTTCACCAGTGCATTGCACTTATATGTAAAATTGGAATGTCTTGTGATACATGCATACATGAACATAGCATAAATTGGTCAACTTTATTCCTTTTGTCTCCCCTCCTACCTCACCCTCAGTCCCCTGATTCTATTCTGCAATTCTCTCTTCTATTTTCATGAGATCTCCTCCTCTTATTTTTTTTTCTCTCTGGCTTCCACAAATGATAGAAAACCTTTGATCCCTGATTTTCTGAGTCTGACTTGACATAATGTCATTCATCTTTATGGCTGAGTAGAAAGCTATTGAATATATATGCCACATTTTCTTCATATAATCATCTGCTGATGGGTACCTATACTGGTTTCATAACTTGGTTATTGTGGATTATGCTGTTATAAACATTTGTATGCACATATCACTATAGTGTTCTGGTTTTAGATATGCTGGATAAATACCAAGGAGTGGGAAAGCTGGATTCTAAGGTGGTTCTATTTCTAGTCTTTTGAGAAATCTCCATACTGCTCTCCAAAGGGGTTGTCCTAATTTGCAGTCCTATCAATAATGCACAAATGTACCTTTTCCCACATATCCTTGCCAGCAATTATCATTATTTGTATTTTTGCTAATTGCCATTCTGACTGGAGTGAGATGAAATCTCAGTGTAGTTTTGATTTGCATCCCCAATTGATGAGAAGGCTGAACATTTTCTCACGCATTTTGCTGGCCATTTGTGTTTCTTCTTTTGAGAAATACCTCTTCAGATTTTCACGCATCTATTGAGTGGGCTATTAGGTTTTTAGTCTGAAGTTTTTTGGGTTCGTTATAAATTCTGGTTATTTTTATCCTGTTGGAAGAGGAGTTGGCAAAGATCTTTTCCCATTGGCTAGGCGAGGCTTGGCTTTCTGTTTTCACTCTTAATGGCTTCCTCTGCTGTGCAGAAGCTTTTTAATTTCATGCTATCCTACTTGGTGATTTTTTTTGTTTTATTTCTTGAATTTTGAGAGTCTTATTAAGGAAGATGGTGCCTATGCCAATGAATTTTGTAGGTCTTTCCCCTTAGTAAGGTTCTCTTCAATTTATTCTGTGTTTCGTACTTTTCATCACAGAGGTCTTTCACCTCCTTAATTAGATTAATTCGCAAGTATTTTATTTTATTTTTTTAGACTGTTGTGAATGGAACAGTTTTCTTGATCACTTTATCTGCGAATTCATCACTGGAACATAAGAGAAGTGTTGATTTTCATGTGTTGATCTTGTGTCCTGCAACTTCACTGAATCTTGTTTATCGACTCTAGAAGTCATTTGAAGGAGGGTTTTTTTGGGGGGGGGAGAAGGGGTGGTTTCTAAGTATAGGAAAAGTGTATCAACTGGCAACAAAAAAGTAGAAAAATTTAACATACCAAATTGCATGTGTAAGTTAAAAAAATTAAATGTGAGGGGCTGGGGCTGTGTCTCAGCAGTAGTGCACTTGCCTGGCATGAGTGAGGCACTGGGTTCAATTCTCAGCACCAAATAAATAAAATAAAGGTTTATCAACAACTAAAATGTATGTGTGTGTGTGTGTGTGTGTGTGAGAAATTCTATAGAATTGCTTTCACTCTGGAAATTTTTATCAAATCCTTCAGATTTGATAATGAATATTTGATAATGATGATGAATACATCATCTGCAGTAGGAACAGAGACTGGGGCAGCGAGGACAGCTGAAGACAAAACCCAAATCTAAATGCAGAATCTGGGCTGGGGATGTGGCTCAAGTGGTAGCGCGCTCACCTGGGCATGCGTGCGGCCCGGGTTCGATCCTCAGCACCACATACACACAAAGATGTTGTGTCCGCCGAAAACTAAAAAATAAATATTAAAAAAAATTCCCTCTCTCTCTCTCTCTCTCTCTCAAAAAATAAATAAATAAAATAAATGCAGAATCTGAATAGAATAGACAATATGATTGGTGTATGTACATTCCATGTATGTATTATATATCAAAATGCATTCTGCTGTCATGTATGACTAAAAAAAATAAATAAAATTTTTTTAAAAAAATAAATGCAGAATCTGTCCCTTTTAGGGTCTCTCTCTCTTGGTGAGAAAGTGCCTTGGTGCCTACTAGAGGACACTATCCTAAGAAAATTATAAATACAGTTATCTCTCATGGAAATTTCTGGCCAAACTCACTTTACTCAGGCGGTCCAAAAAACTTCACACCATGAACTTGGTCAAGAGCCATCCATATCGGTAATGTTCCAAGCACTAGGCTAAAACAAAAACAAAACTCTTCTGGAAGAAGAAACTCAGAATCAAGATTTCCAAGTCTGCCCACAAGTACAGAAAATTTTCCAAGGAAATTAAGTTCATCATACTGAAAAAAAAATTATTAAGTATACAAGGACACAAAGGACCATGTATGAGAATAAGAATAATCTATTCTGAAACAAGTTTCCAGAGAACTAAGATGCTAGCATTCTACTGAATTGTCTTGCTTTATATGTTCAAAGCAAATTAAAAAACATCTTGAAAAATCTGGAGGAAACAGCAAACTACAAATAATCAACCAGCTGATTTGAAAAGGAACTACCCAGAATTTCTAGAATTTAAAAATGTAATTATTTGATGAATGGACTTCCAGCTACAATGAAGTAGCTCATGATAGAATAATGCTCCAATTAAGAATGAGAGAAAGCTGGATGCAGTGGAGCATGCCTGTAACCCCAGCGGCTCGGGAGGCTGAGACAGGAGGGTCGTGAGTTCAAAGCCAGCCTCAGCAAAAGCGAGGCACTAAGCTGTCTCTAAATAAAATAGGAAATAAGACAGGTCAAGTGCCCTGAGTTCAATCCCCAGTACCAAAAAAAAAAAAAAAAATTATGAGTGAAAGCCTTCAGATAAAATGAGAACGTCTGTGTAAAGGCACTGGATACCTGTTAAGGTCATCAAGATTCCAGAGAGTAAGAAATTGCAGAGAAAAGAAGTGACATGGGGCAGCTGCTTTTCTGCTAGGATCCATTTGCTGATGTAGATGAGGAACAGGAAAGAGTTGTGGGCGAGAGAGTGGCTATTGGCAGGAAAACCAGGAGAGCATTTTGGCAGTTTTACTGCACTGATGAGACAAAATGTGAGACTTGAGATGCCAAGATCCCCTCAGGCAAGAAGGAACAGATCTGAGCCTAATGTACAAGCAGATTTTCCATCAAGAAATCTATAAAATCCTGAAGCTCCCCAAAATAGGAAATGAAGAAGTTGACCTAGTTTGGATTTTCCATAGAAGCAGACTGCGAGACTAGATTTTAGCTATGAGAATTGTTTATCAGAGAGGGGGTTTCAGGAAGAATGGGCAGAAAAATAGAGAAGAAAATGAGAAGGATGGAAGCTGGGAGGCAATAAAAAAAATAATGAATTTTTGAAGAAACTATTATTGGCAACTGGAGCGTCATCCAACTGATGAGGCCTGGGATGTGGTATAAAATACACAACTTAGAGTTACCCCCACCCAAGGCACGAGGGGATTGGAATGTTCATGCACCAATTCCTGCTAGCCATTGGGCAGAGGATATTAATTCCATTCCTCTCAAGAGTGCCATGTGAATCCACAGAGCAGAACCTGATGATCAGAATAAAATCCTCAGGAGAAGTCATTTGAATGCTGGCATGCAGGGGCTGAATCAGCGTGCGCTGTAGTAATGGAAGAGCTGGTGCAACATGATCATGGCACCATAGCATCTGCTACAGACAATACCTTGCACTGCTCAGATCCACACATGCCCCATGTGAGGCTGTTTCTGTCCTGTGACCAATTCTTTTAAGTGATGGCTGGTTACAGTTTCTAAAATTGAAGGGAGTGCCTTCAATGAACCATGGTTGGTCTTGAGACAGTATTGATATTTTTATTCCTGACAGATCTGAGTCTCTGCTCTGGGCCCTTGCCAGGTTATGTTTACCTCAATTTCCTGTGTCTGGTTATCAGTGGGCATTGAAGCATCATGAGGCAGCCAAGTAAATCTCCTAAGTTCCGATAATACTTATTCCCACTGCTACTCTGGGGCGTCAGCGTATCTGCCTCTAATCAGGTCAGTTACTCTTATTAATTAGTAACTCCAAAGTTTTACTGTTAATACACTGGACTAAAGCGTCCCAAATGGCCAGGTGAGAGGTGTAGTGTTAGGTCTAGTGAAATCCTTATGGACATTCCTAGCAGAATCTCTCTTCAGGGACCATGGCCCCTATTCCAGTGACCTGTAATAATGAGAGGAGAAGGAAGCACACTTTGTTCAAGAGTGAGAGCAACCACTCCTTCATCACCATTCTTTTCAAGGAGAGAGTGAGTTGATTTCAATTTCTTGAATGCACACTGAGTCAGTGCCTACTAAAATGTTAGAATGTGGTTGAAGCAATGCTGTGCTAATTCTGGGCCAAGCCATCAAGAGAACTGGCAGGTCTGGCTGCCTCTTCCTTGGAATATTTTCTCCCCTTCCAAACTCAGCTGCCATGCTATAAGAAGCCCACACTGATGGATATCGTGTGTCTGGCATTTCAATCCATAGTCCAAAAAGCCAGCACTGACGGCTAACCACATAAACATGTTATCTCAAGTTTTTAACCCTTTAAGTGCCCAGAGTAGTGCAGTATTTTTTTAATTTGTTCTAATTAGTTATACATGTCAGAAGAATGCATTTCAGTTCATTGTACACAAATGGAACACAGCTTTTCATTTTTCCAGTAGTATACAATATAGACTGGCATCATATGTGCAGTCATACACGTTCCTCGGGTAATGATGTTCATCTCACTGCACCGTTTTTCCTACCCCCATGTCCCCTTGCCCAATCAAATTCTTCCCATGCCCCCACCACCATTATGGATCAGCATTTACGTGTCAGGGAGAACATTTGTCCTTTGGTTTTGGGGAAATGGCTTCATTCACTTAGCACGGTATTCTCCATCTCCATCCATTTACCTGCAAATGCCATAATTTTATTCTCTTTTAAGGTTGAGTAATATTCCATTGTGTATATATACCACAGTTTCTTTATCCATTCGTCTATTGAAGGGCATCTAGATTGGTCCCACAGTTTAGCTATTGTGAATTGAGATGCTATAAACATTGATGTGGCTGCATCACTAAAGTATGCTGATTTTAAGTCCTTTGGGTATAGACCAAGCAGTGAAATAACTGGATCAAATGGTGATTCCATTCTAAGATTTTTAAAGGAGTCTCCATATTGCTTTCCAGAGTTGTTGCACCAGTTTGCAGTGCCACCAGCAATGTATGAGTGTACCTTTTCCCCCACATCCTTGCCAACAATTATTCTTGATTATATTCTTGATTGCCGCAGTCTGGCTGGGCACAATCAGGAGCCACTTGTCAAAAGAAACTAACTTTATTTTTAGAACCACACACGACAAACAAAATAGTCTCTCAGGAAAAACCCTCAGAGCCTCAACTGCCACCACCGGCTTTCCCCAAGCCTCTCTCTCCCACACAAGCTTCTCTCCACCTCCCACAATCCTCCTGCTCTTGAGGCCAATTGGCTGGGTCACGTGGGCGGAGCCAAAAAAGTCCCCCAATGAGCAGCTCCGTGGTCTGAAAGGGCAGGGAAACAGTCCAATGAGCATCACCGCAGAGGAGCCAATCAGCTAGATGTTGCTGGGGCCGAGGAGCCAATCAGCTAGATGTTGCTGGGGCCGCTGTGAGCCAATCATCAGCCAGCAGCTGGAAGTTTGCTGGCAGCTGGAAGTTTGCTGGGGCCCCTTTGGCTGTGGCTCTCAACATCTCCCCCTCTCTGTTTAAACAACAAGCATGTGGCTTAGGGACTGTGCCTGTTAGGCAGTCCAATTCAACATATGGTCCTTACCCGTCATCGGATGAACTGACCTCTAGGCGTCAGCCTCCTGTCTTACGTTGGTACCACTGCAATTGGATCATACCCGTCACTGACTACCGGTCCAGCATACAGCCATACTTGTGGATAGGCCTTTGCACCTTTGGGGGGGTGAGGTTCTTTGCCTCACCTCTGTTGGCCCCCAAATTTTAGACCATCACTAGTAGAGGAGGATGCAAAATGCCATGACATTAAGCCAATTGAGGGCTCCTAAATTGTACCACCGGTGACACCATCAGCAAAAATACTCCAGCACTACCACAATTCGCTGTACCAACAGATAGTTCACAATGCATACAGGTGAGCTCACAATGTGTCCAGGCAAGTTCTGCAAGCAGTTCAGTGATGGCTATTGTAGAAGCTGTAGATTGGTTTTATCTTTGACTTCACCAGCACTGGGATGAAGATAGGAATTCTGGCAATAATGGCTAAAGAAAAAATTATGTAACATTACAGAAGGCACTAAAAGAAAACAATTTTCTTAACAATTTACATTGTCTTCACCGGCACTGGGATGAAGATAGGAATTCTGGCAATAATGGCTAAAGAAAAAATTATGTAACACTACAGAAGGCACTAAAAGAAAACAATTTTCTTAACAATTTACATTATCTTTAAGAGAATTATTAAATATAATGAAAAGGAAAGGTAAAAGTAAACAAACAGATCTGTTAACCTTCTTTTTTGTTTACATATTAAAACAATCCTCAACAGTTGTTTACCCAATTTAAATTAAACCATATAAATCACGTGAAAAAAAAATATTTGGATCCATTTTATCATGAGCGCTCATCATATATGATATATGGACATACATTCAAACATATAACACAAAACACAAGTGTGCACACATAATATAATACATACAACACATAACATTATAGTAAAGGCCTTATAACTTTTTATAGGTGAAATCTCCATTGCAATGTTTAAAAACTCTATAGTCAAAAAATAGAACTGATCAGCAAAACATTAACCTAGGTCTGTATGAGCTCAAAAAACAAAATAGAACTTCATGATATGGCAAAGGGCAATAATAAAATAGATATTGAAAAAAGCATCCTGGTTCTGTTGCAGATGTAAGAATAGCCAAACTGGAGTTTTGGATATCAGTTGTTATGGATTTGAGCCAAATCATCTTCTTTTTGGTCTGTAGAAATCGCTTTAGTTAATCTTTCTGGAATCCAAATCGGCTGCTGTTCTCCCTGTGGAAACACATAAACAGACCCCCGACTCCAGACAATCACTGGGTCAGGACCTTGGTTAATCTCTCTGGAATCCAAATCGGCTGCTGTTCTCCCTGTGGAAACACACAAACAGACCCCCGACTCCAGAAAATTACTGGGTCAGGACCTTTCCATTGTCCTGTTAGAATATCCTTCCAAAGTACCTTGGGCTTATGTACATTTAGTGAACACATATGCCTTTCTGCAGCACTAAGTCCTGATGAATCCAAATTTAAAAAGTTTAGAGTAAAAAGGGTTATTTTAAGTTTATCTTTGGGGAATATATACCCCTTCCCAATTCCTTCTTTTTGCTTTAATAAGTACATTTTAATAGTTTGATGAGCTCTTTCAACTATGCCTTGTCCCTGTGGATTGTATGGGATTCCTGTTATATGAGTAATGCCAAATGTTGAGCAAAATTGTTTAAAAGAGGTAGAAGTATAACCAGGGGCATTATCTGTTTTTAACTGTTTTGGAACACCCACAGTGGCAAAATTTTGTAAGCAATGAGCTATAACATCTTTAGTTTTTTCTCCGGCATGAAGGGAGCCCATCAAAAATCCAGAAGAAGTATCAACTGTAACATGCAAATATTTTAATTTTCCAAATTCTGGCAAGTGTGTGACGTCCATCTGCCAAATATGGTTAGGTATCAATCCTCTAGGATTGACTCCAAGATTAACTTGTGGTAAAAAGGTCACACAATTTTGACATTGTTTTATTATTTATCTAGCTTGTTCCTTAGTTATTTTAAAACGCTTTTGTAAAGTATTAGCATTGACATGGAACTTTTTATGAAAATTTATAGCTTCTTCTAGTGTAGAGAAACCTTTGGAGAACTGGCTATAATTTTTATTTCACCTTCATAATCGGGATCAATTACCCCAGGACTTATCATAAGTCCTTTTAGAGTAGAAGAGCTGCGTCCCAATAATAAGCCTACTGTTCCTTTGGGAAGAGGTCCTTTCACCCCTGTGGGAATGATTTGAACTCCCATCTCTGGAGTTAGTACTGCTCTGGCGGAGGCGCAGATGTCCAACCCTGCGCTCCCTCTGGTTTGTCTGATGAGGGATCTGATGGACAATGTGTCCTGGGCACTACCCTGATGGGGTTGCTGGGTTCCTCCAGTGCTCCGTATTTTTGTGGTTTGGGGCCCCGGAGCATTGGGCCCCCCTGTCCGTTTTTTGGCAATGGAGCCCGATGCCTTTCTCCACGATATTGTGGATAAACACCTGGTCCTTATTCGTTTTTTGATAATGGAGTACCCTCTATGGTGGTTTGAGAACGGCATTCATTAGCCCAATGTCTCCCTCTACGGCATCGTGGGCAAATACCTGGTATTCTACTCCTTTGATACCTAGTTTTGTTAAACCCTCCTCCAATGGGGCAATTCCTTTTAAAATGTCCTGTTTGTTCACAATTGTAGCATGTTCTTGGCCTGGCATCTAAAGCCTGTTTTACTGCAGCTGCCACAATTTGCCCTTGTTCATTAATGTCTCTGGCATCTAAAGCCTGTTTTACTGCAGCTGCCACGACTTGCTCTTGTTCATTAATGTCTCTACATAATTTAATATATGTGTTTAAATCTTCATGTTTCCATGGTCTAATGATATCTCTGCACCAACGATTCGCTTGCTCATAAGCCAGGTGTTTTAGTAATGGCCTTGCTTGTTCTGTATTCCCAAAAACTCTGGTAGCTGTTTGAATAAGCCTATCTACAAATTCAGCATAAGGTTCATTAGCTCCTTGTATTACCTTAGATAATTGACCTTGTAAACCTCCATATCCTTGTAAAGTCTTCCATGCCTTAATTGCATCTGCAGCAATTTGTGCGTATACGCCAGGATCATATGCAATTTGTTGCTGCTGATCCTCATAAGGTCCCTTTCCTAACAACATATCTAGATTTCTCTGAGGATAACCAGCTGCTGCATTTCGCCTAGCCGTCTCCTTGCAAAATTCCTCATTGGCAACCTTCCATAACAGGTATTGTCCTCCATTTAGCACAGCTTTACACATATTAGCCCAATCTGCTGGCGTCATGTTCAAGTTGTTAATGGATTCGACCAAGCTTACAGTGAAGGGTGCTTGAGGACCATAGGTTGTTACAGCCTCTTTTAGCTGCTTCACTGTTTTGAAATTTAAAACTTGGTAAAATCGCTGCCCTCCTGCCTCAAATACAGGGCATGTTAATATTTGAGACCTTGTCTCAGGATCCCAACTATCAACTGCGGGGGTTGGGGGCCTCCCAGCATATGGAGGTGGCGCTGTTGGTTGGACACTTACGCCCTCTGGTGATAGAAAGGTATTAGTAGCAGTCTCCTGTAGAGGTGGTGCTGTTGGTTGGACACTTACACCCTCTGGTGATAGAAAGGTGTTAGTAGCAGTCTCCTGTTGTAACTTTCCCCCTGATGGCTTTTTCTGTTTTACACTTTCTTTCTCTGTCTGACTAGCTTGAGAGGCCTTCTCTTTTACTTGAATCTTTTCCTCTGTCTGACTAACTTGAGAGACCTTCTCTTTTACTTGAATCATTATGTCTTCTCCTTCCTCTACCATTGTCTGAACTGAAGGCTTTGGACTAAGCAAACAAGATACGAATGTCCACAATGGCAATGTGCCAACTGGCAGAGTCCCTGGGCTTTTCTTTTCTATTCTTTTTAAATCTTCACCATGATGGTTCCATTGTGATATATTTAACAACTCCTCCTTAAAAAGCCATGGGCTACATTTTTGTATTGTATCAACGTATGCCCTGATTGCTCTTGATTTTACTGGGATGCCTCCTTCCTCTAACAATTTACTTAACACTCTTTCAGTTTGTTTTTTACTAATTTCTGATCCCATATTTCTACTATAATACAACCCAACAAGATGACGCCAAACAAAACCGAGACAGAATGAAATAAAAAGGGAACAACAAAAAGTCATTATAGCCTTTCTATCCTCCTGACATGTGCATCCGTCCTTTCTCCCTATCTGTTCCTCAGAAGTAAATAGTTTTTCCTCAGATGTGAGCGGTTTTTCTTCCGTCTCACTCATCTCCAGGGACAGGCAACTTAAAACAAAAGTGAAGCAAAATAAAAGAGGAATCTTAAAATGGCTACCCATCCTCTCGCCCTGCCCTCAGGGGCGAGCAGTTCACTTACCCTCAGTCGCTCCCCGTACGGGCCACCAAATGCCGCAGTCTGGCTGGGCACAATCAGGAGCCACTTGTCAAAAGAAACTAACTTTATTTTTAGAACCACACACGACAAACAAAATAGTCTCTCAGGAAAAACCCTCAGAGCCTCAACTGCCACCACCGGCTTTCCCCAAGCCTCTCTCTCCCACACAAGCTTCTCTCCACCTCCCACAATCCTCCTGCTCTTGAGGCCGATTGGCTGGGTCACGTGGGCGGAGCCAAAAAAGTCCCCCAATGAGCAGCTCCGTGGTCTGAAAGGGCAGGGAAACAGTCCAATGAGCATCACCGCAGAGGAGCCAATCAGCTAGATGTTGCTGGGGCCGAGGAGCCAATCAGCTAGATGTTGCTGGGGCCGCTGTGAGCCAATCATCAGCCAGCAGCTGGAAGTTTGCTGGCAGCTGGAAGTTTGCTGGGGCCCCTTTGGCTGTGGCTCTCAACACTTGATAATTGTTATTCTGACTGGCATGAGATGGAATCTTAGAGTAGTTTTGATTTTCATTTCTCTAATTACTAGAGAAGTTGAACTTTTTAATGTATTTTTTGATTAATTTTATATCTTCTTCTGTGAATTGTCTGTTCAATTCCTTAGCCCATTTATTCATTGGGTTATTTATTCTTTTGGTGTTGAGTTTTTTGAGCTCTTTATATATCCTGGAAATTAGTGCTCTATCTGATGTGTGTATGGTAAAGACGTTCTCTCACTCTGTGGTCTATCTCTTCACTAAGAAGAAGCTTTTAAGTTTGAATCCATCCAATTTATTAATTCTTGATTTTATTTCTTGTGCTTTAGGAGTCTTGTTAAGGAAGTCAGGACCTAATTTGATATGATGAAAATTAGGACCTACTTTCTCTTCTGCTAGGCCCAGGGTCTCTGGTATAATTCCTATGTCCTTGATCCACTTTAAGTTGAGTTTAGTGCAAGTTGAGAGATGGTGGTTTGATTTCAGTTTGCTGCTTATGGATTTTCCGTTTTCCCAGCACCACTTGTTAAAGAGGCTATCTTTTTGCCAATGTGTGTTATCTGCACCTTTGTCAAGTATGAGATAACTGTATTCATGTAGATTTGTCTCTGTGTCTTCTATTCTGTACCACTGGTCTGTATGTCTATTTTGGTGCCAATACCATGCCATTTTTGATACTGTAGCCCTGTAGTATAGTTTAAGGTCTGGTATTGTGATGCCTACTATTTCACTCTTCTTGCTAATGATTGCTTTAGCTATTCTGGGTCTCTTATTTTTCCAAATAAATTTCATGATTGGTTTTTCTACTTCTATGAGGAATGTTGTTGAGTTTTTAATTGGAATTATATTAAATCTGTACAAGACTTTTGGTAGTATGACCCTTTTGACAATATTAATTCTGCCTATCCAAGAACAAGGAAGATCTTTTCATCTTCTAAGGTCTTTCTAAATTTCTTTCTTTCGTGTTTTTGTAGTTTTCATTGTAAAGGTCTTTCACCTCTTTTGTTAAACTGTTTTTACCCATATTTTTGAGGATATTGCAAATGTGGTAGTTTTCCTCTTTCTGAGGGTTCATCACTGATGTATAGAAATGCATTTGACTTATGGGTACTGATTTTATATCCTGCTACTTTGCTGAATTCATTTATTAATTCAGAAGTCTTCTGGTGGAGTTCTTTGGGTCCTCTAAAGATAGAATTATGTCATCAGCAAATAGAGATAGTTGAGTTCTTATTTTCCTATTCATGTCTTTTAATTTCTTTTGTCTAATTGCTCTGGCTAGAGTTTCAAGGACTATGTCAAATAGCAGTGGTGAGAGAGGGCATCCCTGACTCATTCTGAGAGGAAATACTTTCAATTTTTCTCCATTTAGAATGATGTTGGTCTCCATCTTAGCATAGATAGCTTTTACAATGTTGAGATATGTTCCTATTATCCTTAGTTTTTCTAGGGTTTTAAACATGAAAGGGTATAACATTTTGTCAAATGCTTTTTCTGCATCTAATGAGATAATTGTATGTTCTTATCTTTAAGTCTGTTGATGTGATGAATTACATTTATTGATTTACGTATGTTGAGCCAACCTGCATCCCTGGGATGAATCCCACTTGATCATGGTGGGCTATCTTTTTAATATGTTTTTGTATGCAATTTGCCAGAATTTTATTGAGAATTTCTGTATCTATGTTCATCAGGGATACTAGTCTGAAGTTTTCTTTCCTTGATGTGTCTTGTGGTCTGGCTTGTGTATCAAAGGGATACTGGCCTCATAAAAAGAGGTTGGAAGGGTTCCCTCCTTTTCTGTTTTATGGAATAATTTGAGGAGTCTTGGTATTAATTCTTCCTTTAAGGTCTTGTAGAACTCAGCTGAGAATCTGTCTGGTCATGGGCTTTTCTTGGTTGGTAGGCTTTTGATGGCCTCTTCTATTTAATCACTTAAAATTGATTTGTTTAAATTGTATATGTCCTCCTAACTCAATTTGGGCAGATCTTATTTCTCTAGAAATTTGTCAGTACCATTGAGATTCTCTATTTTATTGGAGCATAATTTTCAAAAATAGTTTTTAATTATCTGCTATATTTCAAAAGATGTCATGATATTTCCTTTTTCATCTCAAATTTTAATAATTTTAATTTTTCTCTCCTTTTTGTTAGGGTCTCTAAAAATTTATCAATTTTATTTAGTTTTTCAAAGAACCAGCTTTTAGTTTTGTCAATTTTTTTCAATTGTTTCTTTTGTTTCAATTTCATTGACTTCAGCCCTGGTTTTAATTATTTCCTATCTTCTATTACTTTTAGTGTTGATTTGTTCTTCTTTTTCTAGGGTTTTGAGATGTAGCATGAGGTCATTTATTTGTTGATTTTTTCTTCTTTTAATAAATAAGCTCCATGCAATGAACTCTCCTCTTAGCACTCCCTTCAAAGTATCCCAGAGATTTTGGTATGCTACATCAGAGTTCTCATTTACCGTTAAGAATTTATTTTTACCTCCTCCCTGATATCTTCTATTATATATACATCACTTAATAGTGTATAATTTAGTCTCCAGTTTTTGAAGTAGCTTCTATTTTCTATTTTATCATTGATTTCTAATTTAATTCCATTATGGGCTGATAGATGCAGAGTAGTATCTCTACTTTTTTGTATTTGCTGACTTGTTTTGTGGCATAACATATGGTCTACTTTAGAAAAGGATCCATGTGCTGCTGAGAAAAATTTATTCACTCATTGATGGATGGAATATTCTACATGTCTGTTAAGTCTAAATTATTGATTGTATTATCGAAGTCTGTAGTTTGTTACAATTGTTATGTCTGGTTAATGTATAATTCCCCTAAGCAGTATTAAGCATCCCTCTTGATCCCTTCGGACTAACTTTGGTTTGAAGTCCACTTTATCTGATATAAGGATTAAAACCCCTGCTTGTTTATGTGGTCCATGTGAGTGGGGTGTTTTTTTTCCCATCCTTTCACCTTCAATCTGTGGATGTCTTTTCCAACAAGATAAGTCTCTTTAAGGCAGTATATTGTTGGGTCTTTTTTGAAATCCAATCAACTAGCCTATGTCTTTTAATTGATGAGTTTAGGTCATTAACATTCAGGGTTATTACTGAAATATGGTTGGTATTCCGGGCCATTTGGTCTTTTTAATTTTTTGCTTGACTTGGTTTCTCCTTTGATTGCCTTGTTCTTTACTGTAGTTCCTCCCTTTATTGATTTTCATAGTTTATTTTCATTTCCTCCTCATGGAATATTTTGCCAAGGATTATAGGTGGACACAATAACTTCATTTTATTTCATGTGGTATTAAGGATTGAACCCAGTGCCTCACACATGCCAGGCAAGTGCTCTGCCTTTGAGTCACAACCTCAGCACCTCATTGCATATTATTTTAACTTTTGTTTATCATGGAAAGTTTTTTTTTTATTGGTTGTTCAAAACATTACAAAGCTTATGACATATCATCTTTAATACATTTAATTCAAGTGGGTTATGAACTCCCATTTTTACCCCAAATACAAATTGCAGAATCACATCGGTTACACATTCACATTTTTACATAATGCCATATTAGTGACTGTTGTATTCTGCTACCTTTCCCATCCCCTACTATCCCACCTCCCCTCCCCTCCCATCTTCCCTCTCTACCTCATCTGCTGTTGTTCAATTCTCTCCCTTGTTCCCCCCCTTTCCCCTCACAACCTCTTATATGTAATTTTGTGTAACATTGAGGGTCTCCTTCCATTTACATACAATTTCCCTTCTCTCTCCCTTTCCCTCCCCCTACTTGTCTCTGTTTAATGTTACCCTTTTCCTCATGCTCTTCCTCCCTGCTCTGTTCTTAGTTGCTCTGCTTATATCAAAGAAGACATTTGGCATTTGTTTTTTAAGGATTGGCTAGCTTCACTTAGCATAATCTGCTCTAATGCCATCCATTTCCCTGCAAATTCCATGATTTTGTCATTTTTTAGTGCTGCATAATACTCCATTGTGTATAAATGCCACATTTTTTTATCCATTCATCTATTGAAGGGCATCTAGGTTGGTTCCACAGTCTAGCTATTGTGAATTGTGCTGCTATGATCATTGATGTGGCAGTATCCCTATAGTACGCTCTTTTAAGGTCCTCAGGGAATAGTCCGAGAAGGGTGATAGCTGGGTCAAATCGTGGTTCCATTCCCAACTTTCCCAGGAAACTCCATACTGCTTTCCAAATTGGCCGCACCAATTTGCAGTCCCACCAGCAATGTACAAGTGTACCCTTTTCCCCACATCCTCGCCAGCACTTATTGTTGTTTGACTTCATAATGGCTGCCAATCTTACTGGAGTGAGATGGTATCTTAGGGTGGTTTTGATTTGCATTTCTCTGACTGCTAGAGATGGTGAGCATTTTTTCATGTACTTGTTGATTGATTGTATGTCCTCCTCTGAGAAGTGTCTGTTCAGGTCCTTGGCCCATTTGTTGATTGGGTTATTTGTTCTCTTATTATTTAATTTTTTGAGTTCTTTGTATATTCTGGATATTGGGGCTCTATCTGAAGTGTGAGGGGTAAAAATTTGTTCCCAGGATGTAGGCTCCCTATTTACCTCTCTTATTGTTTCTTTTGCTGAGAAAAAACTTTTTAGTTTAAGTAAGTCCCATTTGTTTATTCTTGTTATTAACTCTTGGGCTATGGGCGTCCTATTAAGGAATTTGGAGCCCAACCCCACAATATGTAGATCAGAGCGAACTTTTTCTTCTATCAGGTGCAGAGTCTCTGATTTGATATGGAGCTCTTTGATCCATTTTGAATTAACCTTTGTGCATGGCGAGAGAAAGGGATTCAGTTTCATTTTGTTGCATATGGATTTCCAGTTTTCCCAGCACCATTTCTTGAAGATGCTATCCTTCCTCCATTGCATGCTTTTAGCCCCTTTATCAAATATAAGATAGTTGTAGTTTTGTGGATTGGTCTCTGTGTCCTCTATTCTGTACCATTGGTCCACCTGCCTGTTTTGGTACATAACTGTTTTTGTTACTATTGCTCTGTAGTACAGTTTGAAATCTGGTATCACTATACCTCCAGATTCACACTTCCTGCTTAGAATTGCTTTTGCTATTCTGGGTCTTTTGTTTTTCCATATGAATTTCATGATTGCTTTATCTATTTCTACAAGAAATGCCATTGGGATTTTGATTGGCATTGCATTAAACCTGTAGAGAACTTTGGGTAATATCGCCATTTTGATGATGTTAGTTCTGCCTATCCATGAACAGGGTACATTTTTCCATCTTCTAAGATCTTCTTCTCTCTCTCTCTTTAGGGTTCTGTAGTTTTCATTGTATAAGTCTTTCACCTCTTTTGTTAGGTTGATTCCCAAGTATTTTATTTTTTTGGAGGATATCGTGAATGGAGTGGTTTTCCTCATTTCCATTTCAGAAGTTTTGTTGCTGATATACAGGAATGCCTTTGATTTATGTGTGTTGATTTTATATCCTGCCACTTTGTTGAATTCATTTATTAACTCTAGCAGTTTCTTTGTAGACCCTTTTGGGTCTGTTAGATATATTATCATATCATCCGCAAATAGTGATAATTTAAGTTCTTCTTTTCCTATTTTTATGCCTTTAATTTCTTTTGTATAATTGCTCTGGCTAGTATTTCAATAACAAAATTGAATAGAAGTGGTGAGAGAGGGCATCCCTGTCTTGTTCCAGATTTTAGAGGGAATGCCTTCAGTTTTTCTCCATTTAGAATGATGCTAGCCTGAGGCTTAGCATACATAGCTTTTACAATGTTGAGGTAAGTTTCTGTTATCCCTAGTTTTTCTAGTGTTTTGAACATAAAGGGATGATGTACTTTGTCAAATGCTTTTTCTGCATCTATTGAGATGATCATATGGTTCTTATCTTTAAGTCTATTGATGTGGTGAATAACGTTTATTGATTTCTGTATATTGAACCAGACCTTGCATCCCAGGGATGAATCCTACTTGATCAGGGTGCACAATTTTTTTGATATGCTTTTGTATTCGATTCGCCAGGATTTTATTGAGAATTTTTGCATCTAAGTTCATTAGAGATATTGGTCTGTAGTTTTCTTTCTTTGAAGTGTCTTTGTCTGGTTTTGGGATCAGAGAGATGTTGGCCTCATAGAATGAATTTGGAAGTTCTCCCTCTTTTTCTATTTCTTGAAATAGCTTGAAAAGTATTGGTATTAATTCTTCTTTGAAGGTTTTGTAAAACTCCGCTGTATACCCATCTGGTCCAGGGCTTTTCTTGGTTGGTAGTCTTTTGATGGCTTCTTCTATTTCTTCCTTTGTTATTGGTCTGTTTAAATTGTGTGTGTCTTCCTGAATCAATCTGGGCAGATCATATGACTTAAGAAATTTATCGATATCTTCACTATCTTCTATTTTATTGGAATATAGGGTTTCAAAATACTTTCTATTTATCTTCTATATTTCTGTGGTGTCTGTTGTGATATTGCCTTTTTCATCCCATATGTTAGTAATTTGAATTCTCTCTCTTCTTCTCTTTGTTAGCGTGGCTAAGGGTCTGTCGATCTTATTTATTTTTGTGAAGAACCAACTTTTAGTTTTATCAATTTTTTCAATGGTTTTTTGTTTGTTTGTTTCAATTTCATTGATTTCCGCTCTGATTTTAATTATTTCTTGTCTTCTACTACCTTTGCTGTTGTTTTGCTCTTCCTTTTCTAGGTTTTGAGATAAAGTGTGAGTTCATTTATTTGTGGGTTTTTTCTTTTTTTGAGGAATGAACTCCAGGAAATGAATTTCCCTCTTAAAACTGCTTTCATCGTGTCCCATAGATCCCGGTATGTTGTGTCTGTATTGTCGTTTATCTCTAAGAATTTTTTAATTTCCTCCTTTATGTCCTCTTAAACCCATTGATCATTCAGTAACATTGTTCATTTTCCAGGTGATGCAGGATTTTTCCTTCCTTTTTTTATCATTGATTTCCAGTTTTATTCCATTATGATCAGATAAGGTGCATGGTATTATCTCCACACCTTTATATTTACTAAGAGTTGCCCTATGGCATAGTATATGGTCTATCTTTGAGTAAGATCCATGTGCTGCTGAGAAGAACGTGTATCCACTTGATGATGGTTGATATATTCTATATATGTCGGTTAAGTCTAGGTTATTGATTGTGTTATTGAGTTCTATAGTTTCTTTATCCGGCTTTTTTCTGGAGGATCTATCTAATGGAGAGAGCGGTGTGTTGAAGTCACCCATAATTATTGTGTTGTGGTCTATTTGACTCTTGAACTTAAGGAGAGTTTGTTTTATGTACGTTGCAGCACCATTATTTGGTGCATACATATTGATAATTGCTGTGTCTTGTTGGTGAATGGTTCCTTTTAACAGTATATAGTGTCCTTCTTTATCCCTTTTGATTAACTTAGGTTTGAAGTTGATTTTATTCAATATGAGTATGGCCACTCCTGCTTGCTTCCGAGGGCCATGTGAGTGGTATGATTTTTCCCAACCTTTCACCTTCAGCCTGTGTATGTATTTTCCTATCATATGAGTCTCCTGAAGGCAGCATATTGTTGGATCTGTTTTTTTTAATCCAGGTTACTAGCGTATGTCTCTTGATTGGTGAATTTAAGCCATTAACATTTAAGGTTACTATTGAAATATGGTTTGTACTTCTAGTCATGTTTATTTATTTATTTATTTTAGTTTGGCTAGTTTTTCCTCTTTGGTTATTTTTCTCCCCCTTTACTGAGATACCTCCCACTGTTAGTTTTGGGTGCTATTTTTCAATTCATCTTCTTGTAGTATTTTGCTCAAAATGTCTTGCAGTGCTGGTTTTCTGGCTGCGAATTCTTTTAACTTTTGTTTATCGTGAAATATTTTAATTTCATTGTCAAATCTGAAGCTTAATTTTGCTGGATACAGTATTCTTGGTTGGAATCCATTATTTTTCAGCGTTTGAAATACGTTGTTCCAGGATCTTCTCGCTCTCAACGTCTGTGATGAAAAATCAGCCGTTAACCTAGTTGGTTTACCCCTGAATGTAATCTGCCTCCTTTCTCTCGTAGCTTTTAATATTCTCTCCTTGTTCTGCATGTTGGATATCTTCATAATTATGTGTCTTGGAGTTGGTATATTACGGTTTTGAATGTTTGGGGTCCTGTAGGCTTCCAGGATTTGGCAGTACATTCCATCTTTCATATCTGGGAAGTTTTCTAGGATTATTTCATTTAATAGGTTGTCCATTCCTTTGGTTTGAACCTCCATACCTTCTTCTATCCCAATGACTCTCAAGTTTGTTTTTTTTATGACATCCCATATCTCTTGGATAGATTGCTTGTGAGTTTTAAGCATCCTTTCTGTGTTGACTATATTCTTTTCTAGTTGATAAACTTTGTCTTCATTATCTGATGTTCTGGCTTCTACTTGATCTAGTCTATTTGTAATATTCTCGTTTGAGTTTTTAATTTGGTTTATGGTTTCCTGCATTTCTAGGATTACTGTTTGATTTTTTTAAAAAAAAAATCTCTATCTCCTGGTAGAGCTCATTCTTTACAATTTGAATTTGTTTGTTTAATTCATTTTCAAAATATACTTTCATTGCTTGGACTTGCTGTCTCATGTCTTCTCTAATATTCCATTCCATCCGAGTTAGGTATGCCTTGAGTTCTTTCTCTGTCCATTTTTCTGATGCCTCTAGGTCCTCCTGTAGATTTAAGTTGTCATGCATTGTTTGTAATCCTTTTTTCCTTTGTTTTTTTCATGTTGTTCACGTTACTTTCCAGCTGTTTGACTGCTGTGTTTCTTCTTTCTGCTATAAATTTGTTTTGGTTTTGTATATCTCTGTTGTCTCTCCTTTGTGATGGGAGACTATGCCTAGAAATGTTGGGCTTTATTGTACTTTAAAGCTGATTCATTCAATTCATAAAAGGCTTCCGGATTCTGTATGCATATAGTGACTTGTTGTCTGTTCTTAGGACTTTATGTTTAAGTTAGGTGCTATGATGGTATGAGGGTTAGTATGTCTTGGCTACTTTAGAAGATTGCTCTACTGAAGGGGGATACTAACAGGTGATTGGATCAGGGTGTTGGTAGTAGCTAGGTATTTAGGAGCCCTATAGACAGCCTCGAAACATTCACCTATTTGCATTTAGACAATTACACATAATGGAAGACGTAATGCTTGGGATGAAAGTTGGGGGCTAGGGGAAGGAAGGTGCTCTTAAAAAGAAAGAAGGAGAGAGAGAGAGATAGATTAGAGGAGAATGGAAAGAACAATAAAACTTGAAACAGGAAAGAAAGAAAGAAAGAAAGGAAAAGGGGAGAAAAGAACAAAGAGAGAAAAAAAATTGAAGTCTTAGAGATCCATTTTCTTCTCTTCCAGTAGGCGGAGCTATGCCCTCTGAGCAGAGCTTCTGCCCTCTATGTGCCAATAGCAATCCCTGTAAGGTGGCTCCTGGGAGTCTCTCAGTCCTGTTAGTCCAGAGCCATTTCACTTCTCCGGCCCCTCCCCCCCTCCCTCCTGCCAGCCAGCCAGCCAGGTCCTGTTCACGGGAGGCGGTTCCCCAAAGATCTGGTTACACTTGCAGCCCCACCACGTGTCCTATTTCCCGAACAACTGAGCACTCTCTCTGTCATTCATCTAAGCCCCAGTGCTGTGGTGTGGTGATCTGGGGACCAACAGTTTTAATTTTTCTGGACCGCATTGGTGGGCATGCCCCCAGAAACTGGCGGCTAAGACCTTTGGTGTTGCAGCTGGTGTTAAGGGGAGTTGGGGATCGGGAATCCCCTCTGCTTCCCTACAGACACGCCCCCAGGGAGATTCCCGAGGTTTCCTGGCTGCTTGTATCTGGAGGGGGTTGGAGTCACACACCTGCTAAAGTGGAATCCGCTGGGAAGGAATTCCGTCAGCCGAACTCCCGTGACGTCACCTCTCTGCTATGGCGGGCCCCAGGCTCCTTGCCGGAGTGTCAAAGGGAGGGGTGGGACTGGTCTGTCTCTGGTTTGTTTCAGCTCCCGGTTCGCTACTTCATGAAGGCCTGGCTAGAGACCTCTTCCTAGAGTCCCTGTGCCGCACCTGCTGTGCCGCACCTCAGGGTCTAGCCGCCCAGTCGCAGCGGTCGCTGAGTCGAGTTGCGTGGGCAGCAGCTGGCGGGTCCGGACCTCTGCGCTGCGCTGCGTGGTGGAGATTAACTTGTCTGGGGCAAACTGTCACCTCCAAAAATCCTACCAATTGCCAGCCGGTCTCTCTTCAGTGGAATTTTGCCAGGAGCCTCTCAGCAGATAGAATCCAAGCGTATCAATGCATCTCTCTGACTCCATTGCTGAGGAGGTACTGAAAGCACTGCTTCCCCGCCTGCTGCCATGTTGGATCTCCGAAAGCTTTTATTTTATCATCAAATATGAAGCTTAATTTTGCTGGATATAAGACTCTTGACTGGCATTCATTTTCTTTCAGAGCTTGGTATGTGTTATTCCAGTATCTCCTAGCTTCAAGGGTATGGGTTGAGAAATCTGCTGAGATCCGAATTGGTTTACACCTATATGTAATCTGACATTTTTCTCTTGCAGCTTTTAAAATTCTATCTTTATTCTGTATGCAAGGCATTTTCATTATAATGAGCCTTGGGGTAGACCTGTTGTAATTTTCCACATTTGGTGTCCTATAAGCCTCTTGGATTTGGTTTTACAATTCATTCGTTATGTTTGGGAAACTTTCTGACATTATTACTTTTGAAGAGATTGTGCATTGCTTTGGTTTGTAACTCTGAGCCTTCTTCTATCCTGATAAGTCTTAGATTTGGTCTTTTGATGTTATCCCATAATTCTTGGAGTTTCTGTTCATGGTTTCTTCCATCTTCACCATGTGGTCAACTTTATTTTCAAGATTGTATAATTTGTCTTCATTGTCTGAGGTTCTGTCTTCTGAGTGGTCTAGTCAGTTTTTGATGTTTTCTATTGAATTTTTTATTTGGTTCATTTTTTCTTTAATTTCAAGGATTTCTGTTTTGTTTTGTTTTTCAGACTCCCTTTCTTGAAGTAATCCTTTGCTACTTGTATTTGCTCTTATCTCTTTGTTGGAGTGATCAATTGTTGCCTGTATTTGCTATGTCATTATTTGATTTTCAGATCATTTTAATTATCTACATTCTGAACTCCTTCTCTGACATTCCATTTACTGTGCTATCAAAGGGTTCTATTATTGTATCATTTTGGTTTGTTTGGGCACTTCCTTCCCTTGTAGTTTTATGCTTTCTGTGTATCTTCCCCTCTAGCAGTATGGATTCTAGGTGTTTCAGTTTCTACCCTATAATCTTAAAGTGTCCCTTCAGGTTTCTGGTGTCTTGCCTTTAAGGGGAGACAATAGTAATAGCTCCCAATGCAAATGATATATAGCTTTAAACCAACTAGTTCCTGTTTAGACAATTACAGTTTTGTCATAACAAACAGAAATGATGTATTCACTTATTATCTGCAATATAAACAGTAGGTGTGCAGAAGGATCTACAATTTCTACTGGTGGACAGAGACAGAAGCAGGGTGGAGGTGTAGGGTGTGATGTTCATGAGGTAGGAGGTGAGAATATAGAGGTATTAGATCATAGGCAGAGTGGAAGATGAATCAAAAGAAGTTGGCTGTTAACAAGAGAAAAGAGAGAAAGAGATGACCTGTGTAGGGCTCTCTGTTACCTCTGCAACAAAATGGTGGCTATTAGCACACCTAGTAGGGATACCTCTGGTGTAATCAAGCCTGCAGAGACCTTGATGATGGTCTTCCGAGTCCTGGCTGTTATCCCTAGATGGAAGCCGTTAGTTGGTGGTGGTGGCTGTGTCAAACCTGAATGTACCTTGGTGCTGGGCTTCCAGTCCTCCACAGTGTCCCAAGATGGAAGCTGTCACAACTGAAGATGATGGTGTTGGTGGAGGAGGGGGGTAACCCAATAGGGCAGTGGAGGTGTCCCAAGATGGAAATGACCACTTTCAGAGATGAGGCTGAAAGGGCCGGCCATAGGATAGTTTTGGGTGGCCTGTTCAGAGATATAGTGCTGTGGTATATGGTGCTGCAGGAGGCAGCTACCTCCATTTCCTGTCCGTCCGTTGTCCCAAGATGGAGGCTACTATGTGGGGAAGGCTGTGATGATGGCTACAGTGTCCTAAGATGGAGGAAGACCAGGAGGAGCCATGTGTTAGGGAGCTACAGCATTGTCCTCCACTCCCCTCATGGTGGTTCCAGGGCCTAGGCTCCAGTGCTGGTTGGCAGGTTGGCAGATGGTCCTGGGATTGCCTGGGCCTGGGACTTCCAGCACTGGTCATGGGTCAGGCCAAGTAGTGCAGTTTGACTTACTTCACAAGAAGCAGAAGAACCACCCAGATAATTGCAGCTGATCCATGAAACCATGAAATATACAGGCTGAATATTCTTTAATGCAATGCTTGGGAACAGAAGTATTTCTGATTTCTGACTTTTTCAGATTTTGGAATATTTTCATATATATATGAGATATTTGGGGGATAGGACACAGTGTAAATATCAAACTCATTTATGTTTCATATATCTCATACATATAGCTTAAGGTAATTTTATACAATATATTTAGCATACTACATTTTTACTGCCACTTATCTAATGAGGTGAGGTATAAAATTATCCACTTGTAATGTCATATTGGCTCTCAAAATATTTGGATTTTGGAGTATTTGGGATTTTAGATTTGGGGATTAGGGATGCTCACACTGTATATTAAAATGTTGTTAAGCCATTAAATTTCAGGATTGTTACACAGTATGGAATTAAAAAAAAACTAATCTGGATTAGTAAGGGACATCTTACTCAAAAGGATTACTGTGAGGAGGGAGGGACTATTGGAGTAGAGAGAGCACTGGATTTAAGATCTGCAGGCAAAGGATTTTTCTTTCCTAGAAAGGAATAAATAAGGTTAGAAAGAACTCGATGTAAGAAAGTAGGGGAAAAAAGTGTTATAACTGGACAGAAGATTGAAGAATATTTTACCCTGAGTCCAACTTATTTTCCAGTAGAAAATCTTAAAAGGGATTGTATGCTGTTGGCACAGCATAAAGGGGAGTCAAAGTTCAGAAACCTAGAAAAAGAAGAGACTCATATTCAAGTTTGGTTAACAAGCACTGTGTTCTGATTGATCAGTGGGACAGCAGTTGGGTTAAGCATTTAGGAAGCAAGAGTGTAAATGTGAATGACCCATGTCTGGTCTTCTAGTCAGAGGTAAAAATCATGGGGTGGAGGGAAGCATCCCAGAGCCTTATAGAAGTCATACAGAAAAGGGTGGTTCTTTGCAAAAGAATAGGGAGATTTCTTATAACTGTTATTCTCCAGGAGCATAGGACTAGGTAAAAGTCAACATCATCTGTAGCAATACGAATGAAAGCAACTACAACCAAAAATTCTGTGACTGATAAAATGTCCTTCAAAAATGAGAACAAAATACAGACAATTTAAGGAAAAGTAAGACTGAGAATTTATTGCAGTAGACCTATAGTATAAGAAATGATAAGAGTCATTAGGCTAAGTAGAAATCATATCAAATGAAAACTCTGATTTCCAGGAAGGAATGAAGGACTTATTGAATAATATTTAACTGCCGCACTCTCGCTGGGCACAAATGCCGCAGTCTGGCTGGGCACACAATCACGAGCCACCACACAGCTTGTAGATTCAAACAGCAACTCTTTATTCCCGAACTCACACCAGCCGTCTACAAACACGTTCTGGGGAAATCCACGTTCTCTGCCCAAATCCACCTCCACTGGGCTTCTATCTCCAAAATATACTGTCTGAATCCCGTGAGAACTCAAGGGGAACTCAGGCAGCAGGATACGCCCTATTCCCAGCAGGAATAATCTTAAACCTTAAACCTGGAACCTAAACCGGGAACGCCCTAATCCACCTTGGTCCTTGAGCAAGGTCACCTACATTCAATGTCACTGCAACATGGGGTACACTGGCAAGGAAATTGTCATACCTACTTGGCTAATGGCTCCCAACATCTCCCCCCTTCTGATTAATTAAACAACAAGCAATGTGGCTTAAGGACCGTGCCTGGTAGGTTGTCCAATTCAACATATGGTTCTTAACCCGTCATCGGAAAACTGACCTTTAGGCGTCAGCCTCCTGTCTTAGGTTGATACCACTGCAATTGAATCATACCCGTCACTGACTACCGGTCCAGCATACAGCCATACTTGTGGATAGGTCTATGCACCAGTGGGGGGGTGAGGTTCTTTGCCTCACCTCTGTTGGCCCCCAAATTTGGCCTTGGTGCCAGTGGGGGAGTGAGGTTAATGTGGCTAAAGGACCGTGCCTGGTAGGTTGTCCAATTCAACATATGGTTCTTACCCGTCATCGGAAAACTGACCTTTAGGCGTCAGCCTCCTGTCTTAGGTTGATACCACAATAATTGGATCATACCAGTCACTGACTACCGGTCCAGCATAAGCCATTGGCCCCCAAATTTTAGACCACCACTAGCAGAAGGGAGGAGGATACAGAAATGCCACGACACCAAGCCAATTGACGGCTCCTTGGGAAAAATTGCATCACTGGTGACACCATCAGCAAAGATATGTCAGCACTACCACAATTAACATGGGGTGCGCTGGCAAGGAAATAAAAATTGCATCACTAGTGACACCATCAGCAAAGATATGCCAGCATTACCACAATTCGCTGCACCAAACGATAGTTACATAGTCCAGGCAAGTTCTGCAAGCAGTTCAAAGCGGAGGAATCTATCAATATGTCCATTTCCTCCCAAAATCCGTTTCCTCCCAAAGTAAGTTAACTCCTTGATTGAGCATTACTTGTTGAGTTATATTCATTGATGCATCAGTTTATACAGTTTACTGTGATAGCTATCATAGAAGCTGTAGTCTGGTTTTATCTTTGTCTTCACTGGCACTGGGATGAAGATAGGAATTCTGGCAATGATGCTAAAAAGACATTATCCTGAAAAGAATTATTAAATATAATGAAAAGGAAAGGTGAAAGTAAACAAACAGATCTGTTAACCACCTTTAAAAACAATCCTTAAGAGCTGTTTACCTAATTTAAATTAAACCATTTAAATCACGTGAATAAAAAAATAATAATAATTCGGATCCATTTTTTCATGAGCGCTCCTCATATAAGAAATATGGACATACGCACATACAGACATACAACACAAAACACAAGAGTGTACACAAACGTACAACACATAAGAAAATAGTAAAGGCCTTGTAGCTTTACCTAGGTGAAATCTCCATTGCAATGTTTAAAAACTCCACAGTCAAAAAATAAAACTGATCAGAAAAACATTAACCTAGGTTTGTATGAGCTCAAAAAATAAAAATAGAACCTTATGATGTGGAAAAATGCAATAATAAAATAGCTATTGAAAAAAGCATCCTGGTTAATCACTGTCGCAGATGTAAGAATGGCCAAGCTGGAGTTCTGGATATCAGCTGTTATGGATTTGAGTCAAATCATCTTCTTTTCGATCTGTAGAAATTGTTTTAGTTAATCTCTCTGGAATCCAAATCGGCTGCTGTTCTCCCTGTGGAAAAACACAAACAGACCCCGGACTCCAGACAATCACTGGGTCAGGACCTTTCCATTGTCCTGTTAGAATATCTTTCCAAAGTACTTTAGGCTTATGTACATTTTTTGGATACATATGCCTTTCCGCAGCACTAAGTCCTGATGAATCCAAATTTAAAAAGTTTAGAGTAAAAAGGGTTATTTTAAGTTTATCTTTGGGGGATATATACCCCCTTCCAATTCCCTCTTTTTGCTTTAATAAGTATGTTTTAATAGTTTGATGAGCTCTTTCAACTATGCCTTGTCCCTGTGGATTGTATGGGATTCCTGTTATATGAGTAATACCAAATGATGAGCAAAATTGTTTAAAAGAGGTAGAGATATAGCCAGGACCATTATCGGTTTTTAACTGTTTAGGAACGCCCACAGTGGCAAAATTTTGCAAGGAATGAGCTATAACATCTTCAGTTTTTTCTCCGGCATGAAGGGAGCCCATCAAAAATCCAGAAGAAGTATCGACTGTAACGTGTAAATATTTTAATTTTCCAAATTTTGGCAAGTGTGTGACGTCCATCTGCTAAATATGGTTAGGTATCAGTCCTCTAGGATTGACTCCAAGATTAACTTGTGGTAAAAATGTCACACAATTTTGACATTGTTTTATTATATGTCTGGCTTGTTCCTTAGTTATTTTAAAATGCTTTTGTAAAGTATTAGCATTAACATGAAACCTTTTATGAAAATTTGTAGCTTCTTCAAATGTAGAGAAAATATGTATGTCATGTGTAGTTTTATCTGCTAAATCATTGCCCAAACTAAGGGCTCCAGGCAATCCTGTATGTGCCCTAATATGTCCTATAAAGAATGGATCTTTTCTGTCCCAGATTAGACTTTGTATAGTGGAAAACAAAGAGAAAACAGTAGAAGAAGGGGAAATCCTACCAGCATCTTCAAGAGATACTATAGCATTAACTACATACTGACTATCAGAAAATAAATTAAATACAGAATCTTTAAACATCAAAAAAGCTTGTAAAACTGCATTAAGCTCTACCTTTTGAGCTGATTGTTTGGGTACTAAAAATGTAAAAGTTTGATCAGGGGTAACTACTGCTGCTGTACCATTATTTGACCCATCAGTGAATATATTTGGAGCATTCATGATAGGTGTTTTTCTTGTCATTTTTAGGAAAAACTACAGGATGCTTAGACCAAAAAGACAACAAAGGATTAGATGGTAAATGATTATCAAATGAAACATTAGATTTGCACATGATTATTGCCCAAGTATTTAAGTCATTAGCTAACTCATCAATTTGATCCATAGTATATGGAGTAATAATTTTATTGGGAGAAATTCCAAACACTCCCTTTGCTGCTTTTATTCCTTTGAGTATTAATTGTCCTACAGCCTCAGGATACCTAGTAAGAATAGTGTTAGGAGAATAAGATAAATGTATCCACAATAATGGACCTTCTTGCCAAAATACTCCTGTAGGAATATTTTTGGTTGGTAGTACAATAAATAATAAAGGCAAACTTATATCAATTCTATCCAAATGTATGTTTTCCATATATGTTTCAATAATTTTTAATGCCTTTCTTGCTTTAGGAGTTAACATGCAGGGTGAATTTGGATCTGATGGACCTTTTAGAATATCAAATAAAGGTCCCAACTCTCCTGTTGGTATACCTAGATAAGGCCTTATCCAATTTATGTCTCCCAATAACTTTTGAAAGTCATTAAGTGATTTGAGTTGATCTACTCGTATTTGAATTTTTGGTGGACGGACAATGGTTGAGGATAATAGAACTCCTAAATAATTAATTGGAAAATTTAATTGTACTTTATCTATTGCTATCTCTAGATTATAATTTTTAATAAGTTTGTAAGTGTGGCATAACATTCTAGCAATGTGTTTTTATCTTTATGTGCCAATAATACATCGTCCATATAGTGAAATATTTGTAGTTCAGGATTTTGATTTCTAAGTGGCTGGATTGCTTTGTTAACATATATTTGACACATAGTTGGACTGTTAGCCATCCCTTGAGGGAGTACTTTCCATTCATATCTCTGATCAGGACCTTCATGATTTAATGCAGGGATAGTAAATGCAAAACGTGGACTATCCTCAGGATGAATTGGAATTGAAAAAAAAACAATCTATAATATCTATAGCTAAAACATGCCAGGTTTTTGGCAAAGCAGACAATTGAGGAATCCCTGATTGAGCAGGTCCCATAATAACCATCTCATTATTAATGGCTCTTAAATCTTGCAATAATCTCCATTTACCAGATTTCTTTTTGATGACAAAAATGGGAGTATTATGGAGAGATATGGAAGGTTGTATATGTCCTTCTGCTAATTGTTGTTTGACCAGATCATGGGCTACTTGTATCTTTTCTTTAGTCAGGGGCCACTGAGGAACCCACACTGGTCTTTCTGATTTCCAAGTAATTTTGATTGTCTCAGTGGCCCTTTCTGAAAATCCAACCCATGTCTGTCTGTTCCTTGATCTATTTGTATTGGTGCTGCTATACCTTGCCCTTGTTTTCCTAATCTTTTTTCTTTCCTAAAGCCTTGTCTAGCCCTAGTAGTGGGCGCATTAGGATTGATGTTATTTGTTAACGTCAAACCTAATTGATCTAGGACATCTCGTCCCCATAAATTTATAGGAAGATGATCCAATACATATGGCTGTATAGTTCCTTCACATCCTTCAGGATCCTTCCAATCTAATATCATAGAACTTCTATGGGGATTAGTCACCACTCCTAGGCCTCAAAGCGTTTGAGTGGCTTGTTGTAATGGCCAATGTTTTGGCCATTCTTGACGAGATATGATGCTAAGGTCAGCTCCTGTGTCCAGTAGTCCATTAAACTCATGATCTTGAATATTTAGTTTTAGCATTGGGCGAGAATCTAAATTTAAAGACAACATAGCCCAATCTACACCTGTGGAGCCTAATCCCCTGGAACCTCTTTCTACACTATGACTAGGAAATTTATTATGTAGGCTGGGTATTATTAACAACTGTGCTATTCTTTCTCCAGGTGAAATTACTGATATACCTCTTGGAGAACTAGCTATAATTTTTATTTCACCTACATAATCGGGATCAATTACCCCAGGACTTATCATAAGTCCTTTTAATGTAGATGAACTACGTCCCAATAATAAGCCTACTGTTCCTTGGGGAAGAGGTCCTTTTACTCCTGTGGGAATGATTTGAACTCCCATCTCTGGAGTTAATACTGCTCTGGCAGAGGCGCAGATGTCCAACCCTGCGCTCCCTCGGGTTTGTCTGATGAGGGATTTAATGGACAATGTGTCCTGGGCACTAGCCTGATGGTGTTGCTGGGTTCCTCCACTGCCCCGTAGATTTGTGGTTGTGGGCCCCGGGGCATTGGGCCCCCCTATCCGTTTTTTGGCAATGGAGCCTGATGCCTTTCTCCATGATATCGTGGATAAATACCTGGTCTTTGTCCGTTTTTTGATAAAGGAGTACCCTCTATGGTGGTTTGAGAACGGCATTCATTAGCCCAACGTCTCCCTCTATGGCATCGTGGGCAAATACCCGGTATTCTATTCCTTTGATACCTATTTTTGTTAAACCCTCCTCCTATGGGGCAATTCCTTTTAAAATGTCCTGTTTGTTCACAATCATAGCATGTTTTTGGCCTGGCATCTAAAGCCTGTTGTACTGCAGCTGCCAAGACTTGCCCTTGTTCATTAATATCTCTACATAATTTAATATATGTGTTTAAATCTTCATGTCTCCATGGTCTAATAACCTCTCTGCAGCAACGATTTGCTTGGTCATAAGCCAGTTGTTTTATTAATGGCATTGCTTGTTCTGTATCCCCCAAAATTTTGGCAGCCGTTTGAATTAGCCTATCTACAAAGTCAGCGTAAGGTTCATTAGCTCTCTGTATTACCTTAGATAGCTGACCTTGTAAATCTCCATGTCCTTGTAAAGTCTTCCATGCCCTAACTGCGTCTGCAGCAATTTGTGCATATATAGCAGGATCATATTCAATTTGTTGCCGTTGACCCTCATAAGGTCCTTTTCCTAACAACATATCTAGATTTCTTTGAGGGTAACCGGCTGCTGCATTTCGCCTAGCTGTCTCCGTGCAAAATTCCTCATTGGCAACCTTCCATAACAAATATTGTCCTCCATTTAGTACAGATTTACACATGCTAGCCCAATCTGCTGGCGTCATGTCCAAGTTAGTAATGGACTCGACCATGCTTACCGTGAAGGGAGCTTGGGGACCATAGGTTGTTACAGCCTCCTTTAACTGCTTCACTGTTTTAAAATCTAAAGCACGGTGAATTCGCTGCCCTCCTGCCTGTTCAAGTACAGGGCATGCTAATCTTTGAGGTCCTGTCTCAGGATCCCATTTATCAACTACAGGGTTTGAGGGCCACTCAGCTGTCTCCATCGGTGGGGCTGTTGGTTGAATTATGCCCTCTTGTGATAAAACGGAGTTAGTAACAGCCTCCTGTTGTGGCCTTTTTCCTAACAACCCCTTTTCCTTTAAATTTTCTTCCTCTGTCTGACTAGCTCGAGAGACCTTCTCTTTTGTTTGATCTAAAATGTCTTTCTCCATGGTCTAAACCTCTAACAATTTACTTAACATCTTTTTGGTTTGTTTTTTACTAATTTCTAATCTACTATAAAGATAACGCAACCCAATAAGATAACACAAAACAAAACCGAAACTGAATGAAACAGAAACGGAATAAAAAATCATTGTATCAATTTTCTCTTCCTCAGGGTCGACAAACTTCAAACCTTTAGTCAACCATTTTTTCCAGTTTGCCTGAGAAATTTCTAGGGATAGGCAGCTTGAAACAAAAACAAGATAAATCAAAACAATAACACATTGTTTTTTGAATTGGTCACCCATTCTTTCGCTCTTCCTCAGGGGCCAGCAATTTCACTTACCTCCAAGCTTCAGAAGTTCCCCGTACGGGCCACCAAATGCCGCAGTCTGACTGGGCACAAATGCCGCAGTCTGGCTGGGCACACAATCACGAGCCACCACACAGCTTGTAGATTCAAACAGCAACTCTTTATTCCCGAACTCACACCAGCCGTCTACAAACACGTTCTGGGGAAATCCACGTTCTCTGCCCAAATCCACCTCCACTGGGCTTCTATCTCCAAAATATACTGTCTGAATCCCGTGAGAACTCAAGGGGAACTCAGGCAGCAGGATACGCCCTATTCCCAGCAGGAATAATCTTAAACCTTAAACCTGGAACCTAAACCGGGAACGCCCTAATCCGCCTTGGTCCTTGAGCAAGGTCACCTACATTCAATGTCACTGCAACATGGGGTATGCTGGCAAGGAAATTGTCATACCTACTTGGCTAATGGCTCCCAGCAGTTAACAATAAAAATATTAATTTAAGTAGGTGATGGGGTTTTCTAGAATGAAGTTAATTAGCTTGATTGTGGTAAAAATTCCACAATGTACATACATTACCAAAACTAAACTTTGTACATTGTAAATATGTGCAATTTATATTTGTTCATTAACCTCAAAGTTGTGGAAACTACAGAGAAAAATTCTGAAATAATAGAAATGCTATAGTATATATGTTTTGTTTCCTGGTTATATAAACATGTAATATTTCTCAAGATTTACTAAATTATACAAATAATATTTGAGCATGTTATCAAAAGACTTGGGCTTAATTTAAAAAATTAAAAATAAAATTAAACTCCTACTTCTTGTGTAAAATTCAAAATATGGAAAAAAATTATGGAGCTCTAAAAAATATTTGCAAGATCTCAGGTTAGGAAAAAATTTATTAATGAACACACACACACACACACACACACACACACAGACAGAATGAGAGAGAGAGAGAGAGAGAGACACCTAAATAGTAATCACAAATGGAGAAAGGATAAATTTGTTTTCCCTAATTAGGAACTTCCAGTCAAGGCCAGGCACACCTGTAATGTTGCACACCTATAGTACTGGCAGCTCAGGAGTTTGAGACAAGAGGATTATAAGTCTGAGATGAGCCTCAGCAACTTAGCAAGGCCCTAAGCAATTCAGAGGCTTATTGGTTAAGCACTCCTGGGTTCAATCCCCAGTATGCCCCACCCCACCAAAAAGAACTTCTAGTGAAGATACCATAAGTAAAAGACAAGCCACAGAGTATCTTATTTATATGAAAAACTACTAATAAGTCAATATTAAGAAAATAACAACCATCTTTCCAATTAAAATAAAATTTGGAAATCACTTTGGTTATCCAATACAACTAAGGTGGGGGGAAACACAAAGAGATATTAAATGACTATGCCAAAGTAGAATTGTGACCAACACTAGCCTGGAATCCCACTAACAACAATGAAATTGATAATGCATTGACATTAACCATGAGAAAGTCTCAAAATTCAGCTGAACATTCTTGCCCACACTAATAATGTTTTCTTTGCATTTAGAAATGGAACAATTGGTATCCTTCCTTTGCCTTTGTTGGTTGACCAGGATGTAGATCATTTGTTGTAATTTGTTAACTCACCCAAACAAATGCTATACATTTGCAATTTCCTAGGTAACCAAATAATTTTCATCCACTCAGAACATGATTAAAAGAGAGAAAAGTATTTTGAATTCTTTATATAAATGGGCTAAAGAGCTGAACAGACACTTCTCAGAAGAAGATATACAATTGATCACCAAATGAAAAAATGTTCAACATCTCTTGTAATTAGAGAAATACAAATCAAAACTACTCTAAGATTTCATCTCATGCCAGTCAGAATGGCAGTTATCTAGAATACAAATAAGTGTTGGTGAGAATGTGGGGGGAAAGGCACACTCATACATTGCTGGTGGCACTGCAGATTGGTGCAACCACTCTGGAAAGTAGTATATAGATTCCTTAGAAAACTTGGAATGGAACCACCATTTGACCTAGCTAATCCCAACACTTCTATACCCAAAAGACTTAAAATCAGCATACCATAGTAACGCTGCCACATCAATGTTTATAGCAGCTCAATTTACAATAACTGAACTGTGGAACTAACCTAGAATGGATAAAGAAACTGTGATATATATATATATATATATATATATATATATATAATAATACACAAACATAGCGTACACAACAGTGCACACACATACAGGATATATATACACATACACACACAACGGAATATTCTTAAGCCTTAAAAGAGCCTTAAAATATGGCATTTGCAGGGAAATGGATGGAGTTGGAGAATATCATGCTAAGGGAAGTAAGCCAATCCCCAAAAGCCAAGGGCCAAATGTTCTCCCTGATAAAGTAGACTCTGATCTATAATGGTTGAGGGCATGGGAAGAATGGAGGAACTTTGATTGGGCAAAGGGGAGGAGGGGAAGGAAAGAGGTATGGGGGTAGGAAAGATGGTGAAATGAGATGGACATTATTACCCTAGGTACATGTATGACTGCACATATGGTCTGATGCTACATCATGTATAGCCAGAGAAATAAAAAAATTGTGCTGCAATTGTGTACAATTAATCAAAATGCATTCTGCTGTCATATGTACCTAACTAAAATAAATAAATTTTTTTAAAAAGAAAAAAAAAGTATTGCTCTGTATATCAACTTATTCAAAGGAGTAAATCTTAATGTAATCCATTACTTTCAGTCTATCAGAGGAATATATATATATATATATATATATATATATATATATATATATATTTAAATTGAATTTTAGTTGTTTTTTTTTTCCAAATTCATTGTTTCTTAAATGTGTTCGGTAAACCCATTAGCATCAGCACCAATTGGAACATGAAACATATGTATAATGAAGGATTCTAAACAGTAGCCCAGGCATAATCTAATGGAATCTTTAGGGATGAAATTTGGAAATCTCCATTTTACTCAAGTGGAATTTTATGCCCAGCAACACTGAAGGAATTCTATTTAACTAATTTTCTAGGAAGTCATGATCTATCTTTCTTAACCTCATAGGCAGCAATTAACCTTCCTCAAAAGGTATATTTAATGTATTATATTCTAGAATGTAAACAACAAACAAAATTTGATCTGATAGGATTTTACAACTGAATTTCTGGTTTTCAAATTCCCACTGGTCTTAGCTGCGCTGAATTACACATTGCTACAAATGCAGGAACATTAAAAACCAGTTAATCCAAGCTCATCATCTGATCCATGAGAAAACAAAAGCCCAGGAAGGATTTGGGACATTAGCATATATTCCAAAATCCAAATAAAGACTTGTTTACATGTTCATACAAAAAGGTAGTGTCTGTTCCCACACCAGGATCCAACTATCTTGGCCTAAGGCAGTGATTTTCTTTCTAATGCACAAGTGTGTACAAAATCTAGAAGGTAATTAATGGTGAAATTTGAGTTTGTGTGGGGGTTGTGATGGAAAGACTATGGTTTGATTTTAAAGGTAGTTAAGTTTTAGGCATTGATTCTGCTACTTGATCTTTTCAGCACAAAATTTTATAATCTTCCAATTACTGATATATTATAATAAAATGTATTTTACTGTTTTATTTATATATCAATTCATTTTTGAAAAAGGTGATGTCAGCTTATAGAAAAAAATTAACATAGGATAACAAGATGGAAAAATAGATGAGACTATTGTGGCTTGTATGCTTTTGCTATGTTATGGAAAGAGATTTGGAGTCTACCTGGACAATCTCTCTAGGCTTCCAAATTATTAGTCAAGATATCCTGGAAATAGAGAGGAGAAAAAGCATCAGATGTGTTACAGATGGCTTTAGTTTTTATTATTTCTCCAAAATAGATTTTCAAAAAATTACAGTGTAATATCTTCTTGTCAAACTCTAATCACAATTTTGTACTTACCACTCAGATACAGATAGGAAGGTGAATTATGTACCCAAATCACACAGAGACAGCCTATGCATGTGGGAGCACATGTCATCCCCAATACCCCATGAGAATGGGAGATGTCTGGAACAATCCTGTTCTTCCCCGAACTGCTCAACCTATACTAGGTCAAGGAGATGTGCTGAGACTGCTGCCCGATATCAAATTTTTAAGTTGACACAGGTACTGAAAAATAAATCACCTTCTCCCAGTCATTGTGACTCAAGCCAAAAATCCAATTATCACCTCACTAGCTGACATCATAAATCTCTACCAATTTCCAGCAACTAAGAGATAAACTTAAAAGCACACACTCTATTCAGCTAATGACCTTCTTCCGATGTTCCCCAGAACTTCATCTCAGAGTTCTGACATGGGTTAGAATGTCAAGTGAACAGACTTGGAATCAAATTCTAACCCTGACTCATTTTTACCAGATGTGATACATGGGCCAAATATTAAGGCTCCTTGGGCCTTAGATTCCACTTCTATAAGACAGATGTTCACCTCTCCATAAAGGTTATTTTTAGAATTACAGGATAAAATGAATGCACAGTGTTTAACATAATTGTTGGCTCCCCAAAAGTAGACAATAAAAGTAGTTCCTATCATTCACCTCTCTTCAGAAAGGTTTCTCATTTGTCAAATAGAGGGAACTGAATTTTTCAGAACAATCTCTAAAGTCCTTCTGCATCTGACATTTTAAAAGTTTAACTTATGTTTACACTTCCTTTTATTCAGAATTCAGAGCTCACTTTTATTTTTAACAACAAAAAGTTGGATTTATATGATTGAAATATGAAACTGTTTCCTGATTGAATGAGATTTCCAAGAACACTTAGGGGACACAGACTGGAGAAGATATTATATTTTGATTTGAATACTATAAATTCAATAAGATGGGCATGCCAAAAAGAAGTGAAATATGTCCTTTCAGTCACTGGAGTTTTGAAATTGCTTTTTCTAAATTGGAAGAATGAATATCAATAGGCATTGGCTTTAACTTGAAAGCTCACAAAAATTAAAAGCTGGAAGTAGCAATGTTATATCTTATATTCTGCAGAATCAGGCCTCCCCCAGACAAGATGGCAGATGATTAAAGGGAGATATTTCCCAGGTGGACTCACCAGCTCACCATGTGCTGATTCTACAAAAAAAAAAAAAAAACCTTACTTACCTTCTTGTTTAGATATCTGCCTCTTCTATTAATTTTTGGACCATACTGGGGATTCAACCCCAATACACTATTCCACTGAACCACATCCCCTGCCCTACTTATTGTTTTTTTATTATTTTTTTGAGATAGGGCCTCACTAAGTTGCTTGATTTGGACTTGAACTTGAACTTGTGATTTTGCTGCCTTGGTCTCCCTGAGTAGCTGGGATTATAGACCAGTGTCATGATGACTGGGCTTTATATGCTTTATTCTTAAAAGAAAAGAATAGAGAAAGAAAAATAATAATTTAGAAATCCCTGAAGCCTTCCACTCAGTCACCCTACACTCCATTATAATAGCAAGGAAGACATACCTCTTCAAATCCATCTCTATAGAGCATAATTTCCTGCAAAAAAACACACTTTTGTGTGGTATTGTTCTTATCGGGACCCAATTAACACTAAGGGACAGATGGAAATAGCACATAGAACACTTCTTACTCTTGGACTTCAGAAGATAATTTCAGACACTCTCATTTAAATATCTCCTGTGTTATTTGAAAAAAAAAAGCAAAAAGAAAAAAATTATTCTTTAGGAAAATGTCAACCAGAAGAAATAATTTTATTCCTCCCCTGGACATTTGACTATCTTTCTTTAGAAAGATGCTATATATTATATTATATGTTGTTCAATCTTTGACGAAAATTTTAAAAATGTGATTTTTTGCCGCAGTCTGGCTGGGCACAATCAGGAGCCACTTGTCAAAAGAAACTAACTTTATTTTTAGAACCACACATGCCAAACAAAACAGCCTCTCAGGAAAAACCCTCAGAGCCTCAACTGCCACCACCGGCTTTCCACAAGCCTCTCTCTCCCCCACAAGCTTCTCTCCACCTCCCACAATCCTCCTGCTCTTGAGGCCGATTGGCTGGGTCACATGGGCGGAGCCAAAAAAGTCCCCCAATGAGCAGCTCCGTGGTCTGAAAGGGCAGGGAAACAGCCCAATGAGCATCACCGCAGAGGAGCCAATCAGCTAGATGTTGCTGGGGCCGAGGAGCCAATCAGCTAGATGTTGCTGGGGCCGCTGTGAGCCAATCATAGTTTGCTGGCAGCTGGAAGTTTGCTGGGGCCCCTTTGGCTGTGGCTCTCAACATCTCCCCCTCTCTGTTTAAACAACAAGCATGTGGCTTAGGGACCGTGCCTGTTAGGCAGTCCAATTCAACATATGGTCCTTACCCGTCATCGGATGAACTGACCTCTAGGCGTCAGCCTCCTGTCTTACGTTGGTACCACTGCAATTGGATCATACCCATCACTGACTACTGGTCCAGCATACAGCCATACTTGTGGATAGGCCTTTGCACCTGTGGGGGGGTAAGGTTCTTTGCCTCACCTCTGTTGGCCCCCAAATTTTAGACCATCACTAGTAGAGGAGGATGCAAAATGCCATGACATTAAGCCAATTGAGGGCTCCTAAATTGTACCACCGGTGACACCATCAGCAAAAATACTCCAGCACTACCACAATTCGCTGTACCAACAGATAGTTCACAATGCATACAGGTGAGCTCACAATGTGTCCAGGCAAGTTCTGCAAGCAGTTCAGTGATGGCTATTGTAGAAGCTGTAGATTGGTTTTATCTTTGACTTCACCAGCACTGGGATGAAGATAGGAATTCTGGCAATAATGGCTAAAGAAAAAAATATGTAACATTACAGAAGGCACTAAAAGAAAACAATTTTCTTAACAATTTACATTGTCTTCACCGGCACTGGGATGAAGATAGGAATTCTGGCAATAATGGCTAAAGAAAAAATTATGTAACATTACAGAAGGCACTAAAAGAAAACAATTTTCTTAATAATTTACATTGTCTTTAAGAGAATTATTAAATATAATGAAAAGGAAAGGTGAAAGTAAACAAACAGATCTGTTAACCTTCTTTTTTGTTTACATATTAAAACAATCCTCAACAGTTGTTTACCCAATTTAAATTAAACCATATAAATCACGTGAAAAAAAAAATATTTGGATCCATTTTATCATGAGCGCTCATCTTATATGATATATGGACATACATACATTCAAACATATAACACAAAACACAAGTGTGCACACATAATATAATACATACAACACATAACATTATAGTAAAGGCCTTATAACTTTTTACAGGTGAAATCTCCATTGCAATGTTTAAAAACTCTATAGTCAAAAAATAGAACTGATCAGCAAAACATTAACCTAGGTCTGTATGAGCTCAAAAAACAAAATAGAACTTCATGATATGGCAAAGGGTAATAATAAAATAGATATTGAAAAAAGCATCCTGGTTCTGTTGCAGATGTAAGAATAGCCAAACTGGAGTTTTGGATATCAGTTATTATGGATTTGAGCCAAATCATCTTCTTTTTGGTCTGTAGAAATCGCTTTAGTTAATCTTTCTGGAATCCAAATCGGCTGCTGTTCTCCCTGTGGAAACACATAAACAGACCCCCGACTCCAGACAATCACTGGGTCAGGACCTTGGTTAATCTCTCTGGAATCCAAATCTGCTGCTGTTCTCCCTGGGGAAACACATAAACAGACCCCCGACTCCAGAAAATTACTGGGTCAGGACCTTTCCATTGTCCTGTTAGAATATCCTTCCAAAGTACCTTGGGCTTATGTACATTTTTTGGACACATATGCCTTTCCGCAGCACTAAGCCCTGATGAATCCAAATTTAAAAAGTTTAGAGTAAAAAGGGTTATTTTAAGTTTATCTTTGGGGAATATATACCCCTTCCCAATTCCTTCTTTTTGCTTTAATAAGTACATTTTAATAGTTTGATGAGCTCTTTCAACTATGCCTTGTCCCTGTGGATTGTATGGGATTCCTGTTATATGAGTAATGCCAAATGTTGAGCAAAATTGTTTAAAAGAGGTAGAAGTATAACCAGGGGCATTATCTGTTTTTAACTGTTTTGGAACACCCACAGTGGCAAAATTTTGTAAGCAATGAGCTATAACATCTTTAGTTTTTTCTCCGGCATGAAGGGAGCCCATCAAAAATCCAGAAGTAGTATCAACTGTAACATGCAAATATTTTAATTTTCCAAATTCTGGCAAGTGTGTGACGTCCATCTGCCAAATATGGTTAGGTATCAGTCCTCTAGGATTGACTCCAAGATTAACCTGTGGTAAAAATGTCACACAATTTTGACATTGTTTTATTATTTATCTAGCTTGTTCCTTAGTTATTTTAAAACGCTTTTGTAAAGTATTAGCATTGACATGGAACTTTTTATGAAAATTTATAGCTTCTTCTAGTGTAGAGAAAATATGTATGTCATGTGTAGTTTTATCTGCTAAATCATTGCCCAAACTAAGGGCTCCAGGCAATCCTGTATGTGCCCTGATATGTCCTATAAAGAATGGATCTTTTCTGTCCCAGATTAGACTTTGTATAGTGGAAAACAAAGAGAAAACAGTAGAAGAAGGGGAAATCCTACCAGCATCTTCAAGAGATACTATAGCATTAACTACATACTGACTATCAGAAAATAAATTAAATACAGAATCTTTAAACATCACAAAAGCTTGTAAAACTGCATTAAGCTCTACCTTTTGAGCTGATTGTTTGGGTACTAAAAATGTAAAAGTTTGATCAGGGGTAACGACTGCTGCTGTACCATTATTTGACCCATCAGTGAATATATTTGGAGCATTCATGATAGATGTTTTTCTTGTCATTTTTGTAAAAATTACAGGATGCAATGACCAAAAAGACAATAAAGGATTAGATGGTAAGTGGTTATCAAATGAAACATTAGATTTGCACATGATTATTGCCCAAGTATTTAACTCATTAGCTAACTCATCAATTTGATTCATAGTATATGGAGTAATAATTTTATTGGGAGAAATTCCAAACACTCCCTTTGCTGCTTTTATTCCTTTGAGTATTAATTGTCCTACAGCCTCAGGATACCTAGTAAGAATAGTGATAGGAGAATAAGATAAATGTATCCATAATATGGACCTTCTTGCCAAAATACTCCTGTAGGAATATTTTTTGTTGGTAATACAATAAATAATAAAGGCAAACTTATATCAATTCTATCCAAATGCATATTTTCCATATATGTTTCAATAATTTTTAATGCCTTTCTTGCTTTAGGAGTTAACATGTGGGGTGAATTTGGATCTGATGGACCTTTTAGGATATCAAATAAAGGTCCCAACTCTCCTGTTGGTATACCTAAATAAGGCCTTATCCAATTTATGTCTCCTAATAACTTTTGAAAGTCATTAAGTGATTTGAGTTGATCTACTCGTATTTGAATTTTTGGTGGACGGACCATGGTTGAGGATAATAGAACTCCTAAATAATTAATTGGAAAATTTAATTGTACTTTATCTATTGCTATCTCTAGATTATAATTTTTTAATAAGTTTGTAAGTGTGGCATAACATTCTAGCAATGTGTTTTTATCTTTATGTGCTAATAATACATCATCCATATAGTGAAATATTTGTAGTTCAGGATTTTGATTTCTAAGTGGCTGGATTACTTTGTTAACATAAATTTGACACATAGTTGGGCTGTTAGCCATCCCTTGAGGGAGTACTTTCCATTCATATCTCTGATCAGGACCTTCATGATTCAGTGCAGGGATAGTAAATGCAAAATGTGGACTATCCTCAGGATGAATTGGAATTGAAAAAAAAACAATCTTTAATATCTATAACTAAAACATACCAGGTTTTTGGCAAAGCAGACAACTGAGGAATCCCTGATTGAGCAGGTCCCATAATAACCATCTCATTATTAATGGCTCTTAAATCTTGCAATAATCTCCATTTACCAGATTTCTTTTTGATGACAAAAATGGGAGTATTATGGGGAGATACAGAAGGTTGTATATGTCCTTCTGCTAATTGTTGTTTGACCAGGTCATGGGCTGCTTGTATCTTTTCTTTAGTCAGGGGCCACTGAGGAACCCATACTGGTCTTTCTGATTTCCAAGTAATTTTTATTGTCTCAGTGGCCCTTTCTGAAAATCCACCCATGTCTGTCTGTTCCTTGATCTATTTGTATTGGTGCTGATAACGCCAAGGTCGCGGGTTCGTTCCCAGTACGGGCCACCAAATGCCGCAGTCTGGCTGGGCACAATCAGGAGCCACTTGTCAAAAGAAACTAACTTTATTTTTAGAACCACACACGCCAAACAAAACAGCCTCTCAGGAAAAACCCTCAGAGCCTCAACTGCCACCACCGGCTTTCCACAAGCCTCTCTCTCCCCCACAAGCTTCTCTCCACCTCCCACAATCCTCCTGCTCTTGAGGCCGATTGGCTGGGTCACGTGGGCGGAGCCAAAAAAGTCCCCCAATGAGCAGCTCCGTGGTCTGAAAGGGCAGGGAAACAGCCCAATGAGCATCACCGCAGAGGAGCCAATCAGCTAGATGTTGCTGGGGCCGAGGAGCCAATCAGCTAGATGTTGCTGGGGCTGCTGTGAGCCAATCATAGTTTGCTGGCAGCTGGAAGTTTGCTGGGGCCCCTTTGGCTGTGGCTCTCAACAATTTTTTTACAAAGCATTCAAAAAGAGTCTTCTTTCAGATCCATATGTATATACTGAAAGTGTTCAGCACACAGGAGAACGGATACCACTGTAATCTTCTCACCACATTAAAGTGTGTCTTTAAGAAACTATTCTATTCTGTCTTCTCCATGATACATAAAATGAATCAGAAAGGGATCCCAAGGCCAACTCTTCTCTTTCATTCTATCTTTCATGCAGCCACCACTCATTGAATGCCCACTTCAACAACTTTTGAATCACAATTGCAAATAGTAAAACAAAGGAAAAGACAGAAGCAAAACAAAAGAAACAAAAACCCACTTTTTCCTGGTTACAAGGAGCTTCAACTTCAGTCAGGAAAAAAAAAATACTATGAATCAAAATATAACCATGCCCCAAATTGTTGGAGTAGACACACATGCAGAATACTTCAGACATATTGGAAAAGAGTTATACCTTGAAGTAAAAGGAAGACTCAAGAAAATGCCCAGAAGTATATTTTATCTTGCCTTAAGAATACTGGATCCTTTGGTCTTTAGTTGACTATAGAAACATAAAAACATTTTTGCCCTTAGTTAGTCATTAATGCAGTCGGTTCAATGAAAGTTTATCAGGCACCTGCTCACACGATTCAGATTTATTGTATCATGTAGGGTAGGAGTGGCCAGGAGTTATTTACATGTCCAAAATAAGTAGTAAAGTCAGAATTTGGTTCCTCATATTACATTATCTATTGTCTTGTAGCATGGCATAGAACAGTTACCCTGAGGTTTTCTATAATCCTTTTTAGAGTCTACAAAGTCATAAAAATGTAAAGATGCTATTTTCCATCTTCACTGTGTTGCTCTTCATCCTGAAGATGCAGAAACATGGTGGGCACATCGAGCAAGAAAAGGAGGTTTAAAATTTTATACATATATATGAAGTTACATTCTTCACACTACACATTTATCCCTCCAAAAGCCAGTTTTACTTAAGAATGTCCAGAGTTAAATTAGTATATACTGTTAATTTTATTTTATTTTATTTTTTTTTAATTTTTTATTGTTGGCTGTTCAAAACATTACATAGTTCTTGATATATCATATTTCACAATTTGATTCAAGTGGGTTATGAGCTCCCATTTTTACCCCATATACAGATTGCAAAATCACATCAGTTACACATCCATTGATTTACATATTGCCATACTAGTGTCTGTTGTATTCTGCTGCCTTTCCTATCCTCTACTATCCCCCCTCCCCTCCCCTCCCCTCCCCTCCCCTCTTCTCTCTCTGCTCCCTCTACTGACATTCATTTGTCCCCCTTATATTATTTTTCCCCTTCCCCTCACTTCCTCTTGTATGTACTTTTGTATAACTCTGAGGGTCTCCTTCCATTTCCATGCATTTTCCCTTCTCTCTCCCTTTCCCTCCCACCTCTCATCCCTGTTTAATGTTAATCTTCTTCTCATGCTCTTCGACCCTACTCTGTTCTTAGTTACTCTCCTTATATCAAAGAAGACATTTGGCATTTGTATTTTAGGGATTGGCTAGCTTCACTTAGCATAATCTGCTCTAATGCCATCCATTTCCCTGTAAATTCTATGATTTTGTCATTTTTTAATGCAGAGTAATACTCCATTGTGTATAAATGCCACACTTTTTTTATCCATTCATCCATTGAAGGGCATCTAGGTTGGTTCCACAGTCTAGCTATTGTGAATTGTGCTGCTATGAACATCGATGTAGCGGTGTCCCTGTAGCATGCTCTTTTTAGGTCTTTAGGGAATAGACGGAGAAGGGGAATAGCTGGGTCAAATGGTGGCTCCATTCCAAGCTTTCCAAGAAATCTCCATACTGCTTTCCAAATTGGCTGCACCAATTTGCAGTCCCACCAGCAATGTACAAGTGTACCCTTTTCCCCACATCCTCGCCAGCACTTGTTGTTGTTTGACTTCATAATGGCTGCCAATCTTACTGGAGTGAGATGGTATCTTAGGGTGGTTTTGATTTGCATTTCTCTGACTGCTAGAGATGGTGAGCACTTTTTCATGTACTTGTTGATTGATTGTATGTCCTCCTCTGAGAAGTGTCTGTTCAGGTCCTTGGCCCATTTGTTGATTGGGTTGTTTGTTCTCTGATTGTCTAATTTTTTGAGTTCTTTGTATACTCTGGATATTAGGGCTCTATCTGAAGTGTGAGGGGTAAAGATTTGTTCCCAGGATGTAGGCTCTCTATTTACCTCTCTTATTGTAGCTTTTGCTGAGAAAAAACTTTTTAGTTTGAGTAAGTCCCATTTGTTGATTCTAGTTATTAACTTTTGTGCTATGGGTGTCCTATTGAGGAATTTGGAGCCCGACCCCACAGTATGTAGATCGTAGCCAACTTTTTCTTCTATCAGACGGCGTGTCTCTGATTTGATATCAAGCTCCTTGATCCATTTTGAATTCACTTTTGTGCATGGCGAGAGAAAGGGATTCAGTTTCATTTTGTTGCATATGGATTTCCAGTTTTCCCAGCACCATTTGTTGAAGATGCTATCCTTCCTCCATTGCATGCTTTTAGCCCCTTTATCAAATATAAGGTAGTTGTAGTTTTGTGGATTGGTTTCTGTGTCCTCTATTCTGTACCATTGGTCCACCGGCCTGTTTTGGTACCAGTACCATGCTGTTTTTGTTACTATTGCTCTGTAGTATAGTTTGAAGTCTGGTATTGCTATACCGCCTGATTCACACTTCCTGCTTAGCATTGTTTTTGCTATTCTGGGTCTTTTGTTTTTCCATATGAATTTCATGATTGCTTTCTCTATTTCTACAAGAAATGCAGTTGGGATTTTGATTGGCATTGCATTAAACCTATAGAGAACTTTTGGTAATATCGCCATTTTGATGATGTTAGTTCTGCCTATCCATGAACAGGGTATATTTTTCCATCTTCTAAGATCTTCTTCTATTTCTCTCTTTAGGGTTCTGTAGTTTTCATTGTATAAGTCTTTCACCTCTTTTGTTAGGTTGATTCCCAAGTATTTTATTTTTTTTGAAGATATTGTGAATGGAGTGGTTGTCCTCATTTCCATTTCAGAGGATTTGTCGCTGATATACAGGAATGCCTTTGATTTATGCGTGTTGATTTTATATCCTGCCACTTTGCTGAATTCATTTATTAGCTCTAATAGTTTCTTTGTAGACCCTTTTGGGTCTGCTAGGTATAGAATCATGTCATCTGCAAATAGTGATAATTTAAGTTCTTCTTTTCCTATTTTTATGCCTTTAATTTCTTTCGTCTGTCTAATTGCTCTGGCCAGTGTTTCGAGAACTCTGTTGAACAGAAGTGGTGAGAGAGGGCATCCCTGTCTTGTTCCAGATTTTAGAGGGAATGCCTTCAATTTTTCTCCATTCAGAATGATGCTAGCCTGAGGCTTAGCATAGGTTGCTTTTACAATATTGAGGTATGTTCCTGTTATCCCTAGTTTTTCTAGAGTTTTGAACATAAAGGGATGCTGTACTTTGTCGAATGCTTTTTCCGCATCTATCGAGATGATCATATGGTTCTTATTTTTAAGTCTATTGATGTGGTGAATAACATTTATTGATTTCCGTATATTGAACCAGCCTTGCATCCCAGGGATGAATCCTACTTGATCATGGTGCACAATTTTTTTGATAAGTTTTTGTATCCGAGTGGCCAGAATTTTATTGAGGATTTTTGCATCTAGGTTCATTAGAGATATTGGTCTGTAGTTGTCTTTCTTTGAAGTGTCTTTGTCTGGTTTAGGTATCAGGGTGATGTTGGCCTCGTAGAATGAATTTGGAAGTTCTCCCTCTTTTTCTATTTCCCGAAGTAGCTTGAAAAGTATTGGTATTAGTTCCTCTTTAAAGGTTTTGTAAAACTCTGCTGTATACCCATCCGGTCCTGGGCTTTTCTTAGTTGGTAGTCTTTTGATGGTTTCTTCTATTTCCTCAATTGATATTGGTCTGTTTAGGTTGTCTATATCCTCCTGACTCAATCTGGGCAGATCATATGACTTAAGAAATTTATCTATGCCTTCACTATCTTCTAATTTATTGGAGTATAAGGATTCAAAATAATTTTTGATTATCTTCTGTATTTCTGAAGTGTCTGTTGTGATATTGCCTCTTTCATCCCGTATGTTAGTAATTTGAGTTCTCTCTCTTCTTCTCTTCGCTAGCATGGCTAAGGGTCTGTCGATTTTGTTTATTTTTTCAAAGAACCAACTTTTAGTTTTGTCAATTTTTTCAATTGTTTCTTTTGTTTCGATTTCATTAATTTCAGCTCTGATTTTAATTATTTCTTGCCTTCTACTTCTTTTGCTGTTGTTTTGCTCTTCTTTTTCTAGGATTTTGAGATGAAGTATGAGATCATTTATTTGTTGGTTTTTCCTTTTTTAAGGAATGAACTCCAAGCAATGAATTTTCCTCTTAGACCTGCTTTCAATGTGTCCCATAGATTCCGATATGTTGTGTCTGTGTTTTCATTAATCTCTAAGAATTTTTTAATTTCTTCCTTGATGTCTTCTATAACCCATTGATCATTCAGTAACCTATTGTTCATTCTCCAAGTGATGTATTCTTTTCCCTTGCTTCTTTTATCGTTGATTTTCAGTTCCATTCCATTATGATCAGATAGGATGCATGGTATTATCTCTACTCCTTTATATTGTCTAAGAGTTGCCCTGTGACATAATATATGATCTATTTTTGAGAAGGATCCATGTGCTGCTGAGAAAAAAGTGTAACTGCTTGATGTTGGGTGGTATATGCTATATATGTCAATTAAGTCTAGGTTATTAATTGTGTTATTGAGTTCTATAGTTTCCTTATTCAACTTTTGTTTGGAAGATCTGTCCAGTGGTGATAGAGGTGTGTTGAAGTCTCCCATGATTATGGTATGGTGGTCTATTAGACTCTTGAACTTGAGAAGAGTTTGTTTGATGAACATAGCTGCACCATTGTTTGGGGCATATATATTTATGATTGTTATGTCTTGTTGGTGTATGGTTCCCTTGAGCAGTATGTAGGGTCCCTCTTTATCCCTTTTGATTAACTTTGGCTTGAAATCTATTTTATTTGATATGAGTATGGATACTCCTGCTTGTTTCCGAAGTCCATATGAGTGATATGATTTTTCCCAACCTTTCACCTTCAGCCTATGTATGTCTTTTCCTATCAAATGCGTCTCCTGTAGGCAGCATATTGTTGGGTCTTGTTTTGTGATCCATTCTACTAGCCTGTGTCTCTTAATTGGTGAGTTTAAGCCATTAACATTTAGGGTTATTATTGAGATATGGGTTGTTCTTCCAGCCATATTTGTTTATTTATGTTACTAAACATGGTTTGTTTTCCTCTTTGATTATTTCCCCCCCTTTAGTGCCCTACCTCCCACTGTTGGTTTTCATTGTTATTTTCCATTTCCTCTTCCTGTAATGTTTTGCCAAGGATGTTTTGAAGAGATGGTTTTCTAGCTGCAAATTCTTTTAACTTTTGTTTATCGTGGAAGGTTTTAATTTCATCTTCCATCCTGAAGCTTAATTTCGCTGGAAACACAATTCTTGGTTGGAACCCATTTTCTTTCAGTGTTTGAAATATGTTATTCCAGGATCTTCTAGCTTTCAGAGTCTGTGTTGAAAGATCAGCTGTTATCCTGATTGGCTTACCCCTAAATGTGATCTGCTTCCTTTCTCTTGTAGCTTTTAAAATTCTCTCCTTATTCTGTATGTTGGGCATCTTCATTATAATGTGTCTAGGTGTGGGTCTCTTATGATTTTGCACATTCGGCGTCTGGTAGGCTTCTAGGATTTGGGGTTCTGTCTCATTCTTCAAGGCTGGGAAGTTTTCTCGTATTATTTCATTGAATAGATTGCTAATTCCTTTGGTTTGAAACTCTGTCCCTTCCTGTATCCCAATAACTCTTAAATTTGGTCTCTTGATGTTGTCCCATATTTCTTGGATGTTCTGCTCATGGTTTCTTAACAGTCTTGCTGAGCTGTCTATGTTCTTTTCAAGTTGAAATACTTTATCTTCATTGTCTGATGTTCTGTCTTCTAAGTGTTCTACTCTGCTGGTAGTATTCTCAATTGAGTTTTTAAGTTGGCTTATTGCTTCCTGCATTTCTAGGATTTCTGTTTGTTTGTTTTTTATAACCTCTATTTCCCTGTATAGTTGATCTTTTGCTTCTTGGATTTGTTTATGTAATTCATTGTTGAAGTGATCTTTCATTGTCTGATTTTGCTGTCTGATGTCTTCCTTGAGACTCCAGATCATCTGAAGCATGTATATCCTGAATTCTTTATCTGACATTCCATCTGCTGCAGCTATTACCTCTTCTAACGTTGAGTTGACCTGCAATGCTTGTGGTCCTTTCTTTCCTTGTCTCTTCATACTGTTCGCGTTCCTTTCTACTTGGTGAAACTGTTGTGCTATTGAATTTTCCCCCTATATATTTATATTGGTCTTGTATAGTTGCAAAGTCTCCCTCGCAGGCGCGGGCGGCGGCTCTGTCCCTCTGCGGGCCGCTAGCCTTGTTCTGTCGGTGGTCACAGTTCTGTCTACTTTGCAGGCGCAGGCAGCGGCACTGCCCCTCTGCAGGCCTCTGGGGCTGTACTGCCAGTGGGTCGCAGGTCCGCCTACCTTGCAGGCGCGGGGGGGGGGCGGCTCTACCCTTCCTCAGGCCACTGGGCCTGTTCTGTCTCTCGGTTGCAGGTCTGGCCTGTTCTGATGGTGGTCACAGTTCCGTCTACCTTGCAGGCGCGGGGGGAGGGGGCGGCTCTGCCTCTCAGCAGGCCGCTGCTCCTCTTCTGCCGGTGGGTCGCAGGCCCGCCTACCTTGCAGGAGTGATTGGAAGCTCTGCCACTCCGCGGGCCACTGGGCCTTTTCTGTCAGTGGTCACAGTTCCGCCTACCTGACAGGTGCGGGGGGTGGGGGGCGGCTCTGCCCCTCAGCAGGCCGCTGGGCCTGTTCTGTGGGTGGTCACAGTTCCCTCTACCTTGCCGGTGCAGGGGGAGGGGGCGGCTCTGCCTCTCAGCAGGCCGCTGCTCCTCTTCTGCCGGTGGGTCGCAGGCCCGCCTACCTTGCAGGAGTGATTGGAAGCTCTGTCCCGCCGCGGGCCACTGGGCCTTTTCTGTCCATGGTCACAGTTCCACCCACCTGGCAGGCGCGGGGGGTGGGGGGCGGCTCTGCCCCTCAGCAGGCCGCTGGGCCTGCTCTGTGCGTGGTCACAGTTCCCTCTACTTTGCCGGCGCAGGGGGAGGGGGCGGCTCAGCCTCTCAGCGGGCCGCTGCTCTTCTTCTGCCGGTGGGTCGCAGGCCCGCCTACCTTGCAGGAGTGATTGGAAGCTCTGTCCCACCGCGGGCCACTGGGCCTTTTCTGTCGGTGGTCACCTGTCAGGCGCGGGGGGTGGGGGGTGGCTCTTCCCCTCAGCAGGCCGCTGGGCCTGCTCTGTGCGTGGTCACAGTTCCCTCTACCTTGCCGGTGCAGGGGGAGGGGGCGGCTCAGCCTCTCAGCAGGCCGCTGCTCCTCTTCTGCAGGTGGGTCGCAGGCCCGCCTACCTTGCAGGAGTGATTGGAAGCTCTGTCCCACCGCGGGCCACTGGGCCACTGTTAATTTTATTAAGTCTTGACATTTGAGTCAATCTTGACCTTTGAAGTAAAATAACACAGTCTTGAGGAACATGGCTTATGAGATGGTTGAGCTGTGAACTGAACTAGTCACTTTTTTTCCCTCTAAGAGTGAACAAGGATGCTTATTCAGGTCTGGGTAATTTAGCAGATATTTTCCTCAAAACATAAATGAAGTAAACCTGTCACATCAAGGCAAACAACCGCTATTATTTATTGACAATGATATAATTTAAACTTCCAAGTGAAAATTTAAAATTTTGGAAAACTTGTTTCTGCCACCATGAGCTTGGAGAGCTTCCCAAAAGCCAGAACTTTTCTGGTTACACCCAAGGTGACATGGACTGTGTTTTGGTTTTTATATCTGGATTTACATACCTTAGGAAATCAATATTTTCCACATGGCCTATGTATAATATTAAAAAATCATGTTTGTGTACTAAGATCCATGTTGAGTGAAAGATAGAAGAGTGGATTTTAAATATAGAAAATTCATTTATGTGGTTTTAGGACTCACATCACAAAGAATCTCTAAGTGACTACTGTATGTCAAAATTGGTAGAGGATTCAAGGATATCCACAATTATCTAAAAAGTCTATTAAGATATTCTTTCTTTTTCCAACTACATATATGTGTAAGGTGCAAAAAAAACAAGATACTGCAACCAATCAATGTACATGCAGATGAGATGCTATAAATTTTTGTTAGCCAGCTATTAAAAAGATTTGAAAAATTAAAACAATAAAATACTTATTAAAATTTTTAGAAACTACAGTTATTTTTTTATAACATATTAACACATAATGGATTTATTATTATTATTGCTTGCATTACCAATTATTCTTCAATGTCTCCAGCTTAATTCTATTATTAATTTTTTTTTTTTTGTAGTTTTGTCTCTCATAAACAAAAGCTCTTTGGACTTCTCTTTGAATGATTTTAAGAGTGCAAGGGAGTCCTGAGGTCAAAAAGTTTAGGAACTGCTGTTCCATCAGATATAAAACTACCCTATAATACTAATTCTGGTACCAATAGGTACAAGAACATTTAAGCATGTCAATGAAGAGACTAGAGTCCAGAAATAAACTCATATATATGATAATTAAATACTATGATAAAGTTTGCATTTTAAATTAGAAATTACATCAGGCAGGGTCCTGACAGGAAGCAGATGGCACTGCCAAATGAGATAATTGAAGAAATTTTAATAAAGGGACTATTTTCAAGGGTAAGAGTGGGGTTAAGGAGAATTAGGAGGGATAGAAAAGCACCATTTTGTTAGAAACAGTGAGGTCCTTTACCATCCTAGTCTGAAGGGCCAAGAGAAGACTATGGAAACAAAGAATAGAACCATCCCTTTAGCAATTGTAGGAGTGGGCTTCCAGGTAGTAAGTGTGGCCTTTGGTGAAAGAACCTTTGCCAATCAGCGGATCAACAGGGAGGGAGCCAAAGGAACAGCTAAACATCATTCTCCTTCCTTCTTTACCTGATCGTCTGCTGGTGCCTCCTGTTGGCAAACCCAGCTGCAAGCCAGATAATTCCAGGGTATGGAGGTAGATGGTTATGGGAAGAGGATCTGGAGGAGCAGGTAGAAATTTTTTATATTTGTGTACCCCTTTTGCATGTTCGCATACCCTCTTATTCTTTGCCTAGACCTGTTCAGGCCTAAGTCTCATATGTATTCAGTGATAGAATGCAGCTATGAATTATGATTTTTATAATCCAGTAGATAACACCCAGGGTAGTTTAGTCAATTTAGATGGCAAGGTACTCTAATGTCCTATATCTCCCTATGGAGAGGGCCTGAATGGAGAATTGCTTATATACCTGTGACGTATGCTGTGTGGACTGCATGTTTGTAATACCCCAAAAGTCATATGTTGAAACTCTAAGCCCCAATAGGATATAGTATTAGGAGGTGGGACTCTTAGGGTAATATTAAAGAAGGAAAGTGGGTCATCTATGATAGGATTAGTGTCCTTCTAAGGAAATAGAGAGACTAAAGCTAACTCACTCTGAGCACACACTAAGAAAGCCATGTGAGGACATCTGAAGCCAGAGAGCCCTCCCCAAGAACCAGACCATGCCAGCACCCTGGAGGTCCAGCCACCTCCAGATCTGGGAGATAAATATTTGTTGTTTGAGCCACCCACTCTTTTCATATGATCAAGAAATAAGCAGGTCACAGAAACAAAGCGCATCTGACAAGGAGATCAATTTCCTTGAGAAAAGGACATTCATAGTGGATAGAAGGCCATTAATTTACCCTGTGTTGATTCAAGCCAGGTTTCCACTCACTCAAGTTAAAAAAAAAAAAAAAATTTTTTTGTTGTTTAATCTGTAAAACAGCACATTGATAGGTCCAGCTATTAAATTTCTCAATTTAATATGTTAAATTAGTCTATGCTATGTTAAATTAGTTATCGCTAAGACCTCTGCAGGTTGAGACACTGTATTTCCAGGATTTATTGTGGTAAATATTGCTTCCTTCCTATCTTGAATGTTTACGTACCACCATTTACTTGGCCTCTGCTGTTCATGGCTTCTGTTCCTTCCCATTGAAAATGAAAATAATAAAAATAAAAAAAGAAAAGAAAAGCCCAATTCCATTGCAGTATCTCCTATGGCATATGTTAACTATAGAAGACATGCTATGGAAAGTTGGCAACGTGTTGGATGTCCATTGTCCTTCCTCGTCCCTAATCTGAGGACGTTAATTTCTAGGTCAGAGCACAGCTGATTTACTGATTGTCAGTAACAACCTCAGAATAGCCTTCATCAATCTCCAGGGCTGCAGCACATTTCCCTTGAATTCCAAGTCCTCCCATTTCTTGGTTGACTTCTTCACACACCTTAATGTTGTTCTTTGAAGATAATCGTTTTAACTCTGCTTATTTTTAAAGACTGTCTCTTTTTCTTAGGTTTTCAGAAACATTCTAGGATATAACTGTGTTTGGTTTTCTTTGTATTTATCTTAATTGTAGTTTACAAAACACTATTTGACACAATTTTTTTCTGTTTGGGGAAATGCTAGACCATTATGTCTTCAATGACTGCAAAATAATAGATCTGTTCCATTTTCTTTCTCCTCTCCTCCTGTAACTCCAATTATAGGTGTGTTAGATTATTTCACTATGTTCCGTATATCTGTTATTATCTTTTTTCTTTTTTTGTGGGGGGTGGAGGGTGGGGAGGGAGTGGTACCAGGGTTCTATTCTTTAAATTTTTCTTGCTTCAATCCAGATAATATCTTCTATGCTCACTTCCAATTTGATTCTACTATGCACTAATTACTTGTATTTATTTTCCACTTCCAGAATATATATTTGATTATTGTTTGAAGTCCTCTGTTGAAATTATGGTATCATTAATTTCTTGTCCATATTAATCATAGCTATTAAAATCTGTGTTTAATACCACCAATATCTGAATTTCCTATGAATTGGTTACTGTTTTCTGGTTTTTTTTCTCTGTAAATTTTCAGTTTAATCTTGTCTTTTATATGCCTATTATTTTTTCCTTTATAGAGCACAATATGTTTTACATGAAAATTAAGAAGACAATTTGAACTTTTGAATGATACCGCTGCCTCCAGACAGCAATTACTTTTATTAACGGCAGACAATTAGGATAGGAACTGATCATATTAATATAGTGAGATTGAGTTGATTCAGAGACGGTATCCATTCATTGTGATTTCTTTGTCTATTTGTTATTTATTCCCCTTTTTAAGTGGTCACCTTGTAGGTGTATCAACTAAAACTTCATGTGTTTATCTTGACTCCTTCTCCTTGAAGGGACCAAAATCCATTTTTTTTTTCTTATCCCCCATGAAAGTGCTTACTACTTGCTCAGCTTCTCATTCTCCTTCTTGTGGTTTTAATTTACATTTTTAGTCTCTCAGCACACTCTTTAGAATTCTTAAGGATGTAAAGGGAAAGAGAGATAAATGGCAGTCATACTTCTTTGGATTCCCCCTCCCTCCAGTGTCTTGGTCCTTTGAACACCAACTGCCTTAGTAGCTTCCAATGCCTTCATACAAGTTTTTTAAAAGCATCTTCTTACCCAAACAGAAGAATCAGTAAAGGGATAAGGGAGAGAGAGTTGGGGGAGGTTAAATACTGGGGATTGAATTGGAGGAAATCATATTCGAAGTGTTTATAATTATATCAAAATAAATCTTAATGTTATATATAGTTAATATGAACCAATAAAAATGAATAAAATAATAACTCATAAATAAGTATCTTATCCAAATGTTCTCCTTGTTCTTAGCAGAAAGATGAATCTGATACAAGCCATTTTTTTTTTCTAGAAATTAACCCCTCACATTTCAATAGACGGTTTGGCTTTATCTTGATTTTCAGATTAGAGATAACTTGCCAACAGGAGATTAAAGACTTTATTGTTGAGAGTTTCCATTCAGTTCTAATTCTCCTGGTCATTTGTTCATATTGCATTACTGTGTTCCTATTTTAATTTCTGGATGTTTCCTTTTAACTATTTTTGGGAGAAGTGGGTTGCCAGTTTTATTTCAAGATTATGTACTTTGGAGAATTTTCTTTTCATTTTTTGTTGTGATCATTCAAAGGCATTTTAATCAAGGGTCTAATATTCTTCTATGTTAAAAAAGCTAGCATCTTTCTGAATGGAGAAAAATTGACGGCATTCCCTCTAAAATCTGGAACAAGACAGGGATGCTCTCTCTCTCCACTTCTGTTCAACATAGTTCTCGAAACACTGGCCAGAGCAATTAGACAGACGAAAGAAATTAAAGGCATAAAAATAGGAAAAGAAGAACTTAAATTATCACTATTTGCAGTGACATGATTATATACCTAGCAGACCCAAAAGGGTCTACAAAGAAACTATTAGAGCTAATAAATGAATTCAGCAAAGTGGCAGGATATAAAATCAACATGCATAAATCAAAGGCATTCCTGTATATCAGCGACAAATCCTCTAAAATGGAAATGAGGACAACCACTCCATTCACAATATCTTCAAAAAAAATAAAATACTTGGGAATCAACCTAACAAAAGAGGTGAAAGATTTATACAATGAAAACTACAGAACCCTAAAGAGAGAAATAGAAGAAGATCTTAGAAGATGGAAAAATATACCCTGTGCATGGATAGGCAGAACTAACATCATCAAAATGGCGATATTACCAAAAGTTCTCTATAGGTTTAATGCAATGCCAATCAAAATCCCAACGGCATTTCTTGTAGAAATAGAGAAAGCAATCATGAAATTCATATGGAAAAATAAAAGACCCAGAATAGCAAAAACAATGCTAAGCAGGAAGTGTGAATCAGGCGGTATAGCGATACCAGACTTCAAACTCTACTACAAAGCAATAGTAACAAAAACAGCATGGTACTGGTACCAAAACAGGTGGGTGGACCAATGGTACAGAATAGAGGACACAGAAACCAATCCACAAAACTACAACTATCATATATTTGATAAAGGGGCTAAAAGCATGCAATGGAGGAAGGATAGCATCTTCAACAAATGGTGCTGGGAAAACTGGAAATCCATATGCAACAAAATGAAACTGAATCCCTTTCTCTCGCCATGCACAAAAGTTAATTCAAAATGGATCAAGGAGCTTGATATCAAATCAGAGACACGCCGTCTGATAGAAGAAAAAGTTGGCTACGATCTACATACTGTGGGGTCGGGCTCCAAATTCCTCAATAGGACACCCATAGCACAAAACTTAATAACTAGAATCAACAAATGGGACTTACTCAAACTAAAAAGTTTTTTCTCAGCAAAAGAAACAATAAGAGAGGTAAATAGCGAGCCTACACCCTGGGAACAAATCTTTACTCCTCACACTTCAGATAGAGCCCTAATATCCAGAGTATACAAAGAACTCAAAAAATTAGACAATAAGAAAACAAACGACCCAATCAACAAATGGGCCAAGGACCTGAACAGACACTTCTCAGAGGAGGACATACAGTCAATCAACAAGTACATGAAAAAATGCTCACCATCTCTAGCTGTCAGAGAAATGCAAATCAAAACCACCCTAAGATACCATCTCACTCCAGTAAGATTGGCAGCCATTATGAAGTCAAACAACAACAAGTGCTGGCGAGGATGTGGGGAAAAGGGTACACTTGTACATTGCTGGTGGGACTGCAGATTGGTGCAGCCAATCTGGAAAGCAGTATGGAGATTTCTTGGAAAGCTGGGAATGGAGCCACCATTTGACCCAGCTATTCCCCTTCTTGGTCTATTCCCTAAAGACCTAAAAAGAGCATGCTACAGGGACACTGCTACATTGATGTTCATAGCAGCACAATTCACAATAGCAAGACTGTGGAACCAACCTAGACGCCCTTCAATAGATGAATGGATTAAAAAAATGTGGCATTTATACACAATGGAGTATTACTCTGCATTAAAAAATGACAAAATCATAGAATTTGCAGGGAAATGGATGGCATTAGAGCAGATTATGCTAAGTGAAGCTAGCCAATCCCTAAAAAACAAATGCCAAATGTCTTCTTTGATATAAGGAGAGTAACTAAGAACAGAGTAGGGACGAAGAGCAGGAGAAGAAGATTAACATTAAACAGGGATGAGAGGTGGGAGGGAAAGGGAGAGAGAAGGGAAATTGCATGGAAATGGAAGGAGACCCTCAGGGTTATACAAAAGTACATACAAGAGGAAGTGAGGGGAAAGGGAAAAATAATACAAGGGGGAGAAATGAATGACAGTAGAGGGGGGGGAGAGAGAGGAGGGGGGGGGGGGGGGGGGGGGAGGGGGGATAGTAGAGGATAGGAAAGGCAGCAGAACACAACAGACACTAGTATGGCAATATGTAAATCAATGGATGTGTAACTGATGTAATTCTGCAATCTGTATATGGGGTAAAAATGGGAGTTCATAACCCACTTGAATCAAAGTGTGAAATATGATATATCAAGAAATTTGTAATGTTTTGAACAACCAACAATAAAAAACTAAAAAAAAAGAAAAAGAAAAAAAAAAGTGTTTTTTAAATTATTTCTTCATGATTTTTTCCATTCCATTTTTATTGTTTTCCCTTTTTAAAATTCTCGTATCTGAGCATGGATTCATTTGGATTGATCTCTTGCTTTATTTTTCCTTTTATGTTATCTATTTTTTAAGCTCTCCTTTTCTAGGAGATTTTCCTCTTTATCTTCTAAAATTTCTATTAACTCTTCATTGTTGCTATCATATTTTAAATTTACTTAGTTTTAAATCAGCCTTTTCACTGCTATGACAAAAGACCCGACAATAACAATTAGAGGAGATAAAGTTTATTTGGGGACTCAAGGTTTCAGAGATCTCAGTCTATAAAACGCTGGCTCCATTCCTTGGGGCTCCAGGTGAGACAGAACATCATGGTGGAAGAGTATGGTAGACATAAGTGGCTCAGGACATAATGACAAGAAGCAGAGAGAGAGAGAGAGAGCTCTGTTCACCAGGAACAAAATATAAACCCCCAAGGCATGCCCCAGTGACCTACCTCCTCTAATCAATCACACCCTCCCTGCCTACAGTTGCCACCCACTTAATCCATACCAGTGGATTGACCCACTGACTAGGTAACACTTCTTATAATCTAATCATCTTACCTCTGAAAATGTTTGCATTGTCTTACACATGAGCTTTTGGGAGACACCTCATCTAAACCATAACACATGCTCTCTTTCTTAAAGACATTTTCTGAGACGTGCTTTGTTTGCATCATGAAAGTAAAATCTTTTATCTTTTTGAAGATCTTAATAGTTTTTCAAATTCTTGTTTTTAATCTCCCTGCATGACCTTAGATTTCTCTAAGTTTTATTGTGACTTTATTCATACTGGTTCCTGTCTTTCACATTAAAGACTTTCTTCAGATCTCTAACTGTCTGGTTTTTTGGTTGCCTAATCAAATTGAATAATATGACAATAAAAAGATCTTTGGGCATTCTTTGAATATGACTAGGACTTGTTGACAGGAGGTTTCCTTGTGGAAGTGATCTTCAGGTAAGATTTTCTGGATGTGGGAGAATCCTTAGGAAAGATAAATTTCATACCTGCGGAAGTAATTTTGGCTGATAGCATTCTGAAAATCTCTGGCATTTAGTACTTTATCCTGATTCTCAGTTGTGCTCAGATTTCCATGACCAAGAGAATCTGAAATTTTCCAGAAAGTGACTTTCCTTCCCACTTAGTCTTCCACTAGCATGGGTGAGGGCCAATAATGAGGAGGGAAATGTTTCAGTCAGCTTTTTCATTGCTGTCACCAAAAGACCTGAAAAAAGCAATTAGGGGAAGAAAAGTTTATTTAGTCTGTTTCAGAGATCTCAGTCCATGGACAGCCAACTCCATAGCTATGGGTTCAAAGCAAGGCAGAACATCATGGTGGAAGGGCATGGTGGAGGAAAGCAGCCCAGGTCATGGCAACATGAAGCAGAGAGTTCTTAAATAGTAAAATATTTTGTACTCTTACAACTGCTTGCATCATTTTAATACAAAACATATTTCTAAGTAAATATTTTAAAATGTAAATGTTCACATATAAGTATGTAAACTTATTGGTTAAGCAAATTTAACTGAGAGAGTCAGGACTTACTTTGAAATACCAAGTACATGGTTGATATATGCATGGTCATGTATAAAACTTAAAAAACACTTGCATCATTTGATTTTTTAATTGATCAGCATACATTCATGATGTGGTTAAATTTTAAAAATAAAGAAAATATAACAATACATTTTGGTGTGACTATAGCTAGAATTTTTAGTAGAAATGGATTAATATTACTGATAAAATATACATTATGAAAGAGGGTAAAAACACATTGATACTTAGGCCATGAGAAAAGCAGGCTTATGTTTTGCTAGGGCTTCATTATCCCTCCCCCCAAAAAAAATCTATGTGTATGTATAAAATGCATTTGTGTGGGTGCACAACAAAACTTTCAAATAAAAGTCAAGTTCAGTAATTTCAACCCAAGACCAAAGGACCCTAATAAGTGAAGACTTATTTGAAGAGTTTCTATTAGATACAAAAGTTAAACTATAAATTTAATGTTGGTCAAGTATTAACTGAAAGACCTGAAAATTCATATATTAGTAAAGCCTCAACTAAGAATAGCTTGGCAACATAATTGTTTTGGACTTATTTTTTTACTATGGGTACTTATCAACATTCTACCAAACAGTAGTGGTGTTGAGATAGAATAGATGCCTATTAACAGATTTCCCAATTCTGCTCTAGAACTTCTTGCTCGGCCTGGAAAGAACCTGGGGCATCCAGCAATCCCTGCCCTGTGAGTGGGTAGCTTCTCTTTACCTCCCAGCCTGATGTTGTTTCTCATTGCCAATAAATAGCAATGGCTCTGTGAGCAGTTTCCTGACTTCCTGCCTCAGCTGAATAGCCCTTCCTAACTGCCTGCGGTAATTCCTTACGGTTGCTTCCTTCTTCTGGTATTTCAGTAATTTCTGTTCCTGCTTTCTATTCCTCAAAGGTTCTACTGTACAGGAGCCACAGCAAGGCTTCACAGTAGCTTTAGGACGATTCCAAATCTGTCCATCAGTGCTACCCAGGAGCCATTTACACATCTAAATCACACACAGTTCCTAGAGAAACTTTCCAATTGATTCAAGTCCCCTTTGCAAAAAAAAAAAAAAAAAAAAAAATTGTATTGCTTCTGATCTCTCTGTTTAGACTTGACCAAGTTCTTAATTAGTTCAAACTACCTTTATTTTTTAATTGAAAATATTGTTGAGTCCCTGCAAATGCTGAATTCACATCTCACATACTCCTTCCAGTTCTGTGAGATAAATGGGAAAGATAGGCAGCATAAGGAGGAGGTAGAGGCAAGTGATCTTGGACAGAAGCCTGTCTATGACACTAGCCAGCTATGTCACCTAGGTAAGTCACTCAGTCTCTAGATCTCTAGGGGCTTCAGCTCATTAGCACCCTTCCATAATGCTGCTGTATGAGTTAACATATGTAAAATACTAGAACAGTGGCCTCACACAACCCTATATGGATATTAGCTACTAATATTTACTAAGTAGAGACAGAATCAGTAGGACTTGAGTTGTACAAGTTCAAAAGCTAGTTAAGTAGCATCGTACCAATTAATAGTTGTATCTTTATTTGAATGGTGATCAGTTTTTGGACACCTTTGTTATTCTAACCTCTGATGTCATGAAATGCTTTAATCAATACCTCTGCATCTAAATCTTTGTATATACCAACCCTACTTGCTCACATATAGGACAAAGACAATAGAATGAAATCTAAAAGCATGCCAATATTTAAGATTTTGGTGTGTATTGCCAAAATATTTCTCAGTTTCCTTCACCAGCAACACATGAAGATATCCATTCACATGAATTCTTTTTTTTTTTTTCCCCAGTGCTGGGGATCAAACCCAGGGCCTCATGCATACAAGACAAGTGCTCTATCTCTGAAGCACATCCCTAGCCCTCACTAAAATTATCAACATTGGGTAGCATTCCCTCTTTAAAGCCAGAATCCAGGGGCTGGGGTTGTGGCTCAGCGGTAGAGCGCTTGCCTGGTGCGTGCAAGGCCCTGGGTTCAATTCTCAGCACCACATAAAAATAAGTAAATAAAAATAAAGGCATGTGTACAACTAAAAGAAATATTTAAAAAAATATATTGCCATGGAAAATTATTAAAAAAAAAAAAGACAGAATACAAATGTTCAATTTTAACATTACATTTGTTAAGATATTTTTCTCTTTTTACTATTACTGTTCCCTATTTACTATTAATTTTTATTTCTGTCATTGCTCATAATTAGCAAGAACTGAATAATATCAACTTTCTCTTCATTTAGAAAAGGTAGATAAACATTCCTAACTGTTGTCTCTGTTTCCCAGAATGATCTACACCATGTTTGGATGTTTCTCGTATCCAACCTATTGCTGGCATCTACTGCAGATCATGTGGGTTCTCATTTCCTTTGGTTCAAATTTCCCTCATATGACATGATCATCAGTCACTTATTAAACTTGGTCCCTCTCCTCTGAATATGTCAATTGGGAAATTAAATTTAAGATGTTATTCTAGATACATCTTCAAGGAAAATACTATTGTTTGGATGCCTTAGGTTGTTTTTTTTTTTCCTAATGAAATCACATTAAACTATTCAGTTTTAACCATAACTACAAATATCATTTATTGGCCCCCAAAGACGTGATCTTTCTGCCTGAAGTTGTGGAAGCTGTGGTGGTGGTCAGGAGGGAGAGAAGGTACAGAGATTGAAGGATAGGAAAATCTGATTTGGAGATTCTCTACTGAATGCATATTTGAAGACATCTGTGCTAGAAAATTAGGACATTAAGATAAAATGATAATTCTTTATGCCTACCATTCAGAAGTTTCTTAAGTCTTAGCAACTAAAAGCAATGGTAAATTTGACTAGTTAAAAGCCTATAGGAGGAATATATTCTAGAAACTTTATAACTGAGTTATCAGTTCCCAAATTAATAGTTCTTGGTAACTGACTAAATGAAAAAACAAAATCACTGTGAAGACAGCTATGATTTTAATGTCTGCTGCATATAGAAACAATATGTGTGTTCAGTTACATTAGACATACACACACACACACACACACACACACGGACATGTGTAGAGATAGTAGCATGCTAGAACTTGTTTAACAGCCACCACATCATATCTCACCATGGTGTACGTCCACAAGAATGAGGTCCTAATTGGAATAAGGTATATTCCATGCTTGAATAATTATATCAAAATGGATTCTATTGTCATGTATAACTAAAAATAATCAATTAAACAAAAACCCAATCATCTCTTTCAATGAGAAAAAGATCTGATTCATGACTTTTGCCAATTCCTAAGGTATAAATTCTCCCATGTTGGCAAATTTCACACTATCAGCATGTTGTCACTGAGTGCAGAGTTAGATTTGGTAGTACACCATCTGCCCTCACAGGCCCATGCAAACCAGCTCTAGCAAACCATCATGGCATCTTCAAAACAAGTGACAATTTGTCACAGGTGTCTGTAACCTCAGCTGTCTCTATCACTACACATTAACCCTAATAAGCACCTGCCAGAGGTAGAAAAATTCATGGGACTTAGGAAAATCTTCCCTACTTACTCTGTCCCCCAGCTCATATGATCAGGGCTACCATTTGATCCGCATTTACAAAGTTTCTCTCTTGATCTGTGCAAAATAAATGAAGATGACCTTCTTGAGGCTGAAGAAAATAAATTATTAACCCTGGGGGCCACAGAAAATAAATAGGGAGGCTTTGTTCAAGCTAAAGAAAATAAATTAAACATAAAAGATGCTATTTCAGGGACAAAGATTTATCATTTTTAAAGCTGGTTGAGGGCTAGACTAATATTGCAAAGTTCCAGAGAGTAGCTCTATGCTGCTTCCCTGAAAAATTCATTATAAACCTAGATACAGCCATCCTCTGAATTGGAAAAAAAAAAAAAAAAAAAAAACAACTCCTGGCAGTAGCCTGGTAGTCTGGCCCTCTTCCTGTTCTCCAAGAAATAAATTGTCTTCTTCTTTATGGAAGATTATGCCCCTGTTCTCTTTCCTTCTATGATGATTTACAGGTAAAAGCATTAAATTGTCCTGTTGCAGCTCAAAGACGACTTGTCAGAGAGTATATTCAAAGTCATCTTTCCAGGTTTCCAGTCTCTTCCGCAAGGAATTTGGAGAGTTTGATGCCCCAGTCACTGTCTGCATATGGTTCACCATTATTTCAGTGCCTGACTGTGTGCCAAAGAGCTTAGTTTAAATCATTACCTTTTATGGTAGTATTTCTTGTGGTACCTACCCAAAAAAATGAAATGACTAAATCTAAGAAAAAAAATATAATATGTGCAAATTGAGAAAAGATTCCATTATTATTCCCAATTATACACTTCTCATTTATTCTCTGCTAAATAGAGAGTAAACTTTAGGAGCATAAAACTGTAAGAAATAGGAGTAAAACATAAATTAATACTGGTTATTTGAACTTGGAGCCTCACCTTGTCCAATCTCACATATTTGAAGTTTAGTTTCTGCATCTTTGAAATTTAAATCTAAAATGCATAATTCTTATGTGTCAAGCTCTCTTCTATCTGTGTGGCATGAATCACTGGTGAGCGGAATCTCAGAGTGCCAGTGGCAGTTTATTGAGTTATGAGTGTCATCCGTGGCCATTCTAAGCAGCACTATTTTACACCATGAAGTCACCAGTATCCTTTATTTGTTATTACCTGGTTAAGTTCTCAACTGCCTGAGTACTAAATCTCAGTGACCAGGATGGAGCCCAGGAATCTATCTTTCATCAGTAACTGCCCAGATGACTTCTCTGCATCCTGAAGTTTGAGAAACAGTTATTCGAAGTGTAATTCTGCAGTCCTTAGTGATTTTCAAAGATCCAAACCCTCATTAGCCCAACACCCTAGTCAACAGAGCCAGACTTTTCTACAATGACTACACTGTATCATCTCAAAGGCAGCCACTCCAAAACCATTCTGTAACTGTTATTCAATATCTTGCCCATCTCTCCCATCTCGTAATACCTTCCATCAGGCCAACATCAATCTTCCCCAGAAGATCTGTAATCACGGCTGTCAGACACTGCCTCATACTATGAGACTGGTTGTCCAGATGGTACTCAGTACACCTTTGGTTTTCTGTTATCAGACTTTTGGCCTAAGGCTGTTATGCAACAGAAAGAGAACTGAGATATAAACCAAAAACACAAGTGGAAAATCACATGGGCCTCCTTCCTCGCAGTGAGACTTTGAACAGGTCAGCAGACCTTGAGAGCCCCTTTTTCCTCCATGTTAAAATACACATAATGGTATCTAGCTCTAGAGAATTAAATATTGTGTGCTGAGAAACAGGAGGCACGTCCAGAGTGCCTGTCGCCTAAATTTTAAGTTATCACAAGAAAATGATGTTTAAAAAAAAAAATAGTTTGGGGAAGTTTAATTTGGAAAGTTTAATTGAAACTGCCCACTTCAAAACCACACTGAGTTAAACACAAAGGTGACATCTATCAGCAAGAAAAGGCTTTGAACCCAAATCTTCTCAAATCATAAGTTTTCCCATTAAAAAAATGTTAATGTAATACTCATGTTTGCCCCTTTGATTTTCTTGATTGGTTAGTCTTGGAAAGTACCTGAATGTCCTCATGTCCTTCATTACATTTCTACCTCAGTGTTAAGTTGGGTTTTCATTGCTGTGACCAAAAGACCTGACAAGAACAACCTAGAGGAGGAAAAGTTTATTTAGGGGCTCACGACTTCAGAGGTTTAGTCCATGGTCAGCAGACTCCATAGCAATGATCCAGAGGTAAGGCACAACATTATGGGGGAAGGGCACAGAGGAGGAAAGCAGCTCAGGACATGGCAGCCATGAAGCAGAGAGAGTTCTGCTCACCAAAGACAAAATACATACCCCGAAGGCACTCTTCCAGTGACTTACTTCTTCCAGCCTCACCCTTCCTGCCTACAGTTACCACCCTATAAATCCATATCAATGGATTGATCAACTGGTTAGGTTGAGGCTCTCATAATTCAATCATTTCACCTCTAACATTATCTGGCATTGCCTTCTTGCATTGTGTCTCACGTGAGGTTTTTGGATATGCCTCATATCTAAACCATAACACCTAGCTCTGAATAAGTGAATAACTGCTGGGCACAATGCTGCAGGCCTTTAATCCCAGCAGCTCGGGAGGCTGAGGTAGGAGGATTGTGATTTCAAAGCCAGCCTCAGCAAAATCAAGGTGCTAAGCAACTCAGTGAGACCCTGTCTCTAAATAAAATACAAAATAGGACTGGGGATGTGGCTCAGTGGCCAAGTGTCCCTGAGTTCAATTCCTAGTACTATATGTATCCTATCTGCCAATATAGAAATATGGGGGGGGGCATGAATCACTGGTAAGCAGAATCTCAGAGTGCCAGTGGCAGTTTATTGAGTTATGAGTGTCATCTGTGGCCATTCTAAGAAGCACTGTTTTACACCATGAAGTCACCAGTATCCTTTGATCCTTTGTTTTATATATATATATATATATATATATATATATAAAATATATATAATATATATAATATATATAATATATATGTAATATATATATACACATATACATACACACACATATATATGTGTGTGTGTGTATTTATATATAAGCAAATAACTAAGTAGATTTTTACTTTTTTTTGTTCCTTAAAGTAAGAAATTATGTAGAACAATCATATATATACATGTTTGTGCATTTATATATGTGTGTGTGTGTGTCCTCACATATATATTTGAGACTGGTTCCATTGGAGTCAAAATATTGAATACTATATTGCAAATACATTTTATTACTTTCAAAACCCTTTGAAATCATTTTAGAAATGGCTTCAAGGAATTATTCTCATAGAAATATATGTAATAAAGTATCATGCATCAGATAATCACATTAATGAACAACTTTATCTAATTGCAGCAAATCTAAGAACCAAGCATTAGGCACATATAAATACACATCCACACACAGAGTAATAAATGTCCTAGAGTCCATATATTTAACTCCATGCAGCTTACTATGGTGAATGCCATTCTTCATTCAGATCTCAATTATTGTCCCCTTGGGTTCCCTAGTCAACAACAGATTAACAGGGGTAGAGGTGGCTAGCATGAGATAAATTGTCAGCAGAAAGTGATATCAACAGTTCATGCACAGATACGTGATGAGGCAAAAGAATGCTCAAAACTCAGACACAGATAACAAGAAAACTGCAGTAGTTGGGACCCTTTGCACCAAAGGGTGGTAGGTGTTCAGAAGTCCCTGAGGGATTGAGTCTATTCATATACCACACAGTGTCTGAGGACTGCAGCGTTGACTGTGCATCACCCAGAAAGGAGAAATTATATTTAATATTCTTTATTCAGCAAGGAGGTTCATACTAATTGAAATCATTTTTTTACATTAAAAATTTAATTCTAGTACCTGAAGAGTTAAAATTCCTTCCATCCTCTGGAGTCTTACATAAAGTTGATAATTATATTTAGAAACCAAGATGTCCACATATTGCTAACAATACAAACACTGTGTATCATTATGTCTGTTTCTGTCCCATAGGCACATTTAACCCCTGGGCTTCATGAAGAGAATAGTATGATAGCTGAATTCTAACTCTGAAACCGAAGCTCTTTATGGTATGCTGTAGCAGTTCTTACAAACATGTATAAAAAATTCAAGAGATAAGAACACTGTTTTGACATAAGTTATTTAAATTCCCCCCAAAGAGATAAGTAGAGCCCCTATCTGCTAAATGGGCATAACACTTTTATGTAAATATTCCAACCAGAGGCTTAAAAATGACATAAATACAAGTAAATTCCAGAAAAAGTCACCATATTTGTTTATTTCTCTAGTCAGCAAAAACTGTAATCTTTCTTCTGCAAAAGGGTAAGCAAGGCTGAAATACTGGTTGGAAAAATAAGTTGTTAAGAGTATAAATAAAGACTTTAATCATGCATAGGCAGAAACCATATCTGAGAATCATGCATCTCCATGTGACCTAATTTTCAGTGTCCCAAAAAGCTGTGGTTGTTATTCTGTTATAAAATCCTTAAAGGATTTTTAAACTTTCTGACTTAGCTAGAGATCAATAAAATTAATCAGTCTTTTCCTCTGCAATTAGGCATTGATAAGAGACTGTTATCCATTACATTTTTAAAGACATCATTAGAATTTCACAGAGACTATTTCCTTCATGCATACCTCATTAAAATCAAGTTTTACAGCTGCTTAGAAAAGTATATAAACACATATGTGTGTGTGCACATCTATAGAAAGAATAATTAATTATTATAATCCCTACACCCAGAATTAATAACTTTTAATGTAGCAGTATAATTTAAATAAATGCAGGTCAAATTATACACACTGTTTTAAATCCTGTGTGTGTGTGTGTGCGTGTGTGTGTGTGTGTGTGTGTGTATCCTCCTCCTTTCCCTGGAAATGATAGCATAATATTTTCCCCATGTTACATTAAGGCTTATGTTAATATCATTGTAAAGGCAAATTTAATTCCATCTAATTTTCACTTACAGATATTTATATTGTTTACAAATGGACCACAAATCTCATATCTCCTATGAGAAATATAGTATTAAATGTGGTATTGATAAAAGCTTATTGGGAATGTGCAGGCATTAGCTATTCAATTGATCAACATATTTAGGACCTTTGAAATGTTTCACAATGAATCAGGGGCTATAAAGGAGGACACAGAAGAGAATGGGATGTGAGAGGGAGAGGGCAGCCCTGTGACATCAAGAGGAGCACGACGGAGCTCTGAGTCCAGATTCTTATCCCGGTCACTGCACTCGGCACACACTCCCTAGCCCTGGGCCAGCTACCCAACTGCACTCAGGCCCATTGCTGAAATAAGTGCCACCATAAACCTTCTACCAAGATCCCTGACTCAAAGAAAATGCTATTTGCCAGAACTGCTACTCTGTTCACTTGTTCTGTGAATCTGGGCAAACACTAAGATCCACAGAGTGTAAGTGTCCTTAATGTTCCCTTAGGGACCACCAGAGAATGTGGGAGAGGTCCTGGCGAAGGGAGGGAAGTGAGCCTTGAGCCTTACCAGGAGACAACACATGAATAAATCATTAACATCATGCTCCCAGGAGAGGGGGAGAAGGGGAGAAGGGGAGAGGGGAGAGGGGAGAGGGCAGAGGGGGAGTGGGAGAGGGGGAGGGGGGAGAGTGAGAGAGAGGGGGGGAGGGGGGAGAGGGGGAGAGGGGGAGAGGGGGAGAGAGGGAGAGGGAGAGGGGGGGGGAGAGAGAGAGAGAGAGAGAGAGAGAGAGAGAGAGAGAGACCCTGAATTGCAGAGGTAGGGAGAAATGGAAAGTGACAGAAGAGGTACACTGAGTTTTGAAAGACAAGTAGAAGGTCATTAGGAGAGATAAAAAGGTTGACAGAACATGACATTGTTGAGCTGAGAAATATAGCTCAGTTGGTAGAGTGCTTGCCTTGCAGGCATAAGGCCATGGGTTCAGTCTCCAGCAACACACACACACACACACACACCAAAATAAATAAATAAATAAATAAAAGAACATAACATTTTCAGGGATCAATATGATCAGAGCCCAGGCAACAGATAATCAGTAACTGCAAAGTTCTCTTGGGTATGGAAGACTCTCTTTGTCATGCTGAGGGAGTCCTTAAATTAGCCAACCAAAAGGCTTACTTCAGATTTATGCAAGTGAAGAATAATCCCCAGAAAAAAATATTATGCAGCTATAAAGCACCTTGACCCCCAGTTTCAAAAACCAAGAGTCAACTTCTTTAGCTTTCCTACTTGTCTTTTTAGTTAGTAAAGACACGGTACCTGCTAAAGACTTCTCACAAGGCCTCAGGAGACACCACACCACGTCGTTATTCTTCTCTAAGGCCTATGAATTCAAGTTAAGTGAGATTTTATTAGCATTAAGACTAATCCTGAAAACATACCTCCTCCTTAATTACATGATGATTTCACACAATCTTACAGTTCTGTATCTTCAGTATCACATGATGCAAGGAAAACTGTTTTGGTACAAACACCCGAGTTCAGAGCTATTCCCCAGATGTGGAGGCAGGTAGGCCTTTAGCTGACGCAGCCAGGATATTCATTCATTCATCCATGTGTTCACATTCAAATATGTACCCAGCAAGCACTAGGAATGGTGGGAGACCCAAGCACATGCCAGATAGAGGCTATGCCATCCACAATGTTAGGATTTACATTATTAGTAATAACAACAATGCTAACATTTAATGAATGCAGGTATCATGCCAGACAGGATACATATGATAACATAGTTAATCACTTCAACAAACTTATGAATAGATACTATTTTTATCTTTGTTTTATAAAAAAATTAAAAAAAAAAAACCTGAGCTACAAAGAGATTAATTAACTTTCCCAACATCATGTAGTTTTTTGTTTTTTTGGTGCTAGGGAATAAACCCAGGGCCTCACACAAATTAAGCAAATGCTTTAACACTGAGTTACATCCCCAGCCCATCACATATCTTTTAAGTGGCACAAGAAGATAGGATGCATCCAAAGTCCCTGCCCTTACCAACTATTTTATATTGCTAGGGGAAATAACACATATGCACAGATAAATACACTTGCCAAGACAATATAACTGTCAGGATATAGATAAATCACTGGGCTTGAGATAAGAGCAGATGATTTCTGGTTATGGGAGACTTCCAAATAAACAAGAAATTCTTTGGGATGTTATTAGGGGAATTTAACATTAGCTGTCTCAGGATACTGACTCTGCTTAACAGTCACTGTGCTACATACGTATGTACACCTATAAATGGGCCATCTTTTATAACCTCTGAGGATCTCTATGGAGTAGATCGTTTTAATCTCCATTATGCAGGTGTGAAACCTAAGGTTAAATAATTTTCCCATGGTCTAAATGTGCAAATAGTTCAGGAAGGGCTCATATCAAGCAGGTGGTCTTTGGAGCAAGTTCTGATATAAAGTACTTAATTGCTATTAAAGAAGGGAGGAAAGGAGGGAAGGAGAGAGAGAAATAATGTTTACTATAAAATGGGAAATATATGTGACTAATTATCAATTACTACTTAATTTACCTTATTTGAAAATCTATCTTTTCCAAATAATGTTTGAATCATAATTTAATATGGTTAAAACTTTATCAGGGAGATATTACATATGCAGATTTATTTTAAACTCCAGGTTGCAGATGTGAAGGAACAGATAAGATCTCAAGGCTTGGGAAGTAGAGGAGATGAGCAGGGAAAGAGGTTTGTCCAAAGGTCATAGTAAAAGCATGGGCCAGATTTGAAGTTAGTTTAGCAGTGATTCATGGACTCGCTGTTTTAGGAGGAGAGCTGAGAGTGCTGCATCTTGAAATGAAGAAGTACTTTGCAGAAAGGTACCACTTGAAAAGATAAATAGGCATTTTCCATCCGGTCAAGGAAGAAGGGGAAATTTAGACAGAGGAAACAATGCATCCAAAGAAATATAGTTATGAGCTTCCACAGGGTATTTTGTAGATAATACAGTACAGTATCACTAGGCCTTTGAACAAAGAGGTAGAACAATGGTGTGGAGGTAAGATGACAGAGGCAGGCCTGTAGCAGTGTGCAGAATGTCTAAAAGTCTCATTAAGGGTATATTTAAACCAAACACCCTGTTCTCTTTTGAACATTAACTAAATTCAATGACATTTTCCAGCCACATACACATCATCTTGACATGAAAGGCAACTGTGCTTATGCACCAGTTTGTAAACATATAGTCCTGTGTCCTTATGTGCCCTTCACCTAACCACCTCACTTGCTTAACTCCTGCCTTCCATTCTCTCCGTCAGGCCTACCAACCCATCTCATGACGCACTGAATACTCCTAGCTCCTAGGCAGTTCTATGGTGTGTCCATGCACTTTTGCATCTGTTAGAGCAATTGGTAATATGTTTGCCTACAAGAAACAAATAATCCTAGGGAATTATTTTTCTCATTTCACAAGAGGTCATAGTTAGGTTAATCACAATATAATAATTGGATTCCTTAGAATGAAAGGGGGTGGTCTTAGAGTCAGCCATCCTGATGTAATTCGAGAAGAATCAACATTGATGACAGAGGGAGCCACAGGCCGAAGGTCACAGGCAGCCTCTAGAAGCTGGTAAAACAAGACAAGTGCATTCTACCCCCCAGTCTCCAGAAGGGCATACAATCCAGCCAACAGTTTAATTTTAGTTGAGTGAGACCCTTTGCAGACTTCTAGCCTCCAAAACTGTAACACAGATTTGTGTTGCTTTAAGTCACTAAGTTAGTGGTAATTTAACAGCAACAATAAGAAATAACAAAAAATAAATAAATAAAAAACATAAAAAAGCTTACAAACTGTTGTTGAATTAGCCTAAGAAGAAAGAAGTTGTAAAACATTTGGGGTGAAAATCTAAAAGTATTCTACACTCCAGTTGCTTTGCATGTGTCTTAAGTCCTCATTCCCCTTCAAATATACCAAAACTGTACATTACGAAAGATGTATTACTGGTGTGCTTTATGCAAGGAAAAAAAAAAAGGAAGTCTGTTGGGTGTAATTTACTCAAGAAAAAGCCCTTGACCCCATGTCCAAGAACTTGCAAATGAATGAAAACTTCTCTCCTTTTGATTCAAATGAAGCAATAAGTTTAGGTATCAGTGTGTAAGATTTTCTGCTTTAGCTCACTTTGGGATTAAATAATCATTTAATTCATCCATTATTTATTCTTATTCAACAGTGAGTTACTATGCTGTCCCAGGCAGTATGGTATCTACACAGATGAACAAAGCATATTCCTTGTACAGAGGATACGAGAACACAGAAAACTAACACTTGAGATGTTTAAAAACAAAACAAAACAAAACAAAAAAACACAGGGGAAACTGTAAGTCAGATGGGAAACTTCACTTCCTAACAAGAAAAAAGAAATGCTGTGGCATCTAATCCCTGCCACCCATTACTGCATCATGGGGATGATTTCTATTGTGAGCTACTTATAACAATCACAGAAAATTGTAACAGAGCTTTTTTTAAATGCTGCTTTCCAAAATTATTACCTGTATTGTTTAAAATACATGGCATCGAATTTGAAACAGGGCTCTCACACGTCAACTGCAAAGAGAATAAAACTGTTTTGTTGGGGCTTAGCAGTTTCGAAAACTCTGGGAGTTTATCATCAGAATAAAAACCCATTGTTCAGGGAGAGGTGAACAGCAAGAACATCAAGAGTCCCAGAGAAGATTATTCATTTGCAGTCCTATTTGGCAAGGTGTCAAACCTGTGAGCTATTCCGTGCCCTGAAATGCTGAAGTCTCAATGTTTGGTCCAATCAATTTTCGCCTCCTTGGCTTCTCCTCACCAGCAGGGCCAATTTACCATGCTGGGCCAGCCTCCAGGCTCCTCTCGAATTTTTAATGAGGGTATTGCCTCCTTCCCCCTTGCCTCTGAGGTATCTTCGATATGCTTGAGTGGATTCAGGATCGTGTAGAAGTAATGGAATTAGGCTGTGTAGAAGTAATGGAATTAGGCTGTCAGCACAGCTCTGCTTAATACGTTTTTTAGTCCGTCTTTGTTTGAGGGATTCGTCTTTCTTAAATTCTCAGTGCTCTTCAGCACCACCGAACAGAAGAACATTAGCATGCACTTGTCATTATAGCATTAGTTAGACAGACCCTTCTTGTGCGGGGAGAAAACTCAGAGCAATCGCACTCATTAGCTCCTAACGTTAAAGGCTAGACAAAAGCCAGGTTGGAGTGTGAAAACTCATTTACACTTGCTGGAAAGGGATCATTAGCCAGCTGAATGATGAGTGGAAGTGCAGGTCCAGGACTGGAAAGGACAACAGGATCCCAGAGTTCCAAGTCCCGGAGCCTTTAATGCCCACCTGTGGAGTTACTTAAGGATGCTGATCCCAGAATCAGAATGAGTTCTGGGACAAAGAGTGAGGCAATAGCTCTGAATGACTTTAGGGATTTTTCTTCATGTTAAGAAGGGCAAGGTCAAGGAACACTGCTGATTAGGAAATGCCATAGTATGGTGATTAGCAACCCCCTTCTTACATTTGGCATGCTTGGCTTCAAGTGTCCTCAGTGGTGTGGGTTTTTTTTTTGCCTTTTTCTCTATTTCTCTTTTGTGTGAAGGGAGTTGGAAGATGATGTGGTCCCATTTTGTTTGTTTTTAATAGAACCAAAATATGCACAATTAAAAGAAATGCCAAAAGAAAATACAGTATACAAAATTATAGATCAGGTGTGTTCAGCCCCAGGGGTACAAATTTCCCAAGCATAACATTTACCAATCCCAAAGAAAGAACTTGGAGGACACTATGGATAGATCTTGGGCATTTTATTATTTATACACTCATTTGAGGCAGCAGGCTGGGGATACAATGGAGGACCATGCTGCTTCTACAAACAGTGGAAATATACAGGAAAGATTGCCTGTCCAGAGCACAGTTGGGTTTCTTCTGTTGTTTGATGAGTGTTTTCTTTTACTTTCTAACCACAGTCACACTGCTTTGATTCTCACTTAAAAACTGGAGGTAAACAAAGTGGCCAGCTTCTCCTCTTCATTTCCTTTGTTGTCACGTTCTCTACAGTCCATATATCACTGCAAGCTACTCTAGGCACTGATTAGTGTTTGATCCAACACTGGGTATCACAGAGGTCCATGGAGTCCAAACCTCTGGATAGGTAGTGGCAGAACCAGCCCTGGAATTGAATATGTAGATTCCTGATTCATTTAAATAAGAACAATATCAGAACATGAGAATTAATGGGATTCCGGAATAGTCTATATAAGGAAAACGATAGGAGGGGAAATAACTGAAGATATCCTAGTGGAAATACAGCTTGAGCTACGTCTTCTCGGCCCTCGCAAAGGGTTAAGTGCTGTATGCTTATTAAATTCATCCATGTGCCCATAGCCATGCTTGCTTGCATTTTTCTTGCATTTGCCTTTACAACAATTCTTGGGCAGGTGTTTTGATTAATATTCTAGAGCTGAGAAACTGAGTCTCAGATAATTTTATTAACTTCTCCAAGAACAGGCATCTAGAAAGAGGTGAGATAGTTATTTTGTCTCCAAAAGATGTTTTGCCAATTTTCGCTTTCTTACAGGAGCTCTCTGGTTTCTATAAAAGACTATTGTAGGAGAACCTCATTGTTATACAAAATTGCATATAAGAGGTTATGAGGGGAATGGGAAAAAAAAAAGGAGAGAAATGAATTACAGTAGATGGGGTAGAGAGAGAAGATGGGAGGGGAGGGGAGGGGAGGGGAGGGGGGATAGTAGAGGATAGGAAAGGAGGTAGAATACAACAGTTACTAATATGGCATTATGTAAAAATGTGGATGTGTAACCGATGTGATTCTGCAATCTGTATTTGGGGTAAAAATGGGAGTTCATAACCCACTTGAATCTAATGTATGAAATATGATATGTCAAGAGTTTTGTAATGTTTTTAACAACCAATAAAAATAAAATAAAATAAAAAGACTATTGTAAGTTTCTCTCATCACTTGATTCCAAGGGAAGAGGACATAAGTTACCACCCATGAGATCCGTACTCACGCATACCCACCTCCTGGGCTTGCCCTCTCTTTTCTAGGTCCCAAGGGCCGGTAAGGTAAGAGTTCCACTGCATTTTAGTAAAGTCTGAGGGGATGTATGACCACAGCTATCTGGCTCCTTTTGAACTGTCTTTAGAATCTGGATATTTATTAATGCATCTTTAACTTCAGTTACCTGTTACATTCAGCAAAGAAGTAAAACCCACTTAACTTTTCTCCCACTAAGCCAAGTTAATAGCACAGAAGCCCTAGTCCTGCCCTTCTTGTTAAAGACTTAATAGTACAACTCTCCTTCTGAATTGGCAATAACTCAGCTCAAATTTAGACCCCACAGAGCCACTGAGGAATGGGTGCAGGTGCTGCTGGCAATGGGGGACTCCCTGAGGAACCCTTCAGAAGAGCCAGTGCCACCCCCCAGCCCTGTGAGTACCTGCTCCTGACACCATTTCTCAGAAATCCCAACAATCCACGTTGGAGGACAGGGAGGGAGAGAGTGTTTGACAGGTCTGTGTTTCTTTTGGCTAAATAATCACTGATGTGCTGTTTAATTAGACAAGAAAGAGGAATGCTTGCTTCTTTCTTGATGAACAATGAAAAAAAAGGGACTTGCATGAGAAATATGCTTCCCCCGCCCTTCCCAGACCTTTTGTGTGGTCATCACAGGTACCAACCTTACTTCTTAAGATCTGGATAAAAAAGAAGCCGAGAATTGAGATTAGAGCATAATTTAATTGATCAGAAAAATCTCTCCAGAGGAGTTTTGGTGAGGCGCTGCTTCTGAGAGCAAGGACAGATGCCCTGCTAGTGAAAGCAAGGACAGGGGCCCTGGTGAACTTCATGTCACTTGTGGAATACGTCTTTAAGCATATGGTTTGCTTGTCTTAGAAAGAATAAAAAGATATCAAACCAGGCTTAAAAAGAGAGATTCCAATGCTGCTTTTACATAATTAATTTCCTCCCCAAGGCACAAAAAATATATAAGCTGAATCCAAAGGTTATCATGATTTTTTAATTTCTTGACCCAAACAAGTTTTATTGGCCCAGAGAAAATGGGCCTCAGAGAAAAAGTGGCAAGTTATATGATAGAGGATGACCTCAACCTCAGGAAACTTAACATTCTTGCTGTTGGCTTGGACTATGGGTAAGCATTCAAAAACAACAAAATTGAAATTTCTGTATTAAAACTCTTATAATATTTAGAATCCCTGTGAATCTTTACAGCTTATAAAGTGCTTTTTCTCAAGTGACCTCCTTTAGTCTGTAGAATAGCCCTTAGAATTAAGTTCTTCATTATCTCCAGATTTGTAGATCAGGATGCAAATTCATAAAATATAAGGGACCTGCTGAAATTTTCCAGCAAGGGCAAAGTTGATTCTTGAAATCAAGGGTTACTAATCCACTCTCCAGACCACATTTTTCTCTTTATTAGCTCATTAAATTGTCCAATACCCTTCTTACCTAGTCAACTCTATTTTGGAATACAGAAAGCCCACTTAAGTCAGGACACTCATTTTACTATCCCCTCAATATGTGGCCAACACAGTATTAGACAGTAAATATTTTTTTAAAAAATAAAAGAATCAATGTATATACTACTTACTGAAAAGGGCCTTATTAGTTATTTTCTATTCATTTTGTGTGATCCTTAAAACAGAACCACATAAGATATCATCCCCACTTTATAGGTGAAGAAACTACATCTCCAGAAAAAGATAACTTTCCCTATCATTCGATTCTAATGTATAAACCAGGTGTAGTGGCACATGCTCATAATTCCAGCCACACTGGATGCTGAAGCAGGAGGATCAAAATTGGAGGCCAGCCTCAGCAACTTAGCCAGACCCTGTCTCAAAAATAAAGTAAAATAAAGTAAAGGCTGGGGTTATAACTTAGTGGTGAAGCACCCTTGGGTTAAATCCCTAGTTCCACAAAAAAAAAAAAAAAGATATAACTAAATTTGCATTCTAAACTTATTTGTATATCTCTCCTGCTCTCTCTACACCTCTAAATCTGCATTAACCAGCACTTTAACCCTTATGCGACTATTGAGTACTTGAATTGTGATAGTTCAAATCAATATGTCCACATGTGCTAGGGATAGAGTATGTGCCAGATCAAACTTAATATAGAAATGTAAAATACATTATAAACATTTTATGTTGAACACACATTGAAATCATAATATTTTAGATATATTGAGTTAAATAAAATACATCATTAAAATTAGTTTCTCCTATTTCTTCTTACTTTTTAATTTGTGGCTAATAGAAAATTTAAAATTACACATGTAGTTCACATTTGTGTGGCTTATATTTCGGTTAGGCTGTGCTGATCCAAACATTTTCTATGACCTTGAAGTCTTACTTTCTCAAATAATCAAGCATAGAGACATCTTTTAGTTTAGTTAGTTAGTTTGGTTTTTGGTATGGGGGATTGAACACAGGGGACACTCTACCTCTATGCTACATCCCCAGTTCTTTTTATTTTTTGAGACAGGTTCTTGAGAAATTGCTGAGGCTGGCCTTGAATTTACAATCCTCCTACCTCCGTTTCCTAAGTCATTGGGATGACAGGTATGTGCCACTGTACCCAGCTACCATCTTTTAGTATCTAAATCACTGAAAATACATAATATGAATTGTATTACTTCCTTACATCCTTTTCTGATTCTTCAAGAAAGAACTTATGAAAAACCAGCCTCTACCTCAGAGCAAAGCCAGTCCAAGGAAGGGACATGACCTTAGTCCTTGGAAAAACCCACAGAGCACTCCTAAGCACATTCCCACCCTGCTAAGTTGTTTATCTACAAATAACAGGAGAGATCTGCTGTGCCAGGTGTCCCTGACTCAGTCAGGCTAGGTGGGGATCCATAGCAGCCCCCTAGCAGCCACCAATCAGCATGAGACAGGGAAATACCTGGGATGCCAGATGACCCCCCCAGTAGTTTATGGTGGTTGATAACAAGTTGGGAAACCATGTAGTTCAGCACGTACACCCCTCTTGGCTTAAACCAATCAGTTCAAATGAATACCCCTTTTGTACTGACCAATCACCCCTACCCAACTTGTTCCCGCCAGTGAATGTGCTAATCATGTTTTAGAGTTGTTATTTGATTTTCCCGGGGTGTGTGATGATTTGCTAAGGGATGCTATGATGTATGTGAAGTCCCTGCCCTCTCCAAAGAATGTATAAAACTGCTGCAAACTCTGGGCTCGGGGCCTCTCAGTGTCACCAGTTGCTGTGTGTGTGTGCGGAGGACCGAGCTAGCTCGCAATAAACACCTCTTTGCTGCTTACATCGATCTTGGGTCTCTGGTGGTCTTTGGGGGTCCCAAATTCAAGCATAACACTTAAGAAACAAAAATATTTCTATTATCCTCTTTTTATTTAATTTTATTATAGTGTGAATCCAAGTTTTCATCCTCTGTTTGGAATCACCTCCCTGTTCTTCCTCTCTATATATTTGCTTAACAATAAGTACCATTTTTGGACTAGAAATTAATACTATAAACAGGAATCCCAAAATTTCTTTCTTTTTTTTTTTTTTTTTTTTTTTGGATACTGGGGATTGAACTTGAAATTTTTTTTTTTTTTTAATTTTTTATTGTTGGCTGTTCAAAACATTACATAGTTCTTGATATATCATATTTCACAATTTGATTCAAGTGGGTTATGAGCTAGTGAAGCTAGCCAATCCCTAAAAAACAAATGCCAAATGTCTTCTTTGATATAAGGAGAGTAACTAAGAACAGAGTAGGGTCGAAGAGCATGAGAAGAAGATTAACATTAAACAGGGATGAGAGGTGGGAGGGAAAGGGAGAGAGAAGGGAAAATGCATGGAAATGAACTTGAAATCTTAACAGTAGTTCATTGTTTCACAGACATCGAATCCCCTGAAGCTAGGGTTTTCCCTTGATATTGGCTTAGCACTTCCGGTAGCTTTGATTTTTATGGTACCTTCTATCAACCCAACTTTCATGATCCCACTAAAAAGGAAGAGCACAAAATACTAAATGTGTCCATCAGAAGTGATGTGTGTTACTCCCACAATCTATCTCTGGATATAGAAAGCCCCATGGCTAAGTTCAGTTTTAAAGCAATGGGAACAACAGTCCTATTACCTAAAGTGGAAAAATAACTGAATATTGGTGAAAGGTTGTAATGCTTACCATAACATCTTGCTAACTACTGCGGTACATGGCCTTGTGTGAAATATTTCTAATTCTCATAACAATTGTCTAAAATGGGTATTAATGCCATTAAACAAAAAGAAAGCTAGGATTAAACAGGTTGCCCAAATTCATAGTCAATCAGTTAGTTGAATACAGATTTAACAAGAACCCAAATCTCTCCTGTTTTAAAATTTGCAAATTCCTAAATTTCTCTTTCATTCATAGTCTAGCAGAATCATTCATTTCATCCCTGGGCCTCTCTTAGCACTTGGTTCAAATATATAAGCTTTTACGATTTATTCTTTATAATTAATTGTGCTATATCCTGAGCTCCTAGAGGCAGCTGGCTATCTTTCTACTGTCTGAGCCTATAGTTAAGAGTACACAATGCAGAGTTGAGGCTTAAAAAATGTAATTTCACTTAAATGACTGTGCTGATCCATTTTCCAGGGAAACCCACAGAACCATTCCAGTATGTAAAGGTAATTCTGTGGACCTTACTCGATATAGAGTTCTAGCCGAACAAAAAGACATTTTTATATGACAACCATAAGGGGAGACATTTCTGCAGAGTAATCATGCTCTAGTTAAGGAAATAAAGGCAATTGAAGGAGAAGCTATTCAGGAAAAAATGAGTCTGTGTATTCCATCCATTAGCCCCATCAAGCTAGCCAAACTCAGGGATCCCAAAACAACCACTTATTCACAGACCAAATCCAGCCTTGCTCATCTATGGACATGTTGCCATGCTGCTTCTGTGCCATGCTGGCAGAGAAGAACTGCTGCAACCAAGATGCTGTGGACTGCGAAGATGAAAATAATAACAATCTGACATCGATGTTCATAGCAGCACAATTCACAATAGCAAGACTGTGGAACCAACCTAGATGCCCTTCAATAGACGAATGGATAAAAAAAAAAAAAATGTGGCATTTATACACAATGGAGTATTACTCTGCATTTAAAAATGACAAAATCATAGAATTTGCAGGGAAATGGATGGCATTAGAGCAGATTATGCTAAGTGAAGCTAGCCAATCCCTAAAAAACAAATGCCAAATGTCTTCTTTGATATAAGGAGAGTAACTAAGATCAGAGTAGGGACGAAGAGCAGGAGAAGCAGATTAACATTTAACAGGGATGAGAGGTGGGAGGGAAAGGGAGAGAGAAGGGAAATTGCATGGAAATGGAAGGAGACCCTCAGGGTTATACAGTGGAGGGGGTAGAGAGAGAGGAGGGGAGGGGAGGGGAGAGGTGGGGAGGGGGGAGGGTGGAGGATGGGAAAGGCAGCAGAATACAACAGACACTAGTATGGCAATATGTAAATCAATGGATGTGTAACTGATGTGATTCTGCAATCTGTGTATGGGGTGAAGGTGGGAGTTCATAACCCACTTGAATCAAAGTGTGGAATATGATATGTCAAGAAATTTGTAATGTTTTGAACAACCAACAATAAAAAATTAAAAAAAAAAGGAAAAGAAAAACCAATAGAGGCAATTCAATTAAAAAAAAAAAGAAAGAAAATAATAACAATCTGGCCTTTTACAAAAAGAGGTTGCCAACTCCTGGTCAAACCAAAAGATTTTCCTTGAGAGTTAGTGAAGGAGAACGGTTATATCAATGCAATACTTAATCTAATCTGAGAGCTTCATTAGGAAAAGAGTTTTTCAGTGCCCTCCCACCAAGGACAAACAACACACCTATAGTCAAAGAAAGTCGGATTTATATTGGCTCAACACCACAGAGGAGATTGCACACTGGGGAACTATACAGTGCCTCAGAAAGTGAGGGTTAAAGGGATTTGTCTCAGTCTTTCTTTTAGGTGATTTAGGGAAGAGTTTGAAACAGTAGTTTTGCTCTGCACTGAATGCTGCCCCAAATTGGGGAAAATTATATACTGGGGTATCTTAATGATTTTTATCTAAAAAGCAGAGGACAAGCGTGCGGTTAACCACAGTAAAGAAACCACAGCCACTCTTTCTAGGTAAGAGAGGAAGGTGTCTGATCATTACTGTGGGTTGGAAAGGGTACTGGTTTTCACTATGCCTCAGACACAATTACAGAGTGGTGTTGTTCTGTCTTGCTTCATCATAGTCACAGGATGACCTGGTCTGATATTGGGTTCTGTGAAGTCGCTTAAGTCCACCAGGAAAGCACTATGGTCCAGGCAATAGTGTCAGGCCAGCCCAGCAGGCAGTCATGGAGGACTGATTATTTCCATCTCAGAACTTCACCTCTCTCTGCCTTTGGCCCCCACTCTCCCTTTTCTTAATCTCTCCCTTTATTTTTCTACAGGAAAATGGGTGATTTAATTCAGCATACCAGATGGACTTACAGTAAAATAGCACAGCCAAGGCTCAACAAAATGAATCCAATAAAATCAATCCCATCTCTTGAATTAAGGCAGTAGCTTCATGTCTTAGAAAGAGGAGAAACTTTGGAGGACGACAGATCAGAGTTTAAATATAAGCTCTCCCATTTTCAATTATGTAATTTCTGAAAAAAAAAAAAAAAAAAAAACGAAAACTCAGAAACACTGAGAATGAGACTCCCCTAACATGATGTTTGTATAAGTATACTATCTGTCACACAGGGACTGTTCAATAAATGATAGATATTATTGACAATAATGACTGACATTTCCTGCACTGAAGAATTCATTTTATGAAAATGAACAATAAAGTGTCAATAAGTATAATTGGCAGAGATGAAGTTTACCTTTTTCTGTGCTGTACTATTCTGTAACCCAAAGAAATATTGCAAAATAGTATATAAGTAACACATTCCCATTTTCATGAATACAAGATCTTTGAATTAACTATGGACTCTTTGGGCTATTGATTGACTCAATTCTTTTTCATATACTCAACAGTTAATTATATTTCCCCTTCTATAGAATGGATATTCATATTCTGGCCATTTATATTAGGTTGCTGACTTTTCCCCCTACATTACCAAATCCAAAGGAAATAATTACAAAGGGGATTTGTTGAATATTTTCTTCCAATAAAAATTCTTTATAGTAAGGGTTTTAGTTTGAAAGTTATTGCTGCTCTACATTAACAAAACACTTATTTTTAAAAATTAATCCACTTAAATTTAATTGTACCGAATTAATTAAAATTTCTGGTTGAAAGTAGAGTGGATACTATTTGTAATCCAAGTTTTCACATCACATCCATTGATCTACCCTTCTTTTCACTCCAAAGAAGAGTTGATAGAATAATACATTCAGTATACCTAAGAGATGCAAAGTTAATATATTTCATTTTATTGTTAGAATTTTTTTATTGTAACATTGTATAATAACCTGAAATGTTTACTTGTGCCTTTGCTTAAAACAATTAAAGTTTTCCATTTTGTAAAAAGAAAAAAAAAATCTTTGTAGTGACAAAAGAATTGCATTATCTATTTGCATCTACTTTAGAATTTGTGTTGAAAAATGACAAGAAAATTATAATTCTTAAAAAAAAAAAAATTAGAGGACCAAGAGGTACTAACCTTGAACATGAACTACAGAAACCAAGTAGGTTGAGCCAACAAAAGGGGAGTACTATGGGCCATCTGGTTTTCATGGAATTGTTCTTAGAACTGACAAATATGTTATGAGCTATTAAAAACTCTTTAGTTGGCCATACATAAATTATGATCCTAATTAGTTGGTTCAGTTTTGATATGGGTGGTTTATGAGGCACCAGACGGAAAAGACCAGCTCCTGCCTGACTTCAGAATGAGTTCATGTTAAAATATTGGCAGCGGGGCAAATATCTCAATTACACATTCCAGTAACATTAGAAGAATGTGGTGTGACTTCCATATGGTAAATGAGCAGGCCAAGGAGTTTGGGGTGACATGAGAGCACATGGAAACCTAGAGGACTGTGACAGTTCTCCTGGAATCCCACTTTATGTTCCATCTGTTGTTGAGCACTTGGTAAACGAACAAAAAAATCACATGTATTTTTCTTGATGATTACCATTGTATACAATTAATGTAGTTCAACACAATGGATTATAGCCAAGAGTTGAAAGTGTCAAATGTGAAACATGAGTATAAATATCCACTCAAGTTCAGAGAATTTACAAGACAAACATTTTTAATGACTGAAAATTCATATGGAAATACATAATTCTAGGAATTTGGAATTCCCAGGATAGTAAATAAGAAAGAAAATAATTTTATAACTCCCACCAAAAATCATAATGGTTTTTAATTCTGGGACATGAGATTGTAAAAGCAAATTTCTCCTTGCAAATCTGTCCCAGGGGATGAGAATAAATGGTTAGAAAATTTTGTGATAAGAAGACTACTAAATTATATATAGGACAAGTCCAAAGTACAAAAGGTAGTGATTATCTGGGAAATACTTGTCAGAGAAGTGAATGTTTTGGGGGTCCCACCAAAATCCTCTTTCCCCGCTAGGCACACACACTCTGGCTGACTTAAGTGTTGCCTGGATGATAACTTATATTACCCCCATTTCTCTGGAGAGTCACCTTTGTCCAAAGGGAAGCAGCCTCTGTGGCACATTATACAGATCCTTGTAAAGGAGAGAAGATGTATTTTCCTTACTTCTGAGGCCTCCATGAAAATGAGACGAATAAGAGAAAAGCAAAATGATTTATTTAACAGCTTTTACAGGACATAGGAGCCTTCAGAAGCAAAGACCCAAAGTCACAGAAAACCTGTAGGTAGGTGTGATGGAGTAGGTAGCTATGGGAAGCAGAACTGGATAAGACTCATGGCCTAACAGTGAGAGATGGAGGAGAACTTAGCAAGACACACTGGTTCAGGTTCTTCTCAATGTTCTTGAATCTTTGGAGAAATAGACATGCATTCCCTCCTGGTAAAGGGAGGGTAGCTCCTCAGTGAGGGTCTTAGAATGCATTTCAGAGGAAGAGGGGCAGGAGAAGGTCAGAGTCCCCTTCTCATTTCTGCTATTTTCTCAAATGCAAGAGAGCTATATTTTCAGGTCCTGTGTCTTGAACCACATCCCCTGGGGCATGATCAGGGCCCCAGATTTTCCCAAAGGCAAAGATGAAACTCATCTCCAGGAGATACCAAATTCTTGTTTAGCTCCTTTTGCCCCTGACTTTATTGTTTTCCTCACTCCTCCTCTGTGAGCAGTCCCTCAGAATTCTCTTGAATGAGAATTGTGTCTCAGCCACTGTTTCTAGTGGATTCCACCTAATACAATCTTTTATTTTTGTTTTTGTTTTGTTGGTTTTTTTTTTTTTTGGTTTTGTTTTGTTTTGTTTTTTTGGTGTGATCCAAAAGAGCCAGCCAAGTATTAACATATAGGCATCTTTTTAAACTGAAAATAAATTTAGGTATCCTGAAGAATTAAAATTATTTTACTACAATGATACACACATACCTATGCTTATAGCAGCCCTATTCACACTAGCTAAACTATGCAACCAGCCTAAATGTCCATCAACAGATGAATGGATAAATAAAATGTGGTGTATGTTCACAATGGAGTTTTATTCAGCCATGAAGAAAACTGAAATTATGGCATTTCCAGGAAAATAGATGGAACTAGAGACCATGATGTTAAGCGAAATAAGTCAAACTCAGAAGGTCAAGGGTTGTATGTTTTCTTTCATATGTGGAAGGTAGAGAGTAAAAAGGAAAAGAAAAGTGGGTGTGGAACTCATGAAAATCAAAGGTAAACCAGTAAAGGGACCAACGGGTAAGAGATGGGGAGGGAGGGGGCAAATGCTGGGGAGTGATGTTGGTCAAATTGTCATATTGTATGCATGTGTGAATATGAAAAAAACAGATCCCACCATTAGGTACAACTGTAATGTACAAAAAGTGTAGGAAAAAAATAAATATTAAGACAAGAATGAATAAATAAATGGAAAAATTTTTCTATCAACATTTCTCCTTCATCTAATATAAAGGTAGATATGCCTGGACTATGGTGCATTCAAAGTCATTTGCTTCTTTGATAGATATTTGGTCCTCCCCCCCCCCCCACCCAGTGTCTCTGTATAGAAAAACTTGTTTAGTTATTTGTATTTAGTTTGACTTTTGGCCCAGGTTTTTAAAACCTAATCTCAAGTAGATGGCATCTGTTTTATGTTCAGAAGATCAAGCCTATTCTTTAAAAAGGCCTCCTTTCTAACCCAGGAGCTCTTGGTATTTGTGACACTAGTGCTGGAAAAGCATCAACCAATTATGCTTTTGCTGCAGTCAGAAACCCTCAGTAGCTGATCAGAGTTCTGTGGAAGCTCCCAGGGGCCACTGAGCAGCACAGGAAAGTAGTTGTTACTGTCACTTAGTCCCATTCCCCTAGCTCTCTGCTCCCTGTCCAAGGAGAGCAGGAACTTCAATCATCTCAGAGATGGGAAACTACTTAATTGCTGTTTCCGCATTACATATTTTTCACATGGTGCTACCAGACCCTCTTTTCTCTGAGCTTCTAGCTTGCTTCTAACTGACCACACTTCTAGCTGACCTCACTCTCTTGCTCAAAACAAACAAACTAAAACCTGATGAACTCATTGTAGCAGATGGTATATTGCAGCTCTGCAGAAAAGCCTATTGATGCTATAAGACAGCATAAATAAACTCTGGCTGTAAAGCTTACAAGTATGTGCCAGATTTTATGAAGATCTCTGTCCATGTTGTGAAGCTTCACTTCTGTTGGACTGTGACATACTCAAGAAATCATTATCTTGCCTCATCTGATACTCCACAAAGTAGCCAGATAAAATGATCTCAAAACTTAAATTCTGATTTGGACCTGATGTTATTTCTTAAGAAAAATCTAATTCAAGTTGTAAATCAATAGGAAATTTGTGTTCTCCTATAACGTGGCTAACAAAGGAAGTAGTATCCCAAATGCATTTAGCATTTTTAATGCATGTCCCTTAATATTTATTCATTAATTCATTCAATAAATATTAATGAGTACCTCTTAGGTATCAAGCACTATTTGAGTCCTGGCATTTAGGGCTGTGCTCCCAATCCAGCAGGAAGATTGACAAATAAGTAGTTACATGTAGTTTTTTAATGGATGCATATAGAACAGTTCCTGACACTCTGCCTCAGGATGATCCCTGGCAGAGAGTGGGGTATATGTGTTTGTGAATGGCAGGCTCAAAAAAACTAATTGCAATGTCAGTATCCTAAATGAAAAGGGAAATCATTAAGGCTGCCTGAGCAGGCTTCATGAGAGACATGAACCGAGTTTCAAAGAATAGGCAGATACATGCAGGATCACGCAGTGCAGGTATGGGGATGTCATGCAGATAGTTTTGGAGTTGTAAAACATTGAGACAGGCTTTAAGACCTATGGATTGTTCTTTTCAGCTATAGTGGAAATTATAGATATCAATGGCAAGAGATTAAGCACAGATAATAAGGAAGCAAATCACAGGAGAATTTATCTCATGGTTCAATAATTTTAATTTCATCTTATAAAAAAAGGAAGTCAGTGAAGGGTTTTTAGTAGATGAGTGAAATGACTAGATTTCATACATTTATCTACATACAAACATATATAAACACATATTATATACATATATATCCATATATATATACATATATAATACAAATCATATCAAATCATTATTAAAATTATGTTTTAATGTATTCAGGAAGAAAGTATTCATTTTTCAACAGATGGTGTCTAAACAATTGGATAAACAAGTAGGAAAAAGAAAGGAGCTGGATTCCCATTAAAATTTTAGGCAAAAATAAATTTCAAGTAGATTTGACCTATGTATGAAAAACACAACTTTAAAATGTCAAAAGAATATATAGGAGAACCCACTTAAAACCTTCATTAGGGATAGGTGTAATATTTTATGCAAGACATGAAAAGAGAAAAGACTGATATATTTTGACTACATTAAAATGTCAAACTACTGTTCAAACAGAAACACTAAAGTTATAAAACAAGGCAATCAGTGAGATATATTTGAAATACATGTAACTGAAAAAGGACCAGTATCGAGAATTATAAAGAACCCCTACAAATCACAAAGAGGAGAAACCAAGAGTCAAATGGACAAAGAATCTGAATGAGCACTGTCACAAAAAAGGCAAGATAAAATGGCCAACAAGCAATTTAAAAGACCATCTGCTTCACCAGCAATTTGGCAAATGTACATTACAATGCCAACGAAATACATTTCATCTTCATTCTAATACGTAGCATTTTAACGCTCTCTCCTGTCTATGGCAAAACAGATTCCCACGTTTTATTAGAAAGAGTTGAGGATGTCCTAAACACACTGAGGACAGCTTGGCCATCCTGGTGAGACTGAGGATGTGTGTCCTCTATCCTAGGGTCCCATATGTGCACACAGTCCCAGCAAAAATGTCAGTGCATATTATAAAGGCTTGCAGCTAATGCTATTCATAATCATCCTATCTGCATCAGCAAAACATCTAGGCATAACTCAAATATCCATTTATAGGGTAATAGTTAAATACACTGTGGTGCATTTACATAATAGTCTTGAGCATTTAAAAACAACTATGAACTAAAATATACTGAACAACATAAAGAAATCTCAAAACCTAGTATTGGCCAAAACAAGTACATTCTGAAATCTCGATATATATGTGACACCACTTATGTAAAGTTTTTATAACAGGCACCTTATCATTATGTAGATTACACAAATATGTGACCATTTATAAAAATAGACATGAGAATGATAAACAACAAGATTAAGGATACTTCTATGTCATCATCTACTACTAATTATAGCATTTTTTTTTTTTGAGAGTCTAAGAAGTGTCATGTCTGTTGCAAGGGACTTGAAGATGTTTAATTCCATCATTTAGTCACCAGAATAATCTCCTGTATACCATTATTATTCCAAGTTTATAAGTAAAGAAACTGAGGCACAGATAAATGAAGTGATTCATTTTTATTATATAAATAGTAAATAACAGTGTTGGAATTTGAACCCTTCTTTTAATGAGGAGGATATGAGAACAGCTAGCTGTAAGAAGAAAGAATGGAAGGAAGGAAGGAGAAGGGAAGGAAGTGAGGAAGGAAGGAAGTGAGGAAGGAATGAAGTGAGGAAGAAAGGAAGTGAGGAAGGCAGGCAGGCAGAAAAGTCTAGGGAAGAAGATATATATATATACACATACACACACACACACACACACAATGTCCCAAGTTTTACATACATCATATTTATTAGAAAATCACTACGTGAAATTTAATTTTAACTGGATGTTTTATATTTTTATTTGCTAAATATGGCAACTCTAGCCCCCTAATTTTTCAATATTCTTCCAAGGTGTTCTATAGTACAAAAAGTCAAATTCAACCGGCAGGTGGAAAGAAAGGAAGAAATTGATTTTTTAAAAAAATCTCGACCACAGCAAGGGCAAATGATTTTATAACAACAAGTTGTTTGCCAATGACATGAAGGGTTTGCCATCATTTGAAAGATGCAACTTCAAAAAGGCACTGGGGGGTCTGAAGAACATAACCTGTTTTCATAGTACTCTGAATATTAAAGTGTACAATGAAAATGGTGAAGTGACATTGAGAAGTGTGTTTTAAACAATGTGTTTAAAACTTTACCAAGGAAGATGGCAGCGAAGGGAGTGCATTACCCCCGTGTACCGCGTCACTGTGTGGGAGAATGACGAGTTAGAAAGGCTAAAAGCTATCTTGTTAGGAATTTCCAGTAAAATTTGTGTGCTCCAAAACCTAGAGGAAGGATTTCCATCGCACGAGGATCAGCTACGGGGGCTCAAACTCGAGAGATTTGTCCACACAGAGGGTCACGCTGCTTATTCAGCAAATCGCCCAGCGACTAGAGTCTGCGGTGCGCGCTGGGAAATGAGGAGATAGCAACGCAAAGATACAGCGCTGCAGTTTCCACGGGCTTCTGCCAGCTGTGCAATCACCGTACTAAGTGCTGAATTCTGGGTTTGAGACGGGGGAAGGAAGCGGTCCAATTCGGTTCTCCACACCGGTCAGACCACAGAGGAAGCCAGCGGCCACCATCTTGGAGAGCTGATGTCACCATCCCTGCTTTCGACTGATCGCAACTCATTCAGCCATAGAACAGGTAATTTCAAGCTACCATTTGCCTGCGGCTTGCAGACAACTTACTCAGGCTCAGTGCTAAATAACCCGCGGAAACTGCTTCTTGGAGCCTGCTCCTATCAGAACATACACCCAGCACGGAACGGCCGAATTCCGGCTCCCGGAACTGCTCTGGCCCAGGGCTAAAGAATCCGCGGAAACTGCTTCTTGGTCCGGGTCCTGCTGAATACTGTGGAGGTAAATACCAACCGAGCCTTCATAGGCAGTGGCAACAGGACTGAGACGGGGCTTGTGAGGGCCCGTCAGGACTCACCCGTTGCTTTGGTCACCCGGCAAAGGGAACGAAATGCTGCCATTCGCATGGGATACCAACATGGCAGAGATTTGAGGTCATCAGAAAGCGGCGGAGGAGAGAAATTCATCGATACCAGCGGCGACAGAAACAGTTGGTCTCCTGGTAAAGAAAGTGAGTCACAAACACCCGAGTCTATCTCACTTTATCATCAAGCCAGAGGAGCGGAGCAGAGCCGCTGCCCACGCCCGGAACAGGACCAGCAGCCTGCCGGCGTAACCCCAATTGGAGAAGGGCAGAGCAGAGCCGCCACCCACGCCCGCAAGGTAGGCAGAACTGCAACCGACCAGCGGGTCAGGCCCGGTAGCCTGCCAGCATGGTACACATGTCACCCCAATTGAAGTAGGGGCAGAGCAGAGCCGCCGCCCGTGCCTGCAAGGTAGGCAGACCTGCGACCGACCCTGCAAGGGAGACTTTTCAACTATACAAGAGCAATATAAATATATAGGGGGAAAAGTTTTCAAAAACACAACAATTTCACAAAGCAGAAAGAAACGCAAGCAATATGAAAAGACAAGGAAAGAAAGGACCACAAGCAATGCAGGTCAACTCAACTTTAGAAGAGGTAACAGCTGCAGCAGATGGAATGTGAGATAAAGAATTCAGGATATACATGCCTCAGATGATCTGGAGTCTCAAGGAAGACATTAGACAGCAAAATCAGACAATGAAAGATCACTTCGACAATGAATTACACAAACAAATCCAGGCAGCAAAAGATCAACTATACAGGGAGATAGAGGTTATAAAAAACAAACAAACAGAAATCCTAGAAATGCAGGAAGCAATAAACCAACTTAAAAACTCAATGGAGAATACTACCAGCAGAGTAGAACACTTAGAAGATAGAACATCAGACAATGAAGACAAAGTATTTCAACTTGAAAAGAAAATAGACAGCTCAGCAAGACTGTTAAGAAACCATGAGCAGAACATCCAAGAAATATGGGATAACATTAAGAGACCAAACTTAAGAGTCATTGGGATACAGGAAGGTATAGAACTCCAAACCAAAGGAATGAGCAAACTATTCAATGAAATAATATGAGAAAACTTCCCAGACTTGAAGAATGAGACAGAATCCCAAATCCTAGAAGCCTACAGGACGCCGAATGTGCAAAATCATAAGAGACCCACACCTAGACACATTATAATGAAGATGCCCAACATACAGAATAAGGAGAGAATTTTAAAAGCTACAAGAGAAAGGAAGCAGATCACATTTAGGGGTAAGCCAATCAGGATAACAGCTGATCTTTCAACACAGACTCTGAAAGCTAGAAGATCCTGGAATAACATATTTCAAACACTGAAAGAAAATGGGTTCCAACCAAGAATTGTGTATCCAGCGAAATTAAGCTTCAGGATGGATGATGAAATTAAAAACTTCCACGATAAACAAAAGTTAAAAGAATTTGCAGCTAGAAAACCATCTCTTCAAAACATCCTGGGCAAAACATTACAGGAAGAGGAAATGGAAAATAACAATGAAAACCAACAGTAGGAGGTAGGACAGTAAAGGGGGGGAAATAATCAAAGAGGAAAACAAACCATGTTTAGTAACATAAATAAACAAATATGGCTGGAAGAACAACCCATATCTCAATAATAACCCTAAATGTTAATGGCTTAAACTCACCAATTAAGAGACACAGGCTAGTAGAATGGATCACAAAACAAGACCCAACAATATGCTGCCTACAGGAGACGCATTTGATAGGAAAAGACATACATAGGCTGAAGGTGAAAGGTTGGGAAAAATCATATCACTCATATGGACTTCGGAAACAAGCAGGAGTATCCATACTCATATCAAATAAAATAGATTTCAAGCCAAAGTTAATCAAAAGGGATAAAGAGGGACACTACATACTGCTCAAGGGAACCATACACCAACAAGACATAACAATCATAAATATATATGCCCCAAACAATGGTGCAGCTATGTTCATCAAACAAACTCTTCTCAAGTTCAAGAGTCTAATAGACCACCATACAATAATCATGGGAGACTTCAACACACCTCTCTAGCCACTGCACAGATCTTCCAAACGAAAGTTGAATAAGGAAACTATAGAACTCAATAACACTATTAATAACCTAGACTTAATTGACATATATAGCATATACCACCCAACATCAAGCAGTTACACTTTTTTCTCAGCAGCACATGGATCCTTCTCAAAAATAGATCATATATTATGTCACAGGGAAACTCTTAGACAATATAAAGGAGTAGAGATAATACCATGCATCTTATCTGATCATAATGGAATGAAACTGAAAATCAACGATAAAAGAAGGAAGGAAAAAGCATACATCACTTGGAGAATGAACAATAGGTTACTGAATGATCAATGGGTTATAGAAGACATCAAGGAGGAAATTAAAAAATTCTTAGAGATAAATGAAAACACAGACACAACATATCGGAATCTATGGGACACATTGAAAGCAGTTCTAAGAGGAAAATTCATTGCTTGGAGTTCATTCCTTTAAAAAAGAAAAAAACAACAAATAAATGATCTCATACTTCATCTCAAAATCCTTGAAAAAGAAGAGCAAAACAACAGCAAAAGAAGTAGAAGGCAAGAAATAATTAAAATCAGAGCTGAAATTAATGAAATCGAAACAAAAGAAACAATTGAAAAAATTGACAAAACTAAAAGTTGGTTCTTTGAAAAAATAAACAAAATCGACAGACCCTTAGCCATGCTAGCGAAGAGAAGAAGAGAGAGAACTCAAATTACTAGCATACGGGATGAAAAAGGCAATATCACAACAGACACTTCAGAAATACAGAAGATAATCAGAAATTATTTTGAATCGTTATACTCCAATAAATTAGAAGATAGTGAAGGCATCGATAAATTTCTTAAGTCATATGATCTGCCCAGATTGAGTCAGGAGGATATAGAAAACCTAAACAGACCAATATCAATTGAGGAAATAGAAGAAACCATCAAAAGACTACCAACTAAGAAAAGCCTAGGACCAGATGGGTATATAGCAGAGTTTTACAAAACCTTTAAAGAGGAACTAATACCAATACTTTTCAAGCTACTTCAGGAAATAGAAAAAGAGGGAGAACTTCCAAATTCATTCTACGAGGCCAACATCACCCTGATACCTAAACCAGACAAAGACACTTCAAAGAAAGAAAACTACAGACCAATATCTCTAATGAACCTAGATGCAAAAATCTTCAATAAAATTCTGGCGAATCGGATACAAAAACATATCAAAAAAATTGTGCACCATGATCAAGTAGGATTCATCCCTGGGATGCAAGGCTGGTTCAATATACGGAAATCAATAAATATTATTCACCACATCAATAGACTTAAAAATAAGAACCATATGATCATCTCGATAGATGCGGAAAAAGCATTCGACAAAGTACAGCATCCCTTTATGTTCAAAACTCTAGAAAAACTAGGGATAACAGGAACATACCTCAATATTGTAAAAGCAATCTATGCTAAGCCTCAGGCTAGCATCATTCTGAATGGAGAAAAATTGAAGGCATTACCTCTAAAATCTGGAACAAGACAGGGATGCCCTCTCTCACCACTTCTGTCCAACAGAGTTCTCGAAACACTGGCCAGAGCAATTAGACAGACGAAAGAAATTAAAGGCATAAAAATAGTAAAAGAAGAACTTAAAATATCACTATTTGCAGTGACATGATTATATACCTAGCAGACCCAAAAGGGTCTACAAATAAACTATTAGAGCTAATAAATGAATTCAGCAGAGTGGCAGGATATAAAATCAACATGCATAAATCAAAGGCATTCCTGTATATCAGCGACAAATCCTCTGAAATGGAAATGAGGACAACCACTCCATTCACAATTATACTCAAAAAAAATAAAATACTTGGGAATCAACCTAACAAAAGAGGTGAAAGACTTATACAATGAAAACTACAGAACCCTAAAGAGAGAAATAGAAGAAGATCTTAGAAGATGGAAAAATATACCCTGTTCATGGATAGGCAGAACTAACATCATCAAAATGGCGATATTACCAAAAGTTCTCTATAGGTTTAATGCAATGCCAATCAAAATCCCAACGGCATTTCTTGTAGAAATAGAGAAAGCAATCATGAAATTCATATGGAAAAATAAAAGACCCAGAATAGCAAAAACAATGCTAAGCAGGAAGTGTGAATCAGGCGGTATAGCGATACCAGACTTCAAACTATACTACAGAGCCATAGTAACAAAAACAGCATGGTACTGGTACCAAAACAGGCGGGTGGACCAATGGTACAGAATAGAGGACACAGAAACCAATCCACAAAACTACAACTATCTTATATTTGATAAAGGGGCTAAAAGCATGCAATGGAGGAAGGATAGCATCTTCAACAAATGGTGCTGGGAAAACTGGAAATCCATATGCAACAAAATGAAACTGAATCCCTTTCTCTCACCATGCACAAAAGTTAATTCAAAATGGATCAAGGAGCTTGATATCAAATCAGAGACACACCGTCTGATAGAAGAAAAAGTTGGCTACGATCTACATACGGTGGGGTCGGGCTCCAAATTCCTCAATAGGACACCCATAGCACAAAAGTTAATAACTAGAATCAACAAATGGGACTTACTCAAACTAAAAAGTTTTTTCTCAGCAAAAGAAACAATAAGAGAGGTAAATAGGGAGCCTACACCCTGGGAACAAATCTTTACTCCTCACACTTCAGATAGAGCCCTAATATCCAGAGTATACAAAGAACTCAAAAAATTAGACAATAAGAGAACAAACAACCCAATCAACAAATGGGTCAAGGACCTGAACAGACACTTCTCAGAGGAGGACATACAGTCAATCAACAAGTACATGAAAAAATGCTCACCATCTCTAGCTGTCAGAGAAATGCAAATCAAAACCACCCTAAGATACCATCTCACTCCAGTTAGATTGGCAGCCATTATGAAGTCAAACAACAACAAGTGCTGGCGAGGATGTGGGGAAAAGGGTACACTTGTACATTGCTGGTGGGACTGCAGATTGGTGCAGCCAATTTGGAAAGCAGGATGGAAATTTCTTGGAAAGCTGGGAATGGAGCCACTATTTGACCCAGCTATTCCCCTTCTCGGTCTATTCCCTAAAGACCTAAAAAGTGCATGCTACAGGGACACCGCTACATCGATGTTCATAGCAGCACAATTCACAATAGCAAGACTGTGGAACCAACCTAGATGCCCTTCAATAGATGAATGGATAAAAAAAATGTGGCATTTGTACACAATGGAGTATTACTCTGCATTAAAAAATGACAAAATCATAGAATTTGCAGGGAAATGGATGGCATTAGAGCAGATTATGCTAAGTGAAGCTAGCCAATCCCTAAAAAACAAATGCCAAATGTCTTCTTTGATATAAGGAGAGTAACTAAGAACAGAGTAGGGACGAAGAGCAGGAGAAGAAGATTAACATTAAACAGGGATGAGAGGTGGGAGGGAAAGGGAGAGAGAAGGGGAAGTTGCATGGAAATGGAAGGAGACTCTCAGGGTTATACAAAAGTACATACAAGAGGAAGTGAGGGGAAAGGGAAAAATAATACAAGGGAGAGAAATGAATGACAGTAGAGGGGGTAGAGATAGAAGAGGGGAGGGGAGGGGAGGGGAGGGGGGATAGTAGAGGATAGGAAAGGCAGCAGAACACAACAGACACTAGTATGGCAATATGTAAATCAATGGATGTGTAACTGATGTAATTCTGCAATCTGTATATGGGGTAAAAATGGGAGTTCATAACCCACTTGAATCAAAGTGTGAAATATGATATATCAAGAAATTTGTAATGTTTTGAACAACCAACAATAAAAAATTTTTAAAAAATGTATTTTCATGGTCCTTAGTAGCAGTCATATAATTCAAACATAAAACCTTCATCTCAGACATCATTTTCTGTAATTCGAATTCTCAGTACTTGTGCTTGCAGAAACATCAATATTAACTCCAGCTTTAAAGTGGGTGCTGGCTAGAAGCCTTCATTCCATACTCATTTGCTATAACTTTTTGCTTTGAAGTTGACAATAATTACCAAATACTCAGTTCCTCTTTTGATAGATTCTGTCATTCCTGGAAATCTGAGGTTATAGGTAATATTATATTGACTCAAAATATAGTGAAGAAAGAACTAGGTGGGGGAAGAAATCCAAGTGATAATGTTTACATCACTGGGATCCCTAAAGGGTGATGTTCTTACAATGAACATATTAATTATTTGTAGTCTCTTCACTCACAGGAAAAGCCTGTTGAGGGACAAGCACATTTTGGGGGGGTGTAAGGGAGAGTGGGAAGAAGTAGTTAAGTTCCCAATTTGACATCACTTTGGAAAAAAATGAGATAGATTCTAGAAAAACAAAATTGTCCTAGGGCAGAGACAATAGATAGAAGTCTGTATTTATGCCTGGAAAGTTCTGCACAATGACTTTGCTTATTTAAAATAATGCCTTTTAGAACCATTTGCATTAGAAGGTCTTAAGTTTTTCAAGAAAATTAGAAATATCATTATATTGATCAAACAAAATTTATACCTGAATTCTCAACCATTTGTAAATCATTCTAAAACAATTTATACCTAAGCACAGAAGTTTGACTTTTTTTTCGGTTTCTAAATTTTCCATGACATTTTGAACAAGTCTAATATTTCTAGGAACCAGTGCTTTATGCTCCTTTACCAAGTCATGGCGCTGGGCTCCCCCATCTCCACAGTATTCATATCACAGCAAACCAGGAGCTCATAATTTTATTGAGAGAGAGACTGATATCAATGCATAAAAGTTTCAATTAAAAATATATTTTAAGTATAGTTGCATTACTTCATTAGCTTGTATAACTCACCTATTATTTTTCTTTGTTTACTTAAAAATTAAAGATTAAGGTGGGACAGGGATAGTTTAGATTCTGCTATGCCATTCTCCTCCTGTTCACGAAAGCTTTGTGTAAATGGTTTTACACTGAAAAGGCTCTGTAGATTCTCAGATGAAAAATAGAACCAATGTGTTTAATAGATATAAAAACTTAATTAACACCTTGGTGATTTAGCTTTCTCAATGACTCTTCTTCAGAAATCTGAGACCATAGCAAAAACTTCCAAATTTCCCAAAGAAAGGATTTATAACCAACGTAGGCAAAGAACACTTTTCTTTCTCCCTGATGTCTTAGGCACACAATTTCTAGGATGCAGAGAACAGAGACCACAGAGACCAAGGGGTTGAGGCAAAAAAATGACAAAAATCACCTGCCAATCCAAATGTACCAGAAGGTTCACTGGTAGAGTAATGGAATGCAAAATGGATGAAACAATTGAGGACCAGAGAGGAAAATTGAACACCAGCATGTAGAATCCATATTGTTCAGAATGTTCTCCATTGAAGATAAGTTTTTATTTTTGATAAAGATGATAGAAAGCAGCTTAAAAAATTTTAAAGATTTGTACATTCAATAGAACTTGGCAGAAAATTAGATATACAGACTTCAGAATATGAAGGGAACTAAAACCTTAAATGCTAAGTTTCAGGTCCTTTTTCCCCCACAAATGTTAAGAATTATTACTTGATTTAATTTTGTATTTAAAATTTTTTAATTGACAAATAACAATTGTATATATCACATTCATACGGGTTAAAACGTGATATTCTGATATATGCTTACATTGTGGAATGATTAAAGCAAGTTTTTAAAGCTCTCCAGTTAGTGGGTAATGAAGCTAAAGCATAGGGAGGTAACTAGCTTGCATGGGATCACACAGGGGAGACATGATGGAGGTAGATTTTAACTCAGTTTGGCCTCAATAGTGCACACACAATCTTTCTAATACACTAAATACTCTTCCAAGGCTGACTTTTGTTTTGAGAGGTCATATTTAGAATAGTTAAGAGAAGACTGTGTGTGGAGTAAGACTGGCTGGGCTCATACCTCGGCTTCATCATTTAATACTCATGTTATCTTGGGCAGTGGTAGTTATGACAGTCAAACAAAGTGTTATAGCAAGAACAGTGCCTGGAAAAGAGCATGCATGTGCTAAGTGCTCATTGCTATTATTATTAACAGCTTTGGTCAGGAAAAGAATGGAGGTGATGTAGCCAGGGAGGAATAGTAGACACATGATTTTGCAAAATAAACAATAACAACAGATGAACTGGATTTCGGATGATTATAATGAGAATGTGATGTCAGCAATTCATCTCTTTTAGATTAGATTAGGTGACATGCCACACTCTCTAGTGCACTAGACAAAATGCAAATACTCTTAGTTGCATTGAGAAAAAAATCATATTTCATCATTTTAAAATGACATGCTTTTTAATTCCTTATTAAACCACACACAAAAAAAACATATTTTACATTGCTTTGATATCTTGACTGAAGTTGCAAATATCTACAGTCCTAGACTACCTGATTGGAACTGGAGATTAACAAAGGGATATTCCTGCAGCTTGTGTCTTTAATTATGCAGGAATTTCCAGAATAGGACTCATAGGACTCATAACCCTTTCTTTAATCTTTCTGAAGGAGGGAGAAAGGGGCAAGCATCTGAGGGTTTTAAGCATAATCCCACTGGATAAACAAACATATGAACAGCAGGATCGCTAAGCAAAATCATTTCAACACAGAAGTCTATAAATCATATTTTGCATCTTCTATGGTGCAAAAATGCAACAGCATACAGTAAACGGGCTGCAACATCTTTTTTCTATCTTGTTTAGGAACAGTGAACACAAGTTCAATATCCATCATTCTAGCATATCAAAAAGGAGGAAAAACATGTCATATAATTTGTAGCAGGCACAATATGGGGTAGGCACTTAAACAAAAAATGCCCTCCAGGAAAACAATAATAGAAATTTCCAGAATGTAGAAATGAAGGAATGTAGTATATACAAGAGTATAGTAATGTTCAATAAACTCAATACAGAGGGTGTAAAGTCTTTGAGATTTCTGAAGACAAGAGTAATCAAGCTGAGTGCAGTGGCATATGCCTGTAACCCCAGTAGCTAGTTTGGGAGGCTGAGGCAAGAGGATCGCAAGTTCAAAGCCAGCCTCAGCAAAAGTAAGGCACTAAGCAACTCAGTGAGACCCTGTCTTTAAATAAAATATAAAATAGGGCTGGGGATGTGGTTCAGTGGCAGAATGACCCTGAGTTCAATCCCTGGTACTAAAAAATAGAAAACAAAAAAGTAATCAAGACAAGTAACTCAAGATAGACATTTGAAGAATACTTAGTTAGACTGTAGAAGACAGAGTTTGCAAAAGGAGACATTGGAATCAAAAAAGAACAACAGCAACATGTAGGTTATTAAGGGATAAGATGGAAAATACTTCAAGGACTCAGCAGAGAGGTCTGGGGAAATGAGAATTGATAAAAGGTTAATAAATGTGTAAATAAGAAGAATCCAGAAGAGTTTCAATAGAGTGGTAGGGAAATGGTGGAGAAGAAATTAAGGCAGCAAAAATGTGCCTCTTGTTCAAGAAGACTGGCAATGCCACCAGGGAAATGCCACATAATTGCCAATACAATTAAAAAGAAATGTACCTAGACTTGTAAATATCCAAGCATTTGCTGCCAACTCATTTTCATCTGTAGCCAAATAATGATTTCATCCCAGCTGTTCTCAGAATTTCCAGGAGTGAATTAGTAAAGTGTGAATTAACAAGCTTTAAAAATGTATATTTTGATTTTTTACCATCCAAAAGATTTCATTTTTTTTTTAATTCAGGCAAAGCTCAAAGAATCTTACGTTCTATGGAATCAGAGAGTAACAATAATTTATTATGTTGTTATTTGGTGAAATTCTATTTTTCTAGCTACATCAAAATTTAATGTGTTAAACAAATCTGTATTTTCTCATGCATATTTGGAAGTAACCATCTACGGCTACATACCTAAATATAAACTACTAGTGTGAATTGAACACCCCTTAAATAGCTGAATTTGCATGTCAGCAACACGTAAAGTCAAGCCACCTCATTTTGAACTCGGTTCTCTCCTTTCTCTCAACTCATTAGGAATAATAGCTTTCACTTTTACGTCAGTTTTTAAAAGAAAGAGCAGTCCCATAATAAATTTCTTTAAATCTTCCTGGTAGAGTTTGTTAGTTGGTTTGTTTTTTTTTTTTTTTTTTTTTTTTTTTTTGCAACCCTGTTCTCCTCAGGATCCGTAAGCACCTCCAAGAAGCCAGAACAGGATTGATTCAATGATAACGGTGGTTGCAAACTTATGCACAAGCATATCACACAGACCAGGGGCCACATATCATAGCCTTCAGATCTGTGTTTTTAAAGAGTTTCGTGGGAACACAGGTACACTTATTTATTCTTTGCATTGTCTATGGCTGCTCTCCTGTTACAACAGAGATGAATAGTTCAGGTAGTGACCTTATGATACTCAAAGTTCAAAATATCTACTATAGAAACCCCAAGTGTAAATGTGCAGACCAGACGTAAACAATAGTGAGCAGCAGGGAATGTGGTGACCAGCCTCAGTACACTGTATTTTAAGCACCTAGTTATCACCTTGTACGAAAACAGACCCAACTTAACTACATTCAATATTTGACAAAGAAATTCAGATTTTACATGAAATCTTTACTTTTTAAAGTGTTAGCTACTAATTCACATTTTTTAAAAAAGAATGAGTTAACACTTTAAACTCAAAAAAAAATTGATCTACTGTGCCAGGCACAGTGGCACATGCCTGTAATCCCAGCGACTAGGGAGGCTGAGACAGGAGGACCAGCCTCAGCAAAAGCAAGGCACTAAGCAACTCAGCAAGACCCTGTCTCCCTGGTACCCCCACATTTCCCCAAAAATTGATTTACTGCCAAGATCTACCAGTTTACAACCTCTGAAATAGCCCTTAATGCCTCTGTGGCCTTTAGTTAATAAGTAAGTTTCTCAGTGTCTCAGTTTCTCATTTGGAAGCGGTTGACTGTCAACACCCCCAAAAGACCAACAAAATAAAACCTGCCGATTAAGCAAAACTAGCTTTTTGGTTTACCCTCAATAAAGGAAGCAAAATTAGTCCTGCTCATGTCTAAGAAGAAGAAAGGCAAAAGCAAGATATTCATAGATTTTGGGTGAGAAAGGAGATCTATTTCAAGGTGGGGCTTTCCATGTGGGGGCCTGGTTGATATTAAGCATATGTGTGACTTAATAGTTTAGATTGATAAACACATCAAGGGGAGGCTTTGGATCTAAGTTTTGAAAAGTAAACCATTTTTTTGATGAGCACAGTTGAAGGACTATTGGCCCCAAGGGCATGAAGATCCTCTAAGAGCTGGTTGACCTGTCTGCAGGGAGTTATGGGTAAACTGAGTGATGTTTAAGCCATTAGTCAGGGAAGCCCAGTTGTAGGAACTCCCAGGCAGAAACCCGATTTGAGAATGCCTACTTCAGGTTGGCACCCTGTTCTAGCTCCCACTCAAGTTCTAGCATAGCCCTGAAGATGGGATCAACCTACTGGAGCCACACAGCCTCCCAGAGATTGGGTGTGGCCTGCCAAAATGCCAATCAATCTGTTTACTACAAGACCCCTGCCACACCAAGAAGCAAGCCCCAAGCCAAGTCTCCTCCCACTGAAACCTTATCCCTGCCTTTGATATACATTCCCCCTTAAATAAAGAATCAGTCTTTTTTCAGTTGTTCAATTCCAGCTCCCATCAGGACTAGAAGACCCATTAGGCACTCCTCTTTATATCTAATTCCTGGCTTTGTCTTTATTTCTTATTAAATATTTCAGACTTTTTATTTTCTCAGGCAGCTCACACCTCCTGAGCAGGAACCTACCCTTTCAGAGTATGGGTCACCCTGTTACTCCTATTACTTGTCTATTATTTGGATAAATGAATTTGCAGTAAGTTCCTAAAACAATATATTTGTTTTCAACATCATCTCTTCCGGTAAGATTTTCCTGGAATAGTAAAATTGTATTAATACTGTTAGCTCTGCAGTTGCAGATGGTTCTAATTCTCAAATCCCCTCTTGTCCCTAATTAGAGAAGATGCCATTAAGTATGAGGAAATGATTAATGCACAATGTCATTGCCATGTGAGGCACCATGATTCCACATGAAGTTTTAGGGGATGGTCATTTCAACTTCTAGGAAGTATGAACTTTTCATATTCTCATTTGATGGGATAGTGGCCAGGGAATAGAGGTTACATATCAGCATTAAGGAATACGAAAGATCCCTGAGCTGAGCATAGCACAAATACATTGCAAGAATGATTATGATCACAGTTTGTATATAGTGCAGTTCTCACCTAAGAGCCAAGAATGTCCAAATCACAAAAGCCATGCAAGGAAATAGACCCTCTCCCCAATGAAACCACAGACCCAAAGTTAGTGAACATTACCAATAATTTATGATTTCTTCACTGCTTGCTTTTTGGGTCATTTCTAAAAGGTTAAAGATCCCAGAGAGGTTTGAAGAGAGAAAAGCATAATTTCTTCCTTTAAAATTGCATATGTTTGCCCAAAAGAGACCAAATTATATCCAGAGAGGTTCTGCTCTTAACTACTCTCTGTCTAACTTCATGGACTGCTCTAGGGAAGAGTTCTGTGGTCTTGATGGCTTTATCTTGCTCCCCAACTCCTTGTGGAACCAAGGCTCACAGAAATCCTCAACTTTCTTTAGTGTGGGGAGACCGAGACAGCAGGATCACAATTTTCAAAGCCAACCTCAGCAAAAACAAGGCATTAAGCAACTCAGCAAGTCTCATTATATGGATCTTTCACCTCTTTTGTTATATTGATTCCCAAATATTTTATTTTAGTTTTTTGGCTATTGTAAATGGGGTAGTTTTCCTCATTTCCCTTTCTGAGGATTTGTCACTGATATACAGAAATGCCTTTGATTTATGGGTGTTGATTTTATATTGTTACTTTGCTGAATTCTTACCAGTTCTGAAGTTTTCTGGTGGCACTTTTAAAGTCTTCTAGGTATAGAATCATATCATCAGCAAATAGTGCCAATTTGAGATCTTCTTTTCCTATCTGTATCCCTTTAAATTCATTTGTCTAATTGCTCTAGCCAGTGTTTCAAGAACTATGTTAAATAGAAGTGGTGAAATAGGGCATCCCTGTCTTGTTCCAGTTTTTAGAGGGAATGCCTTCAATTTTTCTCCATTTAGAGTGATGTTGGCCTGGGGCTTAGCATAGATAGCCTTTATGATGTTGAGGTATCCCTAATTTTTCTAGTGTTTTGAATATGAAGGGGTGCTACATTTTGTCAAATGCATTTTCTGTGTCTATTGAGATGATCATATGATTCTTATCTTTAACTCTATTGATGTGGTGAGTTACATTTATCGATTTCTGCATGTTGAACCAAACTTGCATCCCCGAGATAAATCCCACTTTATTGTGATGCACAATCTTTTTGATATGTTTTTGTATTCGATTTGCCAGAATTTTATTGAGAATTTTTGCATCTATATTCATTAGAGATATTGGTCTGAAGTTTTCTTTCTTTTTTTTTTTTTTTTTTTGATGTGTCTTTTACCGGTTTTGGAATCAGGGTGATATTAGCCTCTTAGAATGAGTTTGAAAGTGCTCCCTCTTTTTCTATTTCCTGAAATAAATTGAAGAGTATTAGTATTAGTTCTTCCTTAAAGGTCTTGTAGAACTCAGCTGTGTATCCATCCGGTCCTGGGCTTTTCTTGGTTGGTAGACTTTTGATCTATATAATAAAAATTATAGAACCCTAAAGAAAGAAATCAAAGAAGACCTTAGAAGATGGAAAGATCTACCTTGCTCTTGGATAGACAGAATTAATATTATCAAAATGACCATACTACCAAAAGCACTATACAGATTTAATGCAATTCCAATCAAAATCCAAATGACGTTCCTCATAGAAATAAAAAAAGCAATCATGAAAATTATCTGGAAAAACAAGAGACCCAGAATAGCTAAAGCAATCCTTAGCAGGAAGGGTGAAGCAGGTGGCATCACTACACCAGACCTTAAACTATACTACAGAGCAATAGTAACAAAAACAGCCTGGTATTGGCACCAAAACAGACTGGTAGACCAATGGTACAGAGTAGAGGACACAGAGACTAACCCACAAAATTACAATTATCTTATATTAGACAAAGGAGCCAAAAACATGCATTGGAGAAAAGACAACCTCTTCAATAAATGGTGCTGGGAAAACTGGAAATCCATATGCAACCAAATGAAATTAAACCCCTATCTCTCACCATGCATAAAACTCAACCCAAAATGGATCAAGGACCTAGGAATAAAACCAGAGACCCTGAGTCTAATAGAAAAAAAAGTAGGCCTTAATCTCCATCATGTGGGATTAGGCCTCAACTTCCTTAATAAGACTCCTGTGGTGCAAGAATTAAAATCAAGAATCAAGGACTCAAACTAAGAACTTTCTTCTCAGCTAAAGAATCAATCTGTGAGGTAAATAGAGAACCTACATCTTGGGAGCAAATCTTTACCCCTCACACATCATATAGAGCACTAATCTCTAAGGTATATAAATAACTTAAAAAGCTAAGCACCAAAACAAACAAACAAACAAACAAAACAAAAAAATAACCCAGTCAATAAATGGGCCAAAGGCCAGAACAGACACTTCTCAGAAGATGATATACAATCAATCAACAAATACATGAAAAAATGTTCATCATCGCTAGTAATTAGAGAAATGTAAATCAAAACTACTCTAAGATTTCATCTCACTCCAGTCAGAATGGCAGCTATTATGAATACAAACAACAATAAGTGTTGGCAAGGATGTGGGGAAAAAGATACACTCATACACTGCTGGTGGGGAAGCAAATTGGTGCAGCCAATATGGAAAGCAGTATGGAGATGTCTTGGAAAATTGGAAATGAAACCATCATTAGACCCAGCTATCCCTCTCCTCAGTCCATACCCAAAGGACTTAAAAACAGCATACTACAGAGACACAGCCATGTTTATAGCAGCACAATTCACAATAGCTAAACCATGGAACCAATATAGATGCCCTTCAATAGGTGAATGGATTAAAAAAATGTGGCATATATACACAATGGAATATTATTCAGCACTAAAAGAGAATAAAATCATGGCATTTTCAGGTAAATGGATGGAGTTAGAGAAGATAATGCTAAGTGAAGTTAGCCAATCCCAAAAAAACCAAATGTGGAATGTTTTCTGTCCTATAAGGAGGCTGATTCATAGTGGGGTAGGGAGGAAGAGCATGGGAGGAATAGACGAACTCTAGATAGGGCAGAGGTGAAAGGATGTGGTTTGGTATTAAAAATGATGGTGGAATGTGATGGACATTATTATCCAAAGTACAAGTATGAAGACAAAAATTGGTGTGAATATACTTTGTGTACAACCAGAGATATGAAAAAGTGTGCTCTATATGTGTAATAAGAATTTTAATGCATTGTTATCATATATAAATGAAAACATTAATAAAGAAATCCCTTGTTTTCTGGGTCACTTATAACAAACTTGAAGATAAAAAACAAAGGTATTCAGAATTTCCCTTGAATAACTGGAGTTTCAGTCCTCAAATAATCAAGGAACAGGATTTTATTTTGTTTGGCTCTCCTTTTCTTTTTTGAATTAAAATATATAAATATCTCTTCTTAAGAAAGGAAAACTGATGGATCAAAATTAAGCATGGTGATATGGAGAAACCAGAGACCAGGCATTAGTTTATAGAGGTAACAAATCTATTTCTTATTTTCAGGTTGCAACCAATTGACTAATGGGCCACAGTCAAATGCCAGTCACCTAAATTCAACTAATGATCTGTTTTCCAACAAAATTTATCTATAAATAAATAGGCATTCCACAGTTATTATTTTTTCAGCCAATCACTGAGCTTTCCTTTCCCAATTTGGCAATAAGTATTATCTCTCTCTCTCTTGCAGATTCCCCCTTTGAAATATCTGAAAACCCAAGACTTTTCCTTCTTTCTTTCAGATACTAACCAGATGGAGGGAAGCTGGAGCATGCAATCGGTCCCCTGCTGCCATTGTTTTCTGCTCATTCAACATGTCTTTTGTGGAAAGCTATTTCTATTGATGTGAATCTACTAGTAATCCCATGCTTGCTCAGGCTATAAGTGGTGATGCCTAGATTGAGCTCCAAGTTTACATTTACAATCACAACTTTAGTTTGTCTTTTTTTTTTTTTTTTAATCTCCGAGCACATTCATACTGGTCATCTGCTGACTGGGTCATTTCAGGGTGGATAGCCTTAACCCCTTGCTGTGCCAGGATCAGCCTTTCTCTTTGAGCCTCTAACCTAGATGTTGATGTCACACCCTGATCTCTATTGCTAAAGAAAATTACTTACATTAGGTGAGATGTCTTGCTAGAATTCACATCAATCCAATTCCATCAAAGATACTCTAATAGACATGTCTCAGAAGAAGAAATATGAGTGGTCAACAAATATATGAACAAATGTTCAACATCTCTATCAATCAGAGAAATGTAAATTAAAACTACACTGAGAATTCATCTTACTCCAGTCAGAATGGCAATTAACAAATATACAAGTAACAATAAATGTTGGTGAGAATGTGGGGGAAAAGATACACTCATTACATTGCTGGTGGGATTGAAAATTTGTGCAACAATCTGGAAGGCAGTATGGAGACTACTCAAAAAATTTGGAATGAAACCACCATTTGACCCAGCTATCCCACTCCTCGGTGTATATCCAAAAGACTTAAAATCAGCATACTACAGTGACAGCCAAATATCAATATTTATAGCAGCTCAATTCACAATAGAGAAGCTGTGGAGCCAACCTAGGTGCCCTTTAAGGTGAATGGATAAAGAAAATGTGCTGTATATATACACAATGGAGTATTACTCAGCCATTAAGAATGATGTCATGACATTTGCCAGTAAATGAATGGATCTGAAAACTCTCATGCTAAGTGAAATAATCCAATCCCCAAAAGCCAAAGGCTGAGTATTCTGATATGTGGAAGTAACCCACAATAATAAGGAGGGGTGGACAATAGATATTCAGTGGATTGGACAAAGGGGGATGAAGGGAAGAGAGGGAGACAGAAAAAGGAAAGATTCTGGAATTAATCTGACATAATTTTCCAATGTACTTACATGAATGTACCACAGTGAAGCTCACCATCGTGTACATCCACAAGGATGGGTTCCTAATTAGACTACAATATATCCCATGCTTGTGTAATTACAACAAAATGGATTCTACTGTCATTTATAACTAAAAGGAACCAATAAAAAAGACAGACTGTAATATTATTGTGCTTTAACAGGTAATGATCTGGGGTCTCAGAGTTGGGAGTTTTGTGACTCCTGAGGAAATATATTCATCTTCTTCCCATAAACTAATCCTCATTATGGAGTATTTAGAGATGCCTTTGTCAAAACTAAGAGTCTCTCTACAGCCCTCCTCAAAGGCAAGGTGTGCTTGCCTTAATTTGCATAACCAGAGAATCCTCTCAAGTGTTCGGGGATGAGATAGAGAAGGTATACTCCAGAATGAGCCCATAACCCCACGTCCCAGGCCAAGGAAAAGGCAGTTCACCCACAAAAACCTTGAAAGTCCACACTTCTCCAGGTGGAAACTATATTTGCTTATAGAAAAAAAAATGCTTTATTTGTGTATTAATTTTAAAAGGAGTTGGTATATTTCACATTCTCATTGTTCCTAAATTACTTGCAATCCGTTCTCTTTGGTTTTGTCAGCTGCAAATGCAGGTATTGCTTTTCTTTCCCTGCTATTAACACCTCGTTTATTTTTCTTGTCTAATCAAATTACTTCTTTCATGTCAACGTTAAAAGCGATCATGGGCATCCTTGCCTTGTTTTTACATTAAATAGGAATGTTGCTACTGTTTTATAGTTTAAATGAGACTGGCACTGTTTTTAAAAGATCCGGTTGTTTGTTTGTTTGTGCTGCCAAGAATGGAACCCCGGGTCTCATGCCTGCTAGGCAGGGGCTCTACCCCTGAGCTACAGCCCCAGCCTAACATGATATTATTTCTCTATTGTGCTTTCCATAGCAGATCAATCATTAGTCTCACCATCCTCACATTGTAAGTCATGCTGTATTAATCTTCTATTACTGCTAGATACTTCGAGCTTATTTTTTAATTTAGGACCCTTTTCATCAAGATTGATAAATTGAATTTGATAATTCTATTTGGTATGTCATCTGTAGCAAATATACTATCTTCTAAAAATAAAAAAAAAAAGAACTTCAATGTTTTTCTTATTTCTTTCTGCTCTGACCTACAAATCACATCAGAATAATATATTCTTTAAAATTTTGAAAAAAATTAACCAATGAAACATATAAGACTACTTTTTCCATTTTTTTTATTTTAAAAGACAATTCAATAATTTTCTCTTTTTCTAGGTTATTATCATATTTTTCTCTAGTCAGTTTTGATGATTTGTATCTTCTTAAAAATAATCTGTTCTTTCCAGGTTTTCAGTTCACTTGCATAATGTTGTAAAGAGGAGTTCTCTCATTTTTGTTCGATTTTCTCTGCCTCTGTGAGTGGTTCACTTTTCATTCCTATTTCTGTGTATTTCTGCTTATTCCCATTTTTTCCTTGATTAGAATGTGTTAGGATGTCTGCAATTTACTTTGATATATTTCAACATAGACAGTAATATATTCTGAATGCATAAGCCTAAGTTATATCTAAGGCAAAAAATACTAGACCCAATCATAAATTCACAGAGCAAGATTGGTCACCTGCCATTCATGTCAGATATGACAACTCTAAGTTCTTTAGCTATTCATATATCAAGCTTTGGGAATTAATATAATTAATGTCAGAAATGATTTTCACCAAGCAAATTAGTGGTGTTTTTAATCTGTATTAAAAAAAAAAAGTCATAGTGGGCTCTTATAAGTGACCTGGGTTACATTCAATATATACAGAGTAGTTAGAATATATTGAAGATTTTACCCTCCATGGTAAAACATGTTCAAAGATGTCCATCATTAACTTCTTCCCTTCTTCCATTACATGCTGCTCTCTCCATTAAGAGGCATTTACATCTTGTTTTCTCAAAGTCTGAATTGGCTCTGTAAACACACTAAGAGAATGTAGTGAATGTGATGTTTTGGTTTCCAGCATCCAAATTTTAAGAGAACAAGTAATTTCTCCTTTTCTTTTGAAGTCCATAAGCCATGCTGTAAGAAGCTCATGTCTCATGAAATGATCACATGGGAAAGAAAGAAGGCACTTGAGTTAACAGTCCCAGTTGAATTTCCAAACTAGAGCCAACACCAACTTCCAGCTCCGTGAGTGAACATCCTGTGTATTCTAAGTCAGCAGGAAAAAAAAAAAGCAACACATCTTATAGTTTTCCCAATAGAATTAATAGCAACAATTATGGAGGCCAGAAGAGATTGGGATGGCATTTTGAAAGTGTTAACAAAAAACAAAAAAACAAGCAACAAAACTTTCTTCCAAGAATTCTGTACAAAATTATCCATATGGGATAAAGGGGAAGTGAAGACACCCCTGGATACAAACAATGAGGGAGTATATGTCACTAATGTAACTACTATACAAGAAATACAGAAGAGTCCTTTGGGCTGAAATGAAAAAACACTATTAAGTAGCTCAAAGTCATACAAAGTAATAAAGAACTCCAGTAAAGGTAACTCCACAGATTAACATAAAGGCAAAATTTTTATAATTTGATTGTAACTCCTCTTTTTATTTTTTACATTATTTATAGACACATGTATAACGTAACTACTACTACCACTGTAAGTCTATGTTAATGTATATAAAATGTATAAAAACAATTTGTGACAATAAAATAAAGGAGTTAGAACTTAAACAGAATTTTCATATGCAAAAGCTATTAATTTAAAATATATTGCTATATATTTAGAATATTGAATACAATTCCCATCGCAACCATTAAGAAAACATTTTTAAATATATTCAAAAGAATAAAAGTGAATCAGACTGGTACACTACAAAGAATCGATTAAACATGAAAGAAGGAAGTTATGGAAAAATTGAGGGACAAAAGCCAGCATGGCATACTGAAAACAAATATCAAAATGGCAGAAGCGCTTCCTGTCAATAATTCCTTTAAATGTTAATGGAGTAAACTTTACAATCAAAAGGTAGAGACTGGCAGAATAAAAACTATGATTCTACAGAAGGACAGTGAAAGGATAGAAAAACATATTCCACTTGAAATGAAAAAGAGAATTGGAATGGCTTTAATCATATGCAAAACAGATTTTAAGCAGACTTCTAGAAGAAAAACAACAAAAGACACAATATATTGATAAAGGAATCAACAGTTCAAGACAATATAACACTTTCACAAGCATAAGCACCAGACAAGAGGGTTCTAAAATAGATGAAGAAAACACTGTCAGAACTGAGGGGGAAATACAAAGTCCTACATTAGCGGCTAGAGAATTCAGTGCCCCCCTTTCATGGGTATAGTATCTAGACAGAAGTTCAGCAAGGAATGTAGGTCTTAATACTGTAAACCAAGCAGAATTGAAAGACCTACATCACAACGTTCAATAACAGTAAAAGACACATTCTTCATGACAATTTTAGTCTATGATTTGTTATTAATGACTAATAATGAAGTTTTAAAATCCAGTTTTGTGTCAAAAGTAATTAAATTGCCTTAGGTCAGTTTGTGACAAGTCAGAAAGTATTTCCCTCTGCAAAGAGCCCAGCTCTTACATTTAGTTCTCAATTGTATTCATTTGGTTCCCCATCTTAATATTTTCTATTTTTTTCCTCTATTTTCCTTAAGTTTTTAAAATCTTTTTTCCAACTTAGATTTAGTTCAAACTTAATCCATGATTTTTATATTTTACTTAGAAATATAAATGTCTAAAGAATCATTTTGGCATATTTTTAATAATATCAAATAAATTGTGATATTTATGTTTTTATTATTTTTACTTTTTAGACAATGGTAATTCCTATTAACTATTACTTGAGAATGGTGAAACACTATTGGTGTTTCACCAATTTGAAAGTGATGGTTTTTGTGTTGTGTTTTCTAGCTTTATCAGTAAATTCTAGTTTCATTGTACTCAGCTCAGAATGTGGCCACTACCATTGTAACTTTCAGAAGTGACAGAAATTATACATAGGTGCAACTATATTCTAAAAAAATATAAAAAATTATCTATGTGTTTGTAAATATTTACAAAGAAATAGAGATATTTCTCCCCCAGAATAGCAAAAATATGTGTGTGTGTGTGTGTGTGTGTGTGTGTGAGAGAGAGAGAGAGAGAGAGAGAGAGAGAGAGAGAGAGTTTTCTCTCTATGGGTTGATAAAATTGAAGGAACAGTTTTTCTGTTAGCAAGTCAGAAACTCTGGAATACAAACTTATTAATCCTTTGTCTTCCTTGTTTCATGCATGTGTGCACCAGTGGAGAGGTATGTTTAAATCATTTCTCTCTTATTCTTGAATTTTGCTTTGCATGTGGTGGTGAGTTAGTAGCTGTGTGAAACCTCATAGCATGTATGTGTGCTTTGTGAATTGCAGCCTTTATTTATCAGTGAAAGAATTCCCCACACAAAGACACTTCGCCGGGAGAATTCCAATTTTATTGCAAAAAGCTGTGTGCTTATATAGAACTAAGGGGGAGATGGTAGGGCTTAGATAAATGGCAGGCAACCCCTTTATTGGCAAGTTCTTCCAGATATCAGCTCCAGAGCCCAGGAATTAGTTCTCATTGGAGCTAAGGTTCCCCGCCAGCGAGATTTGAAATTGGCGCCTGCGGGAGAGTTCACATGGGCGGGAACTTTTCGTGCCACTGCAGAAAAGAAGAAGGTAGGAAGAAGAGGTCCTTACGTGCTATGTTGGGGTTTTTTCTCTGGGGTATGGCTGCCGTTTATACTTTTCCCAACATTCAGAAGTGTCAACCTGTTGCCTTGAAAGCTCTCCCTTGCTTTTAGCCTTGCTGATACTAATATGGCAAGCTCTGACTACCTGTGCACACACTGGGCATTGATCTTTTTAATATCAGCTGTTGTGAATACCAGGCAGTGCCACATGATGTCTTTGTCATCATGACCCTCAATTCTTCACATTATCTCACAAAGATATACAGGTACATCTGAATTTAACAGCAATTTCAGCTGTTTGATAGTAAACAAATAGATTTTATGATCCCAAAGCAGAAAATGAAAAATATATGCTAGATATAGTTATTATGATTATTATTATCACTCTGAGATAAAAACAATAATAGGTCAGGTTAGGTGGCACATACCTGTAATCTTGATTCAGGAGACTGAAGCAGGGAGAAACTCAAGTTTGAGGTCAACCAGGGCAACTTAGCCAAAATAAAAATAAAAAGGGTTGTGAATGTAGCTCAGTGATGAAACACCCCTGGGTTCAATCCCAGTAAGGGGGAAAATAAAAACAAACATAAAACCCCTTCACATTGTCTTCTCAGGGACATTTCCTGACTCCTCATCTCATCATAAAATCCAACCAAATCCTCACTCCTCACCTCTACACAATCACCAAATCCAAGAGAGGCTGAATCCTAAGAAGTTCAAAGCCCAACTACCTGTCGATTTTGCTGCCATCACACTCTGGGGATTCACTGGTTTTTGTTTTTGTTTTTTCTCATTTAGTTAAAAGGATTACTGAAAATGTAAACCTTTTTATATGCTATCCCCCACTTAAAATTTTTGTATGTCTTATAACCCTTGGACACTATTGGTGGAAACGTAAATTGGTAGAGACATTATGGAAAACAGTGTGACGATCCCTCAAAAAAATTGAAAATAGAACCACCCCATGATTCAACAATAACCACCTTTGAGTATACAAATCCAAAGAAAATAAAATGGGGTATCATCTGCACCCCCATGTTCATTGCAAAATTGTTCATAATACCCAATGTAAAAATAATCTAAATGTCTATCAACAGGTGAATCGATAATGAAAATATAATATATACCCATACAATGAGATACTATTTAGCTTTTACTAAGAAAAAAATTCTGTAACGTGACAATACGAATGAACCAGGAGGACACAAAGTGGATTAAGGCAGACACTGAAAGACAAATATACCATGATCTCACCTGTATACAGAATCTAAAATAGTTAAATCCCAGGATTCAGAGAATGGAGGGGGTGATTGCCAAGGCGTGGCGCTAGAAGAAATGGGGAAATATTGGTTGAAGGATGCAAAGTTTCATTTATGAGATGAGCAAGTTCTAAGGATCTAAGGTACACCATGGTGGTAAGGAATGTATCAGCCAGACGTGGTGGCACACACCTGTAATCCCAGCGGCTCGAGAGGCTGAGGCAGGAGGATCTAGAGTTCAAAGCCAGGCTCAGCAAAAGTGCTAAGCAATTCAGCGAGACCCTGTCTCTAAATAAAATACAAAATAGGGCTGGGGATGTGGCTTAGTGGTCAAGTGACTCTGAGTTCAATCACCAGTACCCGCCACCGCCCCCCCCAAAAAAAGACTATGTTAATCTGATTGTGGTCATCATTATACAGTGTACCATGTATCAAATATTTAAATTTATTAAAAAATCCTCTATAACTTTGTATCAAATATGATGGCTTCCTGCTTCCTCCCAATTCTCTAGCCTTGTCTCATACACTCTAGTTTTGTGCAGTTATGGCAGAGCTCTCTGTGTTGTGGGAAGCTCTCTTCTGCCTCAGGGAATGTGCTAGAAATATTCCATTCTCCTCGCCCAGCCTTCAGTCCTTCATTCCATCCATGCTTGCTTCATTAAAACTTCATTTTCAAAGGAGTCTTTATACACCAAATTTGATCTTTGTGGACACATTTTCCCAGCAGCACTCCCCATATCTGACACTGCTCATTTGTTATCTCCCTCCCCCTTTAAGTTCAGGGAAGGTAGCAGAAATCTTGTCATTATGTTCCCAAACCTGCTGCACTTTCTGGGATGTGGCAGTTGCTTGATAAATAATTACTGACTACAAGAGGAGGAAGTGAAGGTACCTGAGAACACTGGCTAGATGGTAGACACCTTCCATTGAGTTTGTTTGCTTTATTAGTCCACCTTTTATATTAAAATTCACTAAAGGCTTATTTATACACACACACACACACTTATTTGTTCACATCATGAAAATAATCTCTGAATGAGAAATTCCTACAGAGGTCCATAGAATGCATGATTACACTTCAGTTTTCCTTGGATAATTTTTTCCTCTGAAACAATCTGATAGACTTTTGAGACACTACCAGATAATTCTATCAGGCTCTCTTATGATTTCTAATATTCCATACTCGAACACATTATTGATAACATGCTTCAGAGTCTTATAAGAGATCTGCACCCTTCATAGATTATTGTTGGCAAATGTATACAATTAATCAAACATAGTTTCTAATAGACCCCTTAGTAATAAATGGCTTATTTTCTTTTTGTTTTTGCAATGCTAGAGTTCAAGCCCAGGACCTTGTACCTGCTAGACAAGGGCCCTACTACTGAACTGCATCCCCAGCCCCAATTGCACTCGAAGTTATTTTAATGAATGTAGAAATTCAATAGCAGTATTCCTACCCATTTTTTACTAAGAGGAAAAAAAAATAGCTGGAGTTTAGATGATATGTAAAAGCGGCAAACTCTGCTGATGGACTTTTATTATTATTCTTATTAAGTGAAGGAAGGGCACAGAAATGTGGGATGAGCTTATTTATAGAAATGTCAAAAATAACTTTGAACATATGCTAAAACCCTTTCCTTTGCAACTAGTCGGGCAGCCTTATACTATGGTTTGACACCTTCCCCTGAAGCTTTTCTCTTTTTTATATATAGAGCAGAATAGAATTAGAGATTCTTAAGAAAAAAAAAATAGATGGTATGTAAAGTTCCCCCCCCCCCGCCACACACACACACTGGTCATATCTGCAGACTCAATTTAAAAACTTAAGACTCTTCAATAGTTTCTGAGCCTTCTAGAGTCCTAGGAAAGTAAGTGGATAATGTCAACATAAAATAATATTGCCAAACTCCAGTTTCATATCATCTAGAAAGGGCATGAAGAATCACTGAAAAATGAAAACTAGGTTTATTTATTTGTCTTACAGTTTATCAGGAAATTCTGGTTCATTTTCATAATATAAAATGAATTTTTTATTATTTATTTTTCATTGGCACATTAGAATTGTATATGATAATGGGATTTAGAAAACCAGATTTTTTTAAAGCATAATCATTTAACATGGGAGTTCAAGGAGACTAAATTTCCACCATCACCTAGTTAGAAATCTTTTACTGATTGTAGCAGTTGCTTTCCAGTGATGATTCTCCAAAGTCTTAGAATTCTATATATATATGTGCTTTAACAACTGGCAGAAATGATCTGAGCTTCAGACCTCCTGCCCTTTCCTCAATGACCTTGGGGAAAATACCTTGAACCTGTGTTCTATGTTGTTGGTCACATATGAGATTTGACAAATCCAAGTTCTCTAGTCACTCTACTTCTAGCTCCTCCTGATACCCTGAATTATTCTTCCCAACACAGGTCTTGTAATTAAATTAACCTCTCACGGTATCCTGAATTTGGCACATACCTGAGCCCGGATGTCTGAATTCATGTTCTAGTTTCCTGTGGGTTAAGTGTACAATTTATTTGCTCAACTTCAAGGTACTTATTCAAAGGGTATAAATTATATCAGACAAAATCTCAACTGTGTAGTTTATTTTCTTTAATTTTTTTTAACAGGGGATAAAATCTCTTTGAATGCACCACTGAATTAAGAACTGCTTTCTGAAAAACAATAGAAAAGTTTAAAAATAAAAAACTGTCATTTTTTATTAAGTATTAGTTAAGGCCTCTGAATGAGAAAAGAAATTGAATGCTTTGGGGTCATTAGCCCTTTTTTGATCAGTCAGCCCTACTCACCCCTCACCCCAAACTTAACATAGAATATTTCTGAATGAAAAATGGTTTTGAATTTTACCAATATATGAAATTATACACAAAAATCACCACACAAAGTGATATTTCTTTAACAAATTATAATTTGTTAAAGAGTATATATACTCAAAATTTTATATTTTGAGTATATATACTCAAAAGTAGAATTTTCTATTTGTGCTAATTTTAGCATGTTATAAAATAAGTATATTATATTTAATAATATTTGATACTTATCCTTTTATTCTGTGATCACTACAAAAATAAAGAAAAAATTTAGGTTTAAATTGGTAAATTTCTGTATCTGGTAGCTTTAAAAAAACTACATACTATTTGATATTTTTAATAAAAGCAATACTTGTAAATCCATATATTTCTAACCCCCTTTAGAAAGGAAAAGTTATTTTAAAAATCTTAAGATAATGAGACCAGATGGAGCTTAGAAATATTTTTTTAATTTGAGTCTACTTTTTCTATATCTTAACTAATTACTTTTTTTAAAAAGAATTGTGAAATTTTGAATTTACTTTGAAATTACCATACCTAGCTTACTATACCAAACACTTCAACTCTGTTAAGTAAATGAAATATGTCATATTCTTAAATACCAACCAGAGAAGAGAGAAATCTTGTTTTCATTACTGAATGAAAACCAAAACTTATTCTTTCAAGTTTTAAAAGTTGTAGAATTATTCAGGTTATCTATTTCATCTTGGCTGAATTGGGATAGTTGGTGTCTTTAAGGTATCGGTGACACTGCTGAACTTCGAATACCTGTTCAAAGACAGCATTTGAATCAAGTGAACCATTAAGCAAACTTTATTAGGAAGGCCAAGTTGAAAGAATGTTACTTATCTGAAGTGTGTTTAAGCACTCTTAATGACACTGGAATAGAGGCAGGGTCACACCATCTTTCTCCCCTAAAAGCATGAACAAATAGAGGGAAAACAAATCACTCTGTCCTTATTTGTGAGCACTTTTTATCTTGCTTTAAATTTTGTAAGGGGGTGACTAAAGGCAAAAATCCTGCCATCTACTAAGACTAATTCACTTCGCCTTCCCCAAAATAGTGAAGTGAGAATAGATATGAGCACAGTCTTGAAAACTGCAAATTATCTATTTTTCTAATCTAGAAGGAAGTTCTCTGAATGAAAGGAAGAAAGAAGTAGATTAGAAGGGCCAACCAGACTAGCTTAGATGCCTCTTATCAGCACAGAATGAGAGAGAGGCTGAAGAAATCAGAAAGACAACTGAGTTGATGGCTCCATTTGTTCCAGGTGGGACAATAGCCAAAAGGTGGTAAGAGCCCTTACATCCAGTGCAGGTCATCGCAAAGTCTTTGGGGATCTTAGGGAAAAAGAGAGAGAAAAGAAGAAAACAAGTCTGGAGCTTCCTGGAGATTCTGGTGATCTCAACAAAGCAGCACTGATAAGTCCCCACAATGTTTCTTACTCCTCAACAAACACTATGGGCAGGGGAATTCAGTACCAAATTCAATACCAAGGATCCCCTTTACATAAAGGTCTTGAAAATGCAAAATTATAGAAATGAGGAACAGATTAATGATTGCTGGAGACTGAGGAGAGGATGAGGGGCTGGAAGAAAATGGTTGCAGCTATAGGTGGATAACATGAAGAATTCTCCAGTTGATAGGAAAGTCCTGTATCTTGACTTTATCCATGTCAGTATCCTGGTTGTGACTGGCATTACCATTCAAGGAAACTGGTCAAAGAGTACAGGGGATTTTTTGTATTATTTTATGCAATTGCATATGAATCTACTAAATAGAAAACTTTATCCATAAGACAAGAGAAGATTAAACCTAATAGTTATTGAAACAGATTCACTGTATTTAATATATATTTGTTTAGTTCCCTTTTTTGGCAAATGATATTTGAAATATTACATATGTACAAAACTTATGTCCTTACGGGAACTTATTTCTGGTGGGAGCAGCATACAGTACAATGAGAAAATTATGTTGTGTTTTAAAGGATAATAATTGCTGCAGGGAAAAATTAAAATTTGGAAGACAGAATTGGAATAAGAACAGTCAGAAAAGGCTGGACTGAGGACATAACTGCTGAATAAAGACTGAAGGAAAGGAGGAGCATCGTATACAGAATTCCAGGGCAGATATTAGAGCTGGGAAAAGTCCTGCAGTGTATGTTCAAGACAAAACAGGGAGCAGTACATTGCTAAACCAGTGAGATCACGGGTTGGTGGGAAAATATGAAGCCCAAAGAAAAGGGAAAGGGAAAAGGAAGGGTGATTCTTTGGAGCACTTAAGACATGATGATCATTTTGGTTGTATTCCTAGTGAGATGAGAAGCCCTTACCAGGGGCTTTAGCAGAGCAGTGCCTTGAAGAGAATTATGTCCTAATCAGATCAGTCATGTGTCTGCATTGAGGATGAACCGTATGGAAGCAAGAGCAGAAATAAGGAGACCAGTTAGGAACCTATTGAAATAATCTAGGAAAAAGATAAAGTAACAGTGAAGAAGGTGAGAGCAGCTGGATTCTTGGTACACTGCAAAGGAGAAGCCAAGGGAATTTCAGAAATATTGGATGTAGGGTATGAGAAGCCAACAGGAGAAAGCAAGAGCTCTTGATTACCAATGCCCTACTGAAGTTCTTGCCTTGGACCTGTGACATCCTTCCCACAAGGCCCCTTCTCTAAAGCAGCCCCCTCCCTGGGGGCTCTCTGGCCCCTCGGTGGGTGGCAATTACTAGTTTCTCAAATTATTCTAATATAAGTGCACTTTCTGTTTCCTGCAAGGACCACAATTGACAAAAACATCAAAGACAGAGTCAGAAAGACTTGATGATGGATTTTGGTGGAGTGTGAAAGAGAAGTGAAGCAAATGCCTTGTCAACCTGAACTTGACCTTCATTTTCACAAGGAAATATGCTCATTATCATCTTAAGCAATAGAACTCCCAAATTAGTTGACATCACTAACACAATTATATGTATTTGTTCATCTATTACAAACGTTAGCAAAGATTTGACCATAATATTTCATACTTTGGCAAAATAATCTGTGATACATGCTGGTAGACTTGAAGCTTAAAAAAATACAGGTTGGGGCTGGAGATGTGACCCAAGAGGTAGCGCGCTCACCTGGCATGCATGGGGCGCTGGGTTCGAACCTCAGCACCACATAAAAATAAAGATGTTGTGTACACCAAAAACTAAAAATAAATATTAAAAAAATTCTCTCTCTCTCTTAAAAAAAAAAAAAAAGCCCCCCCCCCCAAATGCTGCCAAAATGTCAGTAAGGCGACATTTTTGTGAATATTAGCCTATTTAGTCTGGAAAACTAAATTATGGAAGTAAATTTAGCTCTCCCAAAGTTATTATTACCCTTGAACTGTTAATAACACTAGCGAAGAATGGAATTACACTAAATCCAAATCTGTTAGTTAATGGAAGTAAAGAATAATCAGGATAACAAGAAGCAGGGTGAAATTTTATCTGGAGAAATGTTTAGAAGAATGTGATATGAGTCGATTCTTAGAAAATGTAGAGAGTATCAAATGGCCCAGATGAAAGAAAGGAAGCAGAGTCTCATGAATCTGAAACTTGGTGGTGATTCCTAGAAAGCTTCATAAACCTTAAAAGTAAAAGGACGCAGTAAAGAGGGAAATCTATGGCATACAATGTATTATGTATGTTCAGGAAATCTATGAACAGACAGCATAATATATGTGCCTGAGTTCTGTTTCACTTACAGCTAAAACTCTGTAGCTTTCCAGATTTATTATATCGTCTCTGGAGCTTTTCATTGCCTTTCATTCATCATCTAAAAATGGGCTTAGTAATGTTCATGCTACTTAATTTACAACTGTTTTGAGGATTAACTAATAGAGTGCATATAAAGTACTGAAGAAGTTAAAATGATTCACAAACATGTCATTACAGTTATTAGTATTAAAATAATTTATAAATATTGTGCATTGATATTCTTTTCCGTGCATAATAATTACAGAGGACATATCTCTGCTGAGTAGAGTAAGTCTACAGCTCGTTAGAATCAGATCGATCACAAACGTAAGCCTTTTCTTCTTGGTAGAATAAATTTGCTGTCTTCTCTTCTTCTAGTGCATATCTAATGGTGACAGAAAACAAAACTATATATAGTTGTGGGACAAGAAAAAAAAAAGGTTATTGAAAGGGTAGCAGGTAACTTTACAAGGTAATTGGGTGGGCTAGAGAATCTAATTCACAGCTAGGCCACCAGGAATGATGGCTGCTACTTTGCTGGAGATCTGACTCCAGCACCATTTCCTCCCCTAAAATCCAGTCATTGCTGTTGGTACCGCCAGTGGGAAATAGAATTTTTGGCAAACAAAATTGCTAAAAGCGTGAGTGCCAAGACTTTGGCTTTATGACTCTTGTAAAGTTACATGGCTTCTCCCACTCTGGTGAAATAGCTTCCACATGGAAACACCTTCTTCAGGTTGCTTGTTTCCAAATGGGAGAGAAGACAAGAGTGTTAGCCTTCTTGGATGCCACAACAAAATATCACAGATTGCATGGCCTAGACCACAGAAATTTATATTCTCACAGCTCTGATGCTGAAAAGTCCAAGATCAAGGCTCTGGCTGGGTTTGGTTTCTGGTGAGGTCTCTCTTCCTGGTTTGTAGTCATCTCTCTTTCCACTATCTTTATATGGCCTTTCCTCTAGTGTGCACAGAGAAAGGAAGAGGGAGAAAGAAAGATCACTTCCTTTTCTCATAAGGCCACCATCCCTATCAGATCAGGACCTCATCTTTATGACCTCATTTAGTCTTAAATAGATCCTAAAGACCCTGCCTCCAAGTACAGTCACAATGGGGATTAGAGCATCAGTGTATGAATTTGGGGGGAATACACTTCAGTCCACAGCACTCAGATATCTAGCAGGTGAAAACCAGGACATGATATCAAAGAACATGAGTGAACTGGAGAGGTTAAATTTGACAGGCATACAGTCACACACTGCATAATGACATTCTGGTCAACCACAGGCTGCATATACTATTGTGGTCCCATAAGATTATAATAGTCTAGTGATGATGTAGCTATCTTAGTTTGTGTGAAGTCCATTATGTGATGCTAGCCATGATGACAAAATTACTCAATAATACATTTTTCAGAACATGTCCCCATCATTAAGTGACATATAACTGAACACATTGAAGGAATGCTGGATACAAAGAAAATATAACAAATGCTCCTTGCATTTGGTAAATAGAATTCAGGAAAATCAAACACAGAACCAACACCTTCATCAAAGTTCTTCATTGGAAAACGTAGCCATGTAACCTACGTAACTGCAAAAAAATTCAAGACACTGTGAAGTGGGACAGAAGAGACGGGACACCTGAGGAATTTTTAGGTAGTAGGTTTGTTGACTGTATGTAGTCAGTCCAGAGGGCTATTAGATAGCCTAAAACATTCTCTGGACCAAAATTTTAGAAATTTTTTGAACTTTATACCCAGTGGGAGGAGCAGCTTGGAGGTTTTACATAAAAATATTTTTTTTCTTTGAGTAACCAGAAAATAGCTTTTTAGGCCAGAGGTCTTATATGTCTTTACCAAGAAAACAGAGAGAATATTTTTTGCACAACAAGTTTGACTATAGATTCTAACACTATCACACCTTTTGTATGCAAAAACCTGGCATTAAAAAAAAAAAAAAGGAAATTACCAACCCCAATGCTATCTGCAGAATCTTTGGCTGACATCCTCTCTGACAGGCTAAGAGAAACATACATGCCACAAATATGGTGGGGGGTTCTGTTTAATTATGGTAAGGATCTTCTGGGTGGGAGTCTCTGGCCTTCTTCAATTGGAGATGCTTACTTTTTACAGAGTAGTGTTAAGGAACACAGAGAAAGAACTGGAGGGAAAGAGGAAGGAGGTAAGGATTATACTTGGCATAGCGAGAAGTATAGATAAATTTTCTCCCTCACAATAAAATTTTTGCCAAAAAATTTAGAAAGAATGTTGTAAACAATGTTAATTAGCATGACATAATGGCTTCTTTTATATCCATATCCATTTTATTCAAGTGATTTTTCTTGATTAATACATGAAATTGGTAGAAAAAGATGCAATTTTTTTTTAAATAGGGGTTTTTTCTTATCCAAAATAGCATTCAAAGATCACAGTTTTGATTGTTCCATTTCCAAAGTTCCCCAGCAAGTAAATTAATCACTGGGATGGAGAAAATTTTAATTCTACTACTGGAAAGTAGAGGAAGAGCCTATCTCTGTGTCTGAAAATTTGAATGTTTCAGACATAACTGATGCCAGAGCCAATTGAGAAAAATGCTGGTTCACAAAATGTGCCAAGGAATGCTGCCTGCAGAAACAGAAGAGAGGCTAGCCCCAGATGCAGGAAATCGTCCCTCACTCACTGGACCATGGTGAACCACTCCTGGGAATGTGTGGATAACAAGTCATCAGACATACAAAATGACCCATACAATCACAGAACGTTCTGATTCTGCAGCCCAAGAGCATCCCATAAAAGATAACACCCACACTTCAGGCTCCCAGCACTGTGGGCTGGGAGGCCACCATTAGCCACCATTAGCCTACCACCTGCCTGACAGCTCTCAGATTGCATGGCTTACCTCATTTTCTTCCTCGGGCATATTTCAAACAACATGAAACCAAAGCATGCTGACTGCATCTTCTTTTGTCAGTATTCCCAGAGGCAAAACAAAACTATCCTAATTTAGGTAAAGTAACTTTTGACCTTTCTATTTCAGATCACAGCAGGAAATGAAATAATAACAGAGCTTCCCTATCTTTTTGGCATAAGAGAAATCAAAATGATTTCAATCTTATCTTTATCAATTATATTGGACACCTCTATTAATTTCTCCCTTTTTAATCTACCCATTTTAGTCGTGGTTCTTCTATATTCTTTCCATCCTGAAGAGAGAAGTTACATAGTCCTCAGAGGCATTTCAATTTCTTTCTGTATCTTCACCTGGTCTTTCCTCTGAGAGTGTACGCACAGAGAAAAATTGAAATATTTGCCTGCTAAAAGTGAGGAATAGTGTAGGATTCTCTTTCAGGTAGACTAAAGTTTATAGCTGAGAAGCCACTTTGCATTCTTTGGGGCCTGAACTTCTCTACTGCCAATTATCCAGATGGAGTTGTACATTAGTATGGAGAAGGATATGACCACCTTGGGGAAAAAAATTCAAAAGTCACCTGGGTCAAAGAAATTAATATAATTCCTAAAGCTTACCCTAGGGGATTTGGGTGGGACTCTTGTCATGCCCTATAGTTTCTGATGGACTTTTTTTTTTTTTTAATAAGCGTATTGTCGAGATCCTTGTGACTCAAGGTATGGTCGGAGAACAGTGATCTAAGTGACATCAGCATTACTTTACCTACGAGTTTTTTAAAATGCAGAATCTGATGTCATACTTTAGATTAATAAATCAGAAGAATCTTCAACAATACCCTTTGGTGATCACTGTGTTCATTATAATCTAAGGAGTACCATTCAAGTATGCATGTCCACAAAGCTTGAAGTACTCTCATTCTGAGTAATGGAATATTAGCTGAGGAGATGACCTTGACTGAGATAATTAAGGTTAATCTAAGAGTCAAATGTCAATGACTCAGGTAATCAGTCAATAAAATATCTTCTAGCAATACCCTTTTAAGGATAAACAATTGGTTTTGGCATTGGAATAATTCTGTTCTGCTTCATTTCAAAATTAGGTTAACACCTAGGTCTCTACCTTACCTTATAAACCCAGCCTGAGAGATGAGCCTTGGGCGGGTGATAAAATGTGTTACACCTATTCATGTCAACAATTACTGACCTATTAGTATACTAAGGCCATCACGCTTGGCCTGTGGCTTTCCAACCACATAGTAGCTCCTCTATGGCAATGTGCCAGGGATTTGCCAATATTTAGACTCAATTATATCCACCTTGCACCAAACACCTGATCCAAAACTAAGAAAATGTGTTAAAAGTATAACTATTTCTATATTTAAGAGATCATATAAGTGGTTTGAAAACATCCTAGTGCTTATTACCTGGATTTTAAAAAAAAGGGGGGGAAAAAACCTAAAGAACGATTGTGCCAGATGTGGTAGTTCATACTCGTAATCTCAGGCAGGAGCATGGCAACTTCACAGTCTGGGCCAGCCTCCACAACTTAACAAGGCCCTGTCTTGAAATAAAAATTTTAAAAGGGCTGGGGTGTAGCTTGGTAGTAGAGCACCTCTGAGTTCAATCTCCAGTATCAAGAAAAAAATTTTCAAATGATAATACTGAAGTGATACAACATAAGATGTCAGCAAAAACAGAAAGAGAATACTCTATTAGACAGTAGAAAAGTAAAATTTACCTATTCCTTCACTTCCTAGCAAACATTGTGTATCAACAATTCTGATTGTTATTGCTCTGCAATCTCCAAAACTGAGGAGGAGGGAATGCAATAATTATGGTAAAATATAAATATTTGGAAATTTCTGTTACACTTAGTTCATTATTTTAACAAACATTTATGAAGTACCAACTAAGTTCTGTCTTTACAAATCACTGTGTAACTGAGTTCCCAAGAAACAAAAGCCTGCATCAACAGCTTGTGTCCTGCACTTTGATGGGCATAAACATAATTTAATTGGGGAAGCAGGAATGAGAGAAAAAGAATCAAAAGGAAAGGAACAAAAATAAATATGAGGGTGATTTCCACTCATCATTCAGTAGCAACAAGGAAGCCTCATAGGAGAAAGACAGGTGATGTCAGGCTGTCCCTATTCGAGGTCAACCACCTAGCAAGGGCTGGGTAAAGCCACACAGAACTGGACCCAAGGTTATGCAGGATAAGTAGGAATTCTCTTTTTACACCCACCCACTTATATTCCAGGTTCTGGTCTCAGCCTGGTTATACAAAAATTAAATGGTGCTATTCCTATCATGCAAAAAATTACATTATGGTAGAAAAACAGACATCAAAATAATATAAAATTTAAGCATTTTGAGTACTAAAATAGGAAATGTATATGAATAAAAGAAAAAAAAATAAGTCTATCTGCTAGGATCAGCCATGAACTGAAAGGAAATCTTCTCTGGACAGAGAAGCAACTTAGTAAGAACTAGCCAGGCATAGAGGCTGAGAGGGAGACCTTGGAGGCTGGGTTGGTAAAGAGATTATGATGTGCAAACGGCAAATGAGACATGAATATTGTTGAAGCTTCCCTTATGATGAGAGAAGAAGGGGAGATTAGACCAGGCAAATCCACAGAGAACAGATTACCGCTGACATTTTAAATCTTGTGAGGAAGGTGGTATTTATGTTAAAAGTAATGGGGAGCCATTTAGGAAAATAATTGAGCAGGAATAGAGTTGATAAAATGTACATGTTAAATAGATTACTCTCACTGAAGTGTGGAGGATGAACTGCAGGGTTGAAACCAGAGTCGACCAAAAAAAAAAAAAAAGGCTAATAAAATTCCTGAGCATCTATTCTACCTGCTTCACATGACTGTTGAAAAGATTAAATGAAACCATAGATACATGTGCCTGGCACCTGCATCTGTAACAGAGAATAAGAATGAGATCGTCACAGTAATTCTCTGTGTGTTCCTATTGTCCTTTGTCCAAAGAGAATTCTTACCCTCTATATTTTGGTCCCCACATCCAGCGGGCCTGATCTGCAGGCAGCCTCCGTTCACATTTGGAAGAAGCTGCCCAACCCACTACAGTGAGAACTGATTTTTTTTTTTTTTTTTTTTTTTAATTTGAACATTCAACAAAAAAGTTGACTTGCACCACATGCCCCATCCCTCTGGGGTCTGGTTAGAGGTATTCTCAAGTTTCTTTCAGCAGTGGTAGTTTAGAATCCTCCAAGTCTGCTGAGAGATAATGTCATTTTCCTCAAACCAGATGGATTCTATTCCTGGGAGGTATGTATAATTTTTATTTTCTTCAAAGGCCCAGAGGAATCGAGAAGACTGGCAGGATACAAGCAATTAGTGTTCACATTTCCACTCAGGTGCATCATACACCTGAGAGAAATCACAGGCGCCACGTAATGGAGAGCCAGATGGACTTCTACTTGATTTGATTTTGCTGGACTGCTTTTTAAATTCAGGGACTACATTTTGATTTTCCTCATTGTTCTGGTTAGGTCCCTGCAGGTTTGGAGCCTGAAGAGAAAGAAGTGGTTTCTGAATGGCGACATGGCAATTTAAACATAAATAGAATTAAATGTGGAGTTACCCAAGCATCATCTTTCCTTCCTTCATTCCTCTCCTTCTTTCCCTTCTTCCCTCACTCCCTCCCTACTTTCTTCTTTTCTTTCTTTCACCTTAAAGGGCGAGAGTGATACATTGAAATCTATAGGATCTCCATCAATTCTAGTGAAAACATGCATAAAAGTTTGGGTCAGTCCTTTAGAAGGAGTCACCCTTAAAAATTATGCACCACACCTTATGTATTTTGCAACCCTTGTGCAGACTTCTGTGGCTGGCCATAACAAAAATCAGCTAATGCTTGTTGAATCCGAGTATTGAGTCCACCTATAAATGACACCTACCCAATGATAGTCGTGGGAATTATCCCGGCAATGCCTGGCTCTCTACTCTAGAAGGTCAGCTAATAAGATACGCATTGGCACAAATTCATTCATTTGAGCATCTGATACAGTTTAGCACTGAAGTTTTTGGTAAGATAGTTTTATACTGCCTGTTCTCAAGTCATTCCATATTCCTATAGGTGAATTTCATTTTCCACTGTGTGCTAAATATCTTCTGCTTGCCCCTCTAGACCTGCTCTCCCTTATTCTCCAAACAACGCTGTGTCCCTGGAGATGGACTGCTGTGGCCATGAAAGTCTCTCTACCCTCTAAGTTCTGGCAGAGTTGGCCAGTAGGGAACTTTCATGGGAGATTGAAGAAAGAGTAGAGACTGGGCTACTTTCCTTCATCCCTCCCTGCAGGGCTGTTGAAGGCTAGTTTCTCTCAACTCAGTCACAGCTCTATCAGGCTACCCTAGACATCCTTATTATTCACACACACACCTCCCTCTCCCTCTCTCTCTCCCCCTCCCTCCTTCCTTTCTTCTCTCTCCCCGTCTCCCTCTATATTCCAGGAACCAATCCTCCTGGGCTCACACCTTCAGGACCTAGGGAGGAAGCTTCATCCCCCAAGGGGATCCTCCAAAACTCCATATTATCTAATTCCCCTCACTTTGTCCATACCTTCACCACAGATCCCTTTAGTAAACCTTCCTCAAGTTATCTACTTTGTGTATTCTTTTTCATGCCAGGATCCTGAATCTGTGTCTACCACAGCACAGTACCATCCAGTTCTGGAAATCTGATAATGGCTCTCTTATTATCTTTCTCTTAAGTGTTGACAGTTTAATAAATGAGGGAAGAAGCTTACTATTCAGACTCATAGAAGAAGAGAAGACACTTGACCCTTATAAAACATAAGAGGTACATGCTAGCCAAAATATAGTGTTTCAAAAAAATGTGTATCCCTTTCCTGTTATTCCAGTAATAAGTTATCATTCTTTTAAGTGTGGTTTCTTAAAGCAGCACAAATTTACTCTATGATAGTTCTGGAGGTCATGAGCTCAAAATGGGTCTCACTGGACTGAATTCAAAGTGTTCTCAGAGTTTCATTCCTTCCAGAACCTCTTGGGGAGACTCAGCCTTTTCCAGCTTCTGAAAACCACCTGCATTTCCTAGCCCTTGGCCCTGTCTCCATCTTCAAAACTGACAGTGCAGCATTTTCAAATGTCTCTCTGATTCTAACTCATCTGCCTTTCTTACCTACCATTGAGGATCCTTGGGATTGCACTAAACCCACCTGGATCAATTAAGGGTACCCTCTTTAGTTTCAGATTAGATGATTAGCTATCTTAATTCCAGGTTCTGTGTATGGTAACACGTTCACAGATTCCAGAGAGTAGAATCTAGACACCTGATAGGAAAAGGTGCCATCATTCTGCCTCCCACAAAGGAAGAAGCACAAATTCAACTTAGTAAATTTAAATATTTCCTGGACTAGAGTGAGAATTTGCAGATATGAGTATGGCAGATATTTTGTTTGTAAACAAACAAAAAAATGAGAAGTGAATTTGAAAAGGAGGTTTGGTCTGTAATAAGCATAGAAACCAGGGCAGGATCTCAGCAATACATTGCAGTGCCCCATGGAAGAAGAAAAGGGTGCTCTGGGGGCCCACCACCTATTCTATGGTACATATAAGCCTCATTGCCATCCAAGGAAGATTAGCTTTTCATAACATAGGAATGTTATGAAAAGAAAACCATGGCTCGAAAACATGAACTAATTCTCCCAAGGTCACACGGTGACAAAGTGACAGAGGCTGGAAAACTTCCAGATCTTTCTGGCTCCACATCCTGTGCTCTTTCCACTACAACAGACCAGAAGATGCAAATTTCTCTAATGTGGTAGGACATATGGTGCAGATCCATAATTATTTCAAGTTCTTTTTTTTTTTAATAAATCTTCCATCAAATTATGCTAACCTTCTGGGAAGGTGTGGATTGTGGCAGGGCCCCTGATCTGGGCTGTAGCTCCATTTCAGAATTACCACAAGTAGAACTCAATAAAAAATACCAGTTAGGATCAATCTACAGACAATACTTTTTATACATCTAAAGTGTCTTCTGCATCTCTGACCATCAAACCACAATGATTAGTCAAGGTTAGATGAAAGCTTCTGTTGGGATAGGCTGAAACACTCCTACCTATATCTTTCTATTTTTATCCACTTTTAGAGGAAGTCTGTGTTAAAAGGGAAACACTGTTGGAATAATCAGGAGTTGAAATAGACATATTGCAGTGTGACAGGATCATACCCGTCAGCAAGTTAGGTGTATGGCTCAATCTTGCTTTAAAAGCTGCAGAGACTGGGAGAAGAGATGGTGGTTCTTGGCCTGGCTGTGCCAGTGAGCTTTGTCATTATGGCTAGGTCAACATTGCAGGTACAAAGTTCTATCAACAACCAGGGACACATCAAATTCCATTTCTTTATTTTCTCCACATTGATTTCATTTTGATCTTAACCTCTTCTCTGATCTAGAGGGAAACGATCTTGAACAATCTCAGGGTACTCTGAGTTACACGACAGTTCCTGGATCTGAAATGGCAGTTCTAAGCTAGGTCTCAAGGATCAGCTATCCATCCAGCTGACCCTATTCCGAGAGGCCCAATATTCCTGTCCATTCATCTTAAGATCGATTCTTTCTTGTGATCGTACCTCCTCTGCTATCTCTTATGTATGCACTGTTCTGGGTGTTTATGTTTCAAAAACCATTTTCCTTAACCGTTTTTATAACCTATATGAAAATATCCTTCAAAGGTGACATGCAAAATATTACAAATTTGTTTTCTTGGAATTGATCACAATGTGCTTTTCAATAACCATTGTAGTTAAAGAAGAAAATATTAAATTCAGGAACGATGATTCAATTTATCCATTCTAAATTTTCTTTTTTTTTTTTTCTCAAAATCTTTCCTCTGTCCTCAATGTGGTAATGAGAGACCCATAAGCTGGCATTAAATAAAAAGGGAATCTTTTCCCATTTGTCGTCCTCCGAATCCTTGTTGGATTTCTTCTTTGAGATATTTCACACCCTGCCTGGTCACTTAGCATCCAGTGCTGTTGCCCACTCAGCTGTGGTTGGTCCCCTTTGGTTATTGGGACAACTGTTTGTACGAGCTGCTGGAATCCAAGGCCTATGCCAAATCCTCTAGAGTGGAGGACCACAAATGTGACCTTTCTGTGCCAACTCCAGGCCTCTACCAAATTACCACTTCTTGGGGATTTTTGTAAGACCTTGGGGACTGTGATGTTTTGTCTGCTGGAAGGTGCATAGTTCATTGAAGCTAAATTCAGGTCCACAGAGCTAGGTGCTCTCATGAGCACGAAACCAGATTACCATAAAGGAAAATATTTCTACAAAGATTTTTTAAATATTGTTCTGTTATAATATCTGAAGATATTATCCAACCAAATGTTTAAGAATTTAGCTGAGCCCCAGTTTCCCCCTCTATAAAAGGAAAGTTTTGTACACATCTACTCTGAGATGCTTTCCATCTTATATTCACTATTTATAAATTCTGTGTCCAAGTAGGACCTAGGGAAGAACTCTTAGAGTTCTTTGACATAGCTAAAAAAGGAAGACATCAGGAACTGACCCGAAAGGAAATAGACAACAGGTAGAAAGAGAGAAAGTTAATGGTGTAGAAACCACAAAAAGCAGCAAAGGATACCAGTAGGAAAGATGTCAGGGAAATCAACAAAATACAGAGATAACACTTGAGAACTTAACTGTTGGACAAGAAGGGCTTGTCAGGAGGTAGCAAACACCCAGCCAAGATTTAGTTAAATAATGTCAGGCACTGGGAAACAGGGAAAAATGGAGCAGAAAAGGCAAGGCTCCTGTCCTACAAAGAATAGGATAAGTGACAAGTAAAAGAGTCAGAGAAAAATGAGGACTAGTAGTATGGTGTGGATATGAGTTGCCCCCCAAAGCTTCTGTGTTAATACAGGAATGTATGGAGGTGAGATGCTTGGACTGTGAGAGCTGTAACCTAATCAGTCCATCCTAGTTTGAATGCACTGAGTGATACATGCAGGCAGGTGGAATATGACTAGAGGAGATGGGTCATTAGGGGTGTCCCCTGGAAGGATCCATCCTCCCTGCAGCCTCTTCCCCCCACCCCTACTCCCTCATGACCATATCCTGAGTAATTCCCTCTACCACACCCTTCCACCATGATGCAGTTGCCCCACCTTGGACCCAGAGCAATGAACACAGCAGACCATGGACTTAAACTCTAAATTGAGCAAAAATAAACTTTCTCTTAAGTTTCTCTTATCAAGCATTCTGGTCACAGTGAAGCAAAGCTAACTCACACACCCAGTAGAAAAGATAGAAGTCAAGTTTTCAGAACTGAGGCATATGATCAGAACTGGAACAGTGGCAAGAGGAAAAGATTCTGAATCCCACAATGTTAGTTTAAGCCTTCCTGAGTTTCTCCTGCTTGGAAATAAGTTCAAGAGTCTTTGACAAACTGTCATCAGAAAATGAGGTCAAGTAACCCAGATGTGAGGAAAACAAGTTTGCAGAGGCTGGAAAGCAGGCAGATTCAGACTTAATTTGCAATATGTTTGGAGGATTTCATTATTAACTTCAATCCAAGTGGTTTTTAAAGACCCATGACCTTTTTAAAACTAAGAAATATTTGTCAAAGCTCCAGGGGAACCTTTTTGTTTATATCATAATTGTAATCTACATTACATACAGAATAAACAGTATTAATCTTTTTGAAAATTCTTATATCTTACTGAATTATAGATTTTGCTTTATAACCTCATAAGAGTACAATGTAACATGTATATGGAAAATGCACAAATCACGGAAAAGTTGTTGAAATGTGATGATAGCTAGGTAACTCTCACCCAGGTCAAAAATAAAACATGGTCAGCAACCCAGAAGCTTCTTCCTGCCTCAGCCTAATCTTTTCTCTTTTCTATTGTTGTTGTTTTGAGACAGGTTCTCACGAAGTCTTCCAGGCTGGCAACCAACTTGTGATTCTCCTGCCTGAGTCTCCCAAATCAATGGAATTACAAGTGTGTGTCATCATGCCCAGCTAGCCTAATTGTTTTTTGTTTTGTTTTGTTTTGTTTTTAATTGTTGGTTGTTCAAAACATTACATAGTTCTTGATATATCATCTTTCACACTTTGCTTCAAGTGGGTTATGAACTCCCATTTTTAGCCCATATACAGATTGCAGAATCACATCAATTACACATCCATTGATTTACATATTGCCATACTAGTGACTGTCGTGTTCTGCTACCTTTCCTATCCTCTACTATCCCCCCTCCCCTCCCCTCCCCTCTTCTCTCTCTACCCCCTCTACTGACCTTCATTTCTCCCCCTTGTATTATTTTTCCCTTTCCCCTCATTTCCTCTTGTATGTTCTTTTGTATAACCCTGAGGGTCTCCTTCCATTTCCATGCAATTTCCCTTTTCTCTCCCTTTCCCTCCCACCTCTCATCTCTGTTTAATGTTAATCTTCTTCTCATGCTCTTCGTCCCTACTGTGTTCTTAGTTACTCTCCTTATATCAAAGAAGACATTTGGCGTTTGTTTTTTAGGGATTGGCTAGCTTCACTTAGCATAATCTGCTCTAGTGCCATCCATTTCCCTGCAAATTCTATGATTTTGTAGCCTAATTGTTTTAAATGCAATTGTGAAGTGTGTCTTTAGAAAGATAATGGTTCTCTTTAAGAATCAGAAGCAAATTCTAAAATGCCCAAAGAGTGCAGAATCAGTGAAGAAACTAATCGGAGGCCAATTATAAATTAACTGTAAACCAACTAAAGGCTTTCAAGGGAAAAGATCTGGAAGGCAGAGTGGAGCGAGGTGGAAGGAAGGCAGTCTCTTCATGGAAAAGAACCATTTAGTCATGCACCCTTGTTCATTTAGAGTGTGCAGAGGAATGGAGCACTGAAGGGTTATTTGAGGGTATGCTGGAATTAAAGATGCATATTGTAGCTTGGTGCAGTGTCACATGTCTGTTATTCCAACAGCTCAGGAGGCTGAGACAGGAGAATCACAAGTTCAAAGCAAGCCTCACAAACTAAATGAGGCTCTAAGTAACTTAAAGAGACCCTATCTCAAAATTAAAAATAAAATAAAATAAAGATTAGGGATGTGGCTCAGTGATTAAACACCCCAAGGTTCAATCCCTGGTAAAATAATAATAGTAATAATAATAATGTACATTGTAAACTGAGCAACCAGCCGGGCATGGGGGAGCATGCCTGTAATCCCAGCAGCTGTGGAGACTGAGACAGGAAGATCGCAAGTTCAAAGCCAGCCTCAGCAAAAGCAAGGTGCTAAGCAATTCAGTGAGACTCTGTCTCCAAATAAAATACAAAAATAGGGCTGGGGATGTGGCTCAGTGGTCAAGTGCCTCTGAGTTCAATTCCCTGGTACTCAATAAATAAATAAACTAACAAACTGATCAACCACTACAAAATTTTAAGAGAAGTGAAAGCCAACTTAATTGTGAACATGATGCCTAGAAGGGAACACACTACATATGTTTTGGGGGTTTTTGGTCTTTTGAATTCAACCATATCAAGTTGAATGGCAAATATTACACTATCCAGTCTACATACTATCATTCAGTTACACTCTCTAAATAGGAGCCACATCACTAATCAGCTCTTCGGAGACTGAACAGGTTGCATATATGTTCATGAGAAGGGGCATACAAGCATATGTATGTCCCCACTACAGCAATAGGGTAAAAATGTAAATTAAGCTTTATTAGAGAAAAATTCACAAGTATAGGGCACATGATCATAAGTTCCTATTGTTCCATAAGGAAGAGTGTTTGGGCTTTACTAGCTGAACTGAATATACAATATAAATATCTTCAGGAAAGGAGCTCTATCTGTAATGTTGTACCTCAGTGATTTTCAAAATGTGATTCCTCTACTACTCTGATCTACCCTTTTCCATCATGGACCAGCAACGTCAGCCACTGTTAGAGTCTGTAAACAAGTCTGGATGGCACCTGGCAAATGTTAGAGTCTGTAAACAAGTCTGGATGGCGCCTGGCAAAATGCGCCATCCAGAGGGAGTGGTTTGTGAAGTAACGCCAGCGAGCCATTAAGTGTGGAGATTCCTTATTGGTTGAATTCTGTATCTAGTTTATGTTAATTAGATAAGCTGTGTGTAATGTATAAATATCTCTGTTGTCCTACAATAAACGGCTTCCACTCCTGCTGTATCACTGTACACAAGTTGTTCGTCACCCCCCCGGTTATTTTGCTGCAGCCAGACTGCGGCAAGCCACCAACTAGAGACTCCTAAGAAATGCAAACTCCTGGATCTGAGTCGATTTCTCTTGAGACTTCTTATTTGACCCATGGAATATTAAGAAGCCTGTTTCTTAATTTCCAAGTATTTAGAGATCTTCCTTTTAGCTTTCTGGTATTTATTTCTGGTTTGACTCCATTATATAAGAGAACTTTTTTTTTAAACGATTTCACCTTGCAAATTTACTGTTTTATTTCTCCTTTTCCTCGCCTACCTCCTGCATGGGCGGTGGAATTTGGGTTTCCTCTGTGTGGAGTGAGCTGGCTGCCATATAAGTCTAAGAAAAGAAGGTGGTGAAAAAAACCCACACTACACAGAAAGTAATTTTAGAAAGCAGGGATGGGATGGCTCTTCAACCTTAGGGGTCAAGTTTCCACACTGGAAAGAGAATGAGAGCCTGCATTTGGTTTATTTATATGGGGGAAACATCAAAGGTTTTCTACAGAATGTTCTGTTCTTTTGCCAAATAAGGTAGAAGGTAGGCTGTCCAGGCTCAATGAATTATGCTCAATTCCAGAGCTATGAGAGCAGTCTCCCTAGCCCAGTGAAAACTGAGGTCATGTGCATTGCACTATCTATTAATGAGAGGAACCACAAAGTAACTTGCAATACCAAACCAAAATCTCCTTGGCTCAAGGCCAAGTAAAGATGCTAACTAGCTCAGGAGTGGCTTCCCATACCTTCTAATTGTTTGGATGTGTTCTATCTTGGAAAATATTCCAAGTGCAAATGAAAATAATGTGTATTCTGATGTTTTTGAATGATATGTACTATCAATGCCAATTAGCTACCTCTGGTTGACAGTCTTGTTGAGTTCATCTATGCGCTTGCTGATTTTCTGTCTAGTGATTCTATCAATTCTATAATTGAAACAGGGGTGTTGAAATCCCCAAATATGAGTATAGAATTATCTTTCCTTTCCATCTATCATTTTGGCTTCATGAATTTTGAAGCCTTATTGTAGGTACACATATATTTAGGATTCTTATATCCTCTATTTGAGTTGACCTTTTATCGTTATTTGATATTCCTCTTTGTCCCAGTAATTTTCTTTGCCCTAAAATCTACCTTTGTATTACAGTGGTATAGCCATTTCAGCTTCTTTTGATTAGTGGTTGCCTAGTTTCTCTTATTTCATTCTTTCATGTTCAACCTACCTACATCATGTTTGAAGTCAGTTTCTGTTGGGTAGCACATAATTGGGTCATTTTTTTTAACCCATTCTACCATCTTCTGTCATCATTTCCAGACTGCTACTGAGCTTATGCACTGAGTTTTTTTTATTATTATTATTATTCCATGCATTGTATTTTGAAATTATAAAATTTCAGTCTTGGAAATTAACCCCCCAGCCAACTTCTTGAATGTAACTGTATGAACCACAACTTCTCATCAAAGCCATTGCTGGATTACTGATGAAGAATCTCTGAGACAAATGTTTGTTGTTTTAAGCCATTGGGTAATTTAATTTGTTATACAGTAATAAAATAGGCTTTGTGCTGTGTTAGCTTTTATGTAAATGGGTATTTAGAACAGAAGGACTTCAGAGATTTATTTCATAATACCACTTTTATCAAATGGACCAGTACTCAGTGTACCTATGCCCAAAATGTCTAAAACGATCTCAATTAAAACAAATCTAAATTTTTTGCTTTTTTTTTTCTTGGATAAGGAAGTCTGTATTTTCAAAGATACTGTAAGAGATAAGCAATGTGCTAAACATCTAAATTTATTTATGTCATGAAGTATATCATCAGATAATCTTGGAAAAATCCCCATAGATGATAGTAGTATATTTCTTTGGTCAGAGATCCTATATATCACCTGTAACTCAGTGGTAGGACTTTAGTTTCTTAAGACTTCTGGTTTAAGCAATGTAAGCTGCAAATTCTCCTATTCCATCTAAGAAATTGATACCTGAAACTTCTTATGCGCAAGCAATGCATTTTTATTCAAGCGATATGGAAGATATGGAATAAATCTTGTCAGATACATTGTCTCTGTGTCTGGTCTATGTCCACCTAGAAAATTATCAAGAGATTTGAACAATAAAGTAAAGAACTCAAAGTTCTTTTCGTTCTGTCCAAATCATCAACAGACACCTAAAGAAAGTAAACAGGGCTTTTTTGACCTAATAACAAGGAAAATAACCAACACATATTACAAATAATCAGTGTTGCTCTATCACAGTCCCCTCTCCAGATAAAGAAAATTAATAACAAAGTGGCCAACATGCAAACCAAAAAAAAAAAAAAAAACTGTTTTGAAAAGCCCCTAGAGGTCCTAGAAATCAAGGTTTCTAGTTTGAAATGTTTAAAAGCACCTGTTCCTAGCATAAACTGTCCAGATGTAAGATGATGTTATAGTTTATTCTGGGACTAAAGAGATAATATCTGATCGTTCTATGTCTATGATGGCTTGGTTATGCTTCTGTCATTCAAAGTCATACAAAGAAAATATAATTTGTGTGTATCCATGCACTGCTTAGACAGATGGGAGCACAGCAGGTAGGTAAATACTGACATTCTCTTCCATGAATGCCTTCAAAGGAAAGGTCAAAGATAAAATAGTAAGTAAAGTGAATGCAGATGAGACAGAACATCTGTTTGAATAGAATAATAGAGGAAATATTCACTGCTTTTCCAAATAGAATTTTCTCCTGCAAGTTACCAATGAACATTTGCTTATTTCTTTATTCCTTGAAGCCTACCATATTCGTTTTCTGGTTAAAATTAATAACTTGATAAAGTAAACCACAAGAAACTCTTTTTTTCCTTTTTCTAATGGAGTTTTGTAAGCTTCCAAGTATAAGCAAAGTTATCATTGTTAGTAGAGATGACCTAACACAGAAAGAAGGCTTTTTTTTTTTTTTTTTTTTTGGTGTGTGTGTGATTGAATTCAGTGCCTCATGCAGGGTAACTGCATGTCCTACCACTGAGCTATACCCCCAATCTCAAAAGGATGGTATTTTAAGAGTAGAAATCTTAAAACTATCATATTAAAAAAGCCAGATCAATATGATTTTTATCTGAGCTTACATCCTGCTTCTCTTGCGAAGCATTTGATACTTTTCATTTCCCTAAATAATCTCACTTCTCCATATGCATGTCAGAAGATAACTTTGATTTTCTCATCTCTATAATCTTCCTTCTTTTCTGTCACATGCAAATCCCTCCTTTCAGCAATCTCTTTCAACTAGTAGTTTCACAGATTCTGATTTAGCTTCTCTAGGTGGGGTCCAGGCACAGGCCCATTCTTCACATGTCTTGTAATTTTGCATTGTATTTTAGACAATGTGTAGGAAAAGATGGTAAAGACCAAAATGGAATATTGTTCCGTTTGTTTTGTCTTGTTTTCTGAAAGTGAAAGTCTTACCCTATATATGAGGGTTAAGACGGGAAAGTGAACATTCACATTATTCCAGGAGTTGTTCATCTTGAGCTGGGATGCAGTTTTAATGAGATTGAGTTCATTTATTAGCCCAACCTCCAACTTCCTTCAATAGCTCTGAATCAAACCATCCCTTGAATCTTCACAGTGTTTGAAATGGGAATGGGGTTTGGGTGACATTTGCAGATACTTCTGGTTCATCTTTTAATTCAAATACATAAGGGTCAAAGAAGCTAATGAAAATGTGAAGTTTGTGCAAAAACATGTTCTGCTTTCTAACTCCTACACGTCCCTCACAAAATTTTTGGTGGGAGGAGCTATAGCAAAGAAATACGATTTCATGCTAAGACTGGTTATGTACAATTACCAGTTCATTCCAACAATGTCATTTAAAAGCTCAGCTGGTTTATCCTCATCCCTGCAAAATCTCTTCACATGTTCCATCAATTGTTTTTCATGTGCATACCCAGAGCAGGCACTTTCTCGCAGGTATGCATCTCTTGTCTCTTTAATGAGGGATTCCTCCCTTGCTCATATGCAGTTAATCAAGGCTTCCTTGTTTTCTTCATAGCCCCACACAAAAGCATGATTTTTATATTATCTGTTTTTCTTTCTTGTTACCATAGTAACAAAGATCTTTTGCAACTGGGAGCAGAAATTTGCTACTACCAGAGATGCTGATTCATCAACCTATGGACCTTACTTTGACAAATCTGATTTAGAGTCATGACTAGATCTAGTTAGAGTAATGACTAGAGACTGTTTTACATTACCTATAGCCTGAGGCACATACGTAAGTAAGAAAACTGTCTTATTTCAACTAGATATCAGAAATATCAGTGGGTAGGAACCCTGTTAACCATTTCTTCCTGGTTTATATGGACTTTATCTCAACTTTTACCATTGACTACTCAGAGCCTAACCTTGTGCTCTGTCTTTTAAGTGTTGAAATAAAATTTGTTCTCAAAAAGTGTACAGCAAAAGCACATCTTTCCTCCTCCCCCACAAAAAGTTAAATGGATATTAAAAATTAGTCAATACATTTTGCTTCTCTTATGTTCAACAATGAATAAGCACTGTAGACAACACTGTGTAGAATTTAGTGAACACTCAGTAAATATTTTCAATGATTGAAGAGTAGAGTTATTCTGGTCCCACTCATTTATCTTTATTCTAACCCTTTCTTTAACCTCCTGATTTTGTATCTCCAAATCCTAGCCAGAATAATAACCCTTTTCATTTCCATTTTTTATTTAAAAACATTTAAGAACTCCTTTTGCCTACACTTTGAATTTTCAATTTGACTATTAGGGTTTTTCACAATGGGGCATCAAACTATATCTCTAGCTTGCTTCTTTGCTTGTACCCTGTGTTTCAACCAAACTCTAAGAAAATTTGTAGGTTTCCTGAACATGGCAACTGATTTT